>NC_136068.1:1114034985-1114743318 GCF_964261635.1 Lissotriton helveticus
AAAGCAATGCTGGCAGACTCCGCGGAGTTGCCATCATGGCCTCCCTTTCCACTCCACTGCTGGGCGAATACCTGGCTTTTTAAAATGTTCTCTGGTGGTCACCCTTGCTAGGATGCCACTAGTGGATTCAGCAACAGGTGAAGCTGGCATTATGTACCAAGGATGCTCATGTTCTTCCATGTCCTGTATTAGGACAAAGTGATGCAAGGTTTGGTCCCTTGAGAATAACTTTTTTCCAATTCTAGTGTGACTTATTTAGAGTGCTGTGCTACTTTCTACATTTCACATACTTACACCTCTTTCAGAATGCAGCTCCCTCGGGTGAGAAAGGGCTGAAAGGGTCTCCTTGTTTGCGTCAACTGTCTGTCCACTCGTGTCTTCGTGCAGAACATACCACTCCTCCATCCTCGGACAGGTCCAGGGCCAGGAGTAGTCGTTAAAGTACAGGGGTTGTTTCATCACAAAAAAAGAAAGGGAACTGTTTTTACAAAAGAAAATAATGGGATCACCGTTCCCAACAGATCCCACCAACTTCGACCTCTGATGCCCAGTGGCTTGTATGCAGGGTTTTGTGACTTTTGTTTTGCCTAAAGGGAACCAGTTCAGCTTCAAGTGCTAGTGTATACTGACCAAAATGGAAAAGTTCGTAATGAGTGTACAAAGATATGGGTAACCTTAATAAATAGATCATTACGGTTAGCACTCCATTGTGCTGTGTTTGACAGGGAGACCAAGGATCGGACATGCATGAAGACCAAATAACAACTAAATAAGCAAAATATTGAATCCATGCACTGCTTCTGTGGAACCTTTTATTGCCGGTGCTCTGCCTGTTTTGTGTGCATGAAAGTGGTGTTGCCAATGCTCCATCTTGAATTTCTCTGTGTGTGCCTATGTGTGAAGGAGAGGGGAGAGACTAGCCCTGCAACTACCTATTCTGTACATGATTGTGTGAGGGTAACATTCACATTGCATGTGCCTGTGCTATATCTGTTCTGTGTGTTTGTGTAGTAAGCTTACACAGTGGATACATGTGCGGTTAGTAGATGCTGTCTGTGTTGCACTTTCCTGAGTGATTGTGAGGGATGCATGCGCTATTTCTACATGGGTTGTTTATTGATAATGTCTGAGTTCTATGTGGCCTTTGTGTTTGAGCAAGAGGAGTACAATGATGCTGTTTGTGTTGTACCTGTATGGTGTGTTTATGTGGGTGGAGGGGTTGTAACCTGATGTCGTCTACATATATGTTGTAATTCTTTAGTCTTGATGTTGTGTCGCTCTGTGCATATTTGTGTAGGCATCTTGTGCTGCTGCTTGTGCTGTACCATTCTGCATTTTTTAAGGTATGCTTGCATGCCTTCTAAATGTGCTGTACCTATTCTCTGTGTTATAGGGAAAACTTGCAGTGCTGCTGCATGTGATGTACCTGCTCTGTATTTGAAGGAACTTTTGATTTGCTGTTTCAGTGCTGTAACAGTGCAGTCCACATAAAAGTGAATGCGTATGGTATGGTTATTTGTAAAGCGCATTATCACCAGCGAGAGTATTCTGGTGATGAGCAGGTGTTTGTGCCTAGCCTTGCCTATGGTAAGTTTGGTTAATTGAAAAGCCAGGTAATCTGCTTCTTGTGGAATTCAAGAGAGGAGGAGGCTCTGATGTGGAGTGAGAGGCTGGTCCATTATTTAGAAGTGATGAAGTGAATGACCATCCTCCTGGTCTGGTCCTGTATATGGGTGGGATGTGTGTGAGAAAGAGTCCTGTGGTACGGAGGTGTTTAAGTGGTTGGGAATAGAGATGCTACTTTTCAGGTAGATGGAGCCTGGGTTGTGTAGTGCATCCAATGTGAGTGTGAGGGGTTTGAACTGAGCGTGTTTGTGAATCGGGAGCCAGTGGAGCTCCCTGAAGTGTGGTGTAATGTGAGTTTTGTGTGCGAGGTTGAGGATGAGTCTGGCTGCTGAGTTGGAGATGGTTTGCAGTCTTCTAGTGAGTTGCTTGGTGAACTAGGCATAGCGGTGTTCCCATTGTCCAAGTTGCTGGTGACTAGTGGGTGAGTGAATCTTTTTTTGTATTGCTCGGGAGCAACTTGAAGATCTTCTTCGGCATCTTCAGGGTGTAGAAGCATGATGCAGTGATGGCAAGGACTTGTATAGTCATTTCTAATTTGCTGTTGGTGATTATTCCTAGGTGCCTGGCATGGGTTCTGGGTGGGGGTCTGAGATCGGCCGGCCACCAGTTGGAATCTCATGGTGAAGTGTTCTTGCTGAAGAACGCTACTTCTGTCTTATCAGTGATGAAATTGAGACTACTGGCTTTCATCTAACTGCTATACCACCAAAGCATGAGAGGACGGATTTCATTGGTGCACTGGAGTGTTAATCACCCATGCTTCTGGAAAAATAGATTGTAGTACTAGCATTCTTCAACATTAACACAGTATTTAAAGTGGCGGCAGAGCATGAAGATGGTGGACATGTGATGGCTGGGCTAATTCCTTCTTCTGACAGTTCCCCTCTCTCTCCCTGGGGCCCTGGGGCCCTGGGATAGGAGACTGACAGCCGTGAACTCACACTAATGCAATCTGATGCTCCCTTTACTTTCATCCACTGACACAAGAAACATTATATTTTGGGAATCGTATCTCATCAGTGATGGTTGCAGGCCGCATTGACGTTGCCATGGAAACTGAAGTGTGGAACAGGTCCACTGTGCGGCTGAACCCAGCCTCAGTGCCAAACATCAGCATTCAGCTCGTCTCTCCAGGGCAATGTGGACTCAGATTTTTGTAAAATATTTCCAGTCTATTTTTCATCAACAAAACAAATCGATTTGTCTTTTTTGTTTTTTAACTGTTATGTGTTTGTACGGTGAAATGGTGTACTTGCCTTTAGGACTGGGTTTGACCCCACCACATTTCTGGAAATATTAACTGTTTATTGGGAATATTCATTCAATGTTTGTCAGTAAGTGGCATTGATCAATACCCTGAGGCCGATACGTGTTATGAGTTTCTTGATATTGATATCATTTATACAGCATAAATGCCATAAAGGCGTCTTGGTGCTGCATCTGCTAAACGGGAGAGTGAGTAGATGGAACTGAACAAAGCTCACCTAAAGAGCCTATGGCTGAACACACTGACTTAGAAAATAGCCAGGTTTTCAGATGCTTCTGTAAATTCCCGATTTTCCTGCCTATGCAATTTCTATGTGTAGATGTGTGTGTATATACATAGATATATATCTATATATATATATATACACACACACATCTACACATAGAAATTGCATAGGCAGGAAAATCGGAAATTTATTCTAACATTCCATGTACAGAAGCATCTGAAATATATATATATATATAAATATATATATATATATATATATATATATATATATATATATATATATATATATATATATATATATATATATATATATATATATATATATATATATATATATACATATACATATACATATACATACATATTACAGGCATGTTATAGTTAGACACAAATTTAACTCATACAAAACCAGTGAAATTCAGCAGTTATACTTGCCTGAGCTACCTATAACTTACGCCTCACAATGCACTGCTAATTACTGCACATATTACATCACTCATGACATGATCACTGACATTACTCATGAATTCATCTAGTGAGTGTGAGTCTTTTCTAAAAGATTATGAGTTTTAAACATATATACCATGGTACTACAAAAGTTAAAATAGTATACTTTCTGTACTACTAATGAGTGATACTGTTTATAACATATATTATGTGTGATTGTGTTTGAGTTGGTGTCTGAGTGCCCGTATGGGTGTGTGAGTGGTTGTATGGGTGTATAAGTAAGTGTGTGAGTAGCTGTGTGGGGGACTAAGTGGCTGTGTGATTGACTGTTTTGTTGAGTGAGTTGATGTGTCCGTGACTGTATGGATGAGTGAGTGGCTGTGTGAGTCGCTGTATGGGCGGGTGAGTGGGTGTGTAAGTGACTGCATGGGTGAGTGAGTGGGTGTCTGAATGGCTGTGTGAGTGAGTGACTGGCTCTGTAAGTGGTTGCATAGGTGAGTGAGTGACTGAGTGGCTGTTTGGTTAACTGAGTCGGTGTGTGACTGGCTGTAAGTGTCTGTGTAAATGGAGGCATGTGTGAGTGAGCGGATGTGTGAGTGCTTGTATGGATGTGCGAATGGTTATGTAAGTGGTTGTGTCAGTGTGGGAGTGTTCCTATGGGTATTTGGCTGTGCTACGAGGCTGAATGGGTGAGTGAGTTGGTGTGTGAGTGAAGGTATAGTTGAATACATGGGTGTGAGAGTAGCTGTATGGGTGAGTGTGGGTGTGTGTGGCTGTATGGGTAAGTGACTGGTTGTATGAATAGTTCTATGGATGAGTGAGTAGTTGTGTGAGTACTTGTATGGCTTTGTAAATGGATATGTTGGTGACTGTGTGGGGGTGTGAGTGGATGTATGAGAAGTTGTATGGGGGGTTGAGTGGGTATGTGACAGTGCTTCTGAGGGTGATGTCATTAGTGAATTCATTTGAGATGCTGTGAGTTATGTCACTGACCATGTCATGAATGACAAATGTGAGGTCATAAGTAGTGCATTGCTGGGCGTAAATATATATATATATATATATATATATATATATATATATATATATATATATATATATATATATATATATATATATATATATATGTATAAAGCAATAGTTTATTGCTTGCCAATATTTATATATACAGTATATTTCCAGTGCTGTGATATATTTTTCCAGTCTAGGGATGCATGCTTTTTAGCATTAAGATTCAACCTGCCAGTGTTGATATTCATACACGTTTAGCTATTGGTTAGACTCTGCCATTGTAAGCATGTATATGCTTCTTATATTAGGATCTATAGTGTTGGGAAATAACCTGTTAAAGGCGAGGTCTGTGCGATCAGATGTTGTGTAAGTTATCTGGTCATGTTGTGTTGGTTGCATGTATAGCCCTTAAATTAACTCTATTTACCTACAAAAACGAGATGAGGAAGAGAAATGCTCATCATGAATGATGTGACGGAATTAATAAGTAATGAGGAAAGAAGAGGGGAGAAGGAATCGTGATCTTGCACCATGTTGGTTGCTCATGTAGAGCTTTCAGTACAGGGAGACTGTTCAAAGCACGAAAGGGGACAGAATGGGACATAAGAGGGAAAGAAAGAACTGAAAGGCTCTAGTGCTTATTTTGGGATATAGACAGCCCACATTGACATATATACTGATGGCCAGTGTTGGGATATGTAAAACTAGCTCTGTGATATGTACTGCCATTGTAGGCACAGACTGACAGATTATGGCTCTGCGCTGCTCTTCCAATCTCACAGTGGCGCTTTTCTCTCTCTCACAGCGCCCAGTGCACCAAGCTCCATCCGGTTCAGTGAGTTGACCACCACCTCAGTCAATGTCTCCTGGGACCCACCTGTCTACCCTAATGGCATTCTGGACTCCTACCGTCTTGTCTATGAGCCTTGTACGCCTGTCGATGGTAAGTGACAGAGAGCACCACTCAGGGTACATGTGGAAGGTATTTAAAGAACAACATCAAAGATCTTTTGCATGAAGAGTAGGTGAGTGCCAGTTCACTTGGAGATTGTGCTTGGTAATCAGTGGCCATATGGGTTGGTCAACAAAGCAGTCTTCTCCTGACTAGCCCTTGGTTCAGAATCTAATGGAAAGTTAGCTTTACCTTAAATGTGGTCCTTCACTACACCCACGCCCAAGCTAGCAACCACAGATGTCTCCATTAGGCCACACATTAGACACAGTCCTTATTATCAGTTTAATTTTCAGTAGATCAGTGTAATCATATAACCCAGTGACTACTAGGGAAAATGTATTATTATTAGTACAGAAGGTCACCAGATATATTTATTTTGCACTTTTTGTTCAGTGACACTCATGATCCAGGCTATTAGAGTAGGTAGGACTACATCTAATTTATACAGGAGTGTTTAACTTACAATTGTTATAAGATTCCGCGCTGATTACAAAAAGGTCATTATGTGAAGCACAGTTCAGACAAAGTCATACAATACAGTCTACAGCACAATAAACAAACACTTAACCACCACATGTATATACAATGTGTTAATATCAGAACATCGAAACTAATTCCTCGCTTCATATACAGAGACCACCGATTGTTTGACAAATTTACAATTGTTTTGACCGCCCCCAACTTGGGTCTTCTTCGAGGTAATACAAAAATCCTTGGAGTGACTGACACGTCCCTAAAAAATAAAGGCTCACACTACCATTACCTCAAATGACGCTTGAAACCGTTGGACAGCATGCTCCAAAAACCTCATAAAAATGAATGAATGAGTGGGACACAGCTCGCACCCTGTAAATGAGATGAGCAGATACCTCAGTGTATACCTGTGAATGGAACAGATGTACAAGGTTAATATTTCTCTATAGCTCCATGATTTAAAGTAAACACATAGCTCGGACTTCAAGTAGAGTGATGTGTCTGGGATAGAGATTTAGTAAGTCTGTCAATTTTGAAATGACTTCAATTTACTAGTTTTGGCTGAATAAATATGTAAAACAAAAGCACAACGGTCCTTGGCCATGGTAATGTGGAAGGAGACTGCTAGCTCCTGTAATCAGTGTTGCCACTGAAGGAGGTGTAAGAATATCCCTGTATTTTGTATCTGTAAAATAGCATCGAACAAGGTTTCAGCATTCTGAATACTGGCATTGGGTATGTATGTATATAGTTATAATATAGCCTTATAGCCCGCCGTAGCGGGCTATACCGACTATTAAAGGCCCGCTCCCTCGTTGAAGGGCCGAGCGGAAGGCGAGGGCCTTTAACAAGGACCGGGACTTTAATAGTCAGTATAGCCCTGCTACGAAGGGCTAAAAGGCTATTAGAACATTCTGCCACTAGAGGGCAGAATGTTCTAACAAATAAAACCTTTGTAAAACATTGTAATGTTGCTCTGCGGGCCTTTACCGGCCGGCAGAAGCATGGAGCGCTCCATTGTCTACAATGAAGCTCCCAACATTCCAATGTTCTATTAATAATAATAATTATTAATCATAATAATATAAAAAATATCTATAAAGCACTCCATCATCCCAAAAGAGTATCCTGGCGCTGAACCAACTATGCAAAAACTGCATAAACTAGCCGCCACTTCAGGGTAAATAACCAGATTACCAAATCATCCATCCTTAAGAAGCTATGTAATGATGCTTACTTAATACCTTTTCAGAAACCCACAACACTCCAAGCCGCGGTTCCATCTCCAGATGTTTTTTTCTTTCAGTTGTTGCATTCATACCAAAGAAGCATGTGGTGTTGGCAGTTTCAAGGTGTTGTCCTTGGGCAGTATCATCACACGAACACCCATGATCAAAGCCCAAAATTCCCTTTCAGTTAAAAAAACCAAGTTACAATTCCTGGCCCATCACTAGATGTCAGAGAAATAAGAACCGTGACTATAACAGGTGTCAAGTTAACATCCCCGTAAGCCTTTCCCTGCCAAAGCAACATGACATGTGCAGATGAGAGTGTCGGCTGCTATGTGTCTTCCTCCTATACGTGATCTTATTAATCTTTCGTTCTCCTCTGGCATAGTTCCCACTAAATGGAAACAGGCTTATGTCACGCCTCTATTAAAGAAACCGGTGCTGGACCCGCTTAAACTGGAGAACTATTGCCCAATTTCTCTTCTCCCTTGGGTCGCTAAGGTCGCTGAGGCCCATGTGAATGAGACCCTATCTAAACATCTTCAAATTGCCAATATCCTTGACCCCTGTCAAAATGGGTTTCGGCCTGGTCATAGCACTGAGACAGCTCTCCTTGCTATGACGGAACACCTACGTACCGTGTTGGATTCCGGTCACACTGCGGCACTGGTGTTACTTGACCTCAGTGACACGGTTTCACACATGATACTGTTGCGTCGTCTAGGAGAAGCAGGTGTCTCAGGGAGGGCACTCGATTGGTTTCGATCTTTTCTATCAGATCGCACCTCCCGGGTTGCTATTCCCCCATTTGAGTCCAAACCCTATTCCATCGAGCAGGGAGTACCTCAGGGGTCGGCACTCAGCCCCACGTTGTTCAACCTGTATGTTCAGCCGCTGGCTGCGGTCGCCAAGCAGTGGGGCCTGAATATGGTATCCTACGCTGACGACACGCAGCTGGCGGTTGCCCTTAGTGGGGATGCCGACTCCGGGGCTTCCAGGTTCAGAGAGGGTTTGATAGGAGTGGCTGGCTGGATGACGGCGAACTGTTTACAGCTCAATGCAAAGAAAACAGAGGTTTTAATCGTGGGCAAACACAGCAACCTCTGGGGCGATCAATGGTGGCCCTCTGAGCTAAGCCCAACCCCCATTCCAGTGTCTGAGGTGAAAAATTTGGGTGTCTGGTTGGATCCTGCTCTTAGTTTCTGCGGACACACCAAAAAAGTAGCCGCTACCTGTTTTGGTATTTTGCGTGAGCTTAGGCCTGCCCTGAGATTTTTTGACGCCCCGACCAGACAGCTGATAATTCAGGCTGCCATACTCTCGCGATTAGATTATGCGAGTTCACTTTTGCTGGGGGCCAATCGGGCAGAAGTCATTCGGATGCAACGTGTACAGAACGCTGCGGCTAGAGCCCTGAAGGGCCTACCCAGGTTCTGCTCAGCGAAAGCTACCATTTATAAGCTCTATTGGCTACCTATGGCTCAAAGGATTGAGTTTAAGACTCTCTGCCTTTCTTTTAAAATTCTCAAATTGTCCTCCCCCCTGATTTTGGCGAATCTTCTTACCATCTATGTTCCTTCCCGTTCCTTAAGGTCATCGGGCCAAAATCAGGTGATAGTTCCACGGGTCAAACGCTCTCGGGCTGGAGGTCGATCTTTCCGCTACCTCGCGGCCAAGCTCTGGAACTCACTACCAGCTCATATCCGTGCCCTTGAGGACTTGTATGCTTTTAGGAGGGCCATTAAACATTCCTTTTTCCTTCTGGCCCATTATAGTTCTGGGGCAGCTGTGCGCTATAAAAATCTCCATAACATAACATAACATCCATTCCAACCTTCAGCTGCAGGAGGCGCTACACTTCCTTAGCCCTCACCTGCTGAAGCAACACCACACGCACCCGAGCCTTCAATTGTAGAAGTAAGTCCAAGGCCTCCTCAGCCCTCGCTTGAAGTAGCAACACCACTTCTACAGCCACCTACCCTTCATCTGCAAGAATAAGCACCATGGCTACCACAGTCTTCCTCTTGAAGACACCCACCTGATCCACCCTACCGTTTACCTATAGGAGAAACTCCACTTGCTTCCCCACCTTCATCTTCAGAAATAACTCCCCAGCTACCCCAGCCGTCATCCGTGGAAGCAACTTCACATCTACAGGTACCTAAGCTTTCATGAAATGAAATTGGGTTTTGTAGAGCGCATTACTACCCGGAGGCCTCGTAGCGCTGTGGAAGAGTTGGGTCAAGGAGTCTGCTGACTAACTTTAATGGTAGAGAAATGTTTTAAGCTCTTTCCGGAATTTTTGTAAGTCGGGCTGGCTACGTAGTGTGGGAGGCAGGGAGTTCCATATAGAGGCAGCGTTCCAAGAGAAGGAGCGTCCGCCCCACCTAGCACGTTTGATTTTGTTCTTTGAGGCTAAAGAGGCTGTGCTAGAGCACAGCGATCATCTGAAGGAGGAAAAACACTTACCACCAGGTCTTCTTCTGCAGGTAAAACTCCACGTTCAAAGCTACCCCAGGACTCATTTCTAGCGGGAAACTAGTTCTACAACTGCCATCGTCTTCATCTTGAGGATTGTCACGGTACCCGGCCCATCCGTCACCAGCATGAAGAGCTCTGCATGCACCATGGAACTCACCCACCAAACCAATCCCAGTTCAAAAGTCATCCAGGCATTGATACTGCAAATATTTTTACCGTGCAGGTGCTGAAAACTATGACTCAGCAATACCAGCCCCAGTACAGCCCCTGCTGTCAAAGTCCTAGTGCCCATTGTCTTCATCCCCAGAAGGAACAGGACATCCGCTGCCATAGTGGCATCACTTGTAGTAGACATGCCTCGTCCTCAGCCATCGCTATCCTTGTCTGCATGTGGAGCACCACGGACTTAGAGAAGACAACGGTCCCAACCATTGGCTGCAGGAGAGTCCTGGCTGTAGAGATGACGTGTTCCCTTGAAAGAGAAAGCCTCACTGGCCTCCGCTGCTGGGAGTATGCTAAATCAGCCTCAGGCAAGAGACACTCCTGTAGACGTCTGAGTCTTACACATCAACTTGGCCTGTATTGTACCCATTGTGGTCCTTTAGGCCGGGCCATAGTCTGAGCTTCAGCACCACTTCCCTGTCAAAGTAATACACCCTGTAAATTGCACACCATGAACTGAGAGGGCAAATTTCTGGGGCGTGAGGGGAATATGTCTTCTTTGAATTACTCCTTCCTTCCTGCACCCATGAGCAAGGGAATAGCCAGAAATTTAAAATACCCCAATTTAAACCAAGCCTCTAATGACGCAGAGTGAAAGATGCCAGTACGCCCGCCCGACCGTTCCTAGAATAGTAATCTTCACCCTTAGACCCACTCTTCAATCCATCCCTTTTCACCTTTACTTCCTTCCATCCATCCTTTCATTAGATTCACCATCCATCAAAATCCCATCCTTTTGTTCACATTCATCCATCCTTTCACCCATCCATATTCTCACCTTTCCATTTTCAAATTCATCCATCCAATGACCGTTCGGTTCTCACATAGAGCTGTCCATCCTTTCACTCCACCAGCCATGGTCCTTTCATGCTTCTCTCCATCCTTCCATCCACCATGCCATCCCTTCATCAATCATTTCCACCTTCCTTTTATCCTTTCACCTTTCTATCCATTCTTTCAGCCATCAATCCTTGCACTCACCCTTCAATTTTTCTTTTCACCCACCCTTCCTCCCATTCATTTTGCCTTTCACCTTTCATTCCTGTTTCCTTGTACTTTTCAGTACTTTCACCTGGTCTTCCTTCTCTCCTTGCTCTGTCCAGTTTCTAACTAGCACAGTTGTGTCTTTTCTCACATTATTTTGTATTTGTCTCTCTCTGTTCCATGTCTACAAATTGCTATTTTCTCCTGTCTTTGTTTGTATAATTTCTTTCTGTCTCCTTTACTAAACTTGGCTCACAATTGACCCCTACCTGTTATCCCTGCACTGCTCTTCCCTCAGATCACGTTATAACCTTTTGTACACAGCGCAGCAGACTGAAGACACCAATGTAAAACTAAACAACCTTTAGTGGTTACCTGCACTTAAGCTGATAGAGCGGGGGTTCATGACGGCGCTGCCCATGAGCACAGGAGACAAAACACCAACTGCAGCCTGATCCTGTAGCACAGCAGAACATCACTTGGGAAGAACAAAACCCGGCACTCACGTGTGTGTGGATACCACATCAACCAGAGGAGACAACGACTACAATCAATTTTTCAGGATAATACCACAAAAACCACTGGAGGAGACAGATCTGCTAGAATGAATGGTTTAATTCTTTTAAAGCACTGTATATGACGGAACTGGCTTCTTGGTGCTAGGAGCAATGATCGACAGCAGAACCAGCATGACTCTAACCAGATCCTAGAGAAATACTGAAGTGTCTTCGGACCCATGAAGGACCCAATCTGAGAGAGTTGTAAATTGATCAAAATATGGGACCCTGAAACGCAAGGGAGCATTTAGCCCTCCCTAGGGGAACAATTTAGGAACCTGCAACAGCTGCCCCCCCTCGCAGAAGACCAACAAGGCGCTGAAAGAAAGTAACTACTGGCCTCCTCACCCTTAAGAGACCACAGCTGCAGCTTTCTCCTGCGTGGGGGGTACCTCACCCCATGGAAGAGACCAAAGATGACAGATTATTTCTAAAACGTTTAATGTAACCTAATATAAGATGCTCTGTCCGTGGCCTAGAGGAGCCTCCATTTCATCCTGAGATCCATCCGCCACACGCCCTGCTCCTGCAGGGGGCAGCACGTCATTCAATGGAGACAACTGCTCTGGCCTTCTCCTGCGGGGGCACTCAACGCCACCAAGAAGAACTGAAAACATCCACAGCATACTTGGAGAAGACAATCACCCCACCCGAGCCTCCTGACCACTCCAGCTGGATAAGGATGCAAGCAGATGATGCGTTTCACAGGGTTCTGTGCTTTTGATTAAATCACATGCTTTTGTAGTGACGTGTCCTGCTGTTCATGATTCTCTCAATGCCTCCAGCATATGTTTCATGGTAAAAGTCAATTTTCCTGGCGGCATGCCGTCGTTTCTGTGCTCTTCCAACAAATGCTGCAAGTGAAAACCTTCTGTGCTTCCGGAAGCATTATTGTGAAAACAGCGGATTTCGCAGTAGTATGATGTAATTCCTCCATCATGGGGTGGAAGTAGCACAGAGGCGGTGCAGTGAATGAATGTCAGCTCCCGCTGTTGGCAGGGGCTCCATCAGTGGCATGGCAGGAGTGTGCCTGCCCCATCCCTGTGCTGTCCTTCTGGACCTGGTTGGTGAATTCTGGGACTTAGACTTGATGAGTTGTTCGTCTAAAGGTTTCAACTTCAGGTGTGGCTTTGCAGAGCTTTCTTTCTCCCTCTCTTTCACCCTCTCGCTTTCATTAATGCAACTGTACAGACTGTGTAGAAATCAAACATTGATGTAAAATGAATAACATAACACTTTTGTGATGTTTTGTGTTGTGGGAGCTGGGGTAATAGTAGTTTGGGTAAAGTGCCTAACAGAATCACATCCATACTCCTGCCCCTTGTCTGCTTTTTAATTTGATTCCAACAATTTCCAAATCTCTCTTCAGCGCATCCCCCACTCCAGTCTCATACTGTAACCTCTTGATCTAGGGTGCTCTTCTGGTATTCACCGTCTTTGCTCTCCACTCTTCTTCTGTTCCGTACTGGGTTTTTAAGAAGACCACCGACAGTATTAGCTTCATACGTGAAATACCAACATGTTCCCTTTTTCCTCTTATGAGCCTTCTTTTCCTCTCCCGCGCCACCATACCCTTGATTCTTTTATCTCACCAGTCACTTCGGTTTCGGGTAGCGCAATGGAGAGGACAAACGGTGGCATTAAAAACCATAAACACCAACTAAATGCATTTCCTGCAGCAGAAGAGCGGGCAAAGCAACTTAGATGATGGCTTGAGTGCTGACACACTGGTCCACACCAGAGTAGGCAAGTACTATGCTCAAACCTTCAGCACCCTCTACGGTTCTCTTCCATGAAACTAAATGCATCTGTGGTCCGCAGGTGCCCGGGCTTCCGGAGAGGGAGCTCTGCTCTAACTCCCTCGCCTGCTTTGGGCCCAGGAATCAAGGCATCTCTCATGGAGAGGCTTGCCTCAGACGTCTCATCCTAGATATTGTGGAGTGAGAAGAGAAGGCAGACTCCTATGGCCCACCTGGTGTCACTTACACAGTGCATCATGATTGCTGACTGTCAATCCCTGTTTCCTCTCGCTGACCACCCTCACCCCAACCTGAAGTCTAGATCATTCCCTCTTCAACCCCAATTCACCCTGTCTCACTATCTGCTGCCCATCCCACCTACCTACGATGCATAATCACTTCAACACTTGAAGCAACAGTGTTTTGGGAAGACCACTCCATCCAGAAGGGTGCGCCTTACTGCTACCTGTAGTATTCTCAATTAGAATATTCTTTTACAATTGTTATGTTTTCTCTGTTCTTTAACATTCTGTATGTGGGAGTTGGGCAGTGGGAGAAATGCTTCATTGCACTGTGGATGTATAAGCTGCTCCCTGGAAATAAACGACTTCTTTATAAACTACTTCTTTACATTAATCCTGTCCACCGGATTACTTCACTACCTTGTACCCTCTTCTGTCCTTGTCTTTAGCTTTCATCACAGCTGTGCTCCTACCACTCTGTGACGTCATAGTCATGGTTCAGCAGGAAATGTGCAGGATTTTATATCCTGTTCAGCCAGAGCACCTCTTATTTAATACTAGTAGGGGGGCTGCATGATATGGCTTTGCCAGTACATAGTATGGTTCACCAGTAGCTTTCACTGCACCTGCACCAATGCCTTCTCTACAGAGGGCTCGGGCGGTACAGCAATATCAAGGGTTGCTCCCCCGAAGCAACCGTTGATATTTCCAGACCACACTACAACCCAACGTACAGTGATCAACGGCCTCTTTTCCTCCAGCACTAATCAGTCAGAAGCTACTCTACAAATTCACATCATTCCTTCTGTTCTATCTTGTATGCAGGTGTGAGCAAGATTGTCACCGTGGATGTGAAAGGAACAGGCCCGCTGTGGCTCAAGCTGAAGGACCTGGCAGAGGGTGTCACCTATCGCTTCCGTCTGCGGGCCAGGACGTTTGTGTACGGACCAGAGCTGGAGGCCAACATCACCACTGGGCCTGGAGAAGGTAGAGTACCATACGGTGCAGCACGAGGTCTCCACACCATGACCCCTTGGGTCATTTTCAAAGTCAGACAGGAATAAAGGCAATCAAGAGATTTTCCATCAGTGTCTTTGAAAGGCTGGGAAGCTAGGGTTGGTCAGTCATCTGTCTGGCAATGATGTACAATAGGAGTGGATGGTAAATTCCGCCCCATCAGCACAGTTTGCAGAGTTTACCCGCTGCGCATGGAGCGGGGAAATCTGAAAAAACTCCACCAAGCGCAAGTGGCATAGTATTTTCTTGCATGTGGCTCGCCAATGTTAAGTTGACAAGCACGAGTGAGAAAAACGAGCGCTAATCCACCTGCCGGCGACATTTTTTCACAGCAGGCGGGCGTAGCAGGTCGCTAATGCACGCATTGAGAAAGGTGCCACTCGAGTAGAAAATCTACTCGACCAGCAGAATGAAGCAGTGCCCTCTAGCGCCCACGTAGGGCCGTTCACGCTGACTGTACAGTGCACTACAAGCTCCCGGTGCTAAAAATAAGCGCGAGCAGCATGTCATATTGAATTTCACCACTCGCAGAACTCTGCGGAATCTCTCTAAGTTTCTAGTTAACTCTGCGGAATTCCGAGCCCGGTTGACACAGCTTCATACTGACTGAATTCTGAGGGGCATCTGCCTTCTGGTATACTTCTCATTTCAATATAGTCTGATATGCTTCTGCTGTATGGGGTGATGGGGAGATGGGGAGCAGAGTCTTTTTACCTCATGCTTGACTGTTTTTCTGTTTCTTTGATCATTCTCTCACTTTAATTTGAGGGTCAATGCTTGGAAACATGTGTTTTATCACCAAACCCTTGTGTTGACGTCGATATTTCGTTTTACAAAGTCGTGTTGCACAGGACAAAAACAAAGAAAATGTTGCCCAAGTGTGTTGATGAAAATGGAAGTCTTTCTCACGTCCCTCTATTTAAGGTTTATTTGGGTTAGGGGGTCCCTCTAGCGACCATTGTTGCATGTTTGCAGGGTGAGAAGCATGGGCTAAATGTTACATAGTGAAATGTAAAGTCTGGATGCCTCGAAGGCTGTGAATCTTTGTGCCCCCTTGCCTGGTAGGATTATTCTCCTTCAGTTCATGTGTTATAAAATAGTTCCATTATGTTTTTGTGATCAGTTTTATGCTAATAGGTGGCTGTATGAAGTGGCAGATCGAGTGATGACCAATTCATGAAATTATGCATTCTATTCGCCATAAAACTCTATTATTTGCTTCAAAATAGTTATAGTATGTTTTGATGGCCATTGGACTACTACATTTCATGCTCACAGGTGGGTTTATGAAGTGACGAATCGAGACATTACCAGTTCATGAAAATTTGCATTTTATTCACCATAAAACTGTCAGTGGCTGAATAAAGCAAAAGGCATCGCTTGCAAATTCATTAATAGTTATTGATATTAGTATGTTCAAAAGTGCTCCCATACACTCAGCATTTCTACGCAAAGTGGTACAGTGATCAGTGTTTGAGGTGTGTGAGTGCTTGGTTACGGCACAAAGGGGCGTGTTCCAAGGTGCTCACAGCTCTTAACATCACGATTGCATCTAAGCTACTGTCAATTAAAAAATGCAATTCATTGTAAGTAAGATGCAGTTCCCATGGAATATACATTTGCAGCACGTATCACATAATCCACAATCTGCTACATAATTAGCTGATTTTTACCAAAAATGTTTCCTATCTCTAACGGATCAAATGTTATTAAAATCACATCATATTTGACTTCATGGGCTTTTTTTCAGCTACTGACTGCAGAGGGGACTGACTGTTTTGTTAGAATTTTTAAATATCCCCGATTAATGGAAACCAGAAGAGCAGAGGATTATGTTTACAGCAGGAGTTGCCAGGCCCTTACCAAAATATTTTAAAAATTGGCTAAACTATTTTTAATCACAAAATACACACTGGCCTGATAGTCCCTGGGACTGAAGGGTTCTTCTTTTAGTCGGGAAGTGCTCCTTCTGAAAGAGCAAAATGCCATCACGTATCAATGAAGTTGCCCAAAGGCTTAAATGGGCTCACTCGTTGCCCCATGTTGTTTGCTGTAGTGAGTGGAAGAAAAATGTGAATGACAGAGCAACAGACCAATGGATGAAGGCAGCGGGCTGAAAGGCGCTATAAGTAACTCATAAATAATTTAAATAAATGCAAAGGTTTTTGGTTAATGCTTGGCCTAGACAATGGAAAAAAACACATCCTTCTTATAAAGATTATTATTTTGATCTCAGCTGAAAGACCGCTTTAGCTATCAGTTGACCAGACCTATCACTTCCAGTATACACAGATTAGGCTCTTGGTTAGTCCATAGCTCATGGTAGGATTATTTTGTTGTCTCTCTCACTTGCTTCCTCTTAAATCGTTGGCTTTCCTCCCTATTGTTGCGTTTGTTCTGCCCAGGACAGGGCCGGACTAGGAACCACAATCGCCCCTGGCAAAGTGCTCGGCCGGCCCCCCTAACCAATCGGAGGGGGGGGGGGTTGGAGGTGCCACCGAGCTCTTTGATGTGGCCGGTTTTCGGCCGATTTTGGTACTGGGCCGATTTTGCAACTAGGCTGCAAAATAGGCCCTGTAACAAAAACGGCCCCCAGGGGCCCAAAACCGGCCCCCACCCATGCGGCACACCGGGGGATTGCCCGGTGCCCGCTATGGCCAGTCCGGCCCTGGCCCTGGCCCAGGAACATTTTTATTTGATACTGTTCCATTTGGTTAACTTTCCTTCCACTTCTGATGTTGCGTGCATTCAGAGAACTACTGTTTTTTCGCTTTAAGTACCCCATGGGAGTAGAGGTATTATCTTTATCTCTCACCTGTTTGCTCCTTCCGCCTTCTCATTGCACTCCCCATTCTCCGTGTTTCTTCCCGTTGCCCTATCCCCTGCATTTCCGTGGCTTGTCCTTCCACTTACTATTCCATTTATTTTTTTTTACTATTACCCCTCCCTGACCCTTGCTCCTCCGTTCCATCCCTCCCTGCCCCCTCCCACTTCGTTTTTGTTTGTTTGTTAGCTCTTTTTGTGCCAGCAGTCATCCATCTCAAAATGTATAATGGCCACCTGTGAGTGTGCATATGCATGCATGCATGGTGGACATCAAGAAATGGGTTTGTATGATTTGAACAAACCCATTCAGAGACGTCCACCGTAGAAGGGGCGCGTCCACTGCAGCCATCTTGGAATATGTTTGTTTGAATATTACAAATACATTCAAAGATGGCTGCACTGGGTGTGTTTGCATCCAGATGGCAATTTTTGAATGAGTTGGCTCAAAATCTCTGAAATTAATTCACAGGTGTCCGCCTAAGATGTGCGAGCATCCATGTTGCCTGTGTTACATGAAGAGCATTGGCAAAGTCAATAGGTATCACTGCTGAGACCTACTGGCTTTGCCAACGCCTATTATATCACATACTATTCTCAAAGTAGCTGTTATTTCAAAAGGACACTCAGAGTTTAAAACAAATCCCAAACATTATGCAACTGTTTATAAGCTTCTACGTCTTGAATCTTACAGTGCATCCTAGTGACAAATTGTGTAATAAATGTGAATGTATGATGGTCTTACAGAGTAGGTTCTAAAGGAAAAGAAGGATACAAACGACTCTAATGTAACCCTGAAACAGAACTCAAATTATAGTTCAGGAGTGTTGCATAAATAAGATACACTTTCATGACGTGAAATGTGCACATGAATGCATGTTTCCATCAGAATGTAGCAATGTATCTTGTCCTCAAATTAGTTTCCTCCAGGATACGGTAAGGGAAGTATTAATTAAATGTCACTCCTGTGCTTCCATGCAATACAAAATGATTCTTTGTTGGTGATTGACATTTTGAATAGAAATGACTGAGTTTGTATACTTTGCTTTCTTCAGAAAGCTGAGCATTTTTACAGCACTGGGATTCTTCTGCCATCAATGTGTGTTACATTTTCCAACAAGCTAGAAAATAATGTTATAAAATGGTCCATCATTTTCCTTTCACGCATAATACGCTGCATATTTTGCCTTTCTGTGCCTCATAGTTGCCTGTCTGACGCCTAATTTAATCAACAGTGCCACATATTTCAGTGGCCATTCGGATATCTGACTTTCTCTCATAGCCCTGTCTCTAAAGCTACTGGTTTTCATGAAGGCAGTCAGTCCCCTTTTGAAGTCGTGTCCTTTTTTGATTGTTTAACCCCGTGCTAGGCCCAAAGATTGACCTCGTCTAGCTATTAAATGAATGTGACGCATGCCTTCCAAGCACTCGTGCTTCCTCGGTCGTTGCCTCGGAGAGCACGGTCTTCCCACGCGGTAGGACAGGGAGCTGGTTCCGGGTCACCCATCAGGACAGAGCAGCGCGTGAGACTGACTCTCCATCTAATAACCAGCCAGCCACCCCTGAAATCAAATTAAAGGATATAGACCCCAGAGCCGAGGCCTGGGAAGGACGGTGCTTTGTGGGAGCGGGGCAGGAAATGAAGAGTAGAAAGTGGGAGAGGGAGATGTGGGGGACATTTCTTCCCAGGCACGAGGCTTCCGTCCCGGAAGGGCCTGTCTAGCTTTATATTAAAGGTTCTCAGCTGAAGCCGTGCCCTGGCAGGAGGCAGATGTTCGGCACAAAGAGCGCAGCGCTTGTTACCACTCGGAACACTGTGTCTGTGTCTCTGTTTGTTTTCAGAGCTCGCTTTGTTGTTTGAGAAGCACTTTAAAGTCAAGCGTCCTCTTAAAATGCCATGGCAACACGAGGGAGATGCTTCTGTCCTGGGAATCATGTGGTGTCCTGGTGGCCAGCTGCACCCCGAGCGCACAGAACGTGGAGGCTTCCCCTCGTCACTCCGGCCTGGATCAGTGGGGGCAGCAGGGGTGTCTCACCCTCCGTGTCCTTCCTGTAGGGGCACTGGAGAATTCTGTGGCACTTCTTTGGCCCTTTACCCAGTCCTGCAAACTTGATCTTGTTTGGGCCCTGTACCACCCACCCTTGTGATACAGCTGCCAAGTTGTGGACACTACAGAAGGATGCTAGCCCGACCCCACCCCAAACAGCAGGATGCGCACACAGCTCCTCTCTGTCGCTTAGTAATGACACAGTCTTGTCACTTAATGGGGCGGTGTTCCTATTACCCCCATGTTTGCCTTGCAAAGATCAATCAATCAGCATTAATGAAGCACGGCTAATCACCTGATGGGGTATCCAGGCACTTACAGGTCCCGGAGGCTTATTCGAACAGTCAGGTCTTGAAGGGCATTCGGAATTCCGCAAGTTAGGTGAGGGTCAGAGGTGTGTGGGGGGCTATTCCAGGTCTTTGCTGCGATGTGAGAGAAGGAGCATCATCCACTTCTGCTTCGGTAGATGCAGGGAGTATAGGCAAGTGAAAAGGAGTCATAGCATAGTCTTCTTAACGGTTTATGAAAGTTCAGGTGGTCGCTATTGTAGGCGGGTCCTTGGTTGTGTAGAGCCTTGTGTCCATGAGTCATCAGCTTGAATTGGTATCTCTTCTGTACAAGAAGCCAGTGGAGTTGCCTAAGGTGGGATGTACTGTGGATTCATTGGAAGGCCAAGGATGAGTCTCTGTATGAGGTTGCGGCGATTCCTATGTAGAGGATGTTGCTATAGTCTAGTCAGCTGGTGATGAGGGCTTCTGTCACGGTGCATCTGGTGTGTAGGGGTAGTCACTTGAAGGTCTTACATAGCATGTACAGAGTGAGAAAACAGGTGGAGGAGATGGCGTTGATCTATGATTTCATGGTGAGCTTGTTGTTGATGATGGTTCCAAGGTTTCTGGCGTGGTTGGAGGGAGTGGCTAAGGGTCCTAGGTCTGATATCCACCAGGAGCCGTTGGAACACAGTTCTATGTGTTGCTGCTGTTGCCAGAGATCAGTACTTAGGTCTTGTCTGTGTTCAGCTATAGACAGATGTTCTTCATCCAGTCGGCGACGTTTGTAATGCATCTGTGGAAGTTGGTTCTGGTGATGTTGGGGTCATCGCTGAGTGAGGGGATGAGTTTGGTGTCATCTGCATAGGAAATTATGTTGAGACCGTGGGATCAGACAATGTTGGCATGCAGGGTCATATATGTGTTGAAGAGCGTGGGGCTGAGGGATGAGCACCGGGGGGAATAAAAGATGAAAACCTAAGTTGGCTCTCGTCATCTGGCTTCAAACTGTGACTTTTAAGTTGTGCACAGATTCCGGCATCGGGTTCATTATTAGCATGCAGAGATAGCATACTGACTTTACACCTCTTTCTTGCAGCGGTCTGTGTCTTGTATCCTCATAGTATTGTAAAGACCCTCAGAGCTTGATTGTGACGTATGAGGTCTCTCCACAGGAGCCATTCAACCACGTATGCATTCACTACTGTAATACTACAACTCTGGCATCAACAGCCTCTAGTGTACAGACATCCTGGTCTATATGGCAATCTTGCGATATCCCAGTGGTTCATTGTCTTTGGAAGGCAAGTGAAAATGAAGAACAAGTAATCACAAGCCAGTAACCATGATGTGTGCCTGACTCTCCCCAGATCGTCAACCGCTTCTGCATGACAGGAGACTGCCTCACACCAATTAAATGCTGGAAAAACAACAGCAGAAGCATGGTCATGCAGTGCTAGGACATGGATGGCCATGAAAATTGGCTATGAAACTAATAACATAAGTGGCATACCCTACATACTGTTCAGATGCCCCAGCATGTTGGGAAGATCTGCAATTTCTTTATAGTCCATCTGGTCTGCCAATCAGACTTTCAGTATGTTCTCTTGTCGGAAATAGTGTTAGTTGATTCTACTGCTGTCTGTCATTTTTACATCTCGTTGTGTATCCTTTGATAATATTTTACACAAGTTTGTCTTTTATCTTCTATTAGGTGCTCCGGGTTCTCCAGGTGCGCCCTTTGTGTCCAAGTATGGGGCAGCTATTGCCATCCAGTGGTCGAGTGGAGATCCTGGGAAGGGACCAATTACTCGATATGTCATTGAGGCACGGCCTTCAGGTAGGAAAAAGAACCTAGGAACACAGGCAGCCAGTGCAATTCAATTATAAATGGGAAACATTACAAAGTACACTATGCAACACTCCCAGGATTTGCTCTGGCCTTTTCTACAATGAACAGTGATATTTCTCCAAGGTTCAGCCATATCTTCTTCAGGTTGCACTAAAATGTCACCAAGATACTGAGATATTCTCAAAGATGCATGATGACATTTTCCCAAGAATCTACACTCATGTGTTTTCCAAGGTACTCTAGGATGTTCTCCGTTACACACTGAGATACTTTACAACACACTCATATCTTCTCCACAACTCAATGATATTTGATCAGGACATCAGGACATATATATATTTTCCAGGCTACACTGGTATATCACTAAGACAACCAGGTCTTCGCCATAACAGGAACTAAGAGACAAGTTCACTTAACACATGTGCATCTAGGAGTGAATGAGTGCATGAGTATGTCAGTATTCAATAACTTTTATACACCACTCTTAATGAACCTTACCATCTCTTTGTGCTTTTCCAGTGGACAGTCAGATCCTCTTCACATTAACTCAGACGAGCTTTTTCCCTGTCTGAACTTTGCATTTCAGTTTATGCTTAAAGAATATTTTTGAAATATTATCATATGGAAACAAAATATTTCTAGCATAAATACTGCAAGCAGTGCAAGGCAGTACATAAGATTATAGGGAGCAGAAAGGTTAGATAATCCAAATGTGAATGATGATTGGAATGATACAATGCCTGTGCCATATAGTTTACATTACACAACCTAACTTGTTTTTATATGACACGTGTTGACTATTTCAGGCATGGAACATGATTTGCCTGGAATCACATCATGTTCTGTTATGTACCAAAGCAGGAATTAAAACCCAGCTCTATATGTTCCTTGGTCAGAAACCTGGCCAATGGGTTCACATATTCTCCAGAAGCAGTTCCATTTCAGCAGTTTCTGGCAATTGTAGCTTTGGTAATTTTTTCAGATTTTCTTTAAATACTCTTTGGTTCAGTAATCACTCTACCACTGGCTTCTTTAAAGTAAAGATGGATCAGTATCTATTCTTCTACACTGTTTTACCCAGACATTAGCTTGGACACCTGGTTCAATGTTATAGAACTGGTGGTACTCTAGGTGTTAGATGCATGAATCTTATTTCCCAACTCATATGTTACCAGGCTATATAGTACAAGACCTCCCACTTAGCCCAACCTAATGCTCCCTCTCCTGCACGCTGTAACACTCCCATCTTCATCGACATTAAGAATTATATTGTGCATGTTATAAGTGCCCACACACATCTTCTATTTTGCTCAGCATTGGACCTCTCCCTTCCAAACATGTGTGTCCTATCCCGTCCATCATAACTCTTCCTATCTAATCAAACTCACGTTCAAAACAAATCAGATCTGACCCTATGTAAGGCTTTGCATAAGCTTCCAATCCTACTGGCCGACATACTCAACTTGCTCAAAGCCATCTCCTGTGAAGATGTTGTCTTCCCCTTCGTACGTCATCAAATTTCTCTCCGGAGACAACCTCTCGCTCAAGACATCTTACCTGAAGTTCTCAGGAAAGGCCTGCACCTCCCAGTCCTGGAGAAGCCCACATTAGATCTTGATGACCTTGCCAGCTACTGGACCATCACTTACCTGCCCTTTATTGACAAGATTACAAAAAAATGCATGCTTTATTTAACTCATGATAACCTAAATACAATAATCTCATGCACAACGACTTATCTGCCTTCAGATCATGCTGAATCACAGAACGTGCTACCCTATTCATTTTAAATTGCTATAGATGAAGTTAACCCCTTCTTGATGATAATGTTGGAGAGCCTCAGCTGCCTTTGACACTATCTGCGGTCTCGCCCTCATCCACACCCTGAAATCTCTAATAGGATTCACCTGCAAATCCACCATTGGTTCTCCTCCTACTTACCAGTACTTTCACATGGACACCACCAAATCCCAGAAAATCCAAATTTCCTGCCGGGTGCCCTAGGGTTAGACATAGTCCTTGACATCTTCAGCCGCTACATGAATTTCTTAGAGCTCTGCTAATTGTTAATAGCATCAGAATTGACCAATATTCTGACAATACACAACTCTACATGATTTCCATTGTGATTGTGTCTACCCTAACCAAATGGAGGACTTCCTATCTTAGCTGCTGTAAATCTTATTATGTTCAAGGAAATAATTTGATTTTTAGGCAATATAAGGCTTCTCACCCTGGTCAATGTAAGATTTCTCATTCTACCCCATGTAAGTCTTCCACAGTACCCAATGTAATATTTCATATCCTACACAATGTTGGATTGCCATTACAGCCAATGTTAGTGGTACCAATCCACCAACGCCAGGCTTTCTGTTCGATTGAACGTAAGTCTTGGCCTTCCCATAATAAGACACCCAATTCTAGTTCAGACATTGCCCTGAATATTGTTCATTTTACCGGAGTGGTGTTTAGCAAACAAGATACTGTGAAGGAAAAGTGTTTATGGGAATGGGAGCCCATTGATCTTGCACACACTTCAATTAGGAGTAAATTATGCATAATTATTTTTTAAACTGATCTGTTTCACCAAATGAACAACACACCATCTCGCCTCACCAGTAAAACATGAATTTTGTATTTCTGTAGTGAATTATGTCCTAAGAACTCAAAGGAAAGATGCATTTCCTCTTTCAGATGAGGGATTGTGGGATATCCTCATCAAAGATATTCCAAAAGAAGTCACATCGTACACTTTCAGCATGGACATCTTGAAGCAGGGCGTGAGCTACGACTTCCGGGTCATTGCTGTGAACGACTACGGATATGGAACCCCCAGTGCCCCATCACAGTCAGTATCAGGTACGAAACCAGGGAGCGGAATCAACTAGGGTGTGATTCTGAGGAGCTGCACATCAATAATTTGAAGTTCTCTTCTCTATTGAGATAATAGTTGTGACCAGATTGCTTGCGTATCTAAATGCCCATTTTAATGGCAGGGACAAGAAGAAGGCACATACAGGTTTCGGATAACCAAGGGTCCTTTATGGTTGAGGAAGACATGTTTTTCAGAAGTCTTACTTCGGTACATACCATTTCTTCTCTTAGTCGGACTCAAATGTTTTGCCAAGTATTTGTCGGGCAGTGATTCTGAGGGTGCAGTAATCTCTTGATTAAGTGCCACAACAAAATCAGACTGTCGTTCACCAGGACACGAGGGACTATTACAGATAGATTTACGAGCAAGCACCAAAGAACTAGCTGGTGTGAATATGTTCCTTTTTTTTAATAATGCAAACACCACTTTAGTCTTAAAATGCCACTCCGACGGCAAAAAAGCAATAAACACCCTCCCAGTCTGTTCCATTTAGGAGTTCTACAAGCAGCCAATAAGGTAGTTTCATGGGTTGAGTGATAGTGGCAGGTCTCTTTGGGAAACCTGCAAGTCACTGGTCAGGATTTCATATTTCCATAGTTGAAAGTGAGGCTATACAATTAGCTGAGAATAAATAGTAATAAGTGGTATCCACCAACAAACAAGAAAGAGAACATGGTGCTCTTTTCTAGGCCCTGGTGGTCCTCACCATGTGAGAAAGACTGACATGAAATTGAATCTATACAAGCCCAGGATGCCTCTGGGAAATATCATGATTTTCCTCAGCACGTCTGCCTCTGCCAGGTGTGAAATACACTCTAACATAATTGGCACATATTTCATCAATTATTTATTTTGTTAAACTTTGTTGACACTCTCACCCACTCTAGTCATACGCCCCCAAGATCGGCTGCCCATGTCTACACTCGCTTGTTTGCCAGGCTCCAAGGGCAGACAGGTGCTTGTGTGTGTCTGTTTGCCCTCCAGCCTGAGTATAAGACATCGATTCAGGCAAGGCGCTGGGAAAAGGTATATCCGTTAAACTTGCCCAGAGGAAAATGCTAATTTACCTATATGAGCAGTGCTGGCTGCACATCTGAAGACCGCAGGTTAGGATGGAGAAAGGGCCGCCCCAGCTTTCATACTTGAGAGGTCAATTAAACGAGAACCCTTTAAGTATATAATAACATGGTTTTGTGATGCAGTCTAAATAGAAAAGCCCTGTAACATTTTAAATAAAATAATTAATAATAATCACTGCTTCACATGCGAAGCCCAGTGGAGGCTGAGGCTGAAGTTGAGGTGGTACTGGGAATAGTTTGTTATTACGGTGAACCTCTGCATGTGCAAACAGAGTGTTTATACCTTTAGTTCTCATAGGAGTCGCAAAAAGTGATGTTTTTTAGGTCATGTGTTTTAAAGGTGCTTACCCTACAGCTTTACATTTTGGCAATCTGGAAAAATAGGGGGAATCCTCCTGCCAATTGAGAAGAGTTCACACTGCTTGTTTTTGGCTCCCAGCGCTTCAGACCTCAACTATAGGTGAACACTACATTGGCCAGAGAAAAGAACCACACAACCCCCTTCCTATCAGACACATAACTGTGAACAGATTACTACTGATTACCCCACCGTTCGCTGGAAGTGATTTTAGTAGTCAAGACACTAAAGATGCACATAGTCTTAAACCCACTCCTATTGGATGGATCTAACTGTATGTCTCGCTTGACTGCAAGAAATTCCTATGTTAAGGACGAGAGCGCATGCTTCATCACAGGGTTCCTCCTCACACCACTCACTGATGTTCGAGGTGTGGACTACAACAGCCCCGAGCGGGGAAGGAGAACTTCGTAGAATGGTTTTGAGTCAGGACCCTGCTTGCGCTCCGGGTCTGGAGGAGCAGTACCGAGACCAGTATTGAAGGTGTATATAATAAAACTACCTCTTGATGGACTAACTAGATACTTTATTATACCCTACAGCTAGTTACCCCCACAGCTAGTTAACATATGTCGGGGTATGTCTAAAAACCAATCCACCAGGCGCTGCATATATTCGATCATAGCTATGCTAAATATGGGCTGATTGCTATGCATGGTGTCAAGGAATCTTGTATAGATTCAGTTTTGTGTTGGGAAGTACTGTGGTCAGACCATAAGGTAGTCCTCTTTCACCTGCCTACGGCTGAAAGCAGACCCCCTATTCAACCACCGACGAAAATAGGCTACTGCACCTGGTCAGAACTTGATAGCACCATACTAAAAGTCTGTTTAGAAAGTTCCTAGTCCAACATTCAGCTAAATAGTAATGTTGATGGTGCCAACAATCAGTACCATACCAAAATTGTAAGGGCTTTATATGATGTTCTTCCCCTTTAAACCAGTACTGTGCACTGCAAAACCCCATCAGCCCCGTGGTACTCCAGAACTGATCCTGGCTAAAAGAAAAATGCAAAAGGTTAGAGAGGATTTGGAGATGCAGATTTTCCAGCACAGAAAAGGAAGCTTATAAATCAGAACTAAAGCCATATGAAGCACTTATGAAATCTACCTGGTACACCTGCTATCAAAGTAAAATTATATCAGCAAGAAACCCTAGTAAGGAACTTTTTGTGGTCTATAAATGGCTTGCAAAAACGTATTAGTGTGTGCCCAAGACCCCTGCTATTCAAATGTTTTGCTTGGAATTGGCAGTACTTTTCAGAATAAGATTTCAGCAATCCTGCTATCATTTACACCAGTAACGGTAACTGCAGAAAGTTGTATCTACACCCCCACCCGCCAGCTCCGCTCCGCAGGCCTCGCCCTCCCCACAGTCCCTCGCATCCGAAGAACGACCGCCGCCGGCAGATCCTTCTCCCACCTCGCCGCCAAAACCTGGAACACCCTCCCCACAAAACTACGGCAGACCCAAGACCTACTGGCCTTCAGAAGACTCCTCAAGACCTGGCTCTTCGATCAGAAGCAGCACCCCTCCCCCCCGCGCCTTGAGACCCTAACGGGTATGTAGTGCGCTTTATAAGTGTCTTGATTGATTGATTGATTGATCAAGTAGCCCAGCACTTTACCTGCTGGGCAGATTCTAGACCTATAACAGATGAAGATGTCGCATCCAGAATTTCAACCATCAATTCTGGATTACCACATGATCCCTGTCCCATTAGAATTTTTAAGGACCAGATTCCACGTTTATCCCTTTGATAACTACCATATAGCGACTCTCAAGTGAGGGGCATTGTGCCCTCCTTTTGTAAATCAGCATCACCTATAGCTCTTTTAAAACAGGAGACCTTAGAAAACGACATCCCTTCAAATTATCAACCTATTTCTCTCCTTCATTTCTTTACAAAGCTTTTAGAGAGCTGGAGGGTGAATGTGCAACTAGTATCCTACATTGAGGAAAATAGGGTCCTTAATACATATCAATCTGGGTTCAGGCCCTTTTTTAGCACCGAAACAGAACTTACGACGGCTGCCAACAAGATCATTGATGGCTGCCAAAAACATCCTTATGATCTTATGATGGAGGTAGCTCGGCCGCTCTCATCCTTCTTGATTTGTGGGCTGTCTTCGATAAAGTCTCACGTGCTATATTGTTGAAAAGACTATATGCCACTGGCTTGAGTGACAAGTTGCTAAAATGGTTTGAATCCTTTCTGCGAAACAGACCTCAGTCTGATCAGATGGCTGCATTTCGCAGAGATTTTACAGATTTACCCTTTGGGGTTCCCGAGGGTTCTGCCATTAGTCCAACTATTTGTAACATATGTTGCTCCGTTGGCAAACTTCATTGCCTCTTTTGGCTTTCAATTTTATGGATATGTTGATTATACTCAACTTATCATTCGCATGTAAATTAATATTAAACAACTTTAGGATCAATTTAAAAACTGGCTGGCTGGATGAATGCCAAATACCTCTGGCTAAAGTCAGATAAAATGGAGGTTCTAATATTTAGTAACCCCTCTATCTGGTCGCCCATGTGGTGGCCCCAAACGTCAGGAGAGTGCCTCAAACCAGTATCTACTGCCCAAGGGCATAGTGAAGCGCCCACTATACCAGCTTAATTGGGGGTGCTACTGAAACAGATTAAATTGTTTTTTGGCCCTTCCTAACATAAACTTTGGCTCGCAGGTCATCGTAAGTCAGATGTTACAACGAATAAATTCCACAAGAATAAACTATATCATCACAAATGTGGGATGGGGACCAAAAGAATACCTAAAAGCAGCCCAAAACGGTTACTGAGAGAAAGACAAAGTATTAAAATGGCAAAGAAAAAAAAGGAGAAGCATATATATATAATGAAACAGCGCAAAGGAAAGCAGGTAAAATTCAAATAATGAAGGAATGAAAAAGGAAGCATGAAGGAAAGAGGGTACAAATGAAAGGAAATAAGGAAAAAAGGTATAAAAGAAGAAAAGGAAGTAAGAAAAGAAAGAATGAAGGGTGGATAGAAGAAAAAGAAAGATCAAAGAACTAAAAAAGAAAAATGATAGGAAAATAAGAAAAGCAGAAATATATAATGAAAGAACAAAGAAGAAATGTGAGACGAAAGGAAGAGTGAATTGAAAGAAAGAAGAGAAAGAAAGAATCAACGAATGGAAGGAATACAAAAAGTAAAGATGCAAAGAAGTTGTGAAAGAATGCCAGGAGCAACATAAGAATAAACAGATATAAAGAAGGATAGAACACTCGGAAAAAGGTCCAATGGAATGAGAGAAAAATAGACAGAAGGAAAGAAAGATGGAAAGAAAGAATGAAATACACATTTTAAAAAAAGATAGAAATTAAGAAGGACAAAAAGAAAGAAGATGGAAAGGATGAAAAAGAAATAAGTAAATGTGTCGTTTTTGGCCTAAGTCCTTTAAAATCATGCTATAATACTTATAATTTGGCATCATATTCTGCAAAGGTTCCCAGGGGTACAATTCTCATGACACTTCATAGTAAGGGGTGTGATTCCTCACTTTAATCACACATTTATTGCTATATATGGGTCATCAACATAAGAAGATTACGATATAATCTATGTCATTACATGAATAAGGAGCTTGATATTTGTTAGAGGGAGAAAGGAATTGACCCCTTGAAGCCCTTATTTGCTTTCTTGTTGTTGACCAGATATAGGGAATGTTTTGACATAATTATAGTCAACGTCCTTCCTTTGAAATAGATGTGGGCCATTTAGACCAGCAAATTGGTTAATTTTGAAATATTTTTTTGTATGTATTGTATAAATTGTGTATATGTATATGTGTGTTTTGTACATATGGTTTTGTAAAAATATGTGTTACTAAAAAACATGTTACTAAAAAAGAAAAACAAGCTTTAACTGACAATAAATAGCTTCAATTTTTCCACTTTGAGTGATTGGTATAACCTCAAGTTACATAGGAAAACAAGTCCTTTTGATTTAATTTTGATTTAATTTTGTATGACCATTATTACAGGTAAGGAAAGGACAATTAGTGGTGTCTTTTCTATAATTAAGTTATACTGTTCAAAACCTTTACCATAGGCATTGTTTTTGTTATAGTTGCTTTATTCCCAAATGCCTTTGGGTTATTCGGGTTCCCCTGTTTATAGATAGACTGACAGCAATCTGGGCATCATATTTGGTAGTAAATTTTCTTTGGCGTACCATATTAACGAGGTAATGTCCACTTGCTTCCTGCTGATGAAAGATCAAAAACAAGATCCACAATACTCCAGGCGGATGCTAGCGCAAGCTCTGATTCTTAGTCGGCTGGATTATTGCAGTGCTCAATATGCTGGGTTTCTCTGCCCTATCTGATGCAGAGGCTGCAGCTGTTTCGAATGCGGCTAACAGACTGATTTTTGGTATGAGGAAGTTTGATAGTGTTTCCTCCCAACTCAGTCAGTTACACTGGCTTCCTGTCCATAAGAGATGCTGGTTCAAGGACATGTGAATGAGTCATAGGGCCATTTCTGACACGTGTAAGAGATATACTCCATCTTGATTGCTCCGCTCAGATACAGCTTGTATGATTACTCTACCTAAATCTTGGAGGACAAGGCTGTGAGAACATGAACATGCCTTCTATGTGGTCACTGCGCAGGCCTGGAGTACGTTGCCAAATGAGTTACGTTTAGCAACTACAATTCTAACATTTTGTGAAGCTTTGAAAACATATTTATTCATTTAAGTGTCTCTTCGAGAATTTATTTGTCTTTTTCTTGACTTCATGCAGTGGCTGTTTAAAGTGAATTAGTATGTTAAATGCCAGGACAGCCTCAGGTAATTGCATGCTCTATAAAATAATAATACTGATGATAATAATAATAATAACAATAATCATAATAATAATATATGTCCGCAACAGAGGAAGTAAACATAAGATCTGAGAGGAACCTCTACCCAATTTGGATAAAGGAGTCAACATGTATCGGCCAATCTCAAAGACCCTACAATGAGGTGCCAGGCCTTCTTCCGGACCATTGAGCAGCAATAAAACTGAGAATGTAAGAGTAAAGCTGGAGACCATATTGCACCACGATCATATTTTATAGTTGTATGTAACATATAGTGCTAGATCCCTTGAAGACCTCCATTAGGCAGCCTATACATCCAGTGAAACACTAGCAGGGGGTGTTGCTTGCTCCACACCTCCCTCAGCACTCCACCTAATTGAGCCCCCAAATTAAACCTGTTCCTTTGTTCCTTCCCAGCTCAGAAAGCAAACCCCTTCTATGAGGAGTGGTGGTTCCTGGTGGTGATCGCACTGGTCGGACTCATCTTCATCCTCTTGTTGGTGTTCATCCTCATCATCAGGGGCCAAAGCAAGAAATACGCCAAGAAGGCAGACTCAGGTATGATCCTCTGCACTCCATGCCCCTGTCTGGGCCATTTGAGACAAAGAACCTCATTTAGAGGTTGGCAGACAAACGTGACTGATATCACGTCCACCGTGTTACAAGTCCAATAAATCATGTGGCACTGGTAATAAGGTGAACGGGATATCCGTCACGTTTGTGACAGACCAACCTGTCCGCCAAACTCTAAATCAGGCACAAAACTTGGACACAGAGTCATTGTATTGGTGTTAAAAATGTTCAGTATGGCCAGTCCCACTAACGTGGCATTAGGCACGCTCTAAAAGAAAGGATGTTTATGTCTGTATGTGTGTGATGATATATATATTATGCATATGCAGTAATGGTGCCAACATAGATAATGTTATACTGCATTTTAGTAGAAGATTCGAAAATCGTGTTCTCACTCAAATTGGCAATAACCAAATTATGATTAGACTTTTGGAAAACATATGAGCACGCACATGTGGCATTTAATGAATACTGGTGAATGATTTAGGGCACATTTTTGAAGGTATTTTTTTCTCCAATTGAGATAACATTGTTATATAGCATGTCCTAATAGAGTTTTCAGTTTCACGGTGCTGTAAGACGTATTATTGTTATTACACCCCAATAGAGCATGCTATACAGTCATAACTTTGTAAGAAAAAAAGGAAACCATTCAAGAAATCAATGTTCTCATTTTTTTTGCATGATTTCGCCAGTTTTATCAAATATTCTCAGTTCTTACTACTGTTATAAGCACCGGCCGCTAAACTGTTTCACACAGCATTAGTTTTAATGAAGACTCGCAATAAATGCAAACAATCTGTTACAGAGCAGAACTAGAGACTGTTTAACTACTTTTAGAATTGTTGATGGTAAATGAATCACAGTCATATAAATACAATCAGGGCCTGCTCTGCAGACAGTAGCTCAGAAACGAAGAATGTCGACATTGTATCAGGTTTCCTAGTATCCTGCTGTTTTCCAAATAAACACCAAGTTGAACAACTTAACAACATGTTTAAAAGCTAGTTTTAACAGATGTTAACAAATTCATTAAATTACACACACAAATGCAGAAGGAGCAAGGTAGTAGTGTGTGTCCATACACAAAAGGCCAACACAAATATGGATGGACTCCTGTGCACACAGACATTAATACATGTTTAGCCAACAATGCAAATGGACAACATGCATGCAGGCTCCTATTCACACAGGCACCGACTTCCAGATGCAACACATATGGGTACACATACAGGATCACACAACTCGTGTACAGGTACAGATTCACATCTACACATTTGCCAAGTAGCCCCATGTCACGTGTGACACCTTCCGCTACTCCTGTGATGCATGCTTGGATTGTTAACCCTAAACAATTGCAAGTTTAAAATTGCAGGTCACGTAATTTAAAGATCTTTTTTGCAAAAATACCAAACGTAACTGTCACATATGTCTCATACGTGATGCGTCATTGCTATGCTATGATATGCTATAGGCAATTTCTAAAGTGCATTATCACAACTGCATGCTTCGTGGTGCTGTTGAAGATAAGGAGCACAAACCAAAATATGAGACTATGTTACCTAATGGAGAGTCAAGTATTTTGGAATTAGCTGAACTTAGGTGGTTTGGCTCCTCCATGGGTGCATCAAGCAAAGAGATGGTAACTCTGCATTTCTGCATAAATAGCCAGTTCGGAGACCATAGTGGCCATCCACAGAAGCACTTTTGGAAAGATGTATTGAAAGTGAAAACATCATCATTTTGAACTTTGTGACGTTGACAATTTGCCTTATTTTTGTTTTACTGTTTGAGAGAGATTAATATGTTTCTTATGTGTAACTGCTGCTGTAGTGTATGTTTACAGAGTGGTTAAATACTATAAATTCACTCTGCCTTTTCAATCCCTCAAATTCTAAACCAGAAGGCTCATCTTTAGAACCAAAAATGAGTGGATTTAATAAAACCACTTGGTTACATTTCCTTCACAACACATAAGCTTTGTCTTCATGATATTCACAATGTTGTTGTCCTGCTTCTAATGTAATTATATCCTTTTTGGCATTTTTCAACAAAGTAGATGAGGAAAAACAAGCTTGCTGCACACCACAGCAATTATGTTGCTTGACCTTAGTGCCGCCTTCGACACTGTCAACACCAGCATCCTCTTTCACCGCCTTTGCCAAATAGGAATTTCAGGGATGGCCATGCACTGGCTTCAGTCTTTTTTGGAGAACCGCTCCTTTGAGGTTGTAGAGGGCACTACCCACTCAAAAATCTGGCCCCTGGATCAAGGCGTGCCTCAGGGCTCTGCCCTGAGCCCTACCCTTTTTAATATTTATATGCAACCTCTTGCTGACATAGTGCACTCATTCGGCCTAGACATAGTGACCTATGCCGATGATACACAATTAGTTGTTTCCATGAACCAATCCGATCCCTCCCTCTCGAATCTTAGCAACTGCTTGGTAGCAGTTGCCCAGTGGATGGCTGCCTCGCATTTGAAACTAAATGGCGAGAAAACAGAGCTCATGATTTTAGGCAATCCAACTATTCCTAGCCCTCTGATGGATTGGCCCCCATGGATGGGCCCTCCGCCCCAACCAAAGCCCTATATAAAAAGTTTGGGCATTTGGCTAGAAGCAAACCTAAGCTTCATTCAGCAAGCAACCACTCTGTCTGCCACCTGTTTTGGCCTTATGCGCATGCTTAGGAAAGTGCTGCCACTCCTCCCTTTTCAAGCTCGTAGAATAATGGTGCAAGCCATTATCTTGTCCCGTCTGGACTATGGGAATTCCTTATATCTAGGGGCTCCTGCCTCCACAATAAGGAAGATTCAGGTGACCCAAAACGCTGCAGCCCGCCTTTTATTGGGCCTCAATCAGCGGGAATCAGGAACAGTGGCTTTGAGGAAACTGCACTGGCTTCCCGTTAAGGCCTGAGTACTGTTCAAATCTATGTGCATTATGCACAAGGCCATGAGGAAGACTGCACCAACGATGATCTGTTCCTTAGCAACTCCCTACCTCCCCCATAGAGCTTTGCGATCTAGCACAGCATTCCTGGCCACCGTCAATAAAATCAGACGCACCAGATGGGGCGGGCGCTCCTTTTCCTGGAATGCCGCAAAAGCCTGGAATTCCCTGCCCACTACCCTCCGCAGTGAACCCAACCTTCTGAAATTTCGGAAGGAATTGAAAACTTTCCTTTTCATCTAAAAACCTGCTTTTTATCTAAACCTGCTCATCTTTCTCTAGTCTGACTATACACAGCGCTACGAGGCCTCCGGGTTGTTTGCGCTTAACAAAACACAATTAATAATAATAATAATAATTTCTTCTCAATTATTTTGCTCCGCTGTACAGTCAAACGTTTCCTTAGCTCGTGGTTGTATATCAATGCAGACAGTGGATCCCATGCAATCATTATTCACGTTAGGGCCTGGGGGATACATGTCATTATTGGACAGAACAGAGCACTGACACCAAACCACACAAAGCTGTTTGCATCATATAGCTGGCTTAAATGGTTCTGTGGAAGGTGGATTTCTTTCTAGCAGCACCACCATAATTGACAACACCAGATGCCAGAGTAGCATGGCAAAGCAGCTAAACTCCATTCCTGAAGCATAGAACATGTATGAAACATCAAGCTTCGGATCATTTTCACTAAAGTAATTCTGTCTGTGAGCAAGAAATACTTCTCTAAGATGTGAAAGTGGGAGGGATCTGTTTTGAGACAGGCCATAATGCATAATGACTCTTTCCCCACAGTTACTAATCTTTCTAATTGTTCTCTTTTCCCCCTAAGTGAGCAACTCCAAGACTAACGCCCTGGGCCATGGCGAGATGGTGAGCCTGGACGAAGGAAGCTTTCCTGCTCTAGAGCTCAACAATCGACGCCTGTCGGTGAAGAACTCCTTCTGTCGCAAGAACGGCATCTACACCAGGTATCGCTCGGGTTATGAAGACCTTCACTGGCCTAGGGGGAGTGCCGCATCAGTGCAGGCTTTGGGGTGAGGAGGCCTTCGTCAGGGGATGTCTTTCCATCTTTTTATTGCTTTGTGGATATTATTATTTTTGCATAGAAGAAAAAGGACTGGCATGGAAAATTGTGAAGAACTCTCAGAGACATCTGTCAAGAAATGTCTCTCTTTACTTTTAGGCAGCGGCAGGCAGCGGCACCTCTATGCAGAAATGCTGAACATGATTTTAAGTGGCGCTGTCTATACTGCATGTTCAATATTATCCAGGCTTGAACCACGATAAATATTTGCAGCATAGATCCCTTGCAATTTTTTTTTTATTTCACCTTGAAAATTACCCCGTAACTCCGCATCTTCGTCTCCCCACCAGCAAAGTCCTATCTAAATACACACAGCTGTAGTTAAAAAACAATCTAATCAGTTGTCTGTGAGTGCTTGATTACAAGAAGTAAACAGTCTTACGATCAGCAGTCTGCTGCAACTGGCAAATGAAAGGGTCTAATTCAAGGTGCAGGAACTGCCCGATGGTGCGTGGTTATTGGTACAACATAATATTTGTCATAGCTTTAGCTGAAGGGCAGTCTGATTGCAGCCCAATGACAGGCAAAGATGTCTGATGAAAGTGCCAGATGGGTGGGTTACTGGCACGAACACTGCCTGATGAGGCCTAGTCACTGGCACAAAAACACCAACAGTTCTCATGATTTCCCTAACATTTAGGGAGGAACAAAACTTTAAAAGTTTTACAAGTCGAATACGATGAATTGAAGTTGCGCCTGACATCATGTGCCCCAGGAATGAAGCCAGACCACAAAATTAATGCATTTTACCCAGTAGAAGCAAGGCTGGCCTGCTTCCAGGCCTCTGGGGTGTTTCACTATAGCTAACAAGCTGTGTCACAGGGTCTGCTTTCCACCCAGTCTAAAGATGTGCCTTCATACTACATCGTGACTTGTAATCAGGATGACCAAACGATTTGTGCCACATCACAGGGTGCAGCCATCTTCAAAGGATAAAGTCTGCCTCGCCCAGCAGTGTCCACCAAGGGTCCAGGAGGGCAGAATTAGAATCTAGTTTCCAGAAAGGTCCCATAAGGTACATATAAAATCAAATGATCTAACAGGAGCACATTGCACAGTTAGTGGTTAACATGCAAATCAGTCACGGATCCCAATACCCCTGATTGACATGGGGACTGGCAGAGCCCATCTTTGCTCTGCCTTGTGCAATGCTGCCACCTCCAGGGTGCAAGGTTTCCTCTGCCAGTGCGCTATGCAGGATCCTGCCAGTCACCCCTAAGGGGTAGTCTTCACCAGTCTTTGTGAAATGTACCGTGTGTACAATCACAGAATGCTACCACCGCTGGTACCAGATTACACAAATGGCACAAGTGCAAAATGGACCAAGCATTCACAGAAATCATTTTGCTGCTCGTGTTGCAAGAAGAACGATGCACAGATTTTTCAACCTTGTGTAGTATTTATATTTAGAAATGGAGTAAACTGATTTGGCCTCACACTTCGTTTCATGGTTTACATTTTAAAAATAGGGAACAATGCTGAGTTTAGGAGCAGGATGTGCCCCTGCGTAAAGAGCTTTAATGCCTCGTCAGGGGTAGTAAGCACTACATAAACATACTTACAATTCAATACAAAATTATTTAACTACGTCTCATTATATAAATACAGAAAAATATTAACAAATTCAGTTTGGTCCCGACTCCCAACGTACTTTTTTTGAATTTGGGCTGCAGGCTGCTTACACCGTTTGATTACTTCCATTTCAAAGACAATGCCAAATATAATTTGCACCAGTCCTCAGCTGTAAGTTTTGCTGTTGGGAGCTATTCAGAGGCAGCGTGGTGAGCCTGATATCTCAAATTAGTGAAAATATTTTTTCAGGGTGGTGCCTCTAAAAGGTCTGGTAGGGTCAGGGCAGTGCCAGTAACGTATTAGGCTTTTGTTGGTCTCCTACTATTCATTTCTGTATGTTTATAATTTCTCTACGTGCTTTGAGGAGCATAGGACGGGTTAAGGCACTTTAATATATTTGTATAACGCCATTGCACCTCTGATCTGAAAGGATTGGAGCTCTAGAAACGAGAGCACTCTTCCTAGAGGCCCCTGAAGGAACCCACCCAACTTTACGCCGGGTCCTGTTGACGTCTGTCGTCCGTGGCTGCAGTCTCTCGCCTCAGTGCCGTCAGGTCAGTCTCGCGCATCAATAGCGCCGGGTCAGTCTCGCGCATCAATAGCGTCAGGTCTGAGCGTGGGCCGCACAGGCTGCGGAGAAACGTTCACTTGTGCGTTTCAAGCCTCGCTCGGTGAGGTAATGTTTTCCTCCAGCATTCGAGCCAACAAACGATGCGAATACTCGGGATGTGTTTGTGCTAGTTCTTCAAGCAGAAAGGACTCTAAGGTACCTTCCCAGGCCCCCACCGCGTCCTCCTCTCGCCCCGTCCGGTGGTCACCTGATGGCGGCGGGATTGAGTGTGGGAGGCCGCGGTTTCGGCCTGTCCTGGCACCGAACCCTTCTCTAACCTTACACGGTCCTTTGAGGATGTTGGCGTTACGTTCCTCGGCCTGCCTCACTTGATATTCAGGCCGCCTCTTGGCGCCACCCCAGCGGCCGCGCAAAGGCCGCTTTATCCATACATGCCAACATTTCAACTTCGATAAGAGGGAGAAATATGCGTGGGTGCAAAGACCTGAATAGCGCGTAACACGAAGCGGGTCAGGCGTAACACAAAATGGATCGCAGGAGTAACTGGGAGAGATGTTTTTTTACCATCTTCAAGAAATAACTTCTGTTTTATAGAAATAGGTCATACATACACCTGTAAGTAGAATGTAGCATGCTCTCTTCCAGGAAGAGAGTCATATGTATTAATTTCATCAATGCATGAAAAGTCTGCTGAAAGTACACTACCATCCATTACACAGGAGACAGGCACTGCAGAATGTGTGTGATCACACGTTATACAGAAGACATTCACTGCCAGAAGTGCATTACAACACATTATGCAGCAGGCAGACATTGCCAAAGGTGCACTACCACACATTATGCAGCAGACAGACATTGCCAAAAGTGCACTACTACCACACATTATGCAGCAGTCAGTAATGAGGGTAGCATCAGTTCTTTGCATTGGGTTGCTGAAGAGAACCACTACGTCTCCTGGATACTCGGCATTATCTGAGGGGCCCCAGACTGATCTTGTCGGTAGGGATCAACCCACGGACTCTTCTACAAGATGGTCGGAGCAGTACCAGTGTTGCGCTGAAACACCCCCAATAAAACCACCTATCCCAGCACAGTAGCATTTCTGTCGTTGATGCCCTTCCGAGCAGGTAGAGTACGCTAGCAGAAGGAAAAACAGTAAAGTCCCGAAGAACTGTTATTTTCTGTAATCAGGGCCAATGTCTGTAGTAACTTTTCTTTTACCGTGTTTTCCGTGATTGAAAGTTTCACCTGCATGCCCCAATGATTGTTTGAGAGGGAATGTTGCGACAGACTGCTTTGGGGCATGGGAAGGAAACAAATGTAGCTGCATCCTTTGTGCATAAGGAGCCCTATTTTTGTAAGGTACAAATGCGCCATTCCCAGTTTATCGCACAATCTGCATATTTAAGAAAAATCTACTCCTCGCTACTACTTTGTTTGTTTGTGCGCAGGTGTGTTCTTTTTGTGCGTTACCCAGGCTGGGGCAAAAAGCACCCACCTGAAGTGCTGTGACTCATCTCTCCGGTGTAATATTCGGAGGTGGTAGACTGGAAGAGCTACCAATGAGTCAACACAATGTTCACACGATCGTTCATTGACGTCAGAGTGACAACCACTGGTAAAATCCTACAAAAAACAGAAACAATACTAGGGCTGTGAACGTGCTACTTGTAATATTTTTTTGTTGGAAACATGGTATTTGTAATATTGTTTATGTTTTTTTTTATTTCTCTGTTATTATTTAGCTCACATCTTATAATGTATCATTGGCACTTTATGTTAATATAAAGGTTTTTGATTGGTTATCATTATTAGTTTAACTTTGAAAGATGTAAAAAAGAGTTACAATTGTCAGGTTTGTTAACGATGCACCCTCATTTGTGAAGGAGGCCGCAGCCTGCAAGGGGTTAACCAGAGCCGGTACACAGCGGCCTGCCCTCGCCTCCCGTGCAACATCGGAAAACACAGAAACCTCCGCCGTAGCCTTCACACACTTCTCAATTAACAACATGGAGCAGGGGACGCCGCCGAGCCTTTTAGGACTCGGAGGCTGCAGGAAAATACATTTGTTTCTGGAGTCCTGAACCCTGGGCCAGCCCAAGCTCACTTCTATACCAATAGCTTTTGGCCTGGCTCAGGCAAGAATATATTCACAACTACGGGATGTGGGGAGGAAAACAAATGTGGAGAGCCAACGTAACTTTGAGCTCTCCGTTTAGCTCAACTTTGAGTTATATTAAGCACCAGAAGCAGTTCATTGTGTAATCCCTGTGGTGGAATCGGGTTTCTGGATGCTTAAATCGGGAGGCGGGAGACTAGCCTTGAAATCGGTAGTCTCCCTCTTGAATCGGGAGGGTTGGCATGTCTGGCTTTATCTTCTCCCAGGCCCGGGGAACAAGGGGCCCCTGTGTTGGGCAGCTGTGGGCGATGAAGAGGCTATTCTGGAGCGGGCGGGGACGGGGTGGGGGTCATCATCGAGTGTCACAGGATGGCAACGAGAGGGGCAGCAACGCTGAGCGGCACCGCCAGGCCTCTTGGAAGAAAAGGCCTCTCACCCGCCGGCTTGAGAACCGGTTGTGACTCGCACTGTACAGGCTGGGCCCGGGTCACGCAGTCAGCAAGGCAGTTAACGGCTCTGGCACCTTCTACAGCACACAAGGAAAGTAACCCCCTCCCGCCTGTCAACGAGAGAGAGCTCGTTGGCAAGAAGGCTGGACTGCTTCCCCAGATTCTGGGTACAAGGTCTGCAGGGTGAAGGCAGCTTCCTTTTTTTTCGGGTTTTTTTTTTTTGCAATTTTATATAGCTCGAACTCTACGGACAATTTTTTTTTTTTAGGGATGGGGAGATTAGGTGATTTTCGCAGGATCACGGGATGTTTGAGTCTCCCAACAGACTCTAACCTGGTTCCCTTGCTCAAAGTTAGCCGGCCAAACAATCATGCGTACTTGTAGCAGTGCCCACCACTCCTGCTCCCACAGTGTCAACCAGGATGGCCTATCAAGAAAAAATAAAATGATAACCTGTTTTATTATCATTTTATTTTTCCTTTTTCCACTGCTGCAAAAGCAGTGGGGCGACGATCTACCTTAACAGAGGAGCCGCAGCTGCCTAAATCTTAGGAGGAAGTGTGACTGCATATACGAGTGCAATGCCCCGAGCTTTGCTGCATTACACCTGGTATCAACAGACTAAGAATTAGGCATTGGCCAGGGTCGGACACCATCCGATTGCCCTGTACACACCCGCCAGCTTTTCGCGATTTGCAAAATAATCGCGAAATCAGCTGAAGGGCGCGATGACCGCGAAATTGACCTTTTTGGCCGCGAAAAAGGTCTTCGGCAGGCAGCAAAAAAGATGGTGACATCTTATTGGCTGAACGTACCTACGTCACCACACGAGCGTGTACAGCCGTAATAGCCACACAACCAGCCGAGTTTCATTTAGTACCAGTGCAGCAGTAAACATAACTATGCCCTTATCCCAGTCCCCTCTCCAATCCTTCATGCCCTCTCTCCCTAAACTGACTGAAACAAACACAATAAATAAAACGTGTGTCTCATTCCTAATCTTCTCATTTCAAGATCACCCTTTTTGCGAATAAACAATCACCCCACTGTAACTCCAAACATACCCCCGATTTTCCGTGCCCGATACTTCGAAACTGTGATGAAATAGCTTGCTGAAGCCGCAGCCGGCGGCCTAACCTCCTCATCCATCTTCCCCATTGCCTCGAAAAATCATCTGTTCCCGCTGTCACTCAATCTGTTCGTTTTTAATCACATCCTCACCGGCTCATTTGGAATATTGTTAACCCCGTGACTTGCTCTCATCAGCTGCACCACGTTACTCTCACTGTTCTCGAACTACTGATCCCACAATGCACCCTCTCCTGCCTCGTACCCAAAGTAATGCGTGAACCTAAATCTAAGTATTAAACCCCCATCCATACTCTACCTTTTATGTTATGTTATGTTATGTTATGTTATTTGTACACTTCTATAGCGCACGGCCACTCCACTGGAGTATCCCGGCGCTTTGACGAAGACTCCCAACCGAAGATGGGGAGAAAAAAAAAACATAACACCAAAAGAGCGTACAGACATAAAAACAGCCTCAAAGAATTACGGGAAGAGCCAAGTCTTAAGGGCCTTGCGGAAAGACAGAAGACTGGAAGTCTGTCTTAAAGAGATTGGAAGATCATTCCATGCATGAGGGGCTAAGTGCCGAAAAGACCGTCCTCCTACTCTTGCCCGTTTGATAGTGGGAACACTCATTTTTGATAAGGACGAGGATCTAAGAGATCTGAGAGGGGTATACCAAGACAGTCGCTTGGAGATATATTTGGGGCCTATGCCATGCAGGGCCTTGAAAGTCGTGGTCAGTGTTTTAAATAAAATCCTTTTTGCAACTGGTAGCCAATGCCGATGTGAGTGTAGAACCAAACATCCGAATGATGTTAGAAATAATATGTGATGATTCCTTAGTGCTTCAAAATAACTACGTCCATTTCTATGCAATTACATGTGCTATAAGCGATCATAACACAGGCTTTACATGCCCAGTTGTGACAACTTCAATGCAGAGGAACTCGTTGCATTCTGCCATCAGCGCTGAATGCCAGCTCCGCAAATTAACTCAATTTAATATCAAAACCAAAAACTCAGCTTACAGTACTTCGAGGTCTCCTATCCAAGTACTAACCATGCCCTACCCTGCTAAGCTACCGAGATCAGGCGCATTCAGGGTGGTATGGGCCTTGGCTGTAAAACTAATTACTTACTTGATTCGGTGTCTGTGGGCACATTGCCCCGTGCTTTCATTGCGCTACATGGTTTTGTGAGTACCTTCATTCCCTGAATGTGTCAGTTTGCACACAGAAATAGACACGCTCTAGATGCTCTCCTCTGGACCCCAGTGCAGCCCATTTGTTTACTTTTACCATACCATTTTGCTGCGGAGACACCCATAGGCAGAAGCTTGTGACATTTTTGCAGAAGGTTAAACAGGCCCCTGCTGACACTTTCCATTGGTCCATTTTGTCTGAATAGTACAGCCTGTCACTGCCTCTGATATACTTCAGCGAGAATGTAACTCCAAAGGAGCTCGTGTTTCAGGCTTGTATAGCGCGAGCGCAGAGCGCTTCACATGGGCGCCAGTTACATTACACAGGACATATTCCTTATGAATAAACGAACGTCTGACTGTCATCGCAGATCAAAGGTCGGCTGCTCTAGCCTTACGTCACAACCTCGCCCATTTAACAAGCTTCTTATTCCCTTGAAGACTGCTGACTGCTCTTCCTGCATTAGACAGACCCTCCAGCTTTTCGCGATTTGCAAAATAATCGCGAAATCAGCTGAAGGGCACGATGACCGCGAAATTGACCTTTTTGGCCGCGAAAAAGGTCTTCGGCAGGCAGCAAAAAAGATGGTGACATCTTATTGGCTGAACGTACCTACGTCACCACATGAGCGCGTACAGCCGTAATAGCCACACAACCAGCCGAGTTTCATTTAGTACCAGTGCATCAGTAAACATAACTATGTTACTCAAGAACACAACAAAATAAGAGGCAGAAAACATTTGTTGTTAGAGAAAATTGTGTAGCGGGTTTATTAAGACCAGGGAATGCGTTAATTTATTGGCAATCCTAAAGGCAGGCTGCGATGAAGAAATGGCCTACGCTGTCTGCCAACCTGATTATTAACCAACCAGCAGAAAGGGAACACATTGTGACCTCAATGGATGAAGAAAATCCATTTGGCTTGCCAGGCGCAACTCACATCTGGAAACCAGCGTCCAGAGGAAAATAGCTCCCTCCGAGGTGTAGTAATCCCAGGTCACCGCCCCCCCCCCCCGCCTCTACCCACCCTATTTCCCGCAGCTACAAATTCTAAAATTGTTCCAACATAATATGATCACAGCCCCTCTCCAGTTTCGGTTTCTTGTTTGTCAAGGAGGGAAGTCGCTGTACATGTGCTCGACCTTAAACCTCAATGTTTCCCCGCCCCAGTCGTGATGTCATCGGGTCAAAGGGCTGATCATCCTCTGCTTGCCCCATCTTGAGCCCTGGGGAAACCCCACACCAGGCAATAAGAGGTAAACATCACGCTTTGCCAAATCCTCGGTCTGTGTTCCACTGGCACCACACTCAGTGAGCCAATCACAGCATCCCACATCAGGAGGCAATTCTTTTTTTGGGTGCTGTTGGGGTTACCAACCGTACAGACCCATTGCATGTAAAGTGTCTGAATCTTTATAACAAAGGACATTTTCATTTTGATACTAACAACCACACGTCATATATGCTAATAACGCAGCCATGCTTCGTTGTAACTAACTTCACCAGACTGTTCAACAGACTTCAAGCTCAGTGATATATAATAAAATAGGGCAGAGGATTATTATGCCTGCTACAAAGTACGTGAATCAGGTTACAAAGGCACTAGGCTAGAGACCTTCCATTTCTGGTACTTTGCTGCAGTTTCAAGATATTCTTAGAGTTTTGAATTGCTCAAATTGGGATAATTTCTGATATTTATTGGTTTCCCTAACTTCATTGCTTGATTTTGTTCAGAAGAAAGTGTCACTCATAGTCATTGAAAGTCACTCATATTTACAGTGAATTTATGAAAATGGCACACATAAGCAATCTGAAACCCTGGCAGTTATGTACCCTGCAGCAGCGGCAGCGCTTCTGAACTGCTGGGGATATTTTGAGGCCCCTTTTAGATGATTGGGCTACAGAAAAGAGGATCGTTTTTTAAATGCATTGCCTTGTCTTTGTCCACTCACAAAGTGGCACTTAAATTGCCACACTTAAATCGTTGCATTACTTTTTAGTAAGGCGCTCTAGCAGCAAAGCAAGACTTCCTCTATGGGTCATATTTGTATTCACAATATATTTTCAATGTTAAAAAGGGTGATAGAAATTACTGTTTTTTAAAATGGACGAGTCTAGGAGGCAGTGGTGCCCCGGCAGGGGTGCATACATGGGTGCTAGAACATCCCAGGGAGAAATGGGGCCCCCTCTCACGAGGTGCAGAGTGGAGCTGTGCTTCCGTAGAGCCACAGACACTTTAACCATGCCAGTTTCACAGTGGAATACCCTGTTAAATCAGTTTACATTGATTTAAGGCTGAAAAGGAATGATTACGAAAACAATAAGGTGCCGCAATAATGCCGTTAAATACCCACTTTTGTGCCGCTAAATTTGCAAATCTATGCCGCTATATCCTGGGGGTCTGCCTATAGGTCATATTACTTGCAATGTAATTTCTTTTTATAATTTCTTTTCATAGAATATAAACGTACTTAGGGTGTTCCCTTATTCACAAAATGAGAACACAAGATCTAATCATAGACAAATATATCCAAACAAGGGTGTAAGTATAAAAATAATTTTATATTGAGAATTAATAGGAGCGGTAGAACAATTGTCATTACTCACGCTGTGACTAGCTGCTTGAGACTTTACAGACTCAATCATCAAGCGTCTATTACTTTTCTCATAAACCTGAATAAGCTGCTCAGCATTCTGAAAGAGCTACAAGGGGTCAATTCTTTTTAACATTTACAGTTCTGAAGATGGTCTTATTAACGAAAGCATGAGGACCGAAACGTTGACAAATACACTTCTTTCTTAAATATCATTTGTTTTATATGAAAAAGTGTACACAATTGTCACAGTGAAGGGGTTAATTATTGTAAAAACAATGTTCCTTCTTGTTTTATTGTGAGTTAAACATACAAGTACCCTATATTAATTCTCAATATAAAATTCTTTTTATACTTACACCCGTGTTTGGATATATTTGTCTATGATTAGATCTTGTGTTTTCATTTTGTGAATAAGGGATCAATCTAAGTACGTTTATATTCCACGAAAAAAATTATTAAAAAAAATTATATTGCAAGTAATATTTGTTAGCTTGCCTTGAATGGCGAACTAAAAGAGTAAAAACAAGTATTGAAATAAATCCCTTAAAGGCGCATTTACCTGTTCATTTGAATCTGCCCAAGCTGCCAGTGGTATATTGGGTTTCCCATTTCATTAGATATGAACTCCATACAGCCTGGCAGGGTCCAGGAATGGATGTATACCCCTGGCGACTCCCAAGAACAGAGGTGAGGGTTCGTGGATTCCTAGCTCAATGTCAGCATAGACTGACCGTGTACCATGTGAGAGGGGCAGGAATGCTTCCTTCAACTGAGGGAGAGTATACAGTGTATTATTTTTCACAGGTACCCTGAACTGGGGGAAACATATAATTGGCACCCAGTTAGTATGTTTCCAGTCTGGGTCAGAGGTGAAGTGGGATCTAGTGGCTGAGCTACTGGGGTTGGAACATGGGCACCTCAGTTCTAATTGCAGCTCTAGCAATTAACAGTGAGTTGTGTGATTGATTCTGGGCTGTTAGGTTCATCTCCCTATGCCTAGAAAAGTAGCTATGTAAGAAAAAAATCCACAAGTGTAAATCTCCAGCGGATGTACAGTGTATTGTTGCTATCCAGCCAGGCTTGTATTATTCAAATTCTAGTCCACGTGCACAGGGTCCCTACTTGACATGCTCACCTGCTCGTACTGTCTTTGATGGTCAGCCCCTCATCACTGCTCAACAGTGGCGTAACGAAACTTGAAGTGTCCCCCCTGAGAAGTACATGCAGGGGGCCCACATGCTCTATACCCAGTCAGAAGCTCTCTGGCCATGTGCCTGCCAGTGCCGGGTGGCCTCGCAGCTTGGGGACCACTCGCCCGCTCCACGGGGCTGCAGAGAATTTTGTTATGCCACTGCTGCTCAGTGAGTTTATTTCATTAGATTGAACCACCACTGCTTAAGGCTTGGCAGGCTGGCAATGGACTGAGGCCGGTATCTAACGTTTGCTGAGAGATGCCACTCTTATTTTGTACTATGTTCCACATATATAGCATGCTATGTCTATAGGTCTTGTGCAGGTGACAGGTCACGCTCCAGGTAGAGAGCGTGGTACAGTTTGTTCTTAGCTGTATCTAAACTGTTCTCATGCTGGTTCACGTCCAGGAAGGCACTCATCCAGTGCACACAGGTCCTTTGATATTCAGTGTCCTTGCTGAATAAGCCCAGTAATTACACTTTCCAGGCAGTTCAGGCACTGATGAAGCTCCCAGTCCAAGCAGAGCATTGTTCACATTGCAGCTGTAATGGCCACTCGGAGAACCGAGCCAGATATGAGGAAAGGCCTTTTCAGGACATGAACGTTACTGTGGCGGCTCAGGGGAAGAGGGCAGGATGTGCTGCATGGCCTAGAAACAAACTTACAGCCCTGCAGGCATGCAACCTTGCAGCAAGGGTTCCAGATACTCATTAGATAGATCGTCCTACGTATTCAGGTGTAAGGGCAGGCTACTGCATGGAGAGCTACATGGGGTGGTTCTATAAAACATCACTCCAAGGTACATAATAAGGCTAGACTCTACATGTACAACAGACCGCAAAAAAACAGTCAGTCAGCAAATAAGAGGCAGTGATAAATTATTGCATTCAGAGGAACAGCTTGGGGGGATCTTTCGTTGTCCTTTTAACATGCAGCAACCTAGAGTTTTACTGGAGAGCAGAAACTTAGCAACCTGAGTCTCTAGGGCTCAAAGATGACAGGGTACACATAAAAGAGTAGAACTTGCAGGGAATGAAACCAAGACGAGGCAGCTGCTAGATACAGCATCGGGTTTTTTTCTTACACCATCAGTGTGGTCCATCCACATGATGGCATAACCTGGCCAGTAACGAGGATCAGTAAAACTTTGAATGTTATACAGACAAGGCATGCCAAACCCGTAACATTTTCCTATTTCAGGTCCCACTCTGGTACACAATATAAACAAATATTCCTTTGCTCATGTCGTTCTCCTCTTTGTTGTGTTAGTATTTTATTTAATACATCCATAGTCTTTTTTTTTTTCTTCAAAATGACACCCTCTGTGGGAAATTTCTACTTGCTCAGTAATTTACCACCCCAAAAATGTTTTTGTTGTTACTTCTGAGACTGCTAATTCTCTGAATGGCCTCGAGAAGCTAATTGCTTGAAAGCTGCTCGTCCACGGATGCATGGCAACTGGCTCTACTTTGACAACAAGACTGAGAACCTGTCCGAGGCCCCCATTGGGACGTCGCCCTCTGATTCCCTGGTCTGAATCTTTGGAGCATCTAACCACAACAATACAGAATGGTTACAGTCTCGGCTTGTGTGACACCGACCTCTTTGTTGCACCGCCAGTGAACACAACATCCAGGAGCACCCCAAGCTCCACCAGTCCAGAAAGTTTTTCTTTCTTAAACTTCCTCACAAAGTAGCTCTCACACTCGTCATACTAGATGCTTGCAATGCTTTCTGCAAGAGGCTGCTGTCCCAAAAGATGTCCCATATTTTCAACAACTCTAGAATCGCGCATCCAGTGATTTTTGGTCTCAGAAATCTGGACCACGTCACTCCTGCTTTAAAGGACCTACACTTACTTTTATAAAATGTGAGACCGCCTTTGAAGACTGTGCCTAATATGCAAGGCACATATGTAATCTCCTGGTTACAACATTAAAGTCGTCCTGCTCTACCTTCTGCCTAGGTGCCTGAGGTTGACTATCCAGAAATCACACTCTCCCTTTGTACTCAGTTAAAGAAAATTATGAAAGATCTGTTGCCCTCAAGGTCCAACACTCTGGAGTTCCCATCCAGCAAATCACAGACTTGAATGATGCCTCTTGAAGTTAGAACATGTTCTAAAGTCTTTAGTATTCCTCTCTGCATGTCAGAATGCATTCCCTGCATCGTGCCTTCGGTGTTCTCCACCATCTGCTGGACATACACCTAAGGCATGCCTTCTACGGATTCATCGTCTACCATATGACCTAGGACAATTGTACTGTGCTTCTGTAATGTACACAGTGGTATCCGGGACATCCACTTGTTCAACGTCAGGTAGCACAGAAATCGACATGCATCTTTTCATTTGAGTTAAAAGATAATCTACTTAAGAGCAAGCCAGTACCATGTCTATAAAGGTGAATTGTCTTACAAGGCTTGACCTTTACCTGAAGAAGCAAAGGAGCCATGCTAAGACATCTTGATTACTTAGATTTTCTTTAATTCTCAGTACCTCGCTTCCTTGTTCCTCCTGAGCCCTTGTCATGTCAGGTTTTCTCTCCAGATCCTGTGGTTGGAGGGAGAGCCGGGCAGTTTAATTAAGTGGTAATTCACACACACTCCACTGGTATAGGGTTCTAGATAGGAGAGCTGAAGTACTCTGACAGGTCTCCACTGTGCCCTTCGTTCACTAGTGATAGCTGTGGTCACGCAATCAAGTCTCAGCTCATGGGATAGTGGTGTGACCAATGTTTTTGATTCACTATAGCTCATGATTTTCATAATAGTTGGGTTAAAGGTCCTTGCACTTTATAGGCGGCATTGTCATCCTGCCCTTCTCTTCAGCTTTCTATTTGACCCCGTGTTTTCTCATAATGAATATGCCATCTCAAAGCCCATTTAAGATGCTCTGTATTTTTGTGTTGCTTCTCTAGCAGAGTACAGGCCTCTTATGTACTGATATGCACTCAAAGTGCACACTCATCAATTGTACAATGAGGAAGACTGATGGTTTGCTAGCCATGGACGTCAATTCACCAAAATGCCAGGGGTAGCAGGAGTGACATCATATACATTTGACGATAATGATGTCAAAGGAAGTGACATCATATGACCTTTGACCCTGCATCATCCAAAGAAGTAAAGCAACATAACCATAATCCTGATGACAGCACAATAATAAACATTGCTGAAGTTACATAATTAATACCATATATTCTTATAGGGGAGAACAGATGGTGGGGGGTTTTCTCCCTAGAGAAAATGTTGAAAAAATGGGCTCTACTAGTACATTTTAATGGAGAATTTTCACATAAAGTTGCTCAAAAGCCATAGGCTCTAAAAAGACACTCACTAACTACTCAAGTCCTGTAATGGTGTGCCAAGTTAATGAAACATGACAGTCCCCATGAGTTCACCCAATTATGTTTTTTAAATGTCCTGTGGGTACCTCCTGGTATTGTAAAAGACACTTTTTATTTATGTGTTGGTTTTGAAAATAGCAAAATTAATAGCTTTGTCAGTTACAATGTCAATAGTTTTAACTTTCGCAAATGTGACACCTATAGCATTTGTAATGCAATGTGTGTTGTATTTACGTGACTTAGATGTATTGATATTACAAATAACAATGGCTTTTAATTTTGTAAATAATAAATACTTAAATAAAATGTATTGTAATTTATAATGGCAATAGCTTAAACGTTTGTAAATAACTTTTGTGAAGATTATGTTCAGTGTATTTTATTGTGACGAAAATCCAAGAACATTGCATTTGCACCTACACACACACAGAGCCACACACACACACACACACACACACACACACATATAGATGTGGTGGTGGTGGATCTGGGGGATATGGTGGTGGTGGTGGATGTGGTGGTGATGGTGGTGGATGTGGTGGTGGTGGTGGATGTGGTGGTGGTGGTGGTGGATGTGGTGGTGGTGGATGTGGTGGTGGTGGATGTGGTGGTGGTGGATGTGGTGGTGGTGGATGTGGTGGATGTGGTGGTGGATGTGGTGGTGGAAGTGATGGTGGGTGTGGTGGATGCGGTGGTGGATGCGGTGGTGGATGAGGTGGTGGATGTGGTGGTGGAGGATGTGGTGGTGGATGCGGTGGTGGTGGTGGATGTGGTAGTGGTGGTGGATGTGGTGGTGGTGCATGCGGTGGTGGTGGAAGTGGTGGTGGATGTGTTAGATGTGATGGTGGATGTGGGGGATGTGGTGGTGGATGCGGTAGTGGATGCGGTGGATGTGGTGGTGGATGTGGTGGTGGATGTGGTGATGGATGCGGTGGTGGATGCGGTGGTGGTGCATGTGGTGGATGTGGTGGTGGTGGATGTGGTGGTGATGGTGGATGTGGTGGTGGATGTGGTGGTGGATGCGGTGGATGTGGTGGTGGTGGTGGATGCGGTGGATGTGGTGGATGTGGTGGTGGATGTGGTGGTGGATGTGGTGGTGGTGGATGCGGTGGATGTGGTGGTGGATGTGATGGTGGTGGATGTAGTGGTGGATGTGGTGGTGGATGCGGTGGTGGTGCATGTGGTGGATGTGGTGGTGGCGGATGTGGTGGATGTGGTGGTGGATGTGGCAGTGGATGGTAGATGTGGAGGTGATGGTGGATGTGGTGGTGATGGTGGTGGTGGATGCGGTGGATGTGGTGGTGGTGGATGTGTTAATGTTAATGTTAATGTTATTTGGTATTTGTTGAGCGCTCGTACGCCCGGAGGCTTCATGGCGCTATAGTAAGGAACAGGCGTAGCCATCGGAGGGTGGAGATAAGGCAGCTTAGTGATGCGCCTGACAGAAGAGCCAGGTCTTCAGAGAATGTCTGAAGCTGAGGATGTTATCACTAAGTTTCAGGTGAAGAGGAAAAGAGTTCCAGAGGACAGCGGCAAGGTGGTCGAAGCAGCTGCCTCCGAGACGCTTTTTCTTGTACGGAGGGATAGTCAGAAGGGCTTTGTGAGCAGACCGGAGGTTACGAGGGGGGCTGTATTTTTTAAATAGGTCTCTAATGAAAATGGGACCAATGTCGTGTAAAGATTTAAAAAGGATACACCCAGCTTTGAAGGCCACGCGTTGCTCGACCGGGAGCCAATGCAGCTGTTTCAAGCCAGGTCTGACTGATTGCCTTCTAGGAATGTTCAAGAGGAGTCTGGCTGCCTGGTTTTGAACCAGCTGGAGGCGTTTAAGCTCTCCAGTTTGGAGCCCAAGGTATAGACTGTTGGAAAAGTCCAATCTGGACAAAACCAGGGAAATGACAATCTGAGTGAGGGCAGTTTGGGAGAAGAAGCGGGCAATTTTTTTTATTTTCTTTAACTGAAAAAAACTGGAGGAAACAACAGCTCCAACTTGTTTTTTCAGAGAGAGGTCCTCACTAATGAAAATGCCAAGGCTCTTGACCGAGGATGATTTGGATGGGGGGGTGCCCATGCATGAAGGCCAGAAACTGGGGTTCCAGCTGAGGGTGCTCTGTCCTGGCAAGACCAGTTCGGTCTTGCCTGGGTTAAGTTTCAGATGATTGCAGCTCATCCAACTCAAAATGTGGGACATGGTGTTTTGGAGTTCTACCACAGAGTCCTTGGTGTTTAAAGGAAAGATGAGCTGCAAATCATCGGCGTAATTGAAAATGGTGACCTTAGCGTGCCTGAGGGAGTACAGAAGTGGGCGCAGATACAGATTAAAAAGCAGGGGAGACAGCGAAGAGCCTTGGGGTACTCCACAGATGGTAGATATGGTAGGGGCCGTGAAGGGGCCTAGTCTGACCGATTGAGTTCGGTCAGTGATAAATGAACGGATCCAGCTCAGTGCAGGGCCCCTGAGACCTGCCTGTTCGACACGGTCGACCAAGATGGTATAGTCGACCGTGTCGAAGGCAGCAGAGAGGTCTAGAAGCACCAGAGCCTGATGGATCCCTTCATCCGCATTCCATCTCAGGGTGTTCTGCACCGAGAGGATGACCGCCTCCGTAGAATGGCAAGGACGGAAACCGGCCTGATTAGGTGCAAGATATTCCGATTTTTCAAGGAATGTGGAGATGCTGTCGCATACATGAGACTCCAGAAGTTTGGCGCAGTATGGCAGCAGAGATATGGGCCTGTAATTGAGTGGGTCTAGTGGATTGGCTCCTGCCTTTTTTATGAGTGGAATAAGGAGGGCTTTTTTAAAGTTGTTTGGAACTTTACCCTGAGCAAGTGAACCATTCAGCATGGGAAGTAGACCCCCAGGGATGCTGGTACCTACTTCTTTCAGGATGTAAGGGGGGCAGATGTCATCAGGGGAGCCGGATTTGATCTTAGAGAGAAGTTTAGATAAGTTGGTGTTTTCGATGGGGGGGTAGGAGTCCAGGGTGACAGGGTTATCAAAGATGTCTGAAAATAAAAAGGGAGGCTGAGTAGTGGGAATGTTTTGTTTAATGGCACAGATTTTGTCAAAGAAAAAAGAGTTTAAAGAATTGCAAAGTTCCTGAGTGGGTACTGTCAGGAGGGAGGTTCTGTCACTGGTGCTAAGATCTTCCACAATGTTGAACAGTTCTTTAGATTGGTTCTGAGCTTTAAGAATTTTTTCCGAGAAATAGTCAGTTTTGTGTTTTAAAATCAGCTTTTGATAGTTTTTGCGAGCCTTGCAGTAATTAGCCCTGTCCTGTTCTGAATAGGCTATGCGCCATTTTCGCTCCAATTGACGGACTTCAAGTTTGTGAGTTTTCAGAAGGGGTGTAAACCACCTATGGGCGTCATTGGGGCGGGAGCGAGGAAAGCAGGTACAGGGGGCGTGAGCGTCCGCAGCCTGGAGAAGCCACCCTGAGAAAGCCTCTTCCATCTTTTCAATGTCCTGATCAAACGGAGGAAGTAAGTGAGCCAATAAGAGCGGGGACATCAACGTTCTTCCACCTTCTGGTTTTTCCTCCTGGCATGGGCAGGGGATTTTTATTTCTCACGATGGTCATAGTAAAGTTGATCAGATAATGATCCGACCAAACACAGGGCATGATGGACTTAATAGCCAAAGGAATGTTTTGAGACCAGATTTGGTCTAGGCTATGCCCTTTTTCATGAGTGGGAAGGTGAATATGTTGGGAAAGATTCATATCGAGGAGGGTTTCTTTCAACGTAGCAGCCTGAGAGTCAGAGTCGGCAGAGTCCAGCCACAGATTAAAATCTCCTAGCAACACAATTTTGTTATAAGCAATTATCAGAGGAGCAATTTGTTCTGCTAGGGAAGCCGAAAAAGAGGGCATTTTTTGAGGGGGGCGATATATAAGGATAAGAAGTAATGATCCAGTATTAGTGTCCTTTTTAAAAATCAGGTTGTCTGTTCCTGATAAGTCGAGGGATGGTAAAGAGGAGACTTTATGGGTGCTGCGAATGATCGCAGCAACCCCCCCACCTCTTTTACCGGCAGGTCTGTCGACATGTAGAATGTAGTAGTTAGAGGGCACTGCCGCTAGAATATCGGGTAGGGAGTCCTCAGTAAGCCAAGTCTCAGAAAGAAACAAAAAATCTGGTTGTTCGGCCTGGAGCAAGAGAAAAATATCCAAATGGTGTTTCACCATGGATCTAGTGTTAAGATATAGGCATTTGAAAATTACCTCAGAGTCTTCGGGAGTGGAATGAGGTGCATAGGACCTAGGCTTAGTTGTCTTGCCTAGAGAGAAATCGGGTTTCAAGATGCCATAAGTAGCGGCACGCTTAAGAGCAACAGCGGGTGGTGGTGGTGATGGTGGATGCGGTGGTGGATGGGGTGGTGGTGGTGGTGGTGGAGGATGGGGTGGTGAATGTAGTGGTGGTGGGTGCGGTGGATGTGGTGGTGGTGGGTGTGGTGGATGTGGCGGTGGATGTGGCGGTGGATGTGGCGGTGGGTGTGGTGGTGGATGTGGTGGTGGATGTGGTGGTGGATGTGGTGGTGATGGTGGATGTGGTGGTGATGGTGGTGGATGTGGTGGTGGTGGATGTGGTGGTGGAAGTGGTGGTGGATGTGGTGGTGGATGCGGTGGTGGATGCGGTGGTGGATGCGGTGGTGGTGCATGTGGTGGTGGTGGATGTGGTGGTGGAAGTGGTGGTGGATGTGGATGTGGATGTGGTGGTGGATGTGGTGGTGGATGTGGTGGATGTGGTGGTGGATGCGGTGGATGTGGTGGTGGATGTGGTGGTGGATGCGGTGGTGGATGTGGTGGTGGATGCGGTGGTGGTGCATGTGGTGGATGTGGTGGTGGTGGATGTGGTGGATGTGGTGGTGGATGTGGCGGTGGATGTCATGGTGGATGTGGAGGTGATGGTGGATGTGGTGGTGGATGTGGTGGTGGATATGGTGGATGTGGTGGTGGTGGATGCAGTGGTGGTGGTGGTGGATGCGGTGGTGGTGGAAGTGGTGGTGGATGTGGTGGTGGATGTGGTGGTGGATGTCATGGTGGATGTGGAGGTGATGGTGGATGTGATGGTGGCTGTGGTGGTGGATGTGGTGGTGGATGTGGTGGTGGATGTGGAGGTGGTGGTGGTGAATGTGGTGGATGCTGTGGATGTGGTGGTGGTGGATGTGGTGGATGCGGTGGATGTGGTGGTGGTGGATGTGGTGGTGGAATGCGGTGGTGGTACATGTGGTGGATGTGGTGGTGGTGGATGTGGTGGTGGTGGATGTGGTGGTGGTGGATGTGGTGGTGGATGTGGATGTGGTGGTGGATGTGGTGGATGTGGTGGTGCATGTGGTGGATGCGGTGGATGTGGTGGTGGTGGGTGTGGTGGATGTGGTGGTGGATGCGGTGGTGGTGCATGTGGTGGATGTGGTGGTGGATGTGGTGGTGGATGTGGCGGTGGATGTCATGGTGGATGTGGAGGTGATGGTGGATGTGGTGGTGGATGCGGTGGATGTGGTGGTGGTGGATGCGGTGGATGTGGTGGTGGTGGATGCGGTGGATGTGGATGCGGTGGATGTGGATGCGGTGGTGGTGGATGCGGTGGTGGTGGTGGATGCGGTGGTGGTGGAAGTGGTGGTGGATGTCATGGTGGATGTGGATGTGGTGGTGGATGTGGATGTGGTGGTGGATGTGGTGGTGGATGCGGTGGATGTGGTGGTGGTGGATGCGGTGGTGGTGGTGGATGCGGTGGTGGTGGAAGTGGTGGTGGATGTGTTGGATGTGGTGGTGGATGTGGTGGATGTGGTGGTGGATGTGGTGGTGGTGGTGGATGCGGTGGATGTGGTGGTGGTGGATGTGGTGGTGGACGTGGTGGTGGATGTGGTGGTGGATGCGGTGGTGGTGCATGTGGTGGATGTGGTGGTGGTGGATGTGGAGGTGACGGTGGATGTGGTGGTGATGGTGGATGTGGTGGTGGATGTGGTGGTGGATGCGGTGGTGGTGGATGCGGTGGATGTGGTGATGGTGGATGCGGTGGTGGTGGTGGATGCGGTGGTGGATGGGGTGGTTGTGGTGGTGGTGGATGGGGTGGTGGATGTGGTGGTGGTGGGTGTGGTGGTGGTGGGTGTGGTGGTGGTGGGTGTGGTGGATGTGGGTGTGGTGGATGTGGCGGTGGATGTGGCGGTGGATGTGGCGGTGGATGTGGCGGTGGATGTGGCGGTGGATGTGGCGGTGGATGTGATGGTGGATGTGATGGTGGATGTGGTGGTGGATGTGGTGGTGGATGTGGTGGTGGATGTGGTGGTGGAGGTGGATGTGGAGGTGGTGGTGGTGGTGGTGGATGTGGTGGTGGTGGACGTAGTGGTGGTGGACGTAGTGGTGGTGGATGTGGTGGTGGTGGACACGGTGGTGGTTGTCGTGGACTTGTTGGTGGTGGATGTGGTGGCTACCTACTCTGTTAATAGCCTTCCCTTTGACCTGGCACAAAATATATTATTGTACTATGGTCTTGAGTATGTGCAGTTTTCTATCATATTACAAAGAGAAAAATAATGGCGTTACTGTATATTTTGCACCAGTGCAATTATTTCTAATATGGCAATGGGCGCATACGTTATTAAACTACACGCTGCCAAAGTAATCGGGTGAATTTGATTGTAGAAGAAGCAAATCGGATTTATGACGAGCAAAAATCTTGTAGAAAACAGGTACGAGTAAAACACGTGGAGCATCAACTTGACCACCAGATGGCGCTACATCGTGCCCGGTTTTAAGAAACATTCGAGTCAAACAAACTAGTAGAAGAAACAAGCATACCTCGGTGGCGGTGTGGTTGCAAAGCAAGCCCTGCAGATTGCAGGGATCTGAACAGACTAATAATGTCTATGTAAATAAACAAAAAAATACAAGACTATGCATGCAATTTATACCTGACCACAAGTTCATGCTCCCGTTGTAATGTATGGACCGTGCAACTACATGAGACATACTTGCATAACATACCTACACTCACTTTCCAAACTCTACCTCTGTTGAATGTAAGGAATGCATGCCAAGCTTATATGTGGCTGAATGTGCCTTCCTGTAATGTAACTGATGCTTATGTAAAGCGCCCACCTCTGTATCGAGTTTATGCTAGATAAAACAGCAAAGGGAAACAAGACGGAGGGCATTGCTGTGGGGAGGGGGGAGGAGAAATGCGACATGGGGCGGAGCGGGGAGAGCGGCGATGAGGGTGTGAAGCAGCAGGGGCCTTTGAAGTGAAGCTAAGCTTCACTTCAAAGGAGTGGGAGGAGTGCTGCTGGGGAACAGATGGCGATTTGATGATGTGCACCCGCATTTTAGGTCAATGCGCTTGCGCATTGACCTAAAAGCGCAAGGGCACAGCATCAAATCGCCAGTCTAGGTAAACCTTGTTTAAGCCCCTATAGTCTCGCTCAATGCGCATGCGCATTGAGAGGCGAGACCTAAAAATGTGCATCCATTGTTGGGGCCAACATTTTGCCATGAGGCCCCTTTTGCACAAATGTTACATACAATATCCCAGTGCCAGCATTTTCCTAATACTGCTTCTCTGGCACTATGGGTCGCTTATTCCAAAGGGTATGTCTAAAATGTCAAGGACCACATTCTGTTATGGATGGCCCCATGACATTCACAGTTGTATTCCCATTTGGCAAGAAATACCTTCAATGTGCCATCACCAGCAATTTGCCACAGGTGCCTCCTATACCAAGAATTTCCTCCAGAAGGTGATCGCTGGCATTTTTTCATGGGTACTCAATGCCAAAATTTACCTACAGTGTGCCAGCAGTAGCATTTTGCAGAGAGTCGCCCATATGCAAGTATTGCCTCCAGTATCCTAGTGCGAACATTTTGTATGGGGTGCTTCTATAAGCCAAGTCCAACAATGGATCTGCAAGCATAACAACGCATGCTTACATTCACTTGCTCACACTCATTAGCACTCATTCATTTTCACCTACTCTCATGCACTCATTCTCACCCTGAATCATTCATTCGTGCTCTCTCTCTTACTCTGACTCCCTTATACTTACTCACTGATTTTGACACACCCACGATCCCATATACAAAAATACATGCACACACATATATACGCTCTTTCACCCAAACTCACTCTCACCCACATGCACGCACACTACATACATTAAAACTATTTTTTCTTGCCCAGGATGCCAGTGAAGTCCGTATCTAGATGCTCCACTTTGTATTCACTAGCAGTGAATAATAGACTATTATTCACTATTAATATAATGCAAATGAGCAGAAAACGAGGTGAAAGCCTGACTCTGATAATGTGAATCACCCCTTTGTTTTTGGCTCTGATTTTGCTACCTCTGATGCCAGGGGTCACAAATACAGTGAGAGGGGTAGCAAGGGGAAAGGAAGGGGTCACAACTGCGACCCCTAAATGATGTCCATGCTGCTAGCAGCTGAAATTCTAGCAAGTGCCCATACCTATAGATAGTGCAACAGGAGCCATGCATTCAGGACGAGTGGTTCTGGGCCCACTGCACCCCAAAGAGGGGTAGGGGAGGCCAATTTGCTCCTGGAGCTCTTGATATACAACTGCTAGGGTGAGCAGTCTACTAATACTCTCTTTGTAAAATATGTTCAACAGCTGAACAAACTGGTTTTGCAGCTTGCACCTACCCTGAGACAAGGATATCTCTACTAGGGATGTAATGCACATGTCCCCTCTGATACACATCTCTCAGGCAATTGTCTCCCTCTTTGTCAAGCCCAAAGATCTGTATGGAAATCAGGGAGATCCCATCCAGGAAGTATACATATACCTTCCTTTCAATTGTCAGGACCTACCTCATAGTTCCTTTGTTAAAAAGCACCGGGAAGAAGGGTCCAGCTGTAGTTGGTCATGGTTATTAATTTTACCAAAGGTTCACATTTTGATTAAGAATGTCTTCCTGCAAGTACACCGTGTACTTGATAACAAATGTAACTCCAGAACTTGCAGTTCACTGGACTTCTGAGAAGCTTTACAGCCCCAGCTTGTAGAGGTGTCTGACAATTACATCTATGTTGCTGTTCTTTCCCTCCTGCTAAGCGGCGGGTATGACGCAAATGTCATCATATGCACATTACTGCTGTGCCCTGCTGGGAATATTGGATTCATATTGTATTGAAGAGGAAAGGAGTGTCCAACTCTTCAAGAACCAGCAAGGATTGCCCGTTTTAGTCTGTGTGTATTAATTGCTCCTTGAAAAACTAAGATTACAGGGTATCTTGGCAGTCTATAGTCAGCTGGTCTGACTGGCCCAACTCGTTTTCATCATTCAGCTTCTGATGGTCAAGGACGTCTTTGGTCTAATGAAGGGGTGAACTCTATGCCGAACCTGCATTACTGATTGACCAGTTCTTTCACTTTGTGTGCAACCACGTCACTCTGTTGACAGTCGGAGATGTTTCCCACTATCTCATGGATCTTAGAGTAGTGTCACAGCTAACCATGCTTGGACACCCTAATTTGAGAATCAGTTGAGCCATTTCTATATACAGCCACCTGATAATTAAAGATGTTATAGGAACTTGACCCTAAATATCAATCTCCTCTTGCTTGGGGAAACCAAGTGATCCTGCAGGTGCTTGCAGTCTCATAGATATACCCTTTAATATATATACTCGACTCATCCTATTGTAAGAGATACTGTTTCAGTTAGTTTCCAAAAAGATATTGTCACACATCCTGAATTGGGTCCTGTTCTCATTACTTAAGTGTGCCAGCCACTTTACATTTTCAAACAACTCATCATCTATGGTGAAAAGCATTTTTATTTTCTGTTCAAAATGCATACATTTCTGGTTTACCTATAATGTATCAGAAATTACCCATCATCTATTAAATCTCAGAGAGAATTACAGTGTCTTAAAAACCATGAACAGATCAATAATTGTGTGTGTTGTAATTTATCTACCTGCGTTTAAAACAACCATAATCTCATTTATACTGTAATCGGTCTCACTCATGGGGAACACCTAAACTACCCAATAGTTAAATCTCTATATTGTTAAAGGAGTCCAGTTAATGGTAGCTATTTCTTCATTGACATTTGTATGTGTCACTGTTGCTTATGCTATCGAAGTTACAGATTACCAATAAGGGAAAGCCTTCTTCTGGATAGATAATTTGATACATTCTCCCATTAAAAAACAGGAATTCATCTCTTTAAAAGCCGTTACATCTCTGAGTGACGAAGTCTATTTCATGATGTTTATATGAATCCACCCCTCCATTTAGTATCCATCTATATATTATAATAATTTCCATGCAGAGTTTCATCTATCGGAAATGTAATATACTCATGTCGGGGTCTGCTGCTTCTACAATACCAAAGTAATTTTTATTTGTTATGATGAATATATATTCATAATTATTGCAACATTTCAAAGTATACTTCCCTTAATCGTAAGTGGCATCCCTTCAAAATGCAATATTTATGTGTGACTTTTTTGTTTTAGAATAACCATCTCTTTAAATCACTTTACTTTACATTTTGTGAGGCAGGTGTGGTATGCTTATCTTACTTTACCGAGAACATATCATATGCTATTCCAATTCTTTACCATAGGTATCCAATAGACTGCAAATTTTGATTATGGCCAGCTGTTTAATCAATACACCCCCCAAGAGTTTGGTACTGCCATTGCAGCACTTAGGTGTTCTAAGTTCATTCCTAGCACCAGAAGTTTCCCTGAATGCACATTTATTTTGGAGACCATCTTAAGTACAGTTATATGTCTCCTTCTCAACTGTTCAAAGTGCCCCCTCACCTCCAGTGGTATTTGCTAATTCCCTCCATCAGTTACCGCATGGTAACTACTGACTGCCCAAAGGTGCCGAAAAAAGTTTTCATAGCAATTAGAAAAGATTGATCTCCAGTTGGCCATATTACACTGAAAAATGTGTTTGTTATGTGCACTTAATGTGTATCCACATAGGTGTGCTGTTAGAAACGTCTTGCTGAGTTATCATTTGCCAAAAAATGTGCGTTTTATGGAGCACTATTTTTCTGGGACAGTCTAGGCTAGGGGGGGTTGCATTGGTTCATTTGCGGAGGAAGAATATGTCTACTATGCTGGGTGACCATTCAGGCTTCTCATCTGCACTTGTAGAAAGTGTTGCACTTAAAGATAGCGTTTTTCTTCTCCACCAATGCTTTACTGGTCTGGTTCATGAGAAGCTACAGAGTCTGAGGTTGTGGGAGTTCCACTTTCAGACCTAAAGGCATATTTCAAGGTCGAGGTATCTCTCGTCCCGAGCTCCTCTCCTCAAGCTCGAGATTAGGAGTGGATAATATACTCCTCTATGCCGGCGGAGTTTTACCCACTCTGCTTTAAGCTTGTAACATGGAGTTCCAGCAAAACTCCACCAATCGCCACGTGGCGGAGATTTTTGTTGCGCACTTCTCCTTAATCTTAATTGGCCAGCTCCAGCGAGAATTTGTGTTTCCTAGTGTGATTTTTGGGCGCTGGATCACCACCTGGAGAGATTTTCTCAACGTGGGCTGTTGCAGCAGGTCGCAACCGTTCTCATTAAGAAAGCTGCAGCTCAAGTAGAAAGTCTACTTGAGTGGCAAAGAGAAGAGCCACACTCTGGCATGCCGTGTGGTGCATTTTGTGCTGAATTTTACTTCACGGGTGGACAAGCTCCCAGTGCTAAAAATTAACGCGATGTGGTGAATTCCACCCGCTTGTGGAACTTCCCAGAATCGCGCTGAGTTTTTATGTAACTGTGAGTTCCACCCACCCCTACTTGAGACCCTCCTAGACATTCGCACATGTAAGTTCCCTGCTCCAGAAACAGGAGTCTCTCCTCTAATGCTGGGAGGTCTGTTTTCAAGACATGTTAGTCACTTTTTCATCTCCATGTGTGGAAAATCACTCCTTCAGATGTGGCACAATCCTCTCATATTGTGGAAGTCTCAGCCTTCCAGACCATGAAGCCCCCTCCTCCAGATCTGCATGTCCTTCCTCTAAATTTGGAAGTCTCCTTCTCCTAATCTGATGGTCCCCTCTATGTGGTTTCTTTCCCGAACCTCCCACTGACAACAGCCATTTACTACAACCCTAATTAAAGCCACTTTGACTGCACAATGCGTTTGTGGGCATTTTGATAAGGAATGAAGTGGTGTCACTTATTTGCCTCCTATGTAGACTCTGTATTATGGGTACCTCTCTATATTATGTGTATCACCCAGCCATAACATAAGCTGTACATTATCTGTGTTTCTGTGTTACGCCTAGGTCCCCTCCACGGCCCAGTCCTGGCAGCCTTCATTACTCCGATGAAGATGTCACCAAGTACAATGACCTCATACCAGCCGAGAGCAGCAGTCTGACTGAGAAGCCCTCGGAGGTTTCCGATTCTCCGGTAAGTGGTCCCCCTGGACTGGGAAGGCAAACTGTATGAGAAGTTACCAAGGAACATTTTTTTAATCATTCCTACAGAAAATCCTACTTTTTTCCTGGAAGGTAGAATTCCCTTAAAGAGAGTATATACATTAGCCGCCCAGTCATGTGAAGCATAAATTCTGTTTTTTTTAAATTTTATTTAACAGAAATTTTGTTGACCTATTAACTGGCACAAGAATTTGAATTATGTATTGATACAGTATTTAAAATAGTGTCACTTGTCATGGTTTAGGATATTTAATGAACATTTATTTCTAAAGGACGCTTCTAACCACAGATCCCTCACCTTTAGACTATACCCAGGTGCCAGCCTCAATCTTTCAGCTTCAAATCTTTTAGCATAGCCCCTGTGCTCCAGTTGGTAGCATCATGCTACTCCATAATCGCCATTCTCCACCCCAAAAGTGATAGCTGGAGCTGCAAACATGTGCCATCCTAGCACGCTCACTTCAGTTTCCTTTATGCCACGCCTTTGTAGCCAGTTCCAGAGCTAGCTCCTAACTTTTTCTTATGAGTTGATGAGTTTTTTGTATGTCAAAATTCTTCTAGTGTGCAAGGGAACATCTCCCATCCTAAAACTATGGGGTATTAGTCTTCATGTCATGCGAGGTGTGTTGTTATGCACCCAAAGGCATCTCAGTATCGTGAAGCCAAGCTGTATGCCCTGAACACTGGAGGAAGTTATGTAGGTCCCACTCCGCTCTAAGTCAGGAGAGCAGACCTGTTCAGCTCTTTGGGCCGCTCCCACGACTGGTGTTTTTCACAGTACAAGTCTTTATGCAAGTCCAAATCCAAAAAGATACATAAGAAGTCCAAACGGGCCTTGTCCCAACCTCTCACACTCCCGCTGAGAAATTGCAAGAATGTCCGCATGCACACTGCTCTCGTTCACATTCTCCCACCAAGGAGAAGATTTCAGAGCTGATTCTAATGCACCCTGAATATCTGGATCTATCTGTAATGCTGCAATAAGTGAGGCTTTCAAAGAAGTCATGTTGCAAATCTTTGACACCCTGTCCTGCTCCCTTGGTGCACCTTCGGGCCCCAAAGATCTGCAGGAGCCTCCAGTTGTAACCACTGGTAGGTCTGCCCTGGGCATTGTCTGTGCCTCCCATATCCACTGCAGATTCTGTTCTGGCTCCCAAGCTGAGTCCCAGTCTGACACCCTCATCCACATCAGTTCCTGCTGCATAGATTCTGGTACCGATGATGCTGATATACCAATGGAGGATGCCAACCTTGTTGTCCTGTCCGATTTCAAACTAAACCCTTGACCTAGACTGAAGTTACATCCTTAAAAAGCCTTGGAGTGACAAGTCCCTGCTCATTCCGACCTAGTCAAAATGGCAACATTGCCTAGGAACCGCTTCCCAGAGCTCCAACAATGTTTCAGAACAAATTCTGATCAAAGTTAGCTAGCCTTTAATGACGATGGTTTCTATTCGGACTTGCATGAAGGCAATGGACTGGACACTTCTCTTGACATGGGGTTGAGGTTTCCCCCTAGAAATTCAACAGAAAAGATTGCCCCATTTGCTGTGGTCATCTGATGGGCAGCTGAAGCACTGTTAAAGTAAAAACTAATATATTCACTGAAGTTCTGCAGCCTGGACAGACCTTATCATAGCCCTTACAGCCTCCTAATGAAGCCCTGACTGACACCCTCATAGATGGACTAACCTTGTTCCTGCACCCCGGTAAATAGACCGGTGGCACAACATCACAGACCTGCTCATGGTGATCTACCTTTTTTGATACCTTACCCTACTCCGGAGAGAGTTCAGGCCTCCACAAACTAGCAGGGTCAACCCAACCTCTTTCCTTACAGCCCCTCCAGCAAAGAAGTCAAAGAAACTACAGGCATTCGGGAGGCAGGTGTTCTCTTCAACTAGCCTCGCCCATCAGTCAGTCAGTGCCAGCTGCTTGCTGGACAGGTAGTCCCATGCTTTTTGGGACTTGGTTGTAGAGATCTTGGCAGCGGTTATGCAGGAGTTCCGAGCCAGTTTGGCATAGACTATTCAGGAAGGCCAGACCGTGAGGAAGTATGTCAGTACTAGCATGGTGATCCATCTGTCTGGAGATATTCAGGTGCCAATCATGAATATGCCTTTTGACAGGTCTCGCATCTTGAGAGAGAAGGCCGAGTCTGCCCTAAAGTGCTTTAAAAAAGTAGAACCGCAGCACATTCCCTCCTTCTCACTACACTGCAAGGCAGTTTCACCAACAGTTTTACCCTTTTTAAGGCATCAACAGGGATTTCACTTTTAAGCAACACCAAGGATCACCACCTGAGCGGCACCCATCCCAGTAATTTTGTGTCCAGGATCCAACAGACATCATCCTGGTCCGCAGGGGCACCAAAACTTACAATCTCCTTCCACCCCTCCCTCCAGCAGCAGCCTCTAAGCTGCTTTACTTTACCCTTAGCAACAAACAACCATTCTCTGGGAGGCAGTGGCAGTCATTTTCTCCACGGGTGCTTGGCCATAATATCTAACTGTTGGGTTATGCAGATAGATCAATTGGTCTATGCCCTCCCATTCCTTTCTGACCCACAGTCGCATCAATCTACATCCGTGAATCCTTCAGAGTACTATTTGTCCATTTTAATGCAGAAAACACAGGCTCTTTTGGTGAAGGGTGCCAAAGAGAGAATGCCGGCCTCAGAAATCAGAACTTGAAGTTAGTCCTGTTGTTTCATTGTGCCAAAGAAGGGTGGAGGACTTTGTCCAACTTTAGATCTTCAACCTCTCAATTTCTTCCAGTGGAAGGACAAATATATAAGATGTTCACATTGAACCAGGTTCTATCTGCCCTGGATCCCAGAGACTACATGATAACGCTGTACCTGCACAATGTCTATCTTCATGTTTCCTCTTGCAAGCCCACCAACTCAACTTGTGGTTCAATATGGGCCACAAGCATTTTCAGTTTGCTGTGCCCCTTTCATCCTTACTAGTGCCCCTCTGGAGTTCATAATTGTGGTGGTGGCTGCAGCATGCCTTTGGGGGTCAGGTGCTCCAGTCTTCCACTACCTCAACAACTGGCTGTTGAAGGCAGGCTCACCACAGTCAGTCATGAACCACCTGCTGACATCGCTGTCAATGTGCTAAAGTCACACTTCACTGAGACTCCCTTTCATCGGAATCATTCTAGATATGGATCCTCACTAGACCTTCCCTCTGGATGAGAGAGTCCAGGGCAGTAAGGCTATGACCCCAATGTTTCAGCTTCAGTCCTGCGTCTCAGTGAGGGTGGCTCTGAGGCTCCTTGGACGTTTGGCTTCCTGCATCCTGCTCATCAACCATGCCAGGTGGCATCTGTGGGGCTCTGCAGTGGGAGCTGAAGTCTCATTTGGCCAAGTACCAAGGGAACCTCTCAGAGTCCAACCCGGTATTAATGCAGATGGCAAATATCTGTAGTGGTAACTCCTCAGTTAGACCAGTGGCAGAACCCTCTCTCTCTACCATACCCAGAGCTCATGGTAGTGATGGATGTATCACTACTGGGTTGGAAAGGTCATCTGAGAAAGGTGGAGATCAGAGGTCTCTGATCTGTGGTCTCCGGTTAAGACTCATATCCACATCAACTTGTTGGAGTTGGGGGTCATTTGCTTGGCATTCCATCAAGGGAAGGCTTATTTAGGTAATTATGGACAAAATCACTGCCATGTGGTAGTGCAACAAGCAGGGTAGTGTGAGGTCCCAGGCCCTGTGCCAGGAATCCCTGCACCTCTGTGCCTGGATGAATCATCAGGGCATTCCCCTCATTGTTCACCACCTGGCATGATATTTAAACTCCAGGGCCGATGAACTCAGCAATCGACACCTGGCCAATCATGAAAGCAAGTTACACCCAGAGGTGTGCTGGCATCTTCCAGCAATGGGGAGAACCATGGCTTGATCTCTTCACAACCACTAAGAACGTATAATGTCAACAATTTTGCCTGCTGGAGTTCTTAAGAAGAATCTGTTTGGAGATGCCTTCTGCATAGAGTGGAGTACATTGTAGGGGAGCCGCTACCTCTCCTGAGTTCTGAAGAAGATCAAGTACGACCAGGACCACCTCTTCATAGTGGCTCCAGATTGGACCAGGGGATTGTGATTCCCAGTCCTTCTCGGCATGAGTCTCAGTACTTTTGCTGCTTCAGGGAGATCTTCTGTTGCAGCAGCATGGCAGGGGGTTACACCTGGGCCTGCACACACTACACTTCCATTCAAGTAGACTGAGTGGTGGCAGTTGATCACATTTGACCTTTCTCCCTAAGTAGTGGATTTCGTCTTTGCGGCTAGGCTTCCCTCCACAAAGTCTGTATATGCTGCGCACTGGGACAAGTTTGTTGCTTGGTTGACACCCATTAGATGGATCCACTGCAGGGTAAACTGTCAGATGTCTAATTATTCATTTTATCTTTGAACTAGCAAGCCTTTCAGTGGGCACAATTAAAGGTTATCTGTCTGCCCATTTGACCTGTTTGCATTTATCTGACCAACCATCCTTGTTCAAATCACTTGTTATGATGACATTTCTTAAAGGTTTAATCTACATATTTTCTCCTAAACTCTTCGTAATGCCACTTTGGGGCCTTAATTTGATTCTTATGTTCCTGCTGTGCACTCCTTTTGAACCGCTGCACAACTGTCCCTTACTTCTACTGACTCTGAAGATGGTCTTTCTCATTGTGATGAGGAGCAGAGCAGCATTTCTACTGAACGTTGTGACTGCCCTTCATGTTGGATAGTCAATGTTTACTTGCTTCACCTCGAAAGAGAAGAGACTCCATCATTTGGACCCCAGAATAGCTCTGACTTACATCTGTCGTACTAAAGACCATCAGGTGGACGGTCAACTCTTTGGGGGGGTTCTCGGGGGCAAAGAAGCATGGCAGTGCAGAAAATGACACTGTCCAAGTTGATACTTCTCTGCATTAAGATCTACTACACACTGGGCCAAGAAGCAGCCACCACAGGATTGCAGGCCCATTCAACGAGGGCCAAAGCTTCTACAAGAGTGCCTGTCTGGCTATGACATGAGCATCGGTATACACATTCACAAAGTGATACTGCTTTGACAGCCAAGTCTGATGGGAACGATATTTTGGCCATTTCGTTTTGCAGGACTTTTTGGTCTGAGTAATTCTACAGACCCACCACTGGGGGAAGGTGCTGGTTTGGTATCGATTTGAAAGGTGAGGAATCTGTGGCTAGTAGTGCTCATTAGAAGAAGTAACTACTTAATTTTGGTAATGAATTTGTATTTGTAAAGCACATAAAACCAAAAAGGCATCAAACTGCTATAACCATGAAGAGCAAACAGGGGAGACATTCAGAAGCATTTATGGTTGTGAAAGAAGCCATGTTTTCGCATGCCTACGAAACACAGAATAAGAATTAAGGCTCACAATATGTGCAGAGAGAGTGTTTTCATAGATTTGCCACTTCCACAGAAAAGGCACACTCCCCCATCTCGCCTTCCAGAACCTGGTAACAATCACTTTCCTCTGACCTGCCGATCTCAACTGTCTGTTTGGAAGATACCAGTTGATGGCGGTTCTCATATGGCAAGAACCCTGCTGTGTGAGCCCCTTATAAACCAAACATAGGGCTTTAAGAATCAACAGTTTCCTCACTGGGAGCCAAAGTGCGTCCACAATCCCTCCCTCACCAGGAGTTGTCAGGGACGCCCAACACCAACCAGGCAGCCGAATTTTGAATGACCTAAAGTTTATTAAGCGAAAACTGTAGGGCCCTCAAATACTGGGCTTTACAGTAGACTAGGCAAGATGTTATGGGTGCAATGACCACCGAAACTCTTATCTCCTCGGGTAAAAAGAGAAAACTCTTAATCAAGCTCATAATAATCCAGAAGCCAGGAGCTCACTGTTCTATTGACCTGAATTCAAATGTCAGAGTGTTGTCAAAGATCACCCCCAGGTTTTTAGCAGAGGCTCAGGTAATGGACCACATCTCTTAGGCCACCAATGGTCAGTCGAAACTGAATTCTCCACCCGAAGCCCACAATCTACTTCTTTTCAGCGTTCATTTTAAGCCAATTATCCTGCATCCAGGTGCTGACTTTAACAAATCAGGACCTGAACTTGTCCTCTACCCCTACCCAGTCACCGAATATAGAGACAATAATTTGGGTATCGTCCGCATAGGACACTATCTGAAAACCAAAAGAAAGTAGATGTTTTGCCAAAGGGGCCACATACAGATTGAATAAGGTGGGACTGAGGGAGGACCCTTGCAGGACTCCACAGGCAAGCTGGAAATATTTAGCCCTGAAGTCCCCGTAGCTCATCGTTTGAGTCCTATTCTCTAAAAAGGATTCTAAAAGATTTGATGCAGAACCCCTCAGCCCATCCTGACACAGTCTTTTCACCTGCAAAAGTGGGGATATGGCTTTGAAGGCTACGTATAACTAAAATAGCCACCCCGCACTGATCCACTTGGTGGCAAATAGAATCTGCTGTCATAATTAGTGCTGATTTTGTACTGTGGTTCCTCCTAAAACCATTCTGAGATGGATCCAAAAGCTTATGATCCTTAATCCCTTAACTGCTTTGAAAGTTCCGCGCCAGTGCGGAACGTTCTAAAAAACAGGCGGAGCCGCGTCGGCCTACGGACGTGCGCAGCACTACTGAGGTAGTGCTCACGATGGCCGACACCTGCAGCGAACAGGTTAAAAAGGAGCTAATTCCTGAATTACGTTTTTCTCAAGAATTTTAGCCAGTGCGGTACACTCCTGACTCCAAAACCTGAGAATAAACGTTCTCAAAAAATGCAGCAATTAAATCTGTTGCAAGTTGCAACACATGGGCGGGCAAGGATCATCTGGGAACCCAATGTAATTTGTCCCTGAAGAATTTTAATTTTTGCTGCCAGAATGGAAGAGAATGTGGACAATTCACCATTAGTGGTCCACCCAAAGGAATCATCATCCATGGATAAAAAAATCTGAGCAGTCCTCAGATACCTTGTTCTTTCTGGTGGATACTCTGTCTAACCCCATCTCCCCATTCTGTGGAATAGATGTTTTGCCAATTAAAAAAGGTCCCAAATTAGAAATCTGTATATTGGTGTACATAACTGGTCCTTTGAGCTCTCAAGAAAGTAACATCAGCACATGAAGGAGCTGCTTATATGTGGCTCCATCAATCACTTCTGGGGCAGAGCGCGGTTGACGTGGAGTGGCACAACACCGCTTACTGGCATGCAGGGGATATGCTGAAAAATCTTCCTGATCCAGGCTGACACCTGGAAATATTCCAAAGGTGAGGAATCGGCAGTTTGGTAGAGTATCCACCAGAAAAAGCATTAGAGAAGGTCAGTACCTTGTTCTTGAAGAGAAACTCTCTGTGTCAGGGAGCCATTGCTTTTCCTGTGCACAGCTCTCTCCCTTAGTTGTTTTACTTCAGGGACCCAACAAACAGAAAATGCCATTAACAATAACAATGTTCATATATACACCTACAGTAATATCTGCTAGTAGGATAAATTACTCCTGGATATGTAAGTGATTAGTTTCCCCCTTGAAAACTACCTGTAATTCCTATAGCCTTTTAGCTGTTTGTTTATTTGACACATGGTGTTATAGAACGTGCCATCTGGTCTTATTTTCTCCCAAATACTCTTGTGGCAGAACCACCCCCGATTAGGTCAAACCTACTAGACAGCATGGTGCTGACTTTTGGGAAGCATATTATGGCTAACCAAGAACAGAGAGCGACAGGGAGCTTGCCCAGTATTACTGTGCCACTCTCATTAGCCTGTTTTTTTCTTCGGGCACCAGCTTGTCAACCTTGTGTTTATCCCTCCCATGGAGCATTGCCTCTTTACAGACTCTTTGTTTGGCTGCATCACTCCTTCTGCTGCTTGCTTTGCACCTACCACTTTCCTTCTTTTTTGTAAAGCACTCCATTTCGTGCCTGTGTTTTTAATTTGTATTTGCATTTGGTATTTATTAAGCGCATATATCACCCGTAACCGTCCCATGTGTACCTTTCTCCCCCGCACACTGTGTAGCTCTCTGTTGCCAAACTGCTTCTCCCTGCCCTCCTCTCTCGCACTCGCCTGTGTTCTTCTCTGTATTGCTTCCCCCTGTGTGCCCTCCATATTGCTGTCCCCCAAACCTTTGTGGCATTTGCACTCGCCCTAATCCTTACTTTCGCAGCCCCCTCCACCATCTCCCTCCCACCCCACTGTTCCTTTCACGTCTTCTCCAGCGTTAGCGCCCACCAGCAACTATGTTGCTTTGCCACATTTGCCCCCCACGGTTTCCCGTGTTGCTTTGCACCTGAACTCTCCCCGTGAAGCTTCGCTGGTACTCCACCCTTCCTTGCATTGCTTCCACTCCCCTCGACCTCCCCATGTTGCTTCACTGTTCACCCCCCAAAAAACTTCTCTGTGTGCCTCGCTGTTCCCCCACCCCAAATTGCTACTGCCCCAGCTTAAAAAAACCAATGCTTGGGTGTGTGTTTATTTTCTGTTTAGTTATCAATCCAACTTGGATCAGTAATTAAAAAGAAGCATAAAATGCACCCTTGTTAGTTTGAAGGCGTGCTTGCATGCGTGGTGAATGCGCCTGCAAAGACGCGGGCAGCAGTGTCGAGGGTTTTTTGTTTTTCTACCTTTAGCCTTGCTGCATAGCATCTCGGATGCTGTGCAGCTCGGCTAAAAACCGTTGGAATAGCTAGTAGGTCACAAAGGTGGGACCTAATAGAGTTGCCAATGCTTGTTTTATGAACTTAGTTTGGCTCTGTAGCTCGCCCAGTGGTGCTGTCTCGGGCTTCTATTAAAATAAATTCCAGTTGTACTTTTGGCCTGCCGACCGGCGCCCTTGAGGACAATGGTGTGGAGTCTGAGACTTAAACTTCAGCCAGATGCCCTTTTACCAAATTGCCCACTTGTTTGTGTTTATCCTACGACGTTTGCAAGAAAAGGAGCAGTACACGTACTACTGCACGGCGAGGCTGCGGCCTTATACTGTCAACGCTAGATAGCACCAAATTACAAAACGTGCTTTTTGTTAAATGTGTGGGAGCACTCTAATGTCAAAATGCTATTTGCCTTTCAATGTTGTTTAATGCACAGGAAATCGTTGCTTCTTTCTTGGAGGTAAGGGACTGTTTCAGTCCCAGACCACTGGAGCCTTTTAAGGATTTAGATCGGTGAAATGCAGCTAGGCGCCTCAGAACTCTCTAATAGCAGCTGTACTTTACAAAAGCAACGTACTAAGGGCCTTGTTAGAACCACCAAAGCCAAAAACCGTGATGTCACGCCAGATTGTTGTTCCCAGCGTTGTACTTGCTCAAAAGTTAGGGCATACCTCAGTTTGCGCTCTAGCTGACCCAACATCACAGAGGCCCTTTTGCGTTGGATATGGCCCAGCAGCATGCATTTCTCGACTCCTGCACAACTATCCATGCGACCTCTGCATTACCTCTGGAGCGGTTCCGGTTTGTTGCGTGTCCTGCAGTCACACCCCTGTGTGCTCCCGTCTGGTGCCCGCCCGCGGATCGTCACCGTGGAATGCGGCTCATATTGTGCTTGGAGCGAGACGTGGCGCTCTGCAGGCGTCTTCTGTGTGCTCTGTACAGTGCTCTCTATTGTGCGAACCCTGGTATCACGTTGCGTGAGAGAAACAACATCCAAAGGAATTTCCGGTTAAAGGTGTGTGCGCCGGGTGTGTCTGTCTGCTGTAGTAAATGGAGGCCATCAGGTCAAAGGAACCTCACCAGCACGTAAGTCCCTCAAGGGTGGACTGGTGGCCTATATGGGAAATCTCGCCCGGCCATACTGCTGTTAGCAGTCCTGCCAACTTAAAAAAAAACAACCGTTGGAAAAGCCAATAGGTTTCATCTTTGGAATGGAAGTTGCCAATGGTGTTATGCCTTGCTTTAATACATCCCCAATGCTGTGTAGCATGGCTAAAACAAAACAAAAAATCTTTTTTGCGAGGACACGGCAGTCGCATCATTTTGTAGGAGCATGCACTTACAACATGACACAATCATTTTTTTATACACTGATTTGGATGGGAAAATAATTTTAAATAACACAAAAGCTTTCTTTGCATGGGTGGGAGGGATAAATTAACTCGGAGGGCAGGGGTGTGGAGACGGAAACCATGGACGAGAGAGAACAAGGGTGCAGGTGGGGGGAAGCAACATAGATGGGAGCCGCAGGTGAAAGAGCAATATGGGGCATACAGGGGAGAAACGCATGGGCAAGAAAGCAACCGGGGGAACTACATGAAAGCTAGTGTAACATGGAGCAGGAGAAGCAGACAGGCAACAAACAGCGACACTGTGTGCAGGAGAAGAGAATTACACGTGAAAGACACCTGGAAAACACATGAACTTCCATGAGTGCTTAACCCAGAAGCAAAAACTGGTGCTTGAAAAGCAAACGATAGAAACCAGCCAATCAAAAGAGATGGTAAAGAGGATACACTTATTTGCAGGGTCAAACACAAGATTGACAAGCTGGACATCAATCAGAAGCAGGCAAATGACGATGATGGGAAGCCAACCATTAATAAGCAATGGATGGGCTCTAAGCCATTGTATGTTCTTGGAAAGCCCAAAATATGTCTTGTTGCAACAGACAACACCTGTGCTGTCTAGTACACTGAACCTACAAATCACAGTCTGAGCTGGGGCAGGGCTTTGGAGAGGTGGGGATTCATCCCAAGAACTGGCTGAGAGGCAATTCTGTTGCTTTTGCCACCAGCGTTCCCCAACCCCCCAAAAAACCAAAGCTTGCTGAGGTTCAGCCGATTTCCTAGGTGTCTTTAAATCCAAACCTCTTAATGGGCATTGGCTCCTTTGAGCCTCCAAACATGAGCTGGAAGCCCACTCAGTGTAGGGGTTTCTCATTCTCTGCCAGTGTTTGATATCTGCTCTTCACTGGATGACCATGTGAAGAGAGCCAAACTCGTATTACTCAAGGTGGCACCGTGTGAGTTGGCCGGTCTGCGTTAGGGCTGGGGCAGAGTGAGAAGGCATACAAAAGGCTGGAGTGATAATGTCCAAGTGATCCTGTATTAGGTTTTTGTAGCAGTCTCGCACACAAAGCAGCAGCCACATCCCCCTCCCCACCCCCGCCATTACAAAGACAAAGCATCAATATCTTTGAATTGTTTGAGAGTTCACATGAGGGTGACCTAGAAAAAGAAATAACCTTGCATTTCGGAGATAAAGGAAGTATGGCATCTGCGTGAAATATCTGGTGCAATCAGACAGGTCCGTCGTCTTTTTCCAGGGAGTGCCTTGGGTTCAAGTAGCTGGTGTCTCTTCTTCTTTGGCTGCTTCACACACTTCTCTCTGTCCTTGCGCGTCAGCCCAGTTATCCCATAACAGCACTGGGGAGTTTTGTCCTGCTGCGGAAGAGCCTATTGCAAGATCAGTTCATTTTCAACAATAATAGGCAGATGTGGGGTCATTGTTAGAGGTGTGAGAAAGTATATTTTCCTCAGAAAACTTCATAAATTATATGAAAAGCATTGAAAATTACATGAAATAACAGTTTTAAAGCGAAATGTGGTTTGTGGTATATCATATGTGTACTTTTACAGGTGCACACCTCACACCAAAAAAGTTTTGCAGAAAAAGTTTCAGAATTAACCCGCTTGAGATCGCATCAACAATGTCTCTCAACTTACTGCGGAAGCTAATGTCTGGTGGGGAAAAATGACATGAAATTTCCACAAAATGACACATTTTACATGATTTATAATTGGATGTTTATTGTTTTTATTAATTAATTTAGCACAGTTACTTAAAACCATTGCTATAAAAAGACAACATTAGCACTTTTATAAAATCAGCATTAACACTTTTGTCATGTTAAAAGGCAGAGCTGAGAAACGGCTCTCAAGGCTTAGTGTCCATTATGCTTATAAAAACACAGTCTTATAGTTGCCGATGTAAACATTTTGCTGCGTTAGACCAAAGATAAGAGATGAATAAAACAAAGGATACTAAACCACGGGAGAGAGAAAATCTGTAATGAGTTTTTGAGAGGGAAGGGGTAGGAGAGCAGGGACCGAAGAAGGTGACAGAAGATTGTCCAAGAGTCTCACAAATTTTCCAGACCTTGCAAGCACTTGAGTGTCAGTAGACGCAAAACAGAGGGCCGAGGCCTCCCAGCATGACCTAATGCCCCATCTTAAATACAAGGGTTTCAAGAGAGACTTTCTAGGGCCAGCTAAGGCCGGACAACAACATAGAAGATGCAGCCATGATTCAGAGTGGTAATTGCACAATCTGCAGGCCCCCCCTCGCTTGTTGGAGCCCATCTATTGAAAGCCGTCGAACGCAGGCCAAGAAGACGCATGAACATTCTATTCTTCCGTGCCACTGTGTTTAAATTTTCCTGGAAATTAAGCTTGCGGTTTCCCGGGAAGATACGAAGAGTTCAAGGGGAGAAAAATGGTAGATGTTTTTACAGAGTGCAGATCCATACGATGGGAGATTAATTTGGCCTGCCTGTTGGTGGCATTTTTCCAGGCTGAGTATGGAATAGTGTCCGAAAAAAGAGATGCGTTGTCCATCTCTAGCACTCTTATGGCCTTTGCAATCTGAGTGTTCCAAGGGTTGCCAGGACTGGAAAAAATTCCTTTTAGCTGGGATTTTAAAGTGTTGTCGCCTGCTTTTAGTGTCCTTATAAAATATTTCAGGGTATCGGCCTCGCAATAAATTGATTGTCTTTGTAGGCCCAGCTCCAAGCGTAGTCTTGCCCGCTGAATAAAACTTGGAAGATGGAAGATTTTTTTATAGCTGGAAATTTGGGCGAGATCAAGACTAGTAGAGCATGCGCCAGGAAAGGCCTGATGCCCATAGGTTAACGCAGGAAGAAGAGTGGCTTTGATCACCTTCAGGATGGCTTCTGCAGAGGGACTGCTCATGGACAGATTCAACCGGGTCAGGGAGTATGTGAATGCTCCTGCTCTCTTTTGCAAGGCAGCTAGGTGAGCTGCAGGTCTAGACATCTCGTTGAACCAAACTCCCAAATAATTATATTTTGCGGTTGTATTGATCCTGGCAGGCCCAATGTTCCACCTTAAACTTTTCTTAATCTTACATCTGCCGAATATCAGTACCTTGGTTGGTTGATTTTCAGGGCGTTAGCGATGTTATATATATAAAGCGTACTTAAAGCACGTTGGAGGCCTGATTTTGCTTGGTCCATAATTACAATATCATCCGCGTATTGTAATATATGCAAAGACCTTTTGGCAGGGCCCAGTTTTGGCGGGAGAAGATTGCTATTCTCTAAGAATGATCCAAGGTCGGCTGTATAAAGGTTGAACAAGAGAGGGGCAAGAACGCAGCCTTGCTTTAGTCCGTCTTCGACAGTAATTCTTGAAGAGACTGTCTTTGGGCCGGTTTTGATTTTCAACCATGTGTTCTTGTGCAGGGAGATGAGTGCTCCTAGAAGGCTCTGCGGGATCCCCCATTTATTCAGTTTCCTCCACAAGATATTCCTGGACACTTTATAGAAAGCCGCGCTATAGTCAATAAAACAGCAGTAAAGTGGAAGGTGTTTTTTTTGGGCTGCTTGTTGACTCAGGATGGCTAGAGTGGTGATGTTGTCTATTGTGGAGGCCGATGCCCGAAACCCATTTTGGTAGTATGGTATTATATTATTGTCTGCAACCCATTTTTCGCGCACCCTAAGAAGACACCGGGCATATGCCTTTGCCTCGAGATCTAATAGTGCGATAAGTCGGTAATTAGCCGGGAGCGTAGGGTCTCCTTTCTTGAATATGGGGCAAAGAATCGAACCTAACCATGAGTCTGGTAGCTGGCGTGTCGTGAACACGTTGTTGTATAGGGGGGTCAGAAGATCCGCCCACTCTTCCAGAGCACATTTAAATACCCCAGCCGGAAGACCGTTGGTCCCTGGAGCACCGTCGTTTTTCATATTTCGCAGATACCTAGAAACCTCGACTGCAGTGGTCAACTCGTGGGTTTCTGTTTGGATGGATTCAGCATGATCTTGTAATTCAATCACCACGGGTGCCGGGGTGTCATTACGATATAGTTGGGACACGTGTAAGGCCCAGTCTTCTTCACAAACCGCGTTTCCTCTCATCTTGTTCGTTGAACGGAGTTTGTTCATGTACCTCCAGAACTGGGACTGGCTGTTGCCCTTGAGCAGGGCGAATATTTTTAGCCACTCAGAGTGTTCTTTTAGTCTCTTGGTCTCCCATAAAGATTTCTTAAAGATCTTCCGCAGCAGCGCCACATTGTTGGCAGTATGTACAGTTCCGATCAGTTGATGCCGGCGCACGCCCCTCCTAAGGGTCTTTCTTTGGGAGGCTAGTACTGGGTCAAAGGTTTGCTTCGGACGTGGCCCATGTGATCTAGACTGAGCCACGCGGCCTGCCAGAAGATTCTGTAATTTAACAATGGCGTTATCCCACATGTGATGTAACTCTGTGGGAGCATCAAGACTGAAGTTAGGTATTTCGTCCTTAAGCCAAGTTCTCACCTTAACAGGGCCTAATGAGTCCCATTTAATTCTTCTAGCCAGGGTGTGGAGTTCGGCCCGCGATGATAGCCCCACTTCTGTTATTTCAAAGGCAACTGGCGTTTGCAAATGCATTGTTGCCATTAGGGGGTTGTGGTCGCTCTCCGGACGATCGAGAATTTCCAACTTGGCCAGATTATTGCCCAGAAGAGGTGATAGAAAAATATAATCGATGGTTGAGATGGTTCTAAACGTTGGCAAAAAATGAACACCCGGGTACTGTTCCAGTGTAATTATCTGGGCTGAGCGGAGGTTATAGGTTGTTAGAAAAATGGTCATCGCTTCCTGCTTTTTGGTTTTCCTTGCTAAAAGGCCGTTAGTTGCAAGGTCTTTAATGTTAAAGTCTCCTAGTAACAGTACCTCCGTAAATGCAAATTCAAGTAAAAGATCTTCCAGATGTTTTATCAGTAGCTCAGTTGCAGTTGATTTGGAGGTTTTCGCTATGTTATGGTAACAGTTTATTAGGAGAATTGAAAGGGCCCTACCTGACAATGAGAGGCCGGTGATAAGTACTGTCTGCCCTGTTGTCAGGTTCCGAGGAATGGGTGTGACCGTTATCTTGCAGCTGTGTTTAATGAAAATAGAGAGGCCCCCAGAGGGTCTTCCATGGGAGTTGGCCTGGGCGGCTGGTTGAAAAAGTTCGTAATAGCCAAACAGAGGCGATGGAGATAGAGACTAAGGCCCAGATGTAGGTAAAATAGATCTACCGATTTTTAATTACCGAATTTTACCGATTCGGTAATTAAAAATCGGTAAATCTAAGGTGTGGATATGTAGGTATTCCAGATGTGCTGGAATACCGATTCTGAAGAATTCGGTATTTACCGATTCGGTAAATACCGATTCGGTAATGCCCATTCATTCCTATGGGCTTTGAAGCCCATAGGAATGAATGGGCATTACTGATTCGGTATTTACCGAATCGGTAAATACCGACTTTCACAAGGGTGCAGGGGGTGTCACTTTGACACCCTCTGGCCCCCCAAAACAGGCTCGGGTGCCATGTGGCAGGCATACATGCCCTAAGGGCAGGTCTCTGCCTGTCATATGGCATAGGTGTGCATGCACACATGTGCATGCACACCGGAATCGGTATTTTACCATCAAATTGGATTTGATAGTAAAATACCGATTCGGTAAGGCTTGTGGGACTCAGAAGAGTCCCACCTACATCTCAGATTTACCGAATCGGTAAAAATACCGAATCGGTATTTTACAGAATCGGTAAATTTACCGAATCTGTAAATTTACAGATTCTGTAAAATATTGCCCCTACATACCGAAAACCCATTTACCGGTCGGTAAATGGCCTGAAACGGCCACCTACATCTGGCCCCAGGTCTCCTGGAGACATATAATATCGCTTTTGTTCAGGAAATCCACGGCTGATTTTGAGGCAAGAATTGACTTTAGCCCGGCCACGTTCCAGGATGTGATAGTTAGTTTAGAACTGAACCGGCTGGCGCCCGAGTTAGAAAGGGCGCTGCTGGACAGAGTTGGTAGGAGGCTCAAAGACAGGATGACCATGGCGGATGTCGTTTGCGTGGAAGGCAGGGCAGTTAAGTTTGCAGCTTATCAGACGTTGATTGTTATGGCATGCGATGTTTAAGAGATTGTTCACTTTCGACGCTTCCGGGAGCCAAGCGTGGGTTGAGCCCCGGGACCCCTTCAGTACGCTGGTAAACTGCTTCAATGGGGCCTGAGGGAGGAGAACGTGGGGATATTTTTGATGAATAGGAACCCACATTTCGATGCCCCAATTTTCAAATACACTGGCTTCCCTGAGGATTGCGTTCCTGATGGATTCCTGGAACCACGATGTGGTGGTGACCTCTGAGCCCCCTTTCCCTGGTATTGTGGAGAACTTGACCGATATCAGGTCTGAGGAGGTAACCGCAGACAGTGCTGGAACATACTTGAGTAAACGAATGAGATTACCTCTATTAAGGATGTCGTATGGGCCCTTATGATCATAGTGAGGAAAAAGGACTAGTTCAGCTCCCTTTTCCAGGTTCCGGAGGTTCTGACTCCTAGCTGGTTCATTTAAAGATGCTGGCGCCATCAAAAGTTGGAGACGTGCTTCAGGTGGGTGATTGTTCCCCCCTGGATGGCTTATCATTTCCGGAACTTGTGGCAATTGGGGCGGAGAAGGCCTCTGCATGTGCACGGAGGAGTCCCAACCAGCTTTAGATGGGTCCTCCGATGGATGGTACGCACAGCTGCCTCTTACTTCGCCCTCTGTTGCACTTTGCGGGTCGGCCATTACCTGGCATTTAAGTGAACTCTTCCATGTTTCTGTCATTGCTGCAACGGTCTGTACAGTGATGTTCTGACTCCCAAGTCTTTGGTCGTGGATAGTTGGTGCTTTAGTTTTGTTGGACGATGGTTCGTTGACTGTTGATGGGAAATTTAATTCAATGGCTGTTGTGGGCCTGGGGCCTCCCAGGGTTGATAGACCGGGCTGTTCACTGGTGTCGTTTGATCCCTCAATGGTAGTTTTTGTCTTGGTAGTTTTTGTTTTGGATTTTGGGGGCAAGTTGAAAATAGGGAAATAAGGGAGACCCCTTGATTTAGTGGCTGGCAAACTGAGTGCCGCAGACCCTTTGAGCCCCGCTCTCCCTTTCGCTAAGCGTTGTTTTTTAGTTTGTTTTTTTAGTTTCTTTTTCTCCCTCCTTGACAGTGAGGATTTCAATGGAGGGTTAGGAGAGCTGTGGGCCATGTCCATATGGGCTGTGTCGGTGCAGACAGATCGTGTGGTTGATAATTGCGATGGTGTACGCCTGATAGTTTCAGTGAGTTTAAAGCCTGCAGTGGAGGGATTGGAGCTAGTCCCTAATGAGAGGCAGGCTGAACTTTTAGTAGTTGGGCCGACACAAGGGCAAGTATTTTTTCTCTCTGGGGGTGGACTGGGTACTGTGGCAGAACATGAGGGCTCTTCAGCGGGGGGTGAAATAGAGACTCTTGCGTGGGCTCTCGTGGCCCTTCTCCGTTGCTGTGGCACTTCACAATTTTCAAAATTGCACCCAGGATTTCGGGAAGAGACGAAAGTTTGTTAATTATTGGAGAGCAAGGACAGGAGATCGAGTTGCCCATTAGCGCAGCCACGCCTTCAAGAGAGGTTAACCTGGAGCCCAGGTCCGATAGTGCTGAGGCCAAAGTTTGCATTAAATCGATCTGCAGCTCCATTTTCTGCGATTGCCATAACGTGGCTTTAGCAATTTCATCTTGCTTTGCATGGAGAGATGTCAGTGAGACCGAGATAGAATTTGTGGTGTCCGAGGAGGTAAACACTGGGAATTCCCGGTCCTCTAGTAAAGTTCTATAAGAGTTTGAGAGCCGGCTAAAGCCTGGTGAGTGGGCAAGTGATTCTTCGATTCGGGCTTCTAAGGAGGCTAAGAATTGGTTGGATAGTTTGGTGGGTAATGAAAATCCGTCATAGTTAAAACTCTTATTTAACGATGAATGGTCATTATGGCCGACAAAGGGAGCCCCTGGACATAAGCTTGGGCTGTGTTGTGGTTGGGGGTTCAGGGTTGAAACAGCCGCGTTACAGGTATCAGGAAAAACTGGTGGTGTTGACTGGACACTGCCATGAGCCAGGGCTTGAACTTGCAGCTTAGTCACAGTATTTAGTACAGTGATATTTAAGGAGTCTGAGCTGATGACTGGTGAGGATGAATTTCCCGGGGCTGCAGGGGAGGCGCATAGTGAAACGGAAAGACTATCTTGGGTCGTAGTGGCGACCTCCTGGGAAAGCGTATGCAGCTGATGTATCTCGTGTAAGGCAGAAGATTTGGGCAAGGGTGGAGAAGGTTTCTCCAGAATTGGATTTTTAATGTGAGCGGGGCTAGGAGAGCAATGGTTTTCATCCTGAATGTCAGCTTTTAAATCCGCGTCGAGCCGTAATGAGTAGGTGAAAGGAGAGCCCTTTTGGAGAGGAATTTTTCCAAAGAAGTCGCTGATCCGAGGTTGCGATGGTGGGCCGCCTGAGTGTAACGTTGTATCTTGAGGTGGTGGTGACTCCTGTTGAACCTCCCCGGGAGAGGCGGAGCGGAGAGTAGTGCCCTTTCTCCGTGGTAATTTTCTGAGCTGCTTGATGTTTTCCATGGTGGGGCCGCAGGATATTGTTTGCGGGCTAGACGGGGTCGTGACTTGCACACCTCCTATCCCCTCTCGTGAGTGTTGAATGCCCAGAGTTAATGGAAAAGGGCTACAGAGCTGCAAAGACAGCAACAGCGACAGCGACTGCCCAGGGGTCAGTCAGGAGCAGTCTGAGGGCTGGGGGCTGGGAGCTGAAGGGTCTGTGAGCAGCTTCGGCAGCTGGCAGCAGACCACCTAGTGACCGAAACAGTACCGGGCTCAGCCAACAGCATGGTCAGCAGATTACACCCCCCCAGTCCCGGGCAGCACTGTACCTTGACGCCTTAGCGCTAACTCACCGGCTTACGAATACTCTTTTCTCCTGGCTGCTGGCTTCCCCGGGCTTTCTCTGGTCGTCAGTGTTGGAGCTGGTAAGGGGGCCAAGGGCAAGGCTACAGCGGTGTTGTTGTCACAGCGCTTAACTCAGCGCTCACACCTGCCTGCAGCTGCTGCTCCTCTCGTACATAGCCAGTCGGCTGTGCTGCTACAAAAGGGAATTTGGCTCCTTCAACAAGCTGGTGGGTTGGTGGGGGGAGCAAGCTCAGCGAGGCAAGACTACAGTGGTGTTGTTATTACAGCGCTTGACTCAGCGCTCACACCTGCCTGTAGTTGCTGCCCCTCGCGCGCGTGGCCAGTCAGCAGCACCGCTGCCGCCGCGAAAACGGACCCAACTGCCCCGTCTTCCCCAGCAGTCGACACAGACAGCAAAGCCAACAGCGAGCCAGACTGACAGGCAACAGATGAAAGCCAACGGCCGGCCGGCAACCCGCTTACTTTTTGGCTGCAGCAGTTACTCCGTTTGCCGTTTCCCACTTCAGCAGGAGCGGTGATAGTGGTGAAGACTCGGGACAATGGCTTCCAGGCAGCAGGAAAACAGGGCTGACAATACAGGACGCCGCGGAGTAGGGCCAAGGTGTCCGAAGTGACCCTGGGCGAGATCTGATAACCTCCGATAGCCTCTGTCCGATCCGGCACGGCTCTCAGCCTCCTCACAGCCTCGGGACAGGCCCGGACTGGCCGTTGCAGGCACCGGGCAATCCCCCGGTCGGCCGTGAGGGTGGGGGCCGGTTTTGGGCCCCAGGGGGCCGGTTTTGTTACAGGGTCGATTTTTGCAGCATAGCTGCAAAAACTGCACTGTAACAAAATTGGCCAAAAACCGGCCCTAGCAAAGAGCGCGGTCGCACCCCCCAACCCCCCGGGGGGAGGGGGGGCCGGCCGAGCACTTTGCCAGGGCCGGTTTCGGTTCCCAGTCCGGCCCTGCCCCGGGACGTCCTCGTGTACTCACAGCTGCAGCTGCTTGTCTGCTTGGCTGTTTGTGTTTAGAAATTTGAAGTTAAGACTGCGCCTCCAGTGCAATTTTTTTCTGCAGACACTGTTTGCTAGTGTTTAACTTGATTTGGTTGTTTGTAGTACTCAGCACCGTCACTTAATCATCAATACCGGCACTTTTCATGAGCACCAGTTAAGGGCACATTTATGTATGGTAGGCACAGGGAGATTAAGTTATTTGCCCAGAATCACAGGATGTTTAGCCCGACGCAAAACTCAAGCCTGGTTCCCCAGCTCTGAAGTCAGCAACTTTGGCCATTACGCCACAGCCTCTTCCCACTTTCACAGTTAATAGTTGGATCTGTTTTAAGCTGCGCTAACAGGAGAAATGGGCTGGTGCAACAGCCTCCTGCAAGAGCCGAGGCACTTATTTTTTTATAAATCAACCACTGCTGTTTGCTCATGTTTGCACAGTGGCACTACAGTTAGCGTCATGATCAAAGGGCATATTTAGAGCATGCGTGGCCAATTATATCATTGGTGCACAGCTCTTCATAAATCCTACGCTGCACCTAGACGAACTGCCTAATTTTACCTATTGCTGCCCTGGCCTATTTATAGTACATATGGGCAACAGTCTGTTGGAAGAACGTGGGTGAATGGAGGGAGCATTTTTTGTTCCAATGAAGCTTGCTGGGTAGAGTGAAGGGGACCTGAATTTCATCCCATCAGTTCCAATTTTTCACAGTGAGCACTAGTGTGAACATCTCCTTCTGAGCAACAGTGGCTGCTCCGTGTATTTGACTCCTGTGGTAGTTTTTAAAGCTGCCCACTAGCAAGAGCCATTGCCACCGACCATCCATGGCAGCTTCTCACACTGCTTCCTAGTGTCATCTTATCATCCTTACCACTGGTGCCATCTTCTCTCTGCTGATCAGTGCAACCTTCTCACTCAGTAGTAGCTTTCCCCTCTCCCTATCATGGCATCTCTTGCCCTGTCACACCTGTTGCTGATTCTGTAACTGTCCAGCAGAGAGAGCTCCTCACACTGCCTTCCAGTGACCGCTTCTCTCCCTGTTCACCTGTGCTAGCGTCTGAGGGCTGGCACTTTCATAAGGCACGTTAAGGCGCTACCAAAGGGCACCACCTAGTAGTGGTGCCAAATTGCAATTAAAAAAGTCCAGTTCACATAAAAAGTTTTTGGGGGGAATGACTAGTGCTCCAGAGGCAAATGTTATTTTGCGTGGCGTGCCAAACATCCTTTCACCTTTCTTCTCAAGTTGTATACTGCCCCTCTCCCCCCCTCGAACCATCTTCACACCAGTGCATGCTTCTGCCACTTCCCACCAGCAGGACCTCCTCACTCTGCCCCCGAATATGAGCTTCTCATCCGGTTCACCAGTGTCAGCTTCTCATCCTGCCCCCAGTACAGGCCTCTCTCACTGCCCCCTGCAAGGACTTGTCAAGGTGTCCTTCAGGCCCATTGCCTCTCACGGTCCACATGCACCCCCTTCGCCTCTAAATCCTCCTAGTCCGTGCTTTCAGGCCCATGTGACGCCGGTGGACGGCAGGGTTCGCCATCACCTCTCCCACTGGCGCACGATAACATCGGACAGGTGGGTGCTGCAGCTCGTCCGAAGGGGCTACTCCCTCCCCTTCGAGACCACTCCTCCAGCCATGCCACCGCAGAACCACCGTGTGTCGGGGGACCACTTGACACTTCTGCAGGAGGAAGTTACGGCCCTCTTGGCCAAGGGGGCCATCGAGCGCGTTCCTGGGCCAGAAGTAGGATGTGGTTGCTATTCCCACTACTTTCTGGTACCCAAGAAGGACAAAGGGGGCCTACGTCCTATCTTGGATCTACGGAACGTCAACGGCTTCCTCCGGAAGGAGAAGTTCAAGATGTTGACTTTGGTTCACGGTAGGCCACGAGCACTTTCAGTTTATCGTGCTCCCATCCGGCCTTACCAGCGCCCCACGGGTGTTCACAAAGGTAATGGCGGTGGTCGCAGCCCATCTGCGCCGGTTGGGGGTTTCAGTCTTCCCCTACCTGGACGACTGGTTGTTGAAGGCGGGCTCGCCCCAGACAGTCGTCCACCACCTTCAGTTGACAGCAGACCTCCTGCACGAGCTGGGGTTTTCCGTCAACGTGCCGAAATCACACCTGTGTCCCTCTCAAAAGCTCCTTTTCATCGGAGTGGTTCTCGACTCGGCGCAGTTTTGGGTTTGTCCTCCGGAACGGCGAGTCCGGGATATACAGGCTTTGATTCCCATCTTTCAGCCGTTATCCCGGGTTTCGGTCAGGTTGACGCTGCGGCTGCTGGGGCTGATGGCTTCCTGCATCCTTCTGGTGCATCACGCCCGGTGGCGGATGCGGGCTCTGCAGTGGGACCTGAAGTTTCAGTGGGCCCAGCATCAGAGCAACTTGTCCGACCATGTCTTGATCTCGGAGGGCACTGCGAGACAACTGCAGTGGTGGCTTACGGACCGCGATTGGGTCAGAGGCAGATCCCTCTCCCTTCCCCAACCGGAGCACGTGGTTGTGACGGACGCGTCCCTCCAAGGCTGGGGAGGCCACTTGGGAGAGGCGGAGATCAGAGGCATCTGGTCTCCGGCAGAGTCCCGGCTCCATATAAACCTGTTGGAGCTGCGGGCGATCCGTCTAGCACTGAAGGCATTCCTCCCCTTTGTCACCCGGAGTGTAGTGCAGGTGTTCACGGACAACACCACCGCCATGTGGTACTGCAACAAGCAGGGCGGAATGGGGTCGTGGACCCTTTGCCAGGAGGCTCTGCGTATGTGGCTATGGCTGGAACGTCAGAGCGTGACTCTGACGGTTCAACACCTGGCAGGTTCTCTGAACGCCAGGGCGGATGAACTCAGCCGTCGGTGCTCGGTGGATCACGAATGGCGTCTGAACTCGGACGTGGCGCAAGGCCTCTTTCTGAAATGGGGAGAGCCTTGGTTAGATCTATTCGCCACAGAAGAGAACGCGCAATGTCATCAGTTCTGCGCGTTGGAGTTTCCAAGACGGCGCTCGCACGGCGACGCCTTTCGGCGCGCGTGGAGTTGCGGTCTGTTGTATGCCTTTCCGCCTATACCACTTCTGCCCAGAGTGCTGAAGAAGATCAGGCGCGACCGGGCCCAAGGTATCCTTGTGGCTCCGGACTGGGCTCGAAGGTACTGGTATCCCGAGCTACTCAGCATGTCAGTCGGTCCCTCGATCCGCCTGCCCCTTCGGGAGGACCTTCTGTCGCAGCAGCAGGGGACGGTCCTCCACCCGAACCTGTCCAGTCTCCACCTCCATGCGTGGAGATTGAGCGGCGACAGTTGAGGCCATTTGACTTGCCTCCTGAAGTTTGTGATGTGATTCTGGCAGCCAGGCGTCCCTCCACAAAGTCGGTATACGCCTGCCGGTGGAACAGATTTGTGGCATGGTGCACAGCGAAGGCTGTGGACCCTCTTTCTGCCCCTCTCTCCGAGGTTCTCCTCTTTCTTCTCTCTCTTGCCCAGCAGGGCTCTGCTCTGGGCTCTATCAAGGGCTACCTTTCTGCCCTTTCGGCCTTTCTAAGGCTGCCTGATCAACCTTCTTTGTTCAAGTCCCCTATTGTAACGAGATTCTTGAAACGCATCACGCACATGTATCCACCTGTTCCGTTTGTGATGCCTCAGTGGGACTTGAACCTGGTTCTGACCTTCTTGATGTGTGCTCCCTTTGAGCCACTTCATTCCTGTCCTCTCCGTCTCCTGACTTTAAAGACGGCCTTCCTGGTTGCCATCACCTCTGCCAGGAGAGTGAGTGAGCTCCAGGCTCTTTCTGTCAAACCTCTTTTCATGTCCATTCATCCAGACAAGGTGGTTCTGAGAACTAGACCTTCTTTCCTGCCCAAAGTAGTCTCTGCTTTTCACATCGGGCAGTCCATCACCTTACCCTCCTTCTTCCCGCCTCCGCATCCTTCAAAGGATGAAGAGCGGCTCCATCGTCTGGACCCAAAACGTGCGCTTTCATTTTATATGGATCGCACTCGCCAGTTCCGGATGGATGACCAACTGTTTGTTGGCTACGTGGGTGCGAAGAAGGGACGGGCGGTGCATAAACGGACCATCTCTCGGTGGGTCGTCCTGTGCATCAAAGCGTGCTACTCTTTGGCTCGGAAGGAGCCTCCTGTTGGGCTGAGGGCCCATTCCACTCGGGCCACGGCGGCTACTACTGCCCTGGGCCGGGGAGTCCCCTTGCAGGACATTTGTCAGGCGGCTACGTGGGCCTCGCTGCACACGTTTGCAAGGCACTACTGCCTGGACAGTCAAGTCCGGAGGGATGGCTTCTTTGGCCGTTCTGTCCTCCAGGACTTTCTGGTGTAAGCTGTATTGGTTCGCAGACCCACCACCGGGGTTGGTATTGCTGGGGTATCTATTCTAAGGTAAGGAATCTAATACTAACCTGTTTCTTTCAGATGAACAAGTTACTTACCTTCGGTAACGATATATCTGTAAGAAACAGTAGTTAGTATTAGATTCCTTACCGCCCCGCCCATCCTCCCCGTTCTGCGAACTGATACCTAGGGTTAAGGACATCCCTTTCAGGGCCCTAGTTTCAAATGGCACCAGTGTTGGTTCTCACATGGCTCTGCGTGTTCTGGCGCGGAAAAGCTGTGTACAAAGAACTGACGTCAGCGCGCGGAGGCGGCGTCTATATACTCCAGCGACGTCATCACGGCGCACGACGCCAACGACGGACGCGGAGCCGCAGGGGACGCCTGCAGACGATGCCTACCGACGAGCAGGGGTACTGCTACGCAAAAGTTTCCGGATCCAGACTGACGCCTGGGGATATTCTAAGGTAAGGAATCTAATACTAACTACTGTTTCTTACAGATATATCGTTACCGAAGGTAAGTAACTTGTTCAACTGCCCACAAGAGCTATTTCCCCATACTGCCAAAACGTATGAGCTATTCATATTGCCCACCAGGGGCAGCTCCTCCTACTGCTCACCTTGTGCAGCTTAACAAACTAGTTAGCAGTACTATCCCCCCTGCATGCTGCCCCCTCTGACAGCCAATGACAGCTTCTCAAACTACCTGCCTATTTAAAGTATCTGTCTAAACACATACTCCAAGTAAATAGCATAAACTAATTATGTTATTCTGTAATTTATTTCAAGCAAAAAGATTTTTGTATCATCTTACAAAAGAAAAAGAAACTAGTCCTACACACATTATTATCTGGTGCAAAGAGTGAGACAGAGTGAGATAAATGGTAAATTTTTCATCAATCACAAAACACAACAAATCCATTGAGTACATACATAGACGACATTAACAATGTGATTTATGAAAACTTTACACTTTCAGCCTGATTCATGAACCGAAATTGCGCTCGCAATAGCTGCGAAAAAGCTATTGCGAGCGCAATAGTCAAAATAGCTATTCATGAAGGAAATAGCGAATTCGCTAAGCCAGAATAATTCGCTAAGCCAGAATAACGAATACGCAAATATTTTCGCAGATTCCCGCCAGCCGCCCAATTGCGAATCGGAAATAGCGAGGAACCACGGAAATTGCGAAAAAAATTGCGAAACCGCAATATAATCGCAATCGCTATTCAAGAAACATCGCTGGAGGAGCCAAGATGGCGGCGGAGACGGACTGGTAGTCTCCCAGCTCCCCGAGCCTTTGTTTCTCGCACAGCTATCCTGTCGATTATCCTGCTATTGTGCGCCGGCGGGACGTGGGGGAATGTGTGCTGATGCTGTAGGTGTCCCTCCGATGTCCCTACCTGCCTGCTAACCTGGGATTCCATCGAGCTGATTTGCCGAGGTCTGCCCCAGCCCTGGAACCGGATCTGTGTTAGCAGCGCGCTGCCTGTGATGGCTGCAGCTGCGGGGGTCGCTCATACAGGAGCAGAGCGGACATCCTGCATAGTGTTCTGAGCTGTGAGGTCAACTGAACCGGGCTCTTGCGTGGAGGGTGATTTTTGACCGGCTGGGAGTCTACTTCACTGCTCTCCGTCTGCTGACGCTGGGGGTGAGCCGTGCCTTGTTTTCTCAACTTTGGCGATGTTCCGGCTGCCGGGGCTCATTACTTAGCCTGCCTCTGCCTTGGGCCGATCGGAAGGGGATTTTGCGCTGTGTGCTCTCCACAATTCCGGACCTTTACAGTCCCGGGGGAATTGACCCCTGCAGCATAGCGCTGATCCTGCCTGGAAATCTTTGCTAACCCCCTGACGGCATTGTAATGGCGGCTGGCTCCCCTGTGGTGATGGCGGATGGCGTCTCGACTACTGCATGTTGTGCCCAGCGCGGACCCGAGTGGGATGTTGACCTGTATGCCGCTCCTCGCAAAGTGGAGGTAATGGGGAATCGATCGGCACTGACCTACGCTTCTGTTCTCCTCGCTCTTCATCAACTGAGGGACGAATGGCGTGTGGGCTCAAGACTATTGGGGGAGAAGCTGGACGGAGTTGCATTTGGATCGGGTTATACTTTCCCAATCCGCTTTCCTCGCTGCGTTGATCAGCCTCAGCTGCCTCCTGACTGTGATACATTGTTGCCGCGAGAGTGTGTGCCGGAGCGGCTTCCTGACGGAGGTACTGTGTGTGGACTGCGATCTGTCTACCTTAGCACTGCTACAATGTCTGTCGCCTTAATGCCACTTGCAACCTCGGCGTTTATGGAGCCGCTGATACAACATTTGGATATCCTGGCTGACTGTGCCTCTCTAATCCCGACGTCGATAAATTGTACTTTGCAACGCACTGCCGCTTTGGATACGCAGCTCCTTTTGTTTGTTGGCGCTGTTTGGGACGGGCGACATCCATCTTGTCTCTGGACTTCTCCTCTTTATCGAGTGGGGCCATTTTGTATCTTTGTCTTGGTTGGGGCGGGCCTTCTGAGGGCGCCATGCTCTGGGGCACGTTTGCGGACTGGCCAGGGCTAGGGGGAATTTTTCTTTACGGACATGTGCTTGATTGGCGGGTGGGGACTCGTGCAGGGGCGCTTCTTCGTTGTGTGTTGTTGTTCTGTGAGATGACTTTCCCCACTTTCTCCGGTGCTTAATGCTGTACTGTTGTGTTCAAAGTGTACTATTTACTTGTGGCTGGGGTGACCGAGAGCATATCGAATTGACCCTCTTCTCAGCGATGGCCGGGCTTGGGGGGATTTTGTCGTTCGGGCCAGGGCTGGGGGTTTTTTCCTCGTTGGGTTTCCTTGGTTGGCTGGCGTGGACCCGGACTGCATCACATTCTGCTATGTTGATTGCATCAGATGTGTTGATTTTACCCCCTTACGATTGTGATTGCTATGTCCTGTTCTTTGCTCTTGCCGAGGGGGTGGTGGGTTTTGTGCTGGCCCGGGGATCTGGGTGTGACTGATTCTGAGTTTGGCTATAGGTCTTCCGATTCTACTGTTGTGCACGGCGTAGAAATTCTATGTGGCTGGGGAGTCCGGGAGATTCGATATTGGGTGGGCTCCTCCCCGCTTTTTTCCTTTTCTGGGAGTATTGGATTAGTTTATTCTTTTCTTACTCCCTATATTTCAAGTGTGAGGGGTTCTTCTTTCCTTTTTCTTTCCTTTGTTCCTTTTCCTTCTCTTTTCTTGGTCTGTATTTCGGGTTCTTTAATGGGCGACAGACACTCTGCCGGGGGGGGGGGTAGGCCGTAGCCTCCGCATTGGTGTAGGGTGGGGGGAGGGTTTTATTTTTCTTCATTTAGTTTCTATGGGCCTTATTTTTCTATCTTTCTGCGCTTTCTTAACCTGTTTCTGGTCTGGGTCCGCTATGGGGGTTCGTGGGGGGGGGGGGTGGCACTGTATGTGGTGAGTACATGCTGGCTGATGATCTTGATGTTTTATTTTGTACCGCCATACTGCTCAAGGTCGTTAATTCCATTGTTGTTTCCAGTGATGATGCCGCCTGCCCATGTCGTGATGCTATTGTATGGACTCAGTTCTCCTTATTTCTTATTCTTCACTGATTATATTTAGTCCCGAAAAAACTTTAAAATTAACCTTACATGCTCCTTTTCCTTGGCGGCATGACTCTATTCAGTGTGCCGTCCATTGATTGTTGCTATGTCTTCCGCTGCAGCTGAGGAACTGTATTGCTTGCGCTTGTGCTTCTGAAGTACTGTGGCCGGCCTGACGGTTGTGGGCCCGTATTTGTTCTTTTCTTCATGCATAATAAAGGTTTTTAAAAAAAAAAAAAAAAAAAAGAAACATCGCTAATACCGAAAATCCCTTAAATCGCAATTAGCGAGGCGCATTTTAAGGACAACCCAAAGCAGGTGGTAACCATCAAAGCCCCTTAAAAAATGTTTGAAAAACCGTTACCCAATCAGGAACAGTTGCTGGCCTGACCAAACACACTTAAGGAGATGCTGCAGCAGCATTAGGATTCTCACAATGCCAGGACTCTACATGGTGGTCAGGCGGCGAAGGCTACAGCGAGCAGCACGGAGGAGACGCAGAATCCAGGAGAGGATATTCCGCCAGCGGGTCACCCTGCTGGGCCAAACCAGAGAGCAAATATATGCAAAGTACCGCCTGAATGGGGCAATGATTATCAAGCTAATACAGGACCTTGACCCCCTGATGCAGCACCCAACAAGGCGGACCAATGCCGTGCCTACACATGTCCAGGTATTGTGTAGCCTGCACCTCCTGGCCTCTGGGAGCTTCCAGGGGATAGTTGCGGCTAATGGGGGGATATCCCAGCCCACCATGTCCCGCTGCCTACGGAGTTTCCGTGATGCAATGCTGACCCAGCTACACCAGCACATCAAATTTCCCACCAGCCAACAGGAATTGGATGTGACCAAGCAGCAATTCTACAATGTTGCGCAGTTCCCACATGTGATAGGATGCAATGACTGTACTCACATCCACATCTGCCCACCATCTGCTACGGAGTACATGTACCGCAATCGCAAGTCCTACCACTCCCTCAACATCCAGATGGTCTGCAATGCTAAGTCATACATCACGGACATTGTGGCACAGTACCCGGGGAGTACACATGACTCCTTCATATTCCGGCACAGCGGCCTCCACACACGACTGGCCAGGGGAGACTTTGGTGAAGGACACCTACTTGGTAAGTACACTTGCCCCACAATGTCACACTGTGATGTAGTATCTGCGCTGCACAGGCACTCACCCTCTGCTCCTCTCATGCAGGTGACAGTGGCTACGCCCTCCGTGAATACCTCCTCACCCCATACCTCAACCCTGCGACACCACAGCAACGGCGTTACAATGTAGCACACATACGTACAAGGAATTGCATTGAGCGGACATTTGGGCTACTGAAAAGCAGATTCCGCATACTGCACAAGACTGGTGGGGCCATGTACTACAGTCCTGATGTGTGCTGCCGTATTGTGGCTGTATGTGCAATACTACACAACATTGCTACCAAGCGCCGGATACCTGTAGAGATCTCTGGCAGTGAGTCGGAAAGGGACGACCGGCCACCTGCACATGTGCGACATGCACGCGGGGAGAACCCAGCTGAAGGACACAGACGCCGCAACCACATCACAATGAACAGTTTCTAGTGCACCCACTCCCCTCACCCAACAAATCACAATTGCATGCCAATGGAAATAATGACAGGAGGCCGATGTATGATGCAGGAATAAATATTATTGTTAAATGCACAATAATAATGTTATGTCTCCATTCATCAAATGCTAGCAGTATTGCGCCATACTGCTCCTAACAAAACACTGGACATGCTTGTATCAGCAGCATGTCCCAGACAATGTACATGAAACTCAATTGCGCCTCCGGCGCGCAGCACCCAAACGCCTCTCGGGCTCTTCCTCAGGGACGGCACGTGTCCCTGCAGTGGGCCTGGTGCTGCGGCGTAACACGCCAACCCGTGAGGCAGACAGGCTGCTGACACTGGAGGTGCCCTCACTGGTGTCGTCCCCCCCCCCATTGCCTGGCCCAGTAGGATGGAGTGCCAGCACGGCAGTGGTGACCTGCTCCAACACTCGTCCAACATCCTCAACGCATTGGATCAACTGCTGCTGCTGCGCCAGGGACCGTCGTGAGAGCTGGGAGGTGGCATTCCCGATTATATAGTTTGAGCGGGTGTAGGCTGACAGCCGCGTAAGAAGCTGCCGGTGGTGGCGGCGGGCGGAGTTGCGCTGCGATATGAGCGCAGCAGTGTTGGCCTCCATGGCTGTCGTCATGCGCTCAATCCTCACGCCCACATTGGCCACATTGCGGCCAATGTTGTTTAGCTGCAGCTGAATAGCCCCTTGCCGTCGTGCCTGCAGTTGGTGTATGCGTAGCATCTGGGGCTCAATGCTCAGGCCTGGCACGCGCACAGCAATCCCCCTCCTGCCGCTGCGTGCTGTGTTCTGCTGGCGATCCCTGCCATGCCTGCTCTGCTGGCTGCCCACAGTGGGTGTGCGCACTGTCACCAGAGTAGCTGCACCAGATGTAGATGGTCCAGCTGGTGGTGGAGTTGTGGTTGTCCAAGGTGCTGCGCCGGATGGTGCTGGCGCAGTTGGTCTTGCCCTGGCTGCGGGGATAGGTGCTGCGCCTGATGGTGCTGGCGCAGTTGGTCTTGCCCTGGCTGCGGGGATAGGTGCTGCGCCTGATGGTGCTGGCGCAGTTGGTCTTGCCCTGGCTGCGGGGATAGGTGCTGCGCCTGATGGTGCTGGCGCAGTTGGTCTTGCTCTGGCTGCGGGGAGAGGTGCTGCGCCTGATGGTGCTGGCGCAGTTGGTGTTGCCCTGGCTGCGGGGAGAGGTGCTGCGCCTGATGGTGCTGGCGCAGTTGGTGTTCCCTGGCTGCAGGGAGAGGTGCTGCGCCTGATGGTGCAGGAAGTGTCGGTGTTGGCACCTCCTCGGCATCCTCTCGTGCATCATCAATGAATAGCCTGTCGCTGTCGCTGCTGTTGTCAGATTCACCTGTGGGGGGAATAGGACGTACATTAATTGCATGTATCTGTCACACGTGCAGTTGCTACATGCATGCTGGATGACATTCCCTGCCTGGCTTTGGCATTGCGTACTTTGGGACATGTGAGGCTGCATTGGGGTTCTTGTACATTGTGGGCAGACTACATGTCCCACAATGCTTTTGGGCATGACCTAATGTGCATGGTTTGCATGACTTGGGATGAATATGGGAGGCTATAGGGCCATGGCCATTGTTAGGGGACAGGGTCGCAGTCGCATGCCACTTACCTTGGCTGTCTTGGCTGGGTTGGGATGAGTCCAGATTGACGACCCCTATGCACGCCTCTGGCTCCAGAGTGTCCTCCATGCGGTCCTCCATGGGGGTGTTGGGAGGGACTGTTGGATCTCCGCCCCCAGTAGCCTGGGTCTCGCCCAGCCTCTCTGCCACCCTCTCCTTCGCACGACCTCGGAGGTCGTACCACCGCTTCTTCAGCTCATCCAGTGACCTGTGTGTCACGCCCACAGCGTTCACTTTAGCAGCTATCCCAAGCCAGATACGACGTCTCTCCACCTCCGGCACCCTCCTGGAGTACTTCCCAAATAGTTTGGAGTGGTTATCAACCACTCTCAATGAGGTGCTCCAACTCCTGCTCGGAGAACTTTAGCTTCCTCTTGCGCCCGGGGTCACTGGGCCCTGGTGCTGGCTCCTCTGCCATTGCTGCAGTCACAAATGGGTGGGATTAGCAGGTTTGGAGGTGTCCTGGTAGGAGCTCTGTTCAGCTGCAGCCTCGAGATCAGTCTCACAGTACTGAATGGGGGTGGGAACTGCCTGCTTCCTGGTTGTGATGTCATCACTGTGCTCGAAAAGCGACTTCCCGTTTTTGCGATCTCGCTACTAGCGAGATCGTATTTTTCGATCTCGCAATTAGCGATCTCGCTAATAGCGATATCGCTAAATCGACACGGATTTTGAGGGTAATTGCGATTTGTCTGCGATTTTAGTAATTCGGTAACGCTTTTTGCGGCCGGGAGCGAATCGCTTTTTTTTCTCGCTAACTATGATGAATGCCGATCTGCGCTTTTCAAATTGCGATTCGCTGTAAATCGCTATTTGAGAATCGCACATTCCCTTTTTCATGAATCAGGCTGTTTATCTCACTCTGTCTCACTCTTTGCACCAGATAAAAATGTGTGTATGACCTGTTTCTTTTTCTTTTGTAAGATGATACTAAAACCTTTTTGTTTGAAATAAATGACAGAATAACATCATTAGTTTATGCTATTTACTTGAAGTATGAGTTTAGACAGATATGTGTAACATTTACTGATATCCTAACGTTGAAAGGGATAATAAACGTAGAAATTATTTAGCTTTGAAAAGTGTGTTGTGGCAGAACCACTGTTCGTTTCATGTCATTGTCCCCAGGTTCTGCACTATACTGGGTATCCCTATTGATTCATACTGCCTATTTAAAGTTTCTTGTAAGGCCGCCAGTGGCAGCTTCTCACACGGCCCCATTTTCCTGTGTCAACACCTTAGAGCTCACCTCCTGCAGTTTCTCGCACTTGCCAGAAGTGGCAGCCCCCCACTGCACACCCGTGCCGTGCCTCCTCCTCGTGCCACAGCAGTGGCTGCTTCCCACACTGCCCTTCAGTGTGAATTCGACTACATACTTTTCACACCTGGTCAATTCTCTCTCTCGCCGCCTCCCTGAGTTCAGGAGACCTACAGGCTCTGATTTCAATGTCAGACTAGGTCTAGGATATAGATCTTATTCGTGTATTAGTCCTGAGCATGGCAGATCAGGAGCTCGGTAACACGTGGTAGCGGTGTTCTGTTGTATTCGTCCGTTTTGATTCACAAACGTAGCCACGGATGTCTTGAAAATGAAAGCTGCCGCCACTCATCTGACACTACAGAACAACAGTTCACTCCACTAACTGAAAAAGGAAATTGCTCAAGATCACACAGAGCTCGTTGGGAAGACCAGACTTTAGTAGCGCGGTCGTTTGTAGTTTGAGGCTGCTTCCACTAACATGCACTGCCTCTTGATTGTGCTGTTGTGTCATCATAGGTTGGGGTGATTGTGGATGCGGGTGTGTAGTCCGTAACCTGAGGTGTGCTAGACGGAAAGATCAACAGTGCCGGGGGTTAAACGCAATCGGAGGCTGATCACCTCCCTGAGGGGGAGGCAGGGCAAGCTGAACCACAGTGACGTCTGAAGTTAACCTTCCTTATGGATCCGGGATGTAAGGTCCTGGTCACCTTTGCATTCCGGTCTTCAGGCTGCTTGAGCAGAGTAAGGTCACTCGGGTGTGCTATGACGTGCCTGTGGATTACCTCTGCCCAACCCACCTGTCCGTCACTGAGCATTAGCCCTTTGATTGGTCGCAGTTCCTAAAGCTAAAGGCGCACTTGATGTGAAGGGGGCTCCACCCATTCCCCCCTTCGCTTCCCTCACATTCACGCAAATGATGAATTTTCACTCGTTAGCAAATCACCGGTCTCGAGGCACTTCAGTGGAATAGCAGTCATTTTGTTTTGCTGGTCGCATGCCCTCCAACTGAATTCCCCAACATCCCCATGTCAGTCCTTCTGATAGAGTATAATCAGTGAATTCACACTCATCCTGACGTCACTGTCCTAACACACTTCAATAGAGCATCACTCTTCTCTGTCAGGGTGTCACGTCACTCGTCCCAGGTCTCATACACTTGTTTGGAGTGTTAAGTCATCCACTTATCATTGGCCTCCTTCACTCAACTGAGTTCAGTGTCATTGACCTCATTCACTGCCATGTGTAGTGTCCTAGCATGGACACGTTCTAGTGTTCAAGTGTCTGTATTACACTTTACACCCACCCACCACAGACGTCATGGTGTCACATGACGCTGGCAATAAAAGGGGCCGAGCGCACGTGCTTGAGGCCATTCCCACTACCCTCATCTGGTGTCCGTGTGCACGTCATTGCTGCTGTCCACCATGCGGGCCTAGGGCCCTTCCCAATTCTACAATGGCGACGAGGCCGGTAGTGCAGCCCATGCGTGCCACTACCCACTGCTAAATCAACAAGGAAAAGGGGAAGAGAGCTGCCCATCTAGAGGGCATCCCCTGTGGCGAGGCGCGACGCGCCGAGAAGACCGGTGGGCACGTCGGAGCCCCGCAGTGACCGGGAGCCCCTCAGCAAGCCGACCGGAGCCCACCCGCGTCGACCGCCACCACCGAGTGCACCAAGCAGCTGCGGACCGCCCAGAGCCCACCTGCGACGGCCGCGAGGCTTACGACCCCCACCGGAGAGGTACCCGGGTCGGGCGGAGCCCACCCGCCGCGACCGCGACGGAGCATCTGGCCCGCCGGCCGAAGGTGAGCCCCACGGGCGAAGTGCCCGCCGTGAACTGTGCCCAGCAATAAGCAGCGCCAGCGGAGCCTACCCGCGGCCTGCCCGAGTCGTCCCCCGCCCCCGCCGCGTGTGAGCTTGGAAGCGGCAGGGGCACAGAGACTAATGGCGGCGTGAAACACAGTGCGGCCAGACCCGCAATCACCATAGACTACGAGGGGGAGGGAGCGGAGTAGCTAACCGCCTCCCGACCCCCCTCGCAACGTGTTCCAGGCCAGCAAAGGGAAGACTCTGCAGCGCCAGCGGAGCCCACCCGCGGCCTGCCGACGGCACCCAGGCCAGCAAAGGGAAGACTCTGCAGCGCCAGCGGAGCCCACCCGCGGCCTGCCGACGGCACCCCCGAGTGAAGAAGAACTGCCGAGCCAGCGGAGCCCACCCGCGGCCTGCCGGCGGCACCCCAGCGTGTATTGGCACTGCAGAGCCAGCGGAGCCTACCCGCGGCCTGCGAGGAGCATGGCAGGTCTCCGCCGCGCAGCGTGAGCAAGGTGAAGCTGCTGCGGCGGGAGACCGGGGAAAAGTGAAGCCTGCCGTGCCGGAGAACAAGGAACCGTTACATAGGCAGAGCCGGCGGAGCCTACCCGCGGCCTGCCTCGAGCGCCCCTGCCCCAGGGAGGAGTGACCGGGGAGACCCGCTCCCCGCCGGAGTGAAGCACAAACCCCCGCCCGCGTGAAGACTGCCGAGGTTTCCGCGGGCGGCGAAGGGAAAGCGGGAGAATGAGGAAGCGCCTGCATGCGGCCAGTGCGGCCGCGATCTAAGGTGCTCCCACCTCGTGGGCAGGAACAAAGTGCCGGAAAGCGGCCGCGCCGCCAATACCAAAGGCGCCCCCCTCCTTGAGTGCTCCGTGTGAGGAGCAGAGTGCCGGCAGAGCGGTCAATACCGCCAAAGATTAACCAGCCCCACCGGAGCACTGATCAAAAGGAAGCACCGGTGCACCCATAAAGACTGTGAAATCGCCCCCCCCGCATCAATGCTGCACAACACCAAAGGGAAATACACAGTGCTGTTGCAATGTCCTCCTGAACGAACCTGGCAGTCCGGGGAGCATGCTTCAGTACATTTCTGCCTCCAATAGTGAAAAGAAAAGAGACTCACCAGGAGGACACATCGAAACAAGTTCCCAACAGCAGCCCCAGCCCCCTGTGCACTGAGTGAAACAGTAGAGTGCACCTCAGGGAAGACAAGACCCACAAGACAGTCTGCTAACAAATCCAGCAACACTGCCACTCAGTGGCCAAAAGCTAAATTGCACCTACATCAACAAGTACAAAACAAGCATTGCACAACGCAAGAAAACTCACGCAGCAAGTAAGTTCTCCACAGCGCAAGTGACAGCGAAAGCGTCTAAACTCCCGCAGAAAGAAAGCATCCAACCTCTCACTCAGCAAGTAACTGCGCAACAGCGCCAGCGACACCCACACACACCAGCAAGGAGTTGGCGACTGCCACTTCCAACGCGACGTGGGAAAAGGCACCTATGCCTCTCAAAGCATCCTAGCACTGACGTCTGGAGGAAACGGCTGCCAAGCACTAAAAGAACGTCCAGGGAAACGACCGCCGCGATCAAAGGACGGAGAGAGCAGCGACGCCTTGTGGCCACAGGCGCTCACCGCAGCATCAACTACTCCCGCCAACGGTCCAAAGCATCAAGTACCCGACGACAGCCAAAGCAGCAAGTACCCAACGTCACGCCACAGGCGTCCCAGAACCCTGAACAGTAAGTGCGCAAACAACGCGCCACGTGGCGACGCACAGCCACCGCAAGCAGAAAGAAGAATGCAGGCAGCGCCATCGCGCAGAACAATCTTCGCGAACGATCGCCCATCAAGTGCCGACCCGCGACAGATCCATGGCGCCTCCCAGGAGCCGATCCCCAGAATGATCGCCCATCAAGTGCTGACCCACAACGGGTCCCCCAGGAACTGTTGTAGCGCAAAGTCCGACAGGACGACCGAAAGCAACCTGCCAGGCATCGGCAGAAGTGGACCACCAACCGGTCCAGGACGTTCAACCATGAACAGGTCTCCAAACATGGACCCCCGAACGTCCCCAACAACCATCAAGAAAAGAAAGCATCAAGAAAAGAAGGTTCGCGACACCAACTCTGGCTGCTGAGGAAGAAGGAGAAAGTGTCCCCGACGAGGACAAGACCAGGGGTACACATGCAGGGTGCGCGCACTGCATGGAGGACCCAGGTCAGAAGAGAATACACACGTTGGTCCAAGTGATGTCGCGATGCAGGAGGAAGAAAAGGAGAGATCTGAGTGGCACGTTTGCCACTGCGAAAAGGAAGGAAGAAAAGGAGAGATCTGAGTGGCACGTTTGCCACCGTGAAAAGGAAGGAAGAAAAGGAGAGATCTGAGTGGCACGTTTGCCACCGTGAAAAGGAAGGAAGAAAAGGAGAGATCTGAGTGGCACGTTTGCCACCGTGGAAAAGAAGGAAGCATATCCATGTGGCCTGTTGCCACAGTTAAGAGTAGAAGGAGAAGTCAGTGCGAAGCAACGTCCTCACAGAGAAACAACTAAGGAAAGACAGAGAGGAGTGCAGGAAGACGAAGACCGCTCACTCCCGAAGAGAAGTAAGGTGACAAGTGCCAGGACAACGGTGAGAGGAACACGAGGCCGGAAGAACACCAGTGGCAAAGAAGACCAGCTGACAGACGATGTTTCCGCACACCCTGGGTCTGCGGAGAGGAGCAAGCGAGACCGTTAGTGACATCCACCTTTGGGGTCACACGGACACTGGACACATGCCAGCCGTGGTGACCCAGGGGCAGAGGCCTTCGGGACGCAGTCCCCGCGACGAGAGACGGTCCTCCGACGCCCATCCGTAAGGTCCGGGGAGGGCGAAGACGTCGCAAGCAAAGACAGAAACCAACAGCTACCTTGGGACGAGGCTGCGGAATCTGAGGTGAGACACATCGTCTCTTCCATACCCCCACTGACGGCGGCGCAGGAACAACTGATGTGGACACATCCAGCCCAGCGCGAATCCGAGAAGAGGACCTCAAGGATATCCCGTGGCAGGGGAACACCGACGAGAGGGGTCATCCTAGTGAGAGGGATGCCTTGCAACGGATCTGCCTTTTGCCAAGTAGGACATAGACTACAAATAAAGCCAAGGCCAAGGCCGGAAATCGTGCATCATTCCCCGGCGAACCACAAGAACTCTAACTGCACCCGTCGCCATGGAAGTGAGCAAAAGAAGGACTGAGAGGACAATTTGGTCGCAGAGTCATCAACAGGCTGTTTCCATCGAGCACCACAAACTGGTGCCACTGTGAACTGATGTTATCCGCAACAGGTTGAACACCATCTGTGATTCCAAGCAGCGGCGGATTGAAAGACACTGCGGAAGCTGAACGCTTTACTGCATCCTGATACATGTTATTTTCCCCACAGGTTGATTTCTGAATGTGGGTCTTTGCAATTAAAAAATGGGAGGGATGTAGTGTCCTAGCATGGACACGTTCTAGTGTTCAAGTGTCTGTATTACACTTTACACCCACCCACCACAGACGTCATGGTGTCACATGACGCTGGCAATAAAAGGGGCCGAGCGCACGTGCTTGAGGCCATTCCCACTACCCTCATCTGGTGTCCGTGTCAGGTCATTGCTGCACCTAGCATGCGGGCCTAGGGCCCTCCACCACGAATCCTACACCATGGCGGCCACTCTTCCCTGTTGTCACATACATCCGTGACTGTCCCTCTTCGACATGTCACAGGCTCTTACACTTCAGTAAAGGCTCACTCTTCCCTGCTCCCCCCCTCACACACTTCGGCAGACTTACTCCTCCCTGATCTCGCACACTTAAGTGGAGTGTCACTCCTCGACACGTCACTAGCCTCACACACTCTTGTAGTGACGACACTGTACACGGACAATGCTCAGATAGAGGCTCACGCTTGCCTGTCCGATTTCACTTAAGTGGGTCCTCACTCATGAGAGGTTTCGCATGCCTCGGCATTCAGGGTCGGACTGCGACAAAATAAAACTGGTCCTCATTTGTGAATGATATAGCTAAGCAGGCATTTGCAATGCAAAAGTTCTGGCATTTACGAGAGATGGCCTATTGCAGTGGTAGAAGTGGGCGGGGACGGAAGGGCACGGCGTGCCCCTACTTCTAAAAATTATTCCAGTCCGTTCCCCTACTTCTTACTCTCAAAAAAGCATCCCGGGACGGCAAGAATAGTCCTCCTTAGAAACGATCACTTTTTTTTTCATTCGATTCCAGGGGCTGCTCGCACTTCTCTGTGAACTCCAGAGGCTGCAGCAGCCCCCGCCCGCCCTGAGCTCTCACAGACGGAGGACAGGACCATTGTCATTCCGATTGAGGCCGATTAGCCCCTTTCGAATGACAATGCGCCAGCAGTGCTCACTTAAACTTGGCTATTCAGTAAAGTGTTGGGTTTGACACATAATGTCTGCTCTCCCCGGAGTATTAGCACCATCATACCTTCGGGTGAAAGTGCACTCTATAAATTTCATCTTGTATCTTTATTGGTGGTTGGCCTGACGTTTGCAAATTAAATGTTTTTAATGGAAAACATTTGCAATATTTTATGGTGGAGGCCTACCTTTTCTCCATTTTCTTGTGTGTTTTTTGTAAATTTTTGTAATGATTTATGTATTTTTTTCATTGTCATGTTGTTTTAACCTTTGGGGCCTGGTCTGCACTGCACTAGGCCATGAGTGTATTTTTTTATATAGTTTCATATTATCACTAATCATTTAGTGGGTTGTGGAAAGATTACATTCAAAATGTATGTTCTTTTTTCTCTAAATGTACCTGTTGGTGGCTAGGTTTGGGTTTGCTCTCAGAGTTTTGGCCCATGTAGCCAGGCATCTTCTTCTGTTCTCAGCTAACTTCTTCCCCATTTGCTGGTGTACCATTTTTTTGTGAGTTTGTTTATGTGTGACATTGTTGATACTGTGTTTGAGGTATTCTTAAACCTAATTTAGTTTCCGTTTTTGGCTTTGCTGATTTAATGGTGGTGGGTAAAGGGCAGGTGCATGTATGTGGGCCCAGTCAAATTGGGTAAATAAATAATATCCTTGCCATCCTTTTCCTGCAATGCTACATGAGGCTTTTCAGAGGTGGGGAGGCAGGGCGCGGCAACTGTGTTGTTTGTTGTCTATACCTCCTTCATTGCTATCCATGCAGTGATAGCTATTTTTGTTTAGCCAGTGTGTATGTTTAGCATAGGACACCATTTTGTTTTTGCGCGCTATGTCTTCATATGTGCTAGCAATGCAGCGGTGGTGTGAGAAGTTGGCCTGGTATATGATGTCCACTAATTCAAGTGGTACAAAAGGGGGTGGTGATGGACGGAGCATCACAACCAATCAAACACTCACACCCAGTCAACAGATCTGGGTTTAATCCATCACCGTTTTTTAGCCCACTTTGCCACCCCAGTTCAGACAGGGCCATATGCAAATCAGTCTGACCCTGTGCCTCATGGGAACAGTCCATCCCGATCTGCAAAGCCATGCCTTCCCTGGACCGGAAACAAGCTTCCGAGGACCAGTTTCTGGCATTCCAGCCGTCTTCAATGGGAGAATACGTGACTACTTCCACTCTTGTTTAGCAAGGTATGTTTTTCCCACAATTACTTGGCACCTTTGTGAGTTTAAAGTCCCCTTTCAAACTCCCCCAAGAAGATCCAGTAGCGAAGCGAGCATCTGCTTCTGTTAGTCACTACAAGACTTGTGAACCTGAAAATTGTGGTGGTAGAGCTACAGGACCCCCTTTTGCCCTCCGTGGCTGTCCAGGAAAGCATCATTTCTGCAACAGCAGGAATGAGTGGCAGCAGGTTGTAATTCCTGTTCACTCTTTGACTCTGGGCAGAGACCTCTTGACAATGGTTGGCATCTTTTGGCACCTGTTACACAATCACAAAAGCGTGAGGTTCTGGGGCACTTTGATAAGAAGAAAGCCTACTTGTACTACACAAAAACATAGAATAATTGCAGAAACAGCCTGGAGTGGCGGGATGATAGAAAAGCAAAGGGGAAGCATCCCTGATATACCTTTCAGTAGATACTGTGCAGAGCAGTGACGGGACAGAAGAGGCAACAGGAAAGGAGAAGTAATAGGGCAGGAGAGGTGACCGAAGCAGGAGAAGTGACGGGCAGGAGAAGTAACGGGCAGGAGAGGTGATGGGAAAGGAGAGGTGACGGGAAAGGAGAAGTGATGGGGCAGGAGAAGTGAAGGGGCAGGAGCGGTGATTAGGCATGGGCAGGAGCGGTAACCGGGCAGGAGCAGTGAACGGACAGGAGCAGTGAATGAGGCAGGAGCAGTGAACGGGGCAGGAGCAGTGAACAGGGCAGAAGTGACGGGACAGGAGAAGTGATGGGACAGGAGAAGTGACGGGACAGGAGAAGTGACGGGACAGGAGAAGTGATGGGACAGGAGAAGTGATGGGACAGGAGAAGTGACGGGACAGGAGAAGTGACAGGGCAGGAGAGGTGACAGGGCAGGAGAGGTGATAGGGCAGGAAAGGTGACAAGGCAGGAGAGGTGACAGGAAAGGAGAGGTGATGGGGCAGGACAAGAGATGGGGCAGGAGAACTGAAGGGGCAGGAGCGGCGATTAGGCATGGGCAGGAGTGGTAACCAGGCAGGAGCGGTGAACGGACAGGAGCAGTGAATGGGACAGGAGCAGTGAATGGGACAGGAGCAGTGAACGGGGCAGGAACAGTGAATGGGGCAGGAGCAGTGAACAGGGCAGGAGCAGTGAACGGGGCAGGAGCAGTGAACGGGGCAGGAGCAGTGAACAGGGCAGAAGTGACGGTGCAGCAAAAGTGACAGGACAGGAGATGTGACGGGACAGGAGAAGGGACGGGACAGGAGAAGTGACGGGACAGGAGAAGTGACGGGACAGGAGAAGTGACGGGCAGGAGAAGTGACCGGGCAGGAGAAGTGACCGGGCAGGAGAAGTGACCAGCAGGTGACGTGATGGACACGTGACATGACGGGCAGGTGACATGATAGGGCAGGAGAGTTGACCAGGCAGGAGAAGTGACCGGGCAGGAGAAGTGACCGGGCAGGAGAAGTGACGGGCAGGTGACATGACAGGGCAGGAAAAGTGACAGGGCAGGAGAGGTGATGGGACAGGAGAGGTGATGTGGCAGGAGAGGTGACGGGGCAGGAGAAGTGGCGAAGCAGATAAGTGATGGGGCAGGGGCGGTCATTAGGCATGAGCAAGAGCGGTAACCGGGCAGGAGCAGTGAACGGGACAGGAGCAGTGAACGGGACAGGAGCAGTGAACAGGGCAGGAGAAGTGACGGGCAGGAGAAGTGAAGCGCCAGGAGAAGTGACGGGGCAGGAGAAGGGAGGGGGCTGGGGAATTGACGAAGCAGGAGTGTTGATCGAGCATGAGCAGGAATACTGACTGGACAGGAGCAGTGAAAGGGCAGGAGCAGGCATTTCCCAGGGTGACTGGAAGGGTAGGGGGATAGTTTAGTTTGTGGGGACCGGTTTTGTACAAGTGCAGGAGTTTTAATAACACTGCAAAGTTCTTCGTATATTCAGCAGGTTTCGGTCAACAATACATGTGCCAAGATAACTTTGGTGATCAATGTACCTGCTGGAGAGAGATTGGAGCATGTTTTGTCTAGTGGCTGTTTTACTCATCTAAGGTAGAGCAGAGGGGTAATATGCCTTCTGCAAAGAACATGTACCATGCATATCAAAGAGCAATATTTTATGTGCATAGTTCAGTGGGTACTGCTTTGTGTTCACTTCCCGAATGAAAGGACACTTGAATACATATGGCCTGGCAGTTTGGGCTGGACTGTTCACATTGGGTGCAGATTCAAGACTGATTTGCATATGGCTGGGTCCAAACTGGATTGGCATGGTGGGCAAAAAACGATGGATTTAAGCCCAGATCTCTGAACTGGGGTGAATGTATGACATTTTTCTGCATTCTGTCCATCAATTGTTCTTTTTGCATTTGTCACCCCGAGTGGGACAGGTATGCTCAGACGTGAGTCCTGTGCTCTCCATGCCACTGGAATCAAGCTATCCTGGCTGATGAGGGCTGAAAGCCTGAAACCGGTCCTAGGATGCTTGTTTCCAGTCCAGGGAGGACCTGGCCTGGCAGTTCGGGCTGGACTGTTCCCATTGGGTGCAGGATCAAGACTGATTTGCATATGGCTGGGTCCAAACTGGAATGGCATGGTGTGCAAAAAACGATGGATTTAGGCCCAGATCTTTGTACTGGGGTGAATGTATGACATTGTTCTGAATTCTGTCCACTAGTTATTCTTTTTGCTTTTGTCACCTAGAGTGGGACGGGTATGCCCAGACGTGGGTCCCGTGCTCTCCATGTCACTGGAATCAAGCTATCCTGGCTGATGAGGGCTGAAAGCCTGAAACCGGTCCCAGGATGCTTGTTTCCAGTCGAGGGAGGACCTGGCCTGGCAGTTCGGGCTGGACTGTTCCCATTGGGCGTAGGATCGACTGATTTGCATATGGCTGGGGCCAGATTGGAATGGCGATCAAAGAAACGATGGATTTAGACCGAGATCTCTGTACTGGAATGAATGTATGATAGTGTTCTGCATTCTGTCCACTAGTTATTCTTTTTGCTATATTATGATTAAGCTGCTACTTGGCTGACATGAATGTGAAGAAGCCTTTGTGGGTTTCCGTGAGTCTAGATTTTCCTGAAGAGTCCCTTTCTCTTCTGAGCCCTGCTTAACACATGTGTACAGGAGGAACCCTGTATTCATGACCTCAATGTTTGAGATAAAAAATAATCATGGATTTCTGAACAATGAGAGTAAAAGCATTAAGGTAACATGTTGTTCCTGCTTATATTTTGCACGCTTTACATAAACCTGTATTCCCTACGAGTGTTTGCTTTTTCCTGAATTAAACCTCAAATAAACATGTTTATCCGTTGTTTGAATTAAATAACGTTATAAGCTGTAACTGGTCAGTGAAATGCTAAACGTACTAAAAATTGGCATGTTTTGCTATTTCTAGCCACACCCCTGACTCCGCCCACTGATTCAATCTTCGGTTATTCCCGCCCCCTGATTCTCCACCCACAGTTCCCCTACTTTTTTTTCCCCACTTCCACCACTGGCCTATTGGCATTGTAAATGGCAATGCAAATAGCTTAAACTCTCGCAAATGCGAGACCTATTGCATTGCAAACGCAATTTCTGTTAAAGCAAAGCACCCTATGGCCCGGTTTTTCATGTTTCTTTAGATCCTAAAAGTGCAGTATGGGGCGTTTTTTACAAAAAAAGCATCTGTTTGTCAAGTTGACAAACAAGTGCCTTTTTTGTGTAAAAGTGCCCGATGCCACAGATACTCTTTATTAGCAGCTGGCTCATCTAAAGAAAGTGTAAAAGTTACTTTTATCACATCCTCCCAGCTGCAGAGCATTAGCTCCAACCATGGAAGAGTGGATTTATAAATCCTCTCACTGTGGGAAAGGTGATTATTTTGGGTCCTCCCCCCAACTTAAGGTGAGGACCCAGATGATAACCTAGAAAGGAAAAGCATGTAGTGCAGAAGGATTTTGTGCTGGTCCCATCGTACTAGGACCACCACAGGCTGATTTATGGGCAAAATTTGTTCTGACTAAAGAGGCCCGCAAAGCATTATGGGGCGAGTTTCCGTAGTACAGTGAACGCCGTAAAGTTTCCCTTTTTCTTTCCTTTCCACGTGCTCGCAGCGCCTTTCACTTTTTAGGTTTCGCCTGTCGTAGCACTGCGCAGGAGTGTCCGCGCAGGCGAAATCTTATGTTAGAACAGTATGGGGCTTTGTCCCGCCTCTCTCTTCCATTGGCTAGCTCCATAAATGGAGGCTAGCCATTGGAAGAGAGATCTGTCAGTCATTGCCCGAGCACATTCGTGGGCGTTCCGGCGATTTTTACTCATGCCGGCCCTTTTTTTGCCGTCACGAAGAGGTGGGCCCATTGTGGGTGTTTACTTTTTTTTTTTTGCCTGATGTTTGCGGCCGCCATTTTTTCATGGAGCTGGAACTGAGCGGATGCTCGAGAATCGCACTTCTACCGTCCGTCTTGTCCTTAAAATGAGAAGTAATATCAGCTCTGATCTCAGGCGAGTCATTTTCTGCTTAGAAGAAATCAGTTTAATTTGTTGTTTACATTTATTAAAATATAATGACATATTTACAGTGGTACATTCAAGAGCTGACCCCGGCACAGATCTGAGCGGAAATGCGATTCATTTCAAGTAGAGTCGAGCGCGTGCAACAGCCTGGCAGGTAGCTCGGTGGGTCCGTGCAGCTGCGGCGGAGTCTGCGTGAAACATGTGAATATTTTTGTGAAATGTTTGAATTGAATACAACTTTTCAATCTAACACATCTGTAACCCAACTGGTGCTCATGTAAAGCGGTCTGATACCTCCGGTCGAGTTAGCGCTATACAAAACTCTCCACCACCCCGCCCAAAAAATACAATCTATTCCAAACACAATCATCTTTGTTAATTAAATGACTTCCTGATAACGGATGCCAACTAATCCTCCAATGGATCACATAAACACTGGCCTCCTTTTGAGTCCAGTTGGCACTCTCGAAAAAGCATAGTTTCTGCTTAATTTACTGACACTTCCTGAGTTTGTCGCGACAAAACCGGGGCGCCTGGTGAATGTGTAAATAAGTAACTCATTCATGTATGGCGTCACTGGCACTCTCTTGCAATGTCTCAACAAGAGTTGCTGCCTCATGTAAATGGTACTCTTTTACCGACCTCGGAAGGATGAATGGCGAAGTGGTTTTCGTCAAGACTCGAAACTGAAATCTGTTCTAGAGCTGGCCCCGGCACAGATCTGAGCGGAAATGCGATTCATTTCAAGTAGAGTCGAGCGCGTGCACCAGCCTGGCAGGTAGCTTGGTGGGTCCGTGCGGCTGCGGCGGAGTCTGCGTGAAACATGTGAATATTTTTGTGAAATGTTTGAATTGAATACAACTTTTCAATCTAACACATCTGTAACCCAACTGGTGCTCATGTAAAGCGCTCTGATACCTCCGGTCGAGTTAGCGCTATATAAAACTCTCCCCCACCCCCGCCCAAAAAATACAATCTATTCCAAACACAATCATCTTTGTTTATTAAATGACTTCCTGATAATGGATGCCAACTAAATCTCTAAAGGATCACATAAACACTGGCCTCCTTTTGAGTCAAGTCGGGACTCTCGAAAAAGCATAGTTTCTGCTTAATTTACTTACACTTCCTGAGTTTGTCGCGACAAAACCGGGGCGCCTGCTGAATGTGTAAATAAGTAAATCATTCATGTATGGCGTCACTGGCACGCTCTTGCAATGTCTCAACAAGAGTTGCTGCCTCATGTAAACGGTACTCTTTTACCGACCTCGGAAGGATGAATGGCGAAGTGGTTTTCGTCAAGACTCGAAACTGAAATCTGGAGGCAACATTCTCGTTTCTACAAATAGCGTGTGTGGCATGTTATGCTAAATACATAACATACCTAACAGTAGTTTATTGCAGGCTTGATAGTACCTTTAAATAACAATTAAATGATATGTTATGTTACAAAAACAATAACATACCACTATATATCTAGCAATAGCTTTTAAAGGTTTTAATGTAATATATTTAGGCACAGTGAAAGGATGGGACAAGACGGGTGTTTCTACTGAAACTTGAAGAATTTGGTTAAAAGGCAAATTTAAAGAGAGCTCCTGTCGAGATGATGATTAACTATTGGAAAGTAACAGAGCTGCTGAACTTGTGAGACTCTTGTACCAGGCATGGACACCAACCACACTCAGCATTCACATTAACAGGATCCAGAAGCGATGGTTTTATACCAGTGTCAAATATCCAACCGTCGATCAGGCCACTTCTAGCAAGATCGTCATCGAGCGAACCTTCCTGTGTGGGGTCTGCTTGAGCTGCGGAAAAAGAAAGATGTGTTGGATCTGCTGGGTTCAGTTCACAGGGCGGAAAATCAAGCTGACATCAAGGAAGAACAGTAGAGTACAAATGCGTATTGTAAACTTTCGATATATTTCTTTAGAGGTCCCTAGCGGAGAGGTCTGGCACAGTTCGGAAAGGGGGTGGCGGGGCCGCAAGCTGTGTCTGTGATTAAGTACTCGTCCCCCACACCTGACTTTATTAAAAGCTAGAATAGTGGATTTCTATCCCGCAGCCGGGTCTCTCCAGATGTGTGTGATTTGGGGGGCCCAGAGGAGTTGGACCCCCCCACAAACGGGGTTCCAGATTAAACAGACCAGCCCTGCATTCCTTCTCCGCCAAAGCAAGGAATTAAAACACAGGACACCCGCGTGCTGCACGGAAATGAAAAGGTCAGCCCCCGCGTTCTCATTTCAACCCACCCACCCCGTCTTTAATAAATCCTGTAGCTTCTGCAGGGTTAATCGGTCTGGTGCGCTATATCTGATCTGTCAGGTGGTTACCAATGGGTAAAACGTGATGTACATATATATCCTTGAGAAGCTTACATACCACCATACTGCAGAGGGACCCTTATGACAGACCTGTCGGTTACAAACAGTGTAGCGCTCGGAGTTAACATAACGTGTCTTTGTAAAGCGCACGTTCACACATGGGTGCTAAATAATGGATGTTTGTTCCCCCCCTCAGTGGTACTCATTTTATCGACCTCTAGAAGGATGAAAGGCTGAGAGGGTCTGTTGGGATTTGAACATGTGACCATTACGTGGCACACAGGTCCCTGCAGTGGACGCAATAGTCCCCACAGCCACCAGACCTCCAGGGGCGCGAGTTGCAGAAGCTTGTACGTGTATACTACTCTCTACTACTCACTCTCTACTCACTCTCTACTACTCACTCTACTATTCACTCTCTACTACTCAATCTACTATTCACTTTCTACTACTCACGCTCTACTACTCATGCTGTACTACGCTCTACTACTCACTCTCTACTTCTCACTCTCTACTACTCTCTACTATTCACTCTCTACTACTCTCTACTACTCACTCTCTACTACTCTCTCTACTACTCTCTCTACTACTCTCTCTACTACTCTCTCCACTACTCACTCTACTACTCACTCTACTACTCTCTCTACTACTCTCTCTACTACTCACTCTACTACTGACTCTCTACTACTGACTCTCTACTACTGACTCTCTACTACTGACTCTCTACTACTCACTCTCTACTACTCACTCTCTACTACTCACTCTACTACTCACTCTCTACTACCCTTTACGCACTCTCTACTACTCTAATTCTCTTTACTACTCACTCTCTACTACTTTCTACTACTCACTCTCTACTACTCTCAACTATGCTCTACTCACTCTCTACTACTCTGTACTATCCACTCTATCTACTAATCACTCTCTACTACTCACCCTCTACTACTCACCCTCTACTACTATCTACTCGGTTTGTACTACTCTACTACTCACTCTCTACTTTCTTCTACTCACGCTCTACTCTCTACTACTCTCTCTACTCTCTTCCTCTCTACTACTACTCTACCTCTCACTACCTCTACACGCACACATATGCACATATATATGTATATATATATTGATGTGTGTGTGTATATATATATATATATATATACATATATATATATATACATATATTACCTACTGGCGGTCGCCAGTAGGTAGTTATAGTTAGGATCGTTTTCCATAGGAAATCCGCAACATTCTATTGGGAATAACTTTGGCGCCGGTTGAGGAATCTTCCTGAAATTTTCCCTAACTTTGCCTCGCGGCGCTCTGCTCCTTCCCTGAAAGTTTGGGGGGGATTCGTCAAGCGGGGGCCGAGATAAAAGGGGGGTACCAAAACATGTTTTCCCCATGTTAATTTCCATAGGGCGGTTGGACTCACTTTTAGCCCGAACGGCTGAATGGTTTTCCACCAAACTTGGCAAAATTGTAGGGACTGGTAGCCCGATGTGCCTTTGCTATGTCTCAAGATATGTGCTCCAGTGGGTTTTACGAAAATGAACTTTGAAAAAATATATATTGGGCTACATTGGGCTATATATATGTTAGAGCCCAAATGTAGCCCAATGTAGCCCAATGTAGCCCAAAGATGGCCACCAGAGACAAAAAAACAAATGTAGCCCAAATATCAGCCAGATGTAGCCCAACTATAGCCCAATGACAGAATGTCCCAGAGTGTTCTAAAGAACAACTAGAGCGCTAACAGTCTTACTTATGACAAACGTATGGCACACCTGAAGTCATCTTGATTGGAATAAAGTGTTAACACTTAAAACATTTAATTTGCAAAGGAACAAAATGAGGGGGTTCATTTTTCCTTAGAAATTATGATTAGTGCTGAAGAAAGAAAAATTAGGGCATATTTTGAGTGACTTCTCAAATCCTCTTATATTTCATTAAAAAAATTCTGATATGCAGTCTCCCAAGATGGCCACCAGAGACAAAAGAGCCCAAATGTAGCCCAAATATCAGCCAGATGTAGCCCAACTATAGCCCAATGACAGAATGTCCCAGAGTGTTCTAAAGAACAACTAGAACGCTAACAGTCTTACTTATGACAAACGTATGGCACACCTGAAGTCATCTTGATTGGAATAAAGTGGTAACACTTAATACATTTAATTTGAAAAGGAACAAAATGAGGGGTTTCATTTTGTCATAGAAATTTTATATATATATATATATTCACTGAAAAAACCATAGGTTACACACCAGTTATAGTTAGGAATTAGCATTTAAAAAACCTTTGAAATTCACTGAAAAAACCATAGGTTTCACACCAGTTATAGTTAGCTGGAAATTTTACTCGCATCAAACCATTGAAATTCCCACGTTATAGTTAGTTGGACTCACTATAAATTGCACGTCTGCAATGCACTGCTGATGACGTCACATATTACATCACTTATGCATATATTTAAATATTTAAACATTACTCGCTAATGTATGTATTCACTAAGATACACTTAATAAGCCAGTTAACCAATCAATTTTTTTTTTAAAACACTGTCATGAGTGATGTAATATGTGACGTCATCAGCAGTGCATTGCAGACGTGCAAGTTATAGTGAGTCCAACTAACTATAACGTGGGAATTTCAATGGTTTTATGCGAGTAAAATTTCCAGCTAACTATAACTGGTGTGAAACCTATGGTTTTTTCAGTGAATATATATATATATATATATATATATATATATATATATATATATATATGTATGTATATATATATATATATATATATATATATGTGTGTGTGTGCCACCTTTTATTTATGTTTTGCTTTTTTAAACAAAAATAAAATGCATTGTTATTTTTAATGTCAATAGCTCAAACTCGCGTAAATAGGTCTCGCATTTGCAAGAGATTAAGCTATTGGCATTGTAAATGACAATGCCATTTATTTATCGGTTTTCAAAACCAACACATAAATAAAAGTTTTGGCATTTACAATGCCAATAGCTCAAACTTTTGCAAAGGCGAGACCGTTGCATTGTAAATGCTTGTTTTGAATGTGTGCACCAAAATACATTGGTTTGTCAAGTTGACAAATAAATGTTTTTTTTGTAAAAGCGCCCCATGACGCGCGTTCACAATGATGTTGGCAGCGCCCAGTTCTCTGCACAGGCTGTCTAAATAGGAAGAGGCCCGGCTGCCATTTAAAAAAAGTGTTGTGAGAGAGCTTGTCCTGCCTGCAACAGCAGGGCAGAAATCCATTTAGCAAAGTAGTGCTTGGAGGCTGTGATTAAAGAATCCGAGTAACGACACATGTAACAGGGAGTGTCGTCATGTGAGGTTACAGATTGAGACAAGGCGGTACTAAGGAGGAACTACTAAGCCTATTGACCCATTAAAAGCCACAGTTGCTAAAGGACAATCACACAAGCCAATGAAAAATATAGGTGGAGCTTCAAGTCCCTACCACAATACAGCATGCCTCGCAGAGCAGCGCATGCGCTACCCAGGCTCGACCTAAAAAGTGGCCCTTGTTTACAAATTGGGTGTGTAGTTTTTCCATGGTAGGGGAACCTGAGCCAAGCTGGCCTTGCATGACCCTCGCAGACAGGAGTGCACGCTTCTGCATAATTCTTGTACTCACAGGCCGCCCTGATATTCGGTGTCTTTGACGGAAGGGGGTGGGGTGGGGGGGGGCATTTTGTTGCAGTTCAGAGTTTAGGTCCCTACATAAGAGTGGTAGAAACCACACATGGGATTCAGAGAAAGATACATTAGCACAAAATATTATAGAGCCATCTCCTACCCCATTTTAAAACTAAAAAACAATTTACAAACAAACCATGCCTCCATGGAATGGCTACTAAACTTTCAGGAAAAGTGCCTTTTCTCTGCAGACTATTGCTAGATGGAAATTTGCACATTCTGTCAACAGTATTAAAAATGTCACTATGCTCTATGCCCCTCCATTCTGCAAAACCTTTGACACTGCACTCTACGCCACTCTACACAATTGCATTATGCTTCACTGCAGTCTACTCAACTCTATTCTACTCTGCACCTCTGTACTCTACGTCACTCTACTCTGCACCTCTCTACGCTATGCCACTGCACTCTAGGCCACTGCACTCTACCCTGCACAACTCAAATCTACGCCACTCTACACTGATGCTCTCTGCGCCACGCCACGCCACTCTACTCTACTCTAAATCCCTCTACTCCACTGCACCACTCCACTCTACACCACTGCACTCTACTCTATGCCACTGCAATCTGCACCACTGTATGCCACTGCACTCTACTCTACATCACTGCATGGTACACCACTTTACTCTATACCACTGCACTCTATGACACGCTACGCTATTCTGCACCATTACCCTCTGTACTACTGCACTCTAGGCCACTCTAGTCTACTCTGCATCACTTTAATCTACACCACTGCTTTCTCCAACACTGTGACACTTCACTCTACACCACTCTGCCACCTTATGCCATTGCATGCTACTCCACACTATTCCATGCCATTTTCTATGCCACAAACCTTTAACTATGCTGAACAGCAGCCATGCTGTTCTGCAGCATGACTAAAACACATTGGCAAAGCCAATAGCTCTTGCACAGGAAAGGTCTATCAGCTTTGCCAATGGTTGTTTATCTATGCACTGACACACCATTGTTTTTCCATCGTGGTGGACCTCTTTCCCTAAGTCAGGACATTAGTAGCTTTCTTAGCACCATTGTATTGGGGAGATGTACTTTTTTAAAGGCAGTTCAGCTTGTTTTATGAGTGGATTGTTTTAAAGAAATTCAATATGCTCAGACAATAAGTTGAATTGCCTTCGAAATAAAGTCCCTTGCAGAAAAAAAGTGATGATGCTTGAAAACGTAAATAAATAGCGACTGGCAAATAATCATTGAAGTACATTTTTTGACATACAATACACAGAACAGTTCAAATGGAGTGGCTGGGCATCGTTGCCTCTTGGTAACCGAGTTCTATTTGCTGCTTTGTGCTTACAAATCAACTTATGCCTACCTTGCTTTTTATGAGTGCCATCCTCCTCCCAGCCTTTGCACTTACTCAAGCAGGCAGGCTGGCTGGTGTCTTCTTGGGCTGCTGAGAAAACGGGCGGGGGGTGAGGGGGGGCGCATCTTAAGGAATAGCTGGTGGGGCAAAGTGGGGTGCGACTGGTGACGAGGTGTGGATAATCAGCTGCTACACTGTATGAACGAGACTTTATATAGCACAGCAGCCAATTTCTAAAGGGAATGCCCCTTATCGCTAGTGACTTGACATCACTGAGAGATGGACCTGAGGTAATGAGCATGCACAACACTCATTCCAGTGCTCATGCTAAGCTGACCCATGTATGACCATCTACAAATGGACAATGAATGTGGGCCTCTTGGCAAAAAGCAGCACAGTTTATTGAATGAGGAGAATGCTGCTGTTTACTGGGGGTCCATGAAATGGTCCTGTGGGCCTGCCTGAAGCCATACCATGAGTATTGATCACCTAGGCAGCGCTGCAAGAGCAAAGGCCTACCTGGTGGCAGATCTCATTCTTTCTGCAACCCTTGTACCGATGCCAAGACAAATACATAGATGTTAGGGCCAGGCAGGAGTGAGTTCTGTTGCACTTTACTTGTGTGATAGTGGCAGTAATATGCTTCGTGATGATTACTACTGAAATTGACCAGTTATGTATCCAATCTATAATATAAGTAAAATGTTGTATTCATTTGGGTGTTGGACCTGTCCATGCGTCCGCTGATCTCAGTGACCTCCCAGCCACCAGCTCAATGCCTCCACAGCAGACCTCCAGAAATGGGGCTCAAACATTTCTTTTACCCTCGGACCTCCACCACCTCTCAACGCCGTTACGCTGGGGGTGCTTTTTGGTGGCAGTGGATGCATTGTTTGGGGGGTACACGTTCACAATTCCGGAGCAAACTCTACCAGCCCCCACCCTGAGTATAGTTCCATGGCCCTGAGCAGGCGGCACCGTACCCTCCTTATTCAAGGGAGCGAGGAAATAATGAATGTGGGTTCAAGCGCGCCAGACAGAACTACTGGTCAGACGAGATGGGGATAGCGCACCTAAGAGAAGGTGGGTCCCTCGCGGGGATTTTGCAATGATTCTTACCAAGCAGAAGGTGTGCTGCTTATATAACTGTGCACTGTGCCCTTCCACCCCCTTTCATTCTCTCCTACTTGAAGGGAAACACACGGATGTTTCTGTATCTCACCTGGGAGGGAGTTTTCAAAATATGTTCTTCAACAGCATGAAAGAAACTTTTTTTATAAAGAATTGTTGTTGTACGTCTGGCTTGGAATACACACAGGATCCAGGCCAACTCAGAACCTGGCAGTCATAGGGATGGAGCAACACAACAAAGACCTATTTCAACCCAATTAAGTAGCAAACAATTATATGAGCTGTGTGCGCAACCTGCTGATTGGCAGTGGAATGCAGACCATCTATCACAAAATAAGAATATAAGTGTGAGCTCCACTGAAGCAACACGGAGAGATATACTTGACTGACGCTTCCTGCACCAGTACTACACCGGTTACATACCGGGAACATTCATTACTCCGAGTCCAAGTCTTCCCTGATACAGTGCTAGGGTTCCCACTCTCCCAACCCCAAGGAGATAGATTATAGTGCTTTTATAATTGCTTATGGCTGTTAATAACAGGATGTATGGAGTGACTTCTTCCCCCTGTAGTGGCCCAAGGGTAATGGTGGCCATATTGGGGAAGTATTTTGAAACTGGCTAGGGAACAATGTCTGCAAGGAGGAGATGTGATCACACTGGTAAGGACTGGATGGAGGAAGATGGACAAGGAGGTAATGTGTGTTGACAAAAACTGGGGCAAGGCTTGAAAGTTGTCCTGTCTTTACTAATCTTTACCACGTGCTACCCGCCAAAGAGAGCACAGACCTACATATGAGACAGTGGAGAGCTGTCGATGGGATGACAGTGTCCAAGAGAATGGCCCTTTGGGCAGAGAATTATGCTTCCCGCTACTTCTGAGTGTCCTTTATGTTAGAGTGGCAACCAATCCCCTACCCTTCTGACAACCCTTATCCTCAGTCGGGCATGAGCTGAGAACAGCCTCCCACCATCCTTGGACCAGGGTACAAAAAGAGTGTGTCTGACTCACAATAAGGTTCCCCCTCACGTACCTGGGCTGTGAAGAGCTCTTGTACCCCTCAGGCTCTGCATCTCTGGGGTGAGGTTACAAGTTTCCTGTTTTTGGATGGAATCTGTCCAGACTTCCTCTTTGAAACGGAACACCAAATCTAAAGTTATTTTCTGTTGTGCCTCTTGAATGACGGCACTTCATGTTCATGTTATTTATTAAAGTGTTATATTTTCAAGTATGCAAATATGACCAAACAGTGATACTTATTTTATGTGTAATGATAGTGTTGTACAGCAACTCACCCTTCAGCCCCCGCATGTCAACGAAGGTGGGATGATCGACTCGCCCTTGAAATACATCCATTAAGTGCGCCTGCTTTACGACCTGCCACAGTGTTGTGTGTCATACAGTGGAGTTGGTGGCAGTCTTCTGTCTGTCCCCTTTGCAACGCAGATGCAGAGCTAGGAGTCAGAAGCGTCATTAAGCTTGCGCCTTCTATGCTCTGGAGCAGACCGTGGTGCTCTGATGTGCTGGGTGGCCAGCAACAGCATAGTCTGCCAGATTGGTACTTATTTTACACCCGTGGATGCACACAGTGGCCATCTTGGCACTGGAAGGTTGAACGTGCCATAGGAGCTCCTCCTGAGAACTGAGCAGTAGCCCTAGACTTGCTCTGCTGAAAACAACTTGAGATGTGGGTGGCCAACTGGTCCTCTGACATTCAAAGGTCTGATGTGGTTATAATTCGGGCAGTGTGGCCATCTTCGAGTACTATTCAGTCACAAAAATAGGTGATCACAGATCCAATGCTTTACAGGCTCATACAAGCATTGTCACCATTGCATAGTAAAGCATAGTACACGCATTGTCACCATTGCATTCTAAAGCATAATACAAGCATTGTCACCAGTGCATACTAAAGCATAATACAAGCTTTGCCATACTCAAGCATTATAAAAGCTTTTTTCACCCTTTCATACTAAAGCATATTACAAGCATTGTCACTATTGCATACTAAAGCATAATACAAGCATTGTCACTATTGCATACTAAAGCATAATACAAGCATTGTTGAATTGTTACCATTGCTGAGCCCATCATCATATAATAATTCTGACCACTTCGAGGCACTATATCGAACAAGCATTCTTACGATAGAGAGCATTGTATCATACAAGCAAGCATTGCATCATACAAGCAAGCATTGCATCTTACAAGTATTCTGACCACTACAGAGCACATCATGATCCAAACATTCTCCCATTAGAGCACAACATCATATAAGCCTTCTGCCACTAGACAGCACTGCCTCATGCAGGTGTCTCACCACTGCAGGGCTCACAGAAATGGGGTTGTAAGATTTAATAGTCCACTCAAAGAATTACTCACATCACTTCCATTCTAAAGAGTGCTGATTGCTCCTATTAGAGAGTTAGTCCTTGCAAAAGTGAAAAAACGAAATTGGCAGTATTTCATTATCAGGGCATGTAAAACACACCAGTACATGTCCTACCTTCCACATACACTGCACCCTTCCCACGGAGCTACCTAGGGCTTACCTTTGGGGCGCCTTACATGTAGTAAAAGGGAAGGTTTGGGTGACATGGCAGTTTAAAACTGCACTCACAAACACTGCAGTGGCAGGCCTGAGACACGTTCACAGAGCTACTCGTGGGTGGCACAACCAGTGCTGCAGGCCCACTAGTAGCATTTGATTTACAAACCTGGACAGACACACTTTAGTAGGGACTTACCAGTAAATCAAAAATGGATAACCAATCACAATCACAATTTACACAGGCAGCACTTGCACTTTAGCACTGATCAGCAGTGGTAAAGTGCTCAGAGTACAAAAATCAGCTAAAACGAAATGCAGCACACAGGCAAAAAATCAGGAGGTCAGAAATAAAACGACAGGGGAAAATACGCCAAAGATGCCAGGTCTAACAGCACTCATAGATAGCTCCAGGGCAGAACAGGCCGTAGCTGGCACCAGGCGTTTTCCCAATTGGCGGCCAGGGTGGGGGCTGGTATTGGACCCCGGGGAGGGCGGGGGGGCGTTTTTGTTACCGGGCCTGTTTTGCAGCACAACTGCAGTATCAGCCCCCTGTAACAAAAGCGGCAGCGGTGAAACGAGAGTGGTGCTTCCAACTAGCACCCACCCGTGGCCTGCCGAGCTGTTTGCCAGGCTGGTTTCGGTTCCCAGTCCGGCCTTGTACAGCTCCTCCTCAGAGTTCCGGCCGATACAGACCTCTTGCACTCAGACTGTACTCACAGACCCTCCTCACACTGCAGTCACTGATGGACCAGCAGCCATAAAGTGTAGTCTGAGTTCCAGCTCGGTCTAAGAATAAACTATACAGCAGTCAGCCTCTTTTGAAAAGTTTGACACCATTAACAATGCCTAGAGATGAAGCCAGAGACAGCGTGAGACTGTCTGGATGAGGAGACTCGCTTGCCCAGCCCACCTCTGACTGCAGTTTGAAATGCTCGTCCAGGGCGAAGAAGGCCCAGGGCCAGGCTTGGCCTTCATTCGCTGTGACAGCCCCTCTGGGTGCAGCGCTCCATGTTTTCACAGATGAATGTGCAGCAAGGATGGCACAGGGCACAGAGCCCTGAGCGCCACGCTGCCTGCATGGATGCTTTATCACCACAGTGGGTGGTCAAACCGCATAGTTGTAATCAAATGTGTTGCAATGTAATAATAACAGCAGATTGTGCACTATGTAAATGACAGATAGCAGTGTGGGTTTACACCTATAAAAGCAGCCTCTGAACCATAAAGTGTCCAGCTCATTGAAACAAACCTGTCCTGTCACTTTGCGATCTAGTGCAATGCCCCAGTGACTGTATGTTATTAAAAATTCTAAAACATATGGAATAGAAGGTGTCTTTTTTCAGATGACCCTACGATAATGAACCTGCAAAGTGAAGGATTTAAAGAACAAGCATTTGCAATGCAATCGGTCTCGCCTTTGGGACCTTATAAGTATTTAGCCATGCAGCACATGAGTCTGGGTGATGCAACATGGAAGCTTTAACACTAATGGTAACACGAATGAAACGTTGCATGCTTTCAACACACTACAGATCAAGCAGGAACAACACTAGATCTACTTATAAAAAGAACTACTAATGAAACCAATGTGAGCATACTAGAAAGAAAGGAGTAAATAAGAGCAAACTCTGAAGCATTTGTTACTTAGTGTATTTAAAAAGAAATTGGCCACTCGATATTTTTACACTGCACCTCTAATTGCCATGTGGTCAAGAGCAGGAATGTGCCTCGCTATCACGATATCTGTCTGGAGAAAGAGAGTGCCTGCAAACACGAGTATCTAGGCTTGTAGCGCAGCATTCTTGAGTAATATATGGCATAACCATCTGCATGCCCCCACAACTTTAGCCCCCTTTACCTCTGCTCACCCCAAGGTCCGTCACCCCTCTCCTGCAGGTGATCTTCGATGACAAATATGCAGAATAATTAACGTGTAAGGTTAACTGTGACAAGAACAGTAACTGTGAAGATCATAAGTTAACTTCACATACATATGTAAACAGGTCAATTCAAGTAAATGAAAGCCTGCTATATGAGTTCTAACACGTGAACGCACCCCCTTAAACGATTCGTTACCAGCTAATGGGGATTTCAGGGAAAGTGCGTTTAGAAGAAAGGGGCGAAAAGCCAGTCACCTCAATTCACTTTTTTCTGTTTGAGTGGCGAGAGCAGTGGCGTAGCTAGGGGGGGGGTTCGCCCCAGGCGGCACTATTTTTGAGGCGACCGCGCGGCTCTGGAGGTCCATTGCGGCCGCGGCGGCCTTTATAATTTATTTGGGAAAGAACACAGTTGTCCCCAAATAAATTATAAAGGCGGCCGCAACGGGCCTCCAGTGCCGCGGCCGACAGCGGCCCAGTTTAAATGTGCAAAGCTGCGCTGCCGACTCGAGTGGCATGCGACGCGTGCTCTGAGAGTGTTGCCAGCAGCTGCTGGGCTCAGTAACTTAATGGTTAATTGTTAGTCTGCTCTCAGCTCGAGTGGCTGAGAGTGACTGCTAAAATGTTACAATTGTTCTGCCCCGGCCAGCGGCCTCATTTCGTGCATGGCTGCATATTTCCTGGGGCGCCGCGCAGCTTTGACACTAATTAGTCGCCGGGGCGGGGCCTGCCCTGTGCCCTCAGAGGTTGCACACCATGGGCGGCTCGGACTCCGTGTCAGTGCTCCCACAGGCTTTGGGGATCCCACTGTGCTGGCAGGCACACTGGAGAAGTGTGGCTCAATGGTTAGAGCAGGCAGACCTTGATGCAGAGCACTGGCCAGGGACCAGGGTTCGATTCCCACCTCGGCGGGTCTCCGGCTCATTAATTCCCCTGACTGGATATTCTTGCCTCCGTGCCTGTTCTGATCATGGGTCCCACGCTGCAACTCTGGGCAATAGCTTGCTTAGTCTCCACAACGGCCCCAAAAGCGCTGGGATGCCTGGCTGCACCTGGGGGGTGCCCAGGAGTGGACATTTCCCAGGAAAGCCAGGAAGGGTTCCTAAGCGGTATACGGACAGCGCCGGGACACCTCCGGTGGAGGTAGCTGTGCGCTTTACAAATTCCGACATTTACATTTTACACTCAACTGCAGGCCAGAACTTAGTCAGTGACTTGGTTTGCAATGCCGAGGGGCCGCCCGGAGAGTCTCAGTGGATGGCCCTGCCCAGGAACTAGAGTCAGCCAGGGACAGCCTGATCAATGTGCAGGCCGCGGGCCGGACTACAAACCTGAATTGCCGTGGCCCGTGGTGTTATGCGGCCTTTCCTACCTGAGCTCAGCCAGCCTGCCTGCCTGCAGCCAGCTCTTGCAGACCAGAGTCACTGCCTGCACCCACCACAGTGCGGACTGATTCAGACTCATCTGCGGCCGGGACGTGGCCCAAGACAGTAAGTACCAGCCACTGTGAGCCTGTGTGTGTTGTAATGGACAGTGATGATGCCAGTGCAGCGCGCAATCTCACCAGGCAGCAGGCGTGCTTTATGGAAACCTTGTATTCCGAAGTCCGTTAGAGAGAGGCTTATCGACACTGTGCAGCAATGGAAATTGTGTCAGTGAGTGTGCTTTGTTGAAAAACGGAATGCTGTCTTCCTCCTGGTTTGTAAACCATGACGGCTTAATTGGCGACATAGCCCTGTTTGCAAAGGTCTGTGTGAATTGTGATGTGCTTTGCGGCTACTATAAAGCAGCTGTTCACTTCTCCGCAATGATAGCTTGTTTTCGCAATATATTTTTTTTGCCGCTTTCCTGCATAAGATGTTGCTGTTGTGCGAGCATGTCTTTGTGAAAAAAGCTTTGTTTCTAAGCTATACTGCTCATCGAGCTCAACACAGTGTTGTACAAATTACATTACGATAAATAAGTGGTAACAATGTTAAAATATGTATCTTTGAAAAAATGTATGAATATAATATAAACTTTAGTCGGACACACTGCTAAAAAGACGTAATATGTTGTTGAACTTGAAAGGCACTCTCGGCCTTATGGAACGTGCATTGTTGTTTATGGATAGCACAAGATATCCGCCACCCTCAGCCTGTGCCCCAGCCCGGGCCCCCAGTAATTGTTGTTGTCGCCTGACAACACTAGAGCTCTCCTTCAACACGTGCTCTGAGTCCGGGAGAGGCTATTCAGGTGTTTAGGGCAGGCCTGCCTCTCACATTAGCCGAACAGTGCCACTATGGCCAGTTCTTCATAGAGATCTCCTCACCACCAGCATTGTGACTGGGGACAGACTGACTTGGCTACTGTACAGCAGCAGACACAAGGTATTATTAAATTAAGTCTACCCCGGTGGTGTCACGCTGATGAGGGGTTAAATATACCTGTGGAAAGCATTTGACTGTACCAATCTTACATTGCATATTCCCAAAACTATGATCCGTTTGCAAGGCACAAGGTTAATTCCCTTCGATTTCTGGTGATTAGCAGCAGGTTCAAGATTTTCTTAAGAGTTTCTTGTTGCTCAAATTTCTGATATTTATATGTTTTCCTCGTATTTACTGCTTGATTTTGCTTGTGAAAAAGTGTCTTTCATAGTGGCTGAAATGTCACTCATAATTACACTGATTTTATGAAAATGTCACACACAGCAATCTGAAACCTTGGCAGCTATGCTCCTCACTCCTCGACCGTTGTTGGCCCCCGCCGTCCCAGCCTCCACTCCAGGACCATCAATCTCGTTGTAGCGCCTGCGCGCTACCAATGACGGCCCTAGTGACAATTTGGCCAGCCCTCGCGATTATAACGTAGCAGTGACGCGTTATGCGCTTCACCGCTACGCTCTCATGAGTAGTCAATTCTGGCCTGGTGATTGCAGCTTTGGGCGTTTTGATGGCTCTCTGGACTCACTGTGAGTCTGGCTGCTGCACAGCACTGCAGACTCAGTACAGCAGAAGTCATTAGGGGAACAAGTTACAACCGAACCACCCCTGCCTGCCATAGGCCCTGCCTAGAGCGAGGGAGGTAAGAGGAGAGCAGCAGCAGGTTCAGAGGTGTGGGTGGCTGAGTCTGTGACTCATCCATAGCTCCCAAGGTTTCAGATTGCTATGTGCGGCACTTTCCGAATTTCATTGTAATTATGAGTGACATTTCAACTTCTAGGAGTCACATTTTCTCACTGGCAAAAATTAAAATCACTCAATAAAGATGAAGGAAACATATGAATACCAGAAATTACACCCATTTGATTCGTGTTTGTGCATTATTATCGGTGCGCTGGGGGGCGGGGAGGCTGGGAGGCAGGGAGTGTTGTACCCCTGTAAGTCTAGATATGACATGCCATGTATAAAATGTGTGATGGCAGAGTACTGCTGAGAGAGCGCTGGAGCCCCTCCAAAGCACAGTGTGTTCCTATTCACAGAGCCTTTGTTTTCCCAGTGAGGGGGGCGCTTTTGCACTTCCTATCCATTTCCCAGGCTTGTGGCCTGTTTTTTATATATATATTTATGGTTAACTTATACTTGTATACTGGATATGCTGTAACTCTTGTTAGATTAGAGTTATGCATGCGGTGGTATTTGAGTGCACTCCAGTGCAACGAGCGGGACCAAGCTACGACACCTCAGTAGGATAAGCGCTAACAGCAGTAACAAACAGATCACAGCTTCATATCCTGACTGTCTGACTCCACCTTTCATCTCGCAGATGTCAATATAAACGTAATAACTTTGAGTAGGCTAAAAATTAACCCTGGGTGTGGAAGCAAACAACAACAGTGAAAACCAACCGAAAGAAAAGCGACATTAACGCGGCACGCACTGCAGCCAAGCGAACACTTTGCAGAACTTGCTCTCAGCTTTTTTGTTTTCATAACAGAGAGGAAACAAGCCCGCAAGTGGTGTGCACACGCGCTTGCGAGCAGCAGGCAATCTGTTTTCAATTATCGCGCCCACGTCTGGGCACGATAATTAAAAACAGATGTCACTCGTGCGAGTAAACGCACTGGTTAGGCCGTGGGCGGAGCAAAGGCAGGACATGCACCCGCCTTTGCCCAATTGCATGCTGTCTTTTTTTAAAAGACAACACGCCGAGCCCAATTAAAATAATCCACAAAAAAACACATATGCATGAGAGTGTGAAAAGTCCTGGTCAGCTGCAAGAGGTTGTTTTCCTATAGCAGCGCAAGCGCTGCTATAGGCTCGACCTAAAAAGGAGTAAAAGTATAGCAATAGTTCTGGTTGATACTGGATGGATACTGTGCTTCCGATTTCTTGGTTCATGGGTGAGCGACTCCTGACATATTTTCAGAATATCCAAAAAAAATGTACATAAGAATAATCTAAATGAGATGCCATGTTATGTTATCAAAGATTTACATAGTTATGTCCTGCCATTATGGGCACCTTTACACCTTGGTCTCGCGGATTCTACTACAGTCTGGAGTCTGTTTTCTGTTCGACTAGGATCATCAATAACATGGGTGCAGTTAATATTTCATGTGAACTTTAGTGTAGATCTGTATAGCTGTTAGGGGTTGTGTGGTATTGATTTAAAGAGTTTTATGTATGGTCTTTGAGAGTAATGTTGTTTTACGATGAATGTAGCGTTGTTGTGCGCTGTAGGTATTATCTAACTACATAGTGCCTTTGATCTCACCAAAACAAAACACATAACTGAGCTGTGTGGGGTTTATGGGCATTATTGCGACTTACTTTTTCTGTTGGACGTTGTGATTGGTTAATGGTTGGTACTGGTGTGTGCTCTGTGATAACTACTTCATGGAATATCTCAGCTGTGTTGTGTACGTGCTCAGTTTTTGTCTAACGGTAGCCCATTATTTTCTCAAAATCCAGCATGAATTAACTCAATGACCCAAAGTTAGATAATCCTGCAGCCGTTTGGTAGATTAAGCCATGGTTCTGAAAAATAGAACAACCAGGACACTCAGCGGAGAGGCTATTCATTATGTTGTATGGGACTGTAAGAGCTATTTAGACATGTAGTAATAATCCGGAAGGAGTAGTGTAAGGTCCAAGATTGGCTTTACTTTTCTAGCATAGAAGTTGGATGGGACATGGGTTAATGCATCTGATAGTCAAGTTTTATGCGTACCCAGTTTGGACGAAGTAGGTTATACTGTGGGTTAAATGCACGTCCAGCTTAATTAAATTGTTCACCTCTATTTTCTCCCCTATTGCAGGGAAGTGAAAGTGAATACGAAGTGGACCAGAACCGGCAAAAGACCCATTCTTTTGTTAACCACTACATCAGCGACCCAACATACTACAATTCCTGGAGGCGGCAGCAGAAGGGTATCTCACGGGCCCAAGCCTACAGCTATGCAGAGAGTGACTCCGGCGAGCCAGACCACTGCCAGCTCCCCAACAGCAACAGCAGCCAACAAGGGAGCCTGTTTCGGCCCAAGGTCAGCCGGACTCCCACTCCTCAGCTCCCACCCAACCCCCCAAGTCAGCAGAACACGCTCTACCGGCCCCCCAGCAGTCTGGCACCTGGTTCAAGAGCCCCCCTTGCTGGATTTTCTTCATTTGTTTGATGTTAAACTTTGATGTTGAATTATTTTATGGAACTCTAAAACAAAACAATTGGTAGAAACATATGAAAAGTGAATATGTTGCCTGGATCGATCAAGGTTGTCTGTGACGCGACAATCGGGTGGAGCTGCCTATCTCAAATAGCCACTTCAAGGATGGCACAGTGCCCCCTACTCTGCAAGACAATAAAAGGAATCATTCACCCATTCCAGTCAAGTTTTGTTTCTGTGCAAAGAACATTCCCCTTCAAGGTGGTTCACCTCCAAAAATTCAAGATGGTTGCCACGGATCCTCATCCGGTTACTGGTGCTTCTAGAAGAAGGGACTGTTGCAGGTGAAAACAATGCAAACCATTTGGACCTGGATTTTTCCTTTCCCCAGTGGGGATAGTAACAGTGGAACAGTGTCAAGTCTGACGTGATGATTTGACAAGTTGGATCAAGGAAGCTGACATTTTTTGAAGGGGTGCAGAGTAGTTGGTCTAACCAGCACAGACCTCATCAAAGCTGGAAGTGCAAATCACCCAGGCATTAAGACGGCTCACCTGGTCTAGTGTGCATGTGAAACATGCACTGTTAGAACCGCATGGCACAGACATGCATTACAAGTGTGCTCGCCTTATGCCCCGGATTGGGCTAAATCAGTGCTCCAACCCACTGACACCCACTGCCTGAGGGTGGCAGCATCCAGTGTGATGGAGTGTTATTAAAAATATTCTGAAAATAAGTTTACATAAATTATGAAATAACAGTAAAACGGGAACATAAACATACCTGCCTCTGTGATGCTGGGTCTTTTAGTGGATTAGTTTGCTGTGTGCCGGGTTGGCTGGTTCCTGTGTGATTGCATATGCTTACATTTTCGGGAGTTGTCAACCTACGGCTTCTCTTGGTGGATACAGAGCCTCAACAGCTAAATTCTCTGGAAAGTGGAGGCCAAGAAAGGAAAGATATCTCGCCCTTTCTTCTGCAACAAAGTGGGCATGTCACATTTTAACCTGTTTCTGAAGAAGTTATGCCAATAGCAGTGACTATGGCACTGGCAGCTGGGGCTGGCTATCCTGTAGACTGTGTCAGAGCGAAGGCCAACCTGTGAGTGTACGAGAGAACAGCAGTGTTATCACTCACCTGTAATCCTTGGGTTACCACCCTGAAAAAAGTGCGGTAGAATTGTGGAAATACGAAAATGGTGGCATCCGAGATCGATATATGAAAAAACATGAAGAGAGTATCCTATTATTGTATGAACATTGTTGTGGCAAAATGGGAAAACTACCAACATTTTTCTCGTTTTCCAACATAGCAAAAACACACAGTGCCTACTTGTTTGTTGCGTTGTGAATTCTGAGAACAGTGGTGCATATTTTTGTGTTATCTTTTTGTTAACGAGGGATCAAGAAGAGAGCGAATCAAAGATGATCCCCAAGAGAAGCATGTCTGTGGCTACTTTGGTGCCAAATTGTGTGAGCACCTGGAACACGGATAAAATAAACTGGGCCTGTATGCCATTCCTCTAACCCTCATTTGGAGGCTGCATCCCAGAAAAAGCCATGCCTCCTATGGTTCTTCTCGTAAACCCACCCCGTTTCCTGCTCCATTTGTAGGTTTGCGTTTCACTGGGTTGTGGTATTTCAGAATAGACTGGATTCCTTCTAAAATACAGAGATGTACCTGCTGCCCTGTTGGTAGGCCTACAGGAAATATTGGGAGATTTTAGAACAGGATGTTACCCTCAAAGGCCAGGTGACAGTGGCAAGCCCACCCGCCCTTTCTGAAAAAATACCCTAGTAGAGAATCACTAGATACCTTAATAGGCCAGTCCGCCTCTGACAGTCATTCCTGCCTTCCTTTGGCCTCACATGTCAAGAACCTTAACATGCTACCTTTTGAGTGTTGGTGCTGGGCAGAGGAATAGATCTTAATACTGTGTTTGGGGGGCTGTGGGTGGCAACAAGTGAGAGGAATAAAGAATTCGATTTCCATTTACACAAATTCATATCTATAGCTCTACAATGTTGTTTTCTGTCCGCTCACTTCAGCTAACTTGTTGGCTACCAGGGGAGACAGTGGTATCTTGGAAGCATAATCTTTAATTTATAGTGGTCTGATCTCATCGCTAGGGAGGGTCATATTATTCACAGGATGCTGATTTTTAAAGCAAATGCCTACTGTCCACTGCGCAAGGGATGGTATAGAGATTGAAACAATTCCAGTGTCCCTCTCTACTGCATTCATCTGTGCCCCTCCAGTCCATTCATTACTGGCAGTGACCTCTATCCAGCCTGCTAGCTTCACTTGAACTCAAGTTCTTAACTCTATAGCCAAGCGATGCATGTCTAACATTTCTTATTCGTGTCATTGGGCAGAGGTTGTTTCTCCAGCTTATAGGCTGAAGATTCTTTGTGTGTATCTTATGCACATAGTATCGCAGCGTGGCGAAAGATCCTGACATTTTATTCAGTCAATTTATGAAAAGATCCTCCTATTCGTTATTGAATTTATGAAAAGATCCTCTATTCATTACTTACTCGTTCATCTCTATGCATGTCCTATAAAGTATATGTTCATGGGACAGTTAACTGGTAACTGGATGTTACAGTCCTATAAAGCAACAGAGTCCTCGAGACATGCTAAACCACCCAAACACTGAGAGGGCATTATAGGACAATAATATGCTATTAGCCGACAAACATTTATATATTTCATGCTCAGGTTCCCCAACGACTCTAAATCCCCAATTTACATGCATTTCATTACTTCCCTGAAACTATTAGAAATTAGGAGATTAAACAAAGATAAATTATATTTTTGCTGCATGTATTAGGAAGTTGTTGTTCACAACTTCTAGCTAAGGTTCTGGGCCGAGCACCGCAGAAAAAGGTCCTATTGCAGACGCTTTATAACTTGAGGCCTGCTTGACCAATCTGCACCAAAGGTTTAACTAAAATATTCTTCATTTCCCATCGATAATTGGTCCTGAATACTGCATTGGATACCACTGTGTGTGTGTCCCTTGACAGAGGAGGAAAACAATTCCAATCTTGGGGCAGGTCACCGAACTGAATAGTGAACCCATGCAGAGTTCCATTTTCAGTTTTTCGCAAACAGAAATTCGCACAAAAAAGAAGCCGTCTATACTTTTTTCTGTGCTCACTGCTACCTTAAAAATTGTGTGATTTTGGCAGGAAACATATGCCATAGAAATGTCAAATTAAAAGGGATACATTATCCATCAAAAGAGAATCAAGACTGGGAAAGGATGTAAAAGTGAGCGCTAGGCAACGAAGACACGCGGTTTGTGGAAAGCGTTTAATCTCCGGAGCACTAACTCGGTGCAGGATTAGGGCCTGCGTCTGTAATGCAATTACCAGGCGGAAGGCAAACGGCGCGGACAAAGCTCCCCAGGTGAGCACCAGCAGCTGCCATGGATAACTCAGTTTACTCCGGTGAAAGGACTCCTTTCATCTCAGAATTAGCAACGGGGAATCAAATCAGTGGTTTTTCAGTTATCAGTTGTGTGATAGACTGGTCTGCAAGTCGTGATACCAGATCAGGCACAGCCCCTGCAGTTACCAGTTTACAACATGTCCCTGTCACCTCCACCCCACCCACATTACTATCGCTGTGCCTCATTGGACTCTGAGAGCTCCCCTACTTGCAGGAGGCCAAGTGTTCTCCCAGAAGACCTTGAATCCAGAAAAGGCCGTGCCTCTTCAGTCTGCCCATTTCCAGGCAGACCCTAGCACGTGCTTTCCAGTTTTCCCTTCGCTTAGTTATTGCTACTGCTCATTTGTGCCTGGCGCAGGCTTTTTTCAATACATGTGTTATGAGGCCTGAATATGCACTAATGCAGTTTTCAGGGATGAATAATAGCACTGGAAACTATTTTGTACTGAGTATTCCACTGTGGACAGCTGGTGGCCACTGAGGGAGAGCACCCTTTGTGAGAACCTAAATGCTGCCAAGCAGCGGCATAGCCCAGCTGGTACCCTTGGGTGCAGAGCTACCTATTGTGCGCGGAGTGAGGGGGTGTTTCTATGGGCATGGAGGAAGGCGCCACAATGGGCCTCACCGAGCCCAGCTTGGCCAATTTGAGATTAGATATGTCCAGTCAAAAGCCTCATGGTCAGCAGTTCAGATTATCCTCTTGTCAAAACCTGCATCACCGCCTCTTGCTTTGCCTCTGTTGACCATAAACCAGCCATCCTTTCATAAAGCTTTCTTTCTAAATAAGAAGATTAGAGATGATAATTTTTCCTATCAATGTGGTCCCTTTGTAGAGCTTGGAAAACAGGGTACTCTGACACAAACGTATGGATATCACGCCCGCGATATAACAAGTGCCTTATAGTCTGGCACTTGCAATGTGGCGCACGGAATATCGCCACATTTTGAAGGAATACCATCCTCCAAACTCTAAATAAACGTCCCACGTGGCAAACCTCCCTGGCACACTTGGCGTCTGTGCTCTCCCCCTGAAATTCCACAAGCTGGGACGACTACTAAAAATGACCATCTAAGATATGAGAGACCCAGATCAACTTGACTCTGTGTTTGAGTTCTACTTCTTTGGCTTTCAAAATGGCTGCCACTTTAGAATATGTACATTGAGTTGTGCCATCCTTCCTGATACAGGGCACAAAAAGAATAACTTGAAAACAGTAGAATTTTCACTGTGACCATTGACATTTCTGCATAACCATCACACTTGCCAGTGCTTTGTCTGCATTTCTGAAACTCTGAGGCAAGCCACAAAGTCGATATGGGAAATTGGCTATTTCGGCACAATTATTTGCAGAATTCCTCGTTCCTTAAAAAAAATCATGATTGTGCAGAAAGTGCTCGTTGTTGGCTGTGAAAATCGTATGAAACTGGTAGAATGTTTTCTTTTTCTGTATTTTGCAAAATGATATTGCCAACAGCTTTATTTCTGAAAAAATGCAACAGAATTTCTAAAGAAATGTTGCAGAAAATATAAATCTAGGCGTCTTCATCAGTATTTTAATTACCAAATGTGTATGAATAAGTTACCTGCTCTTGTAAATCCAACAAAGATTGAAAAGTGCTTTATTTTTAAACTATATAATAAAAATATGGAAATAATATTTTAGCGACTGCCATCCGTATGTGAAAGAAAATATATTTGTTGTGAAATGTTGTTTCAAGTTTATTTTTCCTATACAAATGCAAGAAATATGATTATTTGCACTGTGCAAAGAGTATCCAATTGTCTTTGTGGAATGTGTGTATATGAGTTTGAAAATGAAGTTAGCGTATCTAAAATATGATAGTCCTCATCACTGTGCAGTGTTTTCTTCTTCAACCTTAACTTTTTAGGCACTGTTACATACATAAAGCGAAAGAACATGAAATTGCATCAAATACAACAGTCATTATTAAACTGAGATGTAAAGGGTTTGCAGGTGTATTAAGTGAAATAGTTATGTTTTTGTTACATGTAATAGTAAATATGGAGCTGATCGAGCCATCCTTTGGGGGTTAACTTCATTCATAACGCATTTCAAATTCCTATATCTCCCACTACCCCTTCCATTTGTCCCTGCTCTGCTCGTCGAGCATCACCCAAATTGTCCCATTTTCAAGATGGAAGGATCTTTGAATTATTTTTCTGCTTTAATCTCCTTGCTGAAGCCGTCAACTTTTGGGTGTCAGCTGTCATTACCAAAGGAAGCCTTTTTCGAAAGGCAAAAACCCATTCTTGGAGAGGCCTCTCATTTTGGATTGTGATGAGGTTGACGACATCCGATTTTGTCCAACAACCTCAACGAGAGACAGAGTGCATTGTAGGAAAAGTTGCTGGTTTCTTCACGGGCCAGTGTCTCTGAAAAGCAGCAGAGTTGTGGTTATATAAGTAAGCTGTCCTGTGGACCGGCCATGTCATTGGCCAATCCCCAGACTTACTGCATTCTCCCAATTTTCCTACAGGCCTTACTGCCTCTTAATGTCATTATGCCCTTTACCACTCTGTAGGCTGAACTAAAGGTGTATGTTGCATTAGCAGAGCTCCCTGTGGTCATTCTAGGTTCCATATGAACATAACACTGCTTTCAAGAATGAAGCGACAGACTCCAAATGAACATAGCATGTCCAAGAATAAGACTTCTTTACTCCTCATGTCTTGAAGTCTTCACATTTAAATGACCCTCATTCGGTTACAACAGGCATCAATTTTATTTTTTCTAGGTGTCCCCAAGAATAAACAATCTGCCTCTGGCATTTAAGGCCTTCTGTCTCTAAAGTTATCTCTAGCCCTTATTCCAGGGTGATTCCAATGCCTAGCAGCTAAGGTATAAAATCTGTCTCTACCTTTTATTCCGCGGCCTCTTCAAGAAAAACAATATTTGGATTTTGTTCCATGTCGAGCTCCAAGATTATACACGTTTTATCCTGTATTTAATGGTGCCTGTTATACACTGGCATCTTTGGCCTTTATTCCCTGGTGTCTCCAACATCAGCAAAATGTAGCATCTCCAGTGATTACAGACAACTCCTAGTTGTTTTCCCAAGTTGTCTCTTAAAGTTGGTCTGTTCCCGGTAACAGATTATTTGCCTGCTGGTAGCCTCAGTATTCACTTTTATGTTCAATTGTACAGATGTAATGCAATGTCACAAGCGTATACCAGTTTTTCGTTTCCAGGTTTCGGCGTTACAATGCCAAGCTGATCTTTCCCACGACCCAAAGGGAGGATTAATGGAGTGAACCACGAAGAAGCAAGCACTGCCAAAAAGCATCTAATCAGATTTGACCCAAATATAAAAGATCCTTTTCAGCAAATGGATCAAGGCACTGAGCGGCAATGTCAGTGTGCAGTCCTCCCTGTCTACTGCATCATTACAAAACTGTATGTGCCAAGAGCGTAATTCTGTGCGTGACACATAAAATGGAGTTTGCAGGGAGTTGAGGGAGCAATTGGCTCCTGAGGTGCTTTCAGACAAATTGTAGCCACTGCTGGTTGAAAACATTGTGGGTGGCAAGATTTTTTTTTTTAAAGAAATAAAATGAATAAAAGCATAAATATCAACAGTGGTGTCAATGGCGTTTATTTGAATTTTGCACTTTCAAGTGTAGGCTTGTCTAGATAGCCTATCTGGAAGGTCAATGAAATGACGCGACCTTGAAAAATAGAACATTAGCAGGGTTTGCCAAATAACGTACCAACTCTCTGAAAAGTATTTTAGGCCACTTGAATCAGTGTCTGAAAACACAAATGCCAAATATTTTATAAGAATGATTTTGCACACTTAAGTTTGACTGAATTCCCTTTTCAAAAGTCTCTTTTTTGAGGCACCTAGTTAAAATCTATTCACAATAGTAAACGTTTATTAACCATCCATAAAAGCCTCTGACATACAGGAAGGTGTGGGAATTGTAGGGCCAAAATTACTACGCCTCCGCCTCACGCAAGGTGAAGCAAGAGCTTGAGTGAGATTTACTAAGCCATGCGTGGATCTGAGTGGTTTAGCAAATCCTGGATAACACAAGGTAGTGCAAATTGCCTTATGTTATTCTGCCTTTAGATGGCGTTTCATGGGTGGATCATGTGCATTCCCGTGCATCCACCCATGGATTTTGGCGCAGTCCTAGATTCACAAAGATTTGTATACCTGGGAATGCATCAAAATGTAGAAAGAGGATAACGCCTCAAAGGATTGATTTTGTGCAGGAAAGTGTCCCTTCATGCACAAACAATCCTTCCTGTAATGCAGGCACCATTATTTATTTATTTATAAAGTTTTATATAGGGCGAACTTGACTCCAGTTGGGGTATCAGAGCACTTTAAAAATGGTACATCAAAAGAAATAAAGTGAGAACTAGGCACATAGATATGAGTAGCTAACAGGAGAGCGTACATGTTGTCCGTATTCGTAAGTCCGGAGGTATTCAGAAGTGCGTTAGCTATGGCACAATCATTCCAGCCACCCAACTTCAGATTATATTTTTGATTATTTTAGCCAACCACAATGCTGAATACCAAACCCCACCACATATCCTTGCTCCTGAGTTGCTCCTTACATTCCCCTTAAATTAGTTGAATTCCAGTTTTGAGGAGGGGCTTCATTGGTCTACCTCTCATGCAACGAAAAATTACATTCAGAGGAAAGGTCATGTAATCAAGGGCACTGTATCACAATTCCTTGAAAGAACGTGTTACCCCCCACCCCCTGTTTAAACCAAGAGGCAAAAATGGGATTTTGATGAATTAGACATGATTGGACACATTTTCAATGCAGCTAGCTGCATCAGTTCCCTACTTTCCCATACATTAGTTTTGACAATGGAAGCATAGCTCCCCTTTGCCTTCTTTCCACCAAAGTTTATGAATTGATGTCCACCTCACTACTGACCCCGGAGTCGCAGCTCTGATGTCAACCACTCAGAGTCCTGTGGTGCCTCTATACCCCGCTCCAAATTTCCTGCCTCACTTCCTAAACCGTATGGCTCATTCAATCTTGTTCTAGGTCCTTCATAGTCTCTTGTTCTAACTTTTTTGCCATTGTTCATGATTGTTCCCTCTCATTGGGTTTACTTGTCCTGCTTACATTCATTTATTTGGTAGCTGAAATATTATTATTATTGTTATTATTATTATTAGGAAGCTTATAAAGCGCAATGGTTACTCCAACCGGAGTGTCCCCGCGATAGGACATAAATGGACCCCAGCATATCATAACCCGTATTCACCATGATCAGCACATATAATATTACTATTAAACATTAAATTATGATCTCATCTCTTAACTAGCCCCTCGGCTGATCATGTTACCCTACAATAACATACAAACAGGTGTAACTTCATTCTCTGTAAAAGCAGCCCGATTACAGAATTCCCTTCTGCCAGAAAAGAAATCTCCAAGATTATTTGGAATTCAGGAATACAGTAAAACCTGGTTGTTCTCAAACTAATGATGCAGGATCACATTGACCTACAAAGAGATTCTATCACCCACAGTAGAGAGTGGATCACACGCCAGATTATCCCTGATTCTATTTAATTCCCCTCCAGACATAAGAGCAGCAGCACAATAGCAGTACTGCAATATATACAATATGCTAATCAATCACATACACTAAAACACTAGAGACCTGGGTCACAATCGCAACCTTCTGACCAGACACAACAATAACGTAAGACTTAAGGTTCTATCTCTCATCACTTTCTGCTGCACTGCATGCTGAAATACTGAGGGTGAGACTGCATAAGAGCACCTCTCTGATAATTATGCACAATGCCAAAACACTTCTCACATAGGCCTCCCTACAATCCAACCTTCTGCCAATGAAGAACACCCTACGGTGTAGTGTTCTACTTATCCGTTAACACATACCAGCCCCTTGTTACAGGTAAGAAGTGTTTAATAAATTCAACTACAATACAATACTAAGTGTGGTGTTAAATCAAGTCCATCTAAATGTAACATAACTCGGGGGATTTATGTATCTACTGCAGAGATCTGTGTAAACTGCAAGTTCATTGGTCACTAGTTCTAATCCCAGATGATTGCCTTTGAGTTGAGAAGTTAGGAGTAAGACCACTGACTTGGTCAGTGTCACTGCTTTGTTCTGTGCATCTCCACCACTGAGGGTTGCCCCTTGAGTCCTGAGCTCAATTTTGCAGGGTATTTGAGGCACTCGTCCACCCACAGGCTCCTGCCTGCGCCTTATGCTTGGTGGTCCAGTGGGAGAGCACTCTGCTCTTCTGCTGTTCTGCCCCTCTTGTTCAACTTTTTACTTTAATCTTCCTTCTCTTTCCACGCTCTCAACTCCGGACGCAACAACAACTTCCAGCTTTCAATGATGAGCAACACCCAAGGTCCAATCTTGTCTTTACACTGCCACTGAAACTTCACCCACCTCCATACCCCAGCAGCAGCCCCCAGCCTTCCGGACTTCACCCCTCGCAAACCACTCAACAAGCATGCAATTGAAATCTGGGACCTCTTCAACACCTACACGCCCAACGTCGCCTTCCTCCCACAAACCTGGACCAACACCAACTCCACGCCCAGCATCGCCACTGCCATTCCAGAGGGATACAAGATCCTGCGGAGTGACAGCCACATCCACCCAGGAGGAGGATCATCATCCACAAAGCACCCTCCATATGACAACCACTGGCCCGGGCGAGACTACGACCCTCATGGAGCACTTCCACATCCAGACCAACCCTCAAATGACTCTACGTGGAACCCTCATCTGCAGGCTGCCTGCCCCCCACGCTCCTTTAACCAACACCATCACAACCTCATCGCACCCCACATCCTCGCCTCCACAGACCACATTCTACTCGGAGACCTAAACTTCCACCTGGACAACCACACCGACCCCAACATCACCTCCCTCCTAGAGAACCTCGCCAACATGGGATTGAAGCAACTAGTCACCACCCCATGTTATGTTAATAATGATTTATTAAGCGCACTGACACTGATTGGTTTCCTGGCGCTATCGAAAGACAGAGGGCGTGACCAGGGTTTTAAAGCATGCGGGATTGTTAGTATGCTTGTTGATGAAGCCAGGTCTTTAGAGCTTTCCTAAATGATATAAGATCCGGGCAAAACCGGATCTCGAGAGGGAAGGTATTCCACAACTGTGGGGCCAACGTTCCGAATCTGCAGCCGCCAGAGCGCTTGCGTTTAAAAGATGGTGTCTGTAAGAGGCCTTGGGGGGCTGAGCACAGATTACGGGATGGGACATGCTTCGTAATGAGTTTTCCAATAAATTTGGGGCTTTTGCAGTGTAACGCTTTAAATATCATGCAGCCCGTTTTGAAGATGCAGCGCTGAGCTACAGGGAGCCAGTGGAGTTTCATCAGGAGAGGGGTGGCTGATTGCCATCTGGGCTGATTCAGAATCAGTCTGGCTGCGTAATTTTGTACCATCTGAAGATGTTTCAGAAGGTACTGAGGTAAACCCAGATAAATAGCATTTGTGTAATCTAGATTGGAGATCACGGTGGCGATCACCACCTGTGTCAAAGCCTCTGGGGTAAGGAGGCGCCTGACCTTCCGGATTTTCCTAAGTTGGAAGAAACACTTGGAGACCACCTGGCCCACTTGGGTTTTAAGTGATAGATCACTATTCAAGGTGACTCCAAGTGTCTTTGCTGAAGAGGAAGGAGTTGGTGCTTGACCCATGTCTGGCGGCCAGTAATACGGGCCCCAATGTTTGACACTGTCACCTGTGAGGACCAGTTCGGTCTTTCCTGGGTTCAACTTAAAGTGATTTTGATCTATCCAAGCTTGGATGGACCTCATGGTAGATTGAAAAATGGAAATGGACGATTCAGAATTATCGACTGTAAAGAGCAGTTGCAGGTCGTCTGCATAGTTGAGCACCGTCACCTGTTTATCTCTCAGAGCCTGGATTAGGGGAAAGATATAAAGATTAAACAAGTGGGGTGACAGGGAGGAGCCCTGGGGTACGCCGCACGTGATGGTCTGTTTGGTGCCGGCTAAATCTCCCAGGCGGACTGCCTGAGATCGGTCCTCCAGGAAGGACTTCAGCCAACTGGCTGCTGTGCCCCGGACGCCGGCCTGGGTGACACGGTCGATCAGGATGGTATGATCGACCGTGTCAAATGCGGCCGACAAATCCAGGAGCACTAGGGCCTGGGGGGAGCGTTTGTCTGCACAGTCCCGGAGAGTGTCTAGTACCGAAGTTACCACCGCCTCCGTTGAGTGGGCGGGGCGAAACCCCGCCTGATAAGGATCGAGAGCAGTTTGAGCCCTCCATGAAATTGGACAGGCATTTGGCAACATGAGCCTCCAGCACCTTTGCTAGAAAGGGGAGTAAGGAAATAGGACGATAGTTTGCCTTGCATGTTGGGTCCGCACCGGGTTTCTTTAGGAGCGGTATGATGGTAGCTTCCTTGAAGCAAGGGGGACTAGTCCGGAGGCCAATGAGTCGTTCAGGAGGGTACGGGCCAGAGCCGGGATAACTGAGAGACAGTCTTTTAAGATGTAGGGTGGGCATCTGTCTGACGGGGCCCCTGATTTCACTCTCACCAGCAGATCCTGAAATTGCGCTGGGGTAATTGGAGGAAAGCTGCTGAGAGTGCCAGTGATATTAGTGCTGGCAGTTGTGAAGATGGTGGAATTTATGGGTTGTGGGATACTAGCTTTGATGGCCGCGATTTTCTCGATGAAAAAGACGTTCAGTGAATCACAGAGGGTCTGGGTCGGGGGTAAGCTAGGGCGGGCATTATCGAGGTTTGTTAGCTCGTTAAAAATTGAAAAAATATCCTTTGATCTGTTTGTCGAGTTGACAATGCGGGAACAAAAGTAAGCGGCTTTGGTGGATAGAATGGATTTCATGTATTCTTTCCTGGCTGTGATGTATCTAACTTTTGAGTCAGGGGCATAACTGTGGCGCCAGTGTCGCTCCAATTGGCGCAAGGCCAATTTCTTTGCTTTAAGGTCTGATGAGAACCATTTTTGGGCGTCTGCACGCCGGGCCAGTTTGACCTTCTTGTATGGGGTATGGACATCACTTGCTGCTTGCAGCCAGCCTGAGAGGTTGGTTTCGGATGCATTAATATCCGAGGGGGGCGGGGGTGGTGGAATGGAGATAGCCAGTGTATGTAAAAATTCTGATCTGTCTAGGGAGTTCCATTTCCTCGTTTGTCCACCCGCTGCTGTAGCGGCTATCTTATTGGGAAAATAGGCAAGATTAAATTTAAGGAGGAGATGATCAGACCACACGCAAGGGGTGGTTACCGGAGTTGTGACTAACAAGGAATTAGACCAGACCTGATCCAGGATATGGCCTTTACAATGTGTTGGTGAGAGCACTTGTTGTACAAAATTCAGGTTCGAGAGGAGCTCGGTGAGTTCACTCGAATGGGGGTCTTCCAAGGGGTCATTGTACCAGTAGTTGAAATCCCCTACCAGAAGAATCCTGGCATGATCTATAGCCAGATTAGCGATTTCTTCGCTAAACGTGAGAGGGAAGGAAGGCATATTGCTAGGGGGTCTATACAGGAGAACACAAGCCACTGTCATGTGGGGGGTTTCAAGTTTTAGGACCAGGTTGTCAGTATCCGGGAGATTCAGGCAGGTCAGGCCAGTGACTTTCAGATGGGAACGGAAAATAACCGCTACCCCTCTGCCTGGTTTGCCCAGCCCACGGTCAGCAGGAATTATACAGTTACTCGGTGGGAGTGCCACTATTATATCAGGGGCGGAGTCAGGGGTCAGCCAGGTCTCAGTGAGTAGAAGGATGTCAGGTTTATCCATATCTAGCAGGAGAAAAAGGTCCAACTGATGTTTCACCATGGATCGGGTGTTTAAATAGAGTATGGACAGGGAATGGGTGTGTGTGCCAGGCTCTGGCCGGCTTTTAGGGCGTAGATTCGTCAGTTTGGTAGGTTCTGATGGAGAGGTGCAGTTGACCAAAATCCCTTGTCTCCGAGCTCGGTTATACGTTTCCCCAGGCAAATGTCCCTGGCCTTTGTTGTATTTCAGCAGATCGGCACGGGAGTAGGGAACCGACCCGACAGCATGGCTGGCCCCGGGGCCCGTCTGGGCGCAGACGGGCTTGCCTTTGGCGCGCCCGCTGTGCCCTTCCGCTGCGCTCCCTAGACGGGGGAGCCATTTTGTACCTGCGAGGGCGGGAGGGGCCGAGCACTGGACCGCTCGCCTGCTCCTCACCCAAGATGGGGGCGGCTAGAGGGCTGGACCCCAGGCAGCTCCTAATCGTCTGGTATGGGGATGAGCACCAGGGCAAGAATGCAGATTAGGGGAATGAGCAGTTCAGTGTCCGCACAGGAGTGCAGTGCCACAATGAAAAATTCAGTCAGGTAAATGACCACAAAACGGGCATAGTGCTATTAAAAATAAAGGTAATCCAAATACACACACACACACACTCTCAGTCCCGGCTTTCCACCTCAGGACACAACGAGCACACTGTCAATCTGTGCGCGCTGGGAGCAGTGGGGTTTTTGTACCTGCGAGGGCGGGAGGGGCCGAGCAATGGACCGCTCGCCTGCTCCTTACCCAAGATGGCGGCGGCTAGAGGGCTGGACCCCAGGCAGCTCCTAATCGTCTGCTATGGGGGCGAGCACCAGGCCAAGAATGCAGATTAGGGGAATGAGCAGTTCCGTGTCCGCACAGGAGTGCAGTGCCACAATTAAAAATTCGGTCAGGTAAATGACCACAAAACGGGCGTAGTGCTATTAAAAATAAAGGTAATCCAAATACACACACACACACACTCTCAGTCCCGGCTTTCCGCCTCGGGACACAACGAGCACACTGTCAGTCAGTGTGCGCTGGGAGCAGTGTGTTTTTTTTGTACTGCGAGGGCGGGAGGTGCCGAGCACTGGACCGCTCGCCTGCTCCTCAACCAAGATGGCGGCGGCTAGAGGGCTGGACCCCAGGCAGCTCCTAATCGTCTGCTATGGGTGACGAGCACCAGGGCAAGAATGCAGATTAGGGGAATGAGCAGTTCCGTGTCCGCACAGGAGTGCATTGCCACAATTAAAAATTCGGTCAGGTAAATGACCACAAAACGGGCGTAGTGCTATTAAAAATAAAGGTAATCCAAATACACACACACACACTCTCAGTCCCGGCTTTCCGCCTCAGGACACAACAAGCACACTGTCAGTCGGTGCGCGCTGGGAGCAGTGGGGTTTTTGTACCTGCGAGGGCGGGAGGGGCCGAGCACTGGACCGCTCGCCTGCTCCTCACCCAAGATGGCGGCGGCTAGAGGGCTGGACCCCAGGCAGCTCCTAATCGTCTGCTATGGGGACGAGCACCAGGCCAAGAATGCAGATTAGGGGCACACAGCGGGACACACTTGACCCTATCTTCACGGAAGGCAACAGCGTTTCCTACAGCCACACCAAGGATCTCCTCTGGCAGACCATCACTGCATCCACTTCTCCTTTAAAAAAAACACTGTGCACAAGCATGCCCACCATCTCCCCCGTAGAAGCTGGAACAAAGTCACTGTCCGCCCTCATCAGCACTCCACCACCGACTAAGCCAGACGCTAACACCGCAGCACGCAATCTCCACTGCTGGAACATGAATTGCACCAGCATACTTGCCCCCCACTTAAGAAAGCCACAGGACGACACATCAAGAAAGCAAGTTGGTTCAACCCTGCACTCCAAGAATCCAAACACTCTTGCCGATTACTCAAAAAAGACATGGAGGAACAACAAAACCTCAGAAACAAGCATCGCCTACAGAGCAGCCACCACAGCACATCACCAACTCATCAAATCCACAAAGAAGAAATCCCTCAAAGACAGAATCCTCACCAACACTCACAACACAAAAGAACTCTTCTCCATCATCAAGGACTGTGCCAAACCCTGAAAACAACAGATGTCACACCCTCCCAAGACCTCTGCAACAGACTCAGCACCTTTTTTCACCTCAAGATTAAGATGATCTACGACAACTTTGATAACCAAGACCTTCGCACAGCTTCAGCACCTCCCCAAAGGATGCTACACAACTGACCCTGCTCAATTGGACCCCACTCACGACAGAAGACACCAGTCCGTAGCACCTTCAGATCCCTGTGCACCCCGCATCTTCCATAGAGCCGCCACGGCCATCGCACCCGAACTATGCAGAACGATCAACTGCTCCCTCGAGACCGCCACATTCTTACTGACTGGAAACACGCCAAAGTCAACCCCCTCCTGCAGAAACCCTCTGCAGATCCGATGGACATAAAAAAGTCAGGCCCAGCTCCCTGCTCCCATTCCCAGCCAAGGTCATTGAAAAGGCCGTCAACACCCAGCTAGCAAACTTCATCGAAGCTAACAACGTCCTGGACATCTCCCAATCCGGATTCCACAGCAACTGCGTCACCAAGACTACTCTACTTACCGCCACTGATGACATCCGCTTCCTCCTCGACCTGGGCCAAATGGCAGCCCTCATCCTCCTGGAACTCTCAACTACCTTTGAAACCATCTCCCACCGCATTCTAGCCACCAGGCTCCACAACGCTGGCATCCGTGGAAAAGCCTTTGACTGGATATACTCATTTCTTACTGCCAGGAATCAGCAAGTCAGACTCCCACCCTACCTCTCGGAACCCAAGGATCCTCCCTCAGCCCCACCCTCTGCAACATCTACATCACCCCTCTCCTCGCAACCATTGTTAGAAACAACTGGCTCATCATCGTCTCCTACGCGGACGACACCCAGCTTATCCTCTCCCTCTCCAACAAACCCAACATCAGCAGACACAACTTCCAAGAAGAGATGAAAGCCGTTGCCACCTAGATGAAGAGCTGCCTGAAACTCAACTCAGAAAAAACAGAAGTCCTCATCCTTGGCTCCACTCCCTCCGCATGGGACGAATCCTGGTGGCCCCCCCGCCCTCGGAAACCCCCACTCTGATGGACCATGCACAAAACCTCGGCATCATACTAGACTCACCACTCACAATGAACCGCCAGATCAACGCCATATCAGCCTGCTTCAACACCCGCTGAAAAACCTTCAGATGGATGGCAATCAAATCCAAAAAACCTGTCACGCACACTCTTATCAGTAGCAGACTGGACTACAGCAATGCTCTCTTTGCCGGAATCAACAAGAAACTACTTCGCAAACTCCAGATCATGCAGAACGCTGCAGCCAGACTGATCCTAGACATCTCCTGTCGCAGCCACATTACCCTACACCTCCGTGACCTCGACTGGCTCCCTATCGAAAGAACAATAACCTTCTAACTACTCACTCAGGTATACAAGGCCCTCCACAACACCGGACCAACATACCTGAACAACTGCCTCTCCTTCCACGTACCCAAAAGTCACCTCCGATCGGTTGACCTCACTCTGGCCACTGTTTCACATATTCACAAGACCAGAACAGGAGGATAGTCATCCTCCTATCTCACAACCATGGCCTGGAACGACCTCTGGCAAACACCCACACTTCAGGAAGAATCTCAAGACCTGGCTCTTTGGATAACCCCAGCACTCAACGTAGCCTTCCCCTGCTGCCCCCTCATCACCTTGAGACCCTCGCAGGTGAGTAGTTGCACTTTACCAACCCCTGATTGATTGATTGATAATTCCTGTGACCCATCTCAAGAGAATAGCATTTTTGTTTTTGTTCTGACCTGAGGAATTATGTCAAACAAATGTGTAGAATGATATTCAACGAAGCCTTATCAGACTATGGAGGACTCTGAGGGGCATATTACCAACCAATAGAGATAATTTTTGTCTCTAACTTGTTTAGAGACAAAAATTATCGCCGCAAATCGGCGATTTTTATCGCAGATAAACCTTGCTATTAGCAAGGTTTATCGCAAATGCGATAAAAAACGGCCGCAATGCATGAATATCGCTCAAAAGTCAGCGATATTCATGCATTATCGAGCAAATGCTCTTAGCCATGTTATCCACCTCCCATTGGATAACATGGCTAAGAACTGCTCCTGGGTAGGTGTTAGCTTCTGGAGATATTCGCGCTTAGCGCGAATATCTCCAAAAGTTGGTAATAGGAGATAGCGATGTTAGCGACTGTTTCCAGTCGCTAACATCTTGGCACGCCCACTTTGCATGTCATTAGTGATAAATATCACTGAAATGCAAAGCGGGGCCCAAGGTGGTCACTATCTCCTATTAGCTGTCACTAACTGGTGTTAGCGACAGCTTGGTAATAGGGAGATAATTTAATCTCCGCTTTCTTGGCTTTTAAAGCCAAAAAAGCGGAGATAAAGCCCCTTGATAATATGCCCCTGTGTTCTTTACAAGCAGCTTTCATTGTAAAATAGCTTAGAGTGGAGCATCACCAACAGAGATCAATATGTACCCTTAGGCAACAGATTCAGATGCCAATGCAATGAGTCTGCGAGCGGAGCACAGACTCTAGAGGTCTCTGCATTACTTGCTGGTCATAGTTTCCAGTTGCATTAATATAGTGCGGCCGGGTAACACTCATGCGGCTGAGATCTCCTCATAAAATGCAGGACACTTTTTCCAATGCCAGTATAGTTCAGAGGTGTATTGTTCCAGTTGCTAAAATTTGTGTGTAATATCTAAGTCCTAAGTCCCAATTCCATTGATACAGTGATACCTGTCTGGGAATAAATGCATCTGCTGCAGAGATCTGTATGTAGCTTGTGACCTATCTTAGCCTTTCCTACTTCCACAGGCAGAAAATTAGTTCAATTCATTTGAGTAATAAAAATAAGTGATTATGCAACCACTGATTATCTCACTGTTTAGCACCTAATATAAAATGCCAAATGTAATTCATTTTCTTAAACGGGATTCTCTTAAACTTTCTCTAAATGAAATGCATGAGGTGTAGGTTTTAGCCTCTTCCCTACTCCAACAACAGAAACCACATGCCTTCCAATACCAGATAAGAAATGACACCATAAAATGCAGGTTTGAGAGCTCGTTCAATGAATCCCTTCTATGCAACCCTTCTGTCCCGGGAAGACTGAGTGCTTTTTTACTTCTCCGTCCCCAAAAATAACAGAAGAGATTTTGTTCTTCCCTCAACTTTTCATGCCTCCCAAAAATATCACATTATATTTCTGTGCTCCACCTTCCCCACAACAGAAAAGCTATTTTTACACTGTTGGTGTGCGAGGCTCTGATCCCCAAATTAACAAAAACTCCCTTTTAATAACAACATTTTACTTAAACGAACACTAAGTAAGGTGTTAATTAGTGCAAAGATGCCCCTTGTGTTTCACGGCCTTGCTGGAGCTAGAAATCTAATGAATGTTCAGAGGGATGCCAAAATGAACACGTCAAAGTATTAAGGTGGCAGGTCCTGTAACGCTGCTATGTCCCTGATTCATCAAGCTAAATTGCACTCGCAAAGGGCAAGATTCTCAGAATGTTGCCTTTTGCGAGTGCAATTTTTGCATTTGGGATTCATCATCCCAAATGCAAAATTCGCTATTTAAGAATTCGCACATTTGCGAAGAATTGTATTTAAGGAATCTCTATTTGAGATTCCTTAAATGCAATTCATGAAGCATTTTAAAATTGCGAAAATGCAATTTTGGGCCGCTATTTACCGAGAGGTCAGACCTCTCGGTAAATAGCAAAAACTTAGAAAAATGCATTTAAATGCATTTTTCTAAGTTGCATGTTACACACACACATGTCCTTTGGACATGTGTGTGCGCAACACCAATGTAGATTACATTTCAGGGGTGCTACAAGGTGTCCTTTGGACACCCCTGCACCCTTGAAATTGCATCCTTATTTGCGATTAGCTAATTGCTAATCGCAAATAAGGAATAACTCCCCATGCATTCCTATGGGCCTGTAGGCCATAGGAATGCATGGGGAGTTATTCCTCATTTGCGATTAGAAAATAGCTACTCGCAAATAAGGAACATGTAGGAATCGCAATATTTTTTGCAATTCCTACATGAATCCCGTTTTGCAAGTCCTTAATAGCGATTCCTTATGAATCGCTATTAGGGGCTCGCAAAACGGGAGAATGATGAATCAGGCTAGTGCCTATGGTAAGATCAGCGGATTGAAGTCTTGAGGCCTATTCAAAAAGCTTTCTGTAGTAATTAGATGTGACTTGCTACTGAGGCATTCAGAAGTCAGGAGTAACTCATGTATTCTGAGAAAAATCTTTCTGAATCTGGTCACTCTGCTTCAATCAATCAATCAGGCGTTTCTGAAGCGCTACTACTCACCTGTAATGGTCTCAAGGCGCTAGGGGTGGAGGGGTGCATGTTCCAGTCCATCAAGGAGGGGATCTGCCGAAGAGCCACGTTTTGAGGTTTCTTTCGAAGATGGGGAGCGATGTCTGTGTGAGGTGGAGCGGAAGGGCGTTCCAGGCTATGGCCGTAAGGAAGGAGAAGGAATGGCCTCTCGATCTGGTTTTTCTGATGCTTGGGACCACGGCGTAGGAGAGCTGGGCTGATCGTAGGGTCCTTTGGGGTGCGTGGAATTTGAGTCGTCTGTTCATGAATGCTGGTCCGGTGTTGTGAAGGGCCTGGTGTGCGTGGGTGAACGTCTTGAAGGTGACTCTTAGGTGTTGTCAATCAGTTTTGGAATGCTGGAAGACAGGAATGCCTCTTTCACTTTTCTCTTTGCAGCCTGAATTCCATTTCATATAACTTTGCTCAATAGCACTGCCTGGCCTCCATTTTAAGTGTAGTGTAATTGACAAATGGGCAGGACTCAGTGGAATTCAAAGAAATACAGGAATAACGAACTTCAAATCCACCCCATTGACAAGTAATAATATCTTTGAGGGAAAAGGTCGAAAAATGTGGAATTACCACAGGAAACCATAACTCTGAATTCCTAGGTATTATCTCATTTTTCAAGGAATCCTCGGGATGTAAGGTGGATTACCACAGTATTCTTGCATCCTGGAATTAACATTGTTAACCCTTGTATTAATAATTTTGGGTGAAGGAATTCCAGAAAGGTATTCCCCCACCCCACAGAATGATGGTCAACTTGTTCATTCGACTGTGATCAATGACTCTGATCGTTTTATGTGTTAAAAAAGGGCATAGATATTTTATTGTTAGTTTAAAATTCAATGATAATGAATCTAAGTATATAAAATTCAAAGAATTCTTTAAAAGCATTGCTACCATGGACGTAATTGAAAGGGCATATTCTTGGACCTGCACATTTCTCTTTTTTCTACCATTATGGAAGTATAAACTTTAGGTAAGATTACACTTCTAGTTAAAGATGTTAGGAATCCTTTCACTTGACATCATCTGGTGAGAGGCCATATGTAGTGTCATAGGTCTTGTATTAAATAGCCATTTAAAGCTTTGTGTCTTTTGGTGTGGCTAGGTCTACCTTGTTTAATATCACTATGTTATGCTATGCCATGCTATGCTATGTTATGTTTTGGCATGTCACTTTGTAGGGCTCTATCACCTGGGAGGGTATCTTGGAGCCCAGCAGGTGAAAGTCTAGCACTAGGGCCTAGTGGGAATACTCAAAAGGCCTGGTCTTCAGCTTCTTGCGGAATTCAAGAAGTGAGAAGGAGGCTCTTATGTGTGGCAGGTCATTCCATGCTTCAGGAGAGATGTAGGAGAAGGCTCGGCAGCCATATCGGCTTTCCATTTGTGTGGAATTTGTGCAAATAGGAGTACGGACAAGCGGAGATGTCTAGAAGGTTTTCAAAGCAGATGCGATTGTAGAGGTATGCTAGGCCAGTGTTATGTAGTGCCTTGAAAGCATGGGTGAATAATTGGAATCATGCTAGTTTGTAAATGGGGAGCCAGTGGAGCTCCTGCAAGTGTGGCATGAAGCGAGGGAGGTTGTTTCTGGCTACTGAGTTCTGAAAGGTCTGCAGCCTTTTGTGAGCTTTTTGTTGAACTCTGCATACAGGGTGTTCCCATAGACTAACTTTTTGCGACCAGGGCATGAATCGTTTGTCAGGTATTGATTGGGAGCCATTTGAACATTTTCCTCAGAATCTTCAGAGTATGAATTTATGAGGCGGTGATGGCATTAACATGGGTGGTTATGTTGAGTTTGCTGTCACTGATGATCCTAGGTTCTTTGCGTGGCTGTCAGTCCTAGCTCTTTTTGTCACCAGGTGGAGTCCCACGGTGATGTACGTTTCCGACAGATAATGATTTTGGTTATGTCAGTGTTCAGCTTTAGACAGTTGTTCTTCATCCAGTGGGCGATTTCAGTCATGCAGGCATTGAACTTTCTGGGCATTTTGTCCATGAGGGGCACAATAGGTTGCGTGCCATCAACGTAGGAGAGGATGTTGCTATCATGAGGGCAAATGAAGCTGGCTAGGGGGATTATGTATGTATTGAAGAGGGTCGGGCTTAGGGAGGATCCTTGCAGAACTCCACAGATGAATGAATGAATGAAGAGGCATTACTAAAGCGCATGGCTACCCAGGGGCATTCCAGCGCTAGTAGCAGTGCAGCTTCAACTTCTGCCCGTATTAGGGAAACAAATATGTTTTTAACTGCTTTCGAAGGTCAGGTAAACAGGTAATTTGGCTCAAGGCAGATACCCAGAGGCAAAAGTTTCCACAGTTTAGCTGCATTATATGAGAAGCGACGTTCCTCCGCTTTGCGTTTTTCTTATTTTTGGAATTACCGCCAATTGTTTATTATCTGACCTCAGAGACCTATTAGAGCGATAAGGTTGAATAATGGAACTGATAATTGGCGGGCCTTAACTTGAGAGTGCTTTGTGTGTAATGCACGAAGCCTTAAACTGGAGCGACCCATGACCCTGTGTTCAGGCAGGACGATCCCAACGCCGCATAGCTAGCTCCACCTGACTGTGCCCGTGCCCTTCCTCCCGCAAGTTCGAGCCTCTTGTTGTAGTGTAGTTCCTATATTCCCAATGGGCTCTGCGCATTGGAATAATATATCCTATAGATGTGACGTAAGACTGAGGTCGACTATGTCTCTATCGAATATATTAGACTTTTTAATTTTTTTTATTTTAAAGTTTCAAAAACATTTATTACCATGTACATCAAGAACACAGCTTTTAAAGCCTACAACCTGAAGGCTGGCAGCAAGTGATTTCAAAGCGTATGATAATGTTAACACTGCCTTGTAACCGACAACCATCACGGTCCATTGACGATGAAAAAGATATCTCAGGAATATCCATAGATCTTGTGAAACATATATTTACTTTAAGCATCATATTCTCATATGTCATCAAACAGAATGAACCAACCTACAACCCAATCCTGCCTACCATACACCCATACTACAGTACAATAGATCTTAAGAAATCACCTAACATATCCGACATTCGTCCTTCCCACTCCCTATCACCCTAATCCTATCAGTCTCCATGCCCCACATGAATCAACACAAAATGCCCTCCAGTCCTCCACCCCCCAACACACAGTCACCACACACATGACCCCTCTACACCCACCCCAGAAGTCAAGTGGCACCCAGATCTGAACCCCCCTGTCCCAGCCAGTCCACAAAAGGTCCCCAGATATCTACAGGTCGAGACCTACAGGGCAAAAGATCCCAATAATTCGTCAATTGGTCTCTGCAATAAATAGCCGACATTATCCAGCCCGCCACCCCGGGAGGGGCCTCCTTCTTCCAATGCAACACTATCTGTCGCTTAGCCAACAGTAACAATATAGCACTCAGCTTACATGAACCACTAGGAATTTCCATGACAAAGCCCAGAAGTGCCATGAGCGGGTGTACCCTCAACTCCAGTCCAATAATGTGTCCTATGTGCCCAAACACTTCCACCCAGTACTGCGCCACCTGACCACAAGTCCAAGTCAGATGAAAGAAATTTGCCTCAGCTTCCCCACATCTCCAACAGTTAGCATCTGCCTGAAGGCCCATGCGTCAAAGCTGCCTGGGCGTTCGATATGTTCTATATAAATAGTTGAAATGAATGAGTCTCAACCTATAATTAGGTGACAAGTTCTCAAGTTGCGAACAACAAAAGGACCATTGCTTATCCGTTATTTCCATACCTGTTTCCCTTACCCACTCAGCCTTGGAATCACACGTTATAATAGGTGAATTTTCCTGCGTAATACGATAGATACGGGTAATCAGTTTACGAGGGAAGCCATTAGACAGCAGGTCCTCCAATGCCGGCAGAGTAGATGGTGCAGCCGGAAACTGGGGATAGCGAGCCTTACAAGCGGCCCTCAGCTGATAATATAATAGCATGTCAGAAGCCGAAGGTATCTCAGGGTCACACATCGGCTGTAATGTCAAAAACTTGTCGTCTGGGTATAGATCCCCTGCCACCTTCAACCCACGCCTGCCCACCCGCTCCGTCACCGCTTTGTCCTCCAATGGTCCCAGCAAAGGGTTACCTCCCAACAGCATTGACGGAGCATAGAGCTCCGCGATACCGGCCCTTTTAGCTATTTTCGACCAGGCCCATCTCGTGGCTTCAACCGTATTAATGTCCGACAGAGATCTTTTGTAGGAGTGATAAATAGTTGTGTTAAGTGGGGTGGGAGCAGCAATATCAATTTCTATAGCTACATGCGGCTGGAATGGGATAGGATGCTGCCAATAATGTAAGTATTGTGCCTGCGCACTATATGCATACAGTTTAAAGTCCGGAGCCACTAGCACACCCTGGCTGTAAGGAGAGAGTAAGTATATTCCACGACACCCTAGGCTGCCTTCCAGCCCAAACCAGCTCCAGAATCCCAGACCGAAGTCGTCTAAAAAAGTGGCTATTTAGGGGCAAAGGGATGTTCACAAATAAATAAAGTAATTTAGGTAATATTACCATTTTAGTAACGGCTATACGTCCCGTCAAGGAGAGGGGCAAGGTCTTCCATCTTTGCACTTTGCCTTCTATCCAGTCCATAACTTTGCCATAGTTAGCTAGCCAGATTTCCTGTATGGATCTACTGAACCAGACCCCTAAGTATCTAACACTATTGTCCGTCCATGTGATGGGAAACTCCGTGTCACATTTGGCAGTGCCGTCAGTTAATGGCAACATCGTCGATTTGGTCCAATTTATCTGTATTCCTGTGAGGCCTCCATATCTGATAAAATCCCTCATAATGGGGTCGAAGTTTTCTGCTGGGTTAACCATGTCATCTCCGTACATAGACACGAGTAGGCCCCTAGAGGTAAATCCAATGCTACGGTGAGTGTAATGCTGTCTCAGACGGGCCTCCAGCGGCTCCGTAGCAATGGCAAATAGAAGCGGCGACAAGGGGCAACCCTGCAGAGTGCCTCTTGTGATGTCAATCAGTCCCGAAATCTGGCCATTCACCCTCACCACAGGAGCAATATATATGAGCCGAATTTGTTGTATAAATAAAGGGCTATAACCCATGCGAGTGAACAGTGCAAATGAAAACTTCCACTCTAGAGAGTCGAATGCCTTGGTGGCATCTAACAGGGCCTCCACCGCCTGTACCCGCGGGTCCAGGTAGTGGAGTAATCCAGAGAGAACTCTTAGATTATGTGACGTTGAACGACCTGGTACAAATCCAGATTGATCTGAAAGTGCTATCTGCGGCAGCATGGGCGTCAGTCTTTCCGCCAGCAGTTTAGCATAAATTTTCGCATCTAAATTTATTAATGAAAGGGGACGGTAAGAGTCCGGACTTGTTGGGTCTTTATCTGGCTTAAGGAGGGTTAGGATCATTGCTTCTCTGAGGGTGGACGGCAACATACCTGCTTCCATGGCCTCCAGGTATACCTGATGCAGCCTAGGAGCTACAATATCAACATATTCTTTGTAAAAAGCAGCCGTTAGCCCATCAGAACCCGGGGCTTTATCTGCTGGCATGCCTTCTACCGTGATGGGAAGGTCCATGTATTGTCTCGCACCATTATTAAACCATGCTGGAACAATGGTGTCCAGATACTCACTGATGTCCGTCTCGCTTGGGTGAGTGCGTGATGTGTATAGCGACCTATAATACTCCGTCATTGTTTGAAGTATAATCTGAGGCGATCGTACCACCTCCCCGACCGTACCCTGTAGTTCAGTAATGTACTTTGCCCCTCGAGGTATACGCAACAATGAGGCTAGTGTTTTCCCAGCCCTATCTCCCTCACCATATCTTCTGGCCTGTGCATACTTGTTAAGGTATACAGTTTCCCTCTCCGCTTCCTCCTGAAACGCTGTTAGTTTCGCCCCCAGTTCCGCCTGAATGGAGGGAGAAGCATGCTCTCTATTCCTACTCTCCAAATTAGCTATGTCACCCTCCAATCCGCCCAAAGTGTCCCTGATTGACCTTAGTACTCCTGTTTTTAGCGCCATGCAGCTGCCTCTTGTCACTACTTTGAACGCCTCCCAAAGTATTCCCGGCGACTTCACCGAACCCTCATTCAGCACAAAATATTCAATCAATTTCTCCCGCAGCTCTTCCCTGAATACTTGGTCTAAAAGCGCTCTAGAGGGAAATCGCCAGCTGAATGGTTGCACATATTGTGGGGGAATGGTCAGATGGAGTCGCACCGGCACATAGACAGAAAATGTCCGCGGCAGCAGATCAGCAGCCACCACTCTGGAGTGTAGATCTTTGGATAGTAACCAGTAGTCAATCCTTGACCAGGCGCCTCTATGCACAGTTACGCACGTTCTCTCCCGTGCCTCTGGGTGCAATGTTCTCCACGTGTCTACCAAGCCATAAAATCTCGTAACACCGCTGCCGCCCGGGGGTGGTGGTCACATGTCACTCCCTGCCTGTCAGCTGTAGGTGACAGAACCACATTGAAGTCTCCCCCCCACAATATCGCTGCAGGCCCACAGGACTGAATCTTTTGCCATAAAGTCTGAAAAAAGGAAGGACTATCTACATTTGGGCTATAGACATTGATAATCAATACGGGGGCACCACACAGTGTACCTAGTAACAGTATGTATCTGCCTTCTGCGTCTACGATTGATGTATGTGTTTTCCACTGCAGCCCTCTCCGTATCATTATTGCCACCCCTCTAGCATAATTGGAGAACGGGGCTTCAACAAACTCCCCCATCTGTTGTGTTTAAGCATGTTGGTATTAGTATTTGCTAAATGCATTTCCTGCAATAAGCAGATATCCACCCCACGGCGCAGCAAATATTAGTGAATTAACCTCGCCTTCCTGTGGTCATTAAGGCCACGTATGTTCCAAGATAGGCAAGTTACATTCTGCACAGATACTCCCAACAAATATTGCGTACATCAGCGATCATTCCTCTCACCACACTCAGCGATCCCAGGGGAAGTGTATATCTAATTTCACATACAGTCAAAGGGCCAATAACAACCCAAATCACAGAGCTGGAGCGCGTCAGGATATTCAGGCAATTACAATACTCTCGTAAAAAGTGCAGGCAAAGCAGGCTGTGAAAACATTAGACCAACAAACGCCCCCCTCCCACACCAACCTCCCAATCATGTTGTACAGTGACCTCCCCACAAAACAATCCCCAATGAACACTCAACTCTACATCCCTCCCCAACCCACCCACACCAACCCCCCAATCAGGTTGTGTAGACCCCCCCCCCAGTACTCCTACCAACCCACAATACAGAAATACAGGAATATATTAGACTTAATTGTGAGTGCCAGCTAGCTCAGAGGTCACTAGAAACTTTCTCGAATAAACAAGAAGGGATTATTTTCTGACAACCGCATGAACATGACAACTTTGTTTCCCCAAGATAAAACGTATCTTCAGAGTCATGGAAACAATAGATAGATATTTTATTCAGGCAATCGTGCATGCTTCGTGTCATCAGAGGTGCAGAGAAATAGAGAGACGGGCGTTTTCAATAGAAAGGGTTTTATTGAACAGTCTTCTTTCTCATCCAAAAGAAATGAACTGCTACGAGCGTAATACTGGTTGCAAAGTATAATGCGCCCTGTAAGAAGAGTATCATAAAATAATACTGTATAAGCATTGTATGGTTTCTAAACCATAGATAAATACATACATAAATACCAGAGGCTAAAAAGTACTCAACTGGTGCTTCTAAAATATGCCTACCCCAATGTACCTAACCTAAGTCTAGTACGAGGGAAGAAGTAAGTGTGGTGTAGCATAGGTTTAGTTTCTTTGCCAAGAATCTATACAAGATTTCTCTTAGGGTCTAATTAGCTCCGTACCTTGGTTTTAGAATGAAGGAGGTCTGGTATCTGTAGTGTTCTGAGTTTAGTGTTTATATTACTGCACTTCTCTGCATCTAGCTACTCTGCCAGTGTGAGTGTTCCAGGTTAGAATGTGAGTGTGATTGACATGGATGGAATGCTTGGGTGACTGGTGTGAGGTTTGACAGTTGGAGTATGGGCTGAGTAGCTAAGAGGCTGCTCCTGGTGGGGCTGCTTGTTCCAGCATAATTCATCCTGTGAATCTACTTATGGTTAAATAAACCTACTTCTCAACTCTACCTCATCTGCCTCGGCTACATCTCTTCAATGTATGTATGACTCAAATACTACATTATTCATGGCGACGATCTGGAGACTTTCCTGCGCAAAATATGCCTATTTACAAGAGATGGGAGTAACCTGCAACTGAAGTGGAACAAGCATCCATCATCAAAAGTAAGGAACCTCTACCAACACGTAAAGTAGCCCCACCAGTGCCGAACACACCAGGCAGCCCTAGCAAAAGCGTACTGTCAAGTCATCTTTAACAAGGTTTCTGCGTAGAAAATCATCACTCAAGCTGCCTATGTTACGCAGAAGAAGCAACGTTTAACACAGTGCCTTGAAAGCAACAACCTTCAAAGACACAAGAAACCCAATGCTACTATAAGAAAAGTTTGCTGACAAAGTAAAGAAGGTAAACAGGGGCTGTGTGTGTGATATTGCCACCTGTTAAGGGTTAAAAAGTAGTTTTTGGGCGGAAGGCATCTACTTTACAAGTTGTTGATTGTACATAAAATAGACTGTCAACGCGGGATCAAAGATTAAATGGAAGCGTGTGAAGAAAGAAAATATCTAACTACAAATCTGAGCTTTACTGAAGTCGAGTGATTATTCATGGATGATACTGTTAAGAATTATCACAGTTAAATACAATAATAGCGCTCGAGCGGCCAAGTGTGAAAAGTATGAGCAAGCTCAGTGGAAAAGAAACTGTCATTTAATACTTAACAAGCGTGAAAGAAACCAGAAGCAAACCGGAAAGTGAACTCAAGCTGTCAAGCATGAGAGTAATGTCTTTGTGAAAGAGAATTGTCATTTCATGTTTTTACACCTTTTAAAATATACAAGCCTCATGCTGCAAGCATTGAAGTGTTGTTTCTGCTTCGTTTTTGCCGTTTCTGAGCCAAGGCGATTAGTTATTTTTCGAATGACACACAAACTGTAACATACCGCGGAATGCCAGAGTTTCTGCTTAACTTTGTGAGGAACATTAATTATCATTATTTTTAGTCAAGTATTCATTACTTCGTATTTTTCCTTATGCCTATTTGGAATTTCAGTTACTCATTGAATTCATATTTGAAATTGGCTCGCGCATCTTACCTTCTCAGTTGCGTCAGCCATCAGCCTCACATGACGTCTTCGAGTGTTCTGGAACTACTATGCTGCTTAAGGACGTCTTGATGCGTGTGCGCGCCGAGAGCCACTCGGTATGCGTCCTCTGTACTGTCCTGTCATTTTGTCTCCTGTTCACCGTGAAAGGTTATTCCTTCAACGTCGGAAGGTCGATTTCTCCCTCGAGTGTTTGTGCTTTCAACTAACTGTCATGGCTTTACACAAAAATCACCTTTTATTTAATAACCAACATGTTTGTGTCGATTTCGTTTTTACAATCCTACAGTCTGCAAGATATGTAAAAAAAAAAAATGTTTCCCCTCTTTTGAAACGGAACTCCGTAAATTCTAAGGTACTGTGCACTGTTGCTTTTGCGAGTTTTATTTGGCATTATGGATTATTTCATAACGAGACTGTTTGTACCTTCATCTCTGCTTCACTCATCGTCCGACACAGTGACAGACTGGAATGTCTTTTCAACAAATCTTGCCTGTCTGCAGCTTTACTCGGTGACAGGCACACCTATGACTGTCATACATTTTTGTGCACATTTTTTTTAAGATACAGTTTGTTCATTTTTTAAATGTACAAGAAATGTATTGTTTAATTAATGATGGGTTCTCTCACCCTTATGTCTACACTGCATTATGCTTGTGTCACTTTTCATGTGTTTACGCATAAGTTGTTTAGGGTTCTCCCACCCTCATTTCACTGCTTTGGTTTGGTACATGTGTTCTCCTACGCATGTTTACGCAAGTTTTTGTTGAGAGTTCTCTCACTCTCATTTGCATCATTGATCCCTGTTTTGGGATGGGTTTAGGTTGTGATCCTATTTCCCCTCATTAGTTAACCCTCATGTCTGGGTTATTGGGTTCTTGTCTTTGTTTAGGACTTTTACCTTCTCTACCTGTGTTGGACACCTTAATTTTCTCTTTTGTGTCCAGTGTGTAAGACGCCCTGTGCATCACATTTTTCTCTATGTCTTGTTACCTATGTGTTGGTTTGACACATTGTGTTTTGCCACATTGTGTTCCTCACATGAGGAGTGGAATTGTTTTGCCACATTTTGTGTTTCTCACTTGAGGAGTGGAAATTTTGCCACATTGTGCTGCACTATCTTGTGCTTCATTCATGGGTAGCCCCATATTTTCTGTGTTCCTCACATGGGGAGTGGAATTGTTTTGCCACATTGTGCTGCACCCTTCCGTGCTTCGTGTGTTTTCTTGGGTTTGTCCCTCGTTACACCTTCACTTATGGGTTAATCCCATGTTTTCTTAGTTCCTCTCTTGAGGAGTGGCTTTTATTTGCCACTGTCTACCTTCGTGAAGACGTTTTCTTCATGTTAGGTCTTTATTTTCTTTCTCTTTGGTATTGGAGGAGGAGGATGGTGTCAGTGCTTGTAGTTACTGTCTCTTTCTTCCTTCTTCCCTGGTTTTTGTCTGTTTACCCTCTCGTGGTGTGAAGTCCTTCTCATCCCTGGGTTCACGGATAAATATTACTTCTATATATTTTGACTGTAGATAGTTTTCAAATATTACTACTGTATACTTTGATTGTGAGTAGTTTTCTTCTTCACTCTCTGATTTCCTTTTGTTTTCAATTTGGAGAGGGAGAGGATGTGTAGTGTTCTGAGTTTAGTGTTTATATTACGGCACTTCTCTGCATCTAGCTACTCTGCCAGTGTGAGTGTTCCAGGTTAGAATGTGAGTGTGATTGACATGGATGGAATGCTTGGGTGACTGGTGTGAGGTTTGACAGTTGGAGTATGGGCTGAGTAGCTAAGAGGCTGCTCCTGGTGGGGCTGCTTGTTCCAGCATAATTCATCCTGTGAATCTACTTATGGTTAAATAAACCTACTTCTCAACTCTACCTCATCTGCCTCGGCTACATCTCTTCAATGTATGTATGACTCAAATACTACATTATTTCTGTCTCCGGACTCAATTTCCCAACACCCTGCAAGTGGAGCTTGGAAACACTGGAGCTGGATTCTCAGCAAGAGAAAGGCAGCCTCTCTATCAGTGCGTCAGCTGGACAGTCGGCTTCCTTCGGCACTTGCTGTAGCGAGCTGCGTCGGGCAAGTAGATAGTCAAACTGCTCCAAACCACCGTGTGTTTGCTAGGGCATATTTATGCCTTGAAGGTGCCTGGTTTGACGTAAAGTCGGACATAATAACGTCACCAAAGAACCCCAAGGGAATGGTAGTTCTTTGAAAACGCCATGATTTCTAGGACAAATCAATATTCAAGAAAGGGGATGTCCCTGACTGCTGAAACAGAGTTTTCCAAGAAATCGTTGTGGCTTTTTGGAACTAGTGGAAGTAGCCATGCCTGTATTTGGACTGCATGGGCTATGTCTAAATATGGGTATAATTTCTATGCCTGTATAAGGGCAATGTGAATTGTAGCTATATAAGGACATGAATCAGGAAAATTTCACTTGGGACCTAAAACGCTATTCAACACCGTGGCCCCGTCACTGTAATTTGCCTGCACTTCTGGGCTACTGTGTTGCCTTTCCTGCATTTTTGTATTTGATTTTTTGTCTTCCTTTCCTCCCCGTAGCCCACTGGTTCCTTTTTCCCCATTGCACTCCAATTGCTTTTCCCGCTGCTGCGTCCCCTGAGGCCAAGCTCGCCCATTCGCCCTCCTACCCGCCTCCCAGCTGCTCCTCCCTCCCACCTCCCCTTCTTAATGGCGGCTGCCGCACCCGTCTGTGTCCGTCTGTGCCTGGACTGCGCCCAGCGCCAGATCCCCTGGCCCCCGCCAGTGCCACCAGATGCCGCTACGACGCCAACCTCCTCCACACACTCAACACCGGCCGATCAACCACCTGCTTCCAGGCCACCCGAAGATCACCCACGGACCCTTCACCTACCGGATATGCAGCTTCACCAGCCAGCAAACACCTGCAAGTTCTGTCCCTCCCACTAGGGCAAGTCGCAACTACCTCAGATGCATACTACTCAACACCCGCTCCATCCGCAAGCATGCCGTAGAACTCTGGGACCTACTCGACTCATCCTCCCCAGACGTCGCCTTCCTGACTGAAACCTGGATGACTCCCTCGTCGGCACCCGACATTGCCATAGCCATTCTGGAGGGCTTGAAGATTACCCGGAGGGATCGCACCAACAGACCGGGAGGATGAATCGCCATCGTCCACCGGATACCCTCAGAATCTCGACCAGCACCGAAGACACCCTCAGCACCACCGAACACCTGCACTTCCAGATCCCCATCAACCCCTACACCACCCTCAGAGGAACCCTCATCTACAGACCGCCAGGACCCCGACCACAGTTCAGCGACTCCATCACAGACGTCGTCCGTCCGCACGCACTGGCCTCCACAGACTACATCCTCCTCGGAGACCTGAACTTCCACCTCGAGAACGCCAACGACAACTCCACCACCCTGCTTGACAACCTTGCCAACCTCGGACTCAAACAACTTGTCATGACACCAACCCACTCCGCCGGACACACGCTCGACCCCATCTTTTCTGCCAGCAACCACGTCACCTTCAGCCACATCACCGAACTCCACTGGACCAACCACCACGGCGTCCACTTCTCCTTCGAGAAAAACACCACACACAACCACCCGCAATGAATCCCCCACCGCAGCTGGAACAAGAACACCGAAGAGAAGCTAATCACCACCCATGCCCTAGACCCACCTACCGACCACACCGACACCGACACAGCCACCCGCAACCTCAGGCAATGGATCGACGACTGCGCCAACACCCTCGCCCCGATCAAGAAACCCTGAAACAGACGCACCGACAGAAGGGCCATCTGGTTCACCGCTGACCTCCAAGCATCCAAGAAGACTTGCCGAAGACTCAAGAAGAAGTGGAGCCAGGAACAGACACCGGACAACCACGCAGCCCTCAAGAACGCCAGCCGCAGACACCACCAACTTATTCAAACTGCCAAAAGAACCTCCTTCAAGGAACGTATCAACAACAATGCACACAACAGCAAAGAGCTCTACACCATCGTGAAGGAACTTGCCAACCCCAGCTCCAGCTCTAACGACATCCCACCATCACAAGACCTCTGCGATTCGTCAGCCACCTTTTTCACCGCAAGATCATAGACATCCACAAACACCTTCAACACTCCGACCCCCCGACAGACGCCGACACCTCAGACTCACCGCCCCTGGCCTCCTGCTCTCCTGGAACCACGCCAATGACAACGCCATCAAAACAATGAACACCATCCACTCCGGCTCACCGACAGACCCCTGCCCCCACCACATCTTCAACAAAGCGAGCTCCATCATCGCACCACAATTCCGGAAGATCATCAACAGCTTCATCGAGACCGCCACCTTCACGGAGAGCTGGAAACACGCATAGACCAACGCGCTACTCAAGAAACCCAAGGCAGACCCATCAGACCCCAAGAACTTCCGGCCCATCTCCCTGCTCCCATTCCCGGCGAACGTCATCAAGAAGATCGTCAACAGACAACTGACCCACTTCCTCGAAGAGAACAACACCCTGGACTCGTCCCAATCTGGCTTTCGCAGCAACCACAGCACCGAAACCGCCCTCATCGCAGCCACCGACGACATCAGGACCCTGCTGGACAATGGCGAAACCGCTGCACTCATCCTCCTAGACCTCTCGGCCGCCTTCAACACCGTCTGCCACCACAACCTACACACACGCCTCCACAACACAGGGATCCATGACAAAGCTCTGGACTGGATCACCTCCTTCCTCACCAACAGAACCCAGAGAGTCCGCCTCCCTCCATTCCGATCCGAAGCCACCAGAATCACCTCGGCGTACCCCAAGGATCATCCCTCAGCCCGACCCTTTTCAAATGTCACCACTCGCCAACATCGTCCGATCGCACGACCTCAACATTGTCTCATATGCCGATGACACCCAACTCATCCTCTCCCTCACCAAGGACCCCACCACCGCCAAGACCAACTTCTACCAAAGAATGAAGGCCGTTGCCGAATGGATGAAGAATAGCCGCCTGAAGCTGAACTCGGACAAGACGGAGGTCCTCATCCTCGGCCCCTCCGCCTAGGACAACTCCTGGTGGCCGGCCTCGCTAGGAGCTGCACCGACACCCACCGACCACGCACGCAACCTGGGGTTCATCCTGGACTCATCACTGTCAATGACCCAGCAGGTCAACGCTGTCTCCTCCTCCTGCTTCAACACCCTCCGCATGCTTCACAAGATCTACAGATGGATCCCCACTGAAACCAGAAGGACGGTCACCCAGGCCCTCATCACCAGCAGGCTAGACTACGGTAACACCCTCTATGCGGGAATCACAGCCAAACTCCAGAAAAGGCTTCAACGCATACAGAATGCCTCCACAGGCCTCGTCCTCGACATCCCACGCTACAGCCACATCACTGCCCACCTGAGAGACCTGCACTGGCTCCACGTCAACAAGAGGATCACCTTCAAACTCCTCACCCACGCTCACAAAGCACTCCATGACACCGGACCAACATACCTCAACAAACGACTCACCTTCTACACTCCCAACCGCCAGCTTCGCTCTGCTGACCTCTCCCTCGCCACTGTCCCATGCATCCACCATACTACTGGCCGCAGATCTTTCTCACACATCGCCGCCAAGACATGGAACACCCTCCCCATCCACCTGCGAAAGAACCAGAACCTGCTGACCTTCAGGAGACTTCTCAAGACCTGGCTGTTTTAGCAGCAGCAGTCCCCCCCTTAGTGCCTTGAGACCCTCGTGGGTGAGTAGTGTCCTCTACAAATGATTGATTGATTGATTGATTGATTGATTGATTGATTCTCTCTTGAATGGGCAGCCAATAAAGCAATGCAAGCACATGCTTAGCTGAGTGGCGCTTGGAAGTGTTCATAAGCAGACGTGCTGCACAGTTTTGCACTATCTGCAATTTTTTGGTGGTGGTGAGTGGGGCTCCGAGATATAAAGCATTAGCATAGTCAAGGCGTGACAGGATCAAAGCTTGGACCAGCAGTCTTCTAGCAGTAAAGGGTAGCAAGGTAAGGATCTTTCTTAACATTCTTCAAATCCCAAAGCAACAGGCTGCCACCTTACATGCTTGCTCTCTAAAATCAAGATTTTGGTCTAGCCATACACCCTGACTCTTAATTTGTTCTTTTGGGTAAGATGGTGTCCCCAAACAGCTAGGCCAGAATGAGCTTATACTCAGCATAGTGGAGTTACCTAAGAGCATCAGCTCAGACTTGGCTCCATTCAAGTTTAAACAAGCGCTGTCCATCCAACTCGACACATTTTCAAGGCATAAGGCTAACCCCGAGCCTTAAGCATCCTGTTGATTAAGCGAAACCACCAACTGGGTATCATCAGCATAGGTGAAGATCTGAATTCCAAAATAATAATAATAATAATAATCCACATTTGTAAAGCGCACAATCACCCGTAAGGGTCTCTAGGCGCTGGGGGCCGTCGGGAAGATTAAGCAAGCTATTGCCCAGAGTCACATGGTGCTGGGCTAACCTGCCGCCGGAGCCGGGGATCGAACCCTGATCCCCAGAGTCAGTCGCCCTGGCTGCGGCGCCACACCTCTCCCTGGAAAAGGTGTTACTACTTCTGCCAAGGAACTCATATAGTTACATATAGGGTAGACCCAATGGTACTGGGACCTGGGAAATCTTGCAGTACAATAAGGGATGGTCCCAGTAAACAATACTATAAACAAGGGATTATGATAAACAAGTACTCACAATACGTAAAAAACAATACATACAATCAATGACTGAGTAGTGTTATTTAATCACACCCTCGTATTTACAAATATATGAAGAACACATTTAGATTATATCGAAATTGTGCCCAGAAGAAAAGAAAGGGGGTATGGGGAAAGTGGGTGACTTTTGTGAGGATGTAGTGTCCAATTAGGCTTATTATTTCGCCACTATTACACACAAGTTTGTACAGTTGTTACTAGCCAAGCCACACAGTGAAACACAGTAAGAAATATCTGTTGTTTGTAGGCTGGTTTTAAATAGAAGTGTCGACGTTTCGACCCCAGAAAAACGTAGGTTATTATCCACTTTACATAGGGGTCTTCCTCAGGACTGTGAAGGAGGAAAGGGCACCTAGGGTAAAGTAAAATAGTATTAAAAATGGAAGGTTGTCTCGTGGGAGACATTAAAACATAAACTAAAGGCCAAAGGTACTCAAAATTACCATATAAAGCCCTACACGGAGGATTGAAGCATGAAAATGGTGGGCACGTGGGCTCCGATGGGCAGAGCAACTGCACCTGTAAAATTAAGGTGTAGTTTACATGTCCGCCCGTTCATAAATGACACATGGGCAAATGGCAGATGTCCATTGTTAACCAAATAATGCAAGCGGTAATGACTGCTTAAACACTTACATTCCTCGGATGTAATCCGGTATGTCCCATCAAGGCCATATGAATCAGATCAGCCGTAATCATCAGCTTTGGCTACTAGTTAAAAATCTAAACAAGCGGAAAGGAGATTGGCATATATTAACCAAAAGAAGGGGGGAAGGCCTCGCAACATCTAAACTGATTCCAAAACATGGACCACCGCTCAAAGCATTCACCAAATTACCTGCTCTGCTCCCAGAAGTGCATCACACGAGGGCACTTGATCTGGGAATAGAGGGAAAAGGTCCGTAAACATTAGTGGCAACATCCACCTCAGCGTGGGAAATGTGACCAGGACAGACTCTAAAACTAGGAACTCACCGCTCCGGTGGAACTCCAATGGAACTCCAATGGATTGTTCTTGAGAAGGTGACCCTTGGCCCGAGAGGAAGAAACATGGGATCAATCCTCAATATCAGGAAAGGGAAATGGATGACACGTTTTGACTCCAAAAGTAATGGACTCAATTAACAAGATTCAAGCCATGTCTTTTACTAATTTCCAGACATAGAATATTCCGCAATGGGTCTGTCGCCATGACTCTAATGTGTTACACTTTCTTTGATGAAATGTATTTTGCTCAAGGCCAAGGTTAAACTGTATGGTTATATATTCCTAACTGTGCTCCAATGGTTAGCCATGTGTGTAAGACACCAACCCCAACGTGTAGAAATGTGGCTTATACTTTGTTGGCTCAATATGTGACCTACCCAGTACAAACGCAATGTATTTTCATTGTCCTAATGTATCTAAATCTGTCTGTGATATCACATGCTCAATTTATTACACTATTATTGGAAATGTCTTTCCTATGCAGTAATAACGGCTACACTTTCCATTTCATTAGGGGTTACCTTTCTAGAAATCGTTGGTACTTTGATACACACTTCATTTTAATCATTAATTCCTCTTTTTAAATATACGAGCACGAGCCCTTTTTAACGTGGCTGAGTCTAGTGTCCCTTTCCATGCCAGGGACGGTAACACGGTGATGCTGCTTGTACAGCATCCAGCGTCAGCGGGCGGTACGTGCAGGCCATGACGCGGGACACGTATGCGTTTATAAGTGGAATCAGGAGAAAGGCTTGGTTCCCTCTTTTCCTTTGAGGCGATTGGCAGCATACTGACAGTAAGCGCATCTGAGCAACACGCTCCGTATTTCTTTTGTGGCACCTTCTCTCTGTAATCATCCATGTGGCGTCCGCCTCCCGACCTAATTCTAGCCCTTTTCAACACTAGATTTGGACATTGCCATTGACTGAGACGGGGGGCCACCGAGGAGCGGTGAGTTGCTAGTTTTAGAGTCTGTCCCGTTCACATTTCCCACGCTGAGGTGGATGTTGCCACTAATGTTTACACACCGTTTCCCTCTATCCCCATATAGAGTGCCCTCCTGTGATGCACATCTGGGAGCAGAGCAGGTCATTTGGTGAACGCTTAGGGCGGTGGTCCATGTTTCGGAATCAGTTTAGATGTTGAGAGGCCTTTCCCCTTTTTTGGTTAATATATGCCAATCTCCTCTCCGCTTGTTTAGATTTGTAACTAGTGGCGAAAGCTGATCTGATTCATATGGCCTTGATGGGACATACCGGATTACATCCGAGGAATGTAAGTGTTTAAGCAGTCATTACCGCTTGCATTATTTGGTTAACAATGGACGTCTGCCATTTACCCATGTGTCATTTATGAACGGGCGGACATGTAAACTACACCTTCATTTTACAGGTGCAGTTGCCGCGCTCTCTGTCCGTCGAGCCCACGAGCACGACTTTTTCATGCTTCAGTCCTCCGTGTAGGGCTTTATATGGTAATTTTGAGGACCTTTGGCCTCTAGTTTATGTTTTAATGACTCCCACGATACCACCATCCATTTTTAATACTATTTCACTTTACCCTAGGTGCCCTTTCCCCCTTCACAGTCCTGAGGAAGACCCCTATGTAAGGTGGATAATAACCTATGTTTTTCTGGGGTCGAAACGTCAACACTTCTATTTAAAATTAGCCTCCAAACAATGGATATTTCTTACTGTGTTTCACTGTGTGGTTTGGCTAGTAACAACTGTGCAAACTTGTGTGTAACAGTGGCGAAATAATAAGCCTAATTGGATGCCTAATGTGAATCGGTTGATTGCATCAATTTTCTTACCTGTCCATGACACTCCATCCTCACAAAAATCCCCCACTTTCCCCAATACCCCCTTTCTTTTCTTCTGGGCACAATGTCAATATAATCTAAATGTGTTCTTCATATATTTGTACATATGAGGGTGTGAATAAATAACACTACTCAGTCATTGATTGTATGTACTGTTTTTTACCTATTGTGAGTACTTGTTTATCGTAATCCCTTGCTTATATTATTGTTTACTGGGACCATCCCTTATTGTACTGAAGGAACTCATATAGACATTAAATAGAGTGGGGCTCAGGGAAGATCCCTGAGGAACCTCACAACTAAGGGGCCTTAGCTTTGAGGTGATTTCCTCTTCAAAGACAACAAAGGACCTGTCCTCTAAAAAGGACTGTAGCCATTTTAACACTGTTCCGACAACTCCTGCCTTCCTAAGTCTTTCGATTAACAGATGATGGTTCACTGTATCAAAGGTTGTGCTGAGATCTAACAAAATAAGAGCAGCGCAGCCCCCTCCATCCAAATATTTTCTTATTTCTCCCACCACTGTCAGGAGTGCAGTTTCTGTGCCTTGTTGTGGTCTGAACCCAGTCTGTGAGGGATGAAGATGATTATTTTTTTCAAGGAAGGATGAGAGAGTATTGTTTACGTGCTTCTCAGCTAATTTACCAATTGCTGGTAGTAGTGAGATAGGGCGGTAGTTTGCCAACATGTCAGGATCTAGGTTAGTTTTTTAGGTCTCGCCTGTCAATGCGCATGCGCATTGAGCAGAGCGAGACTATGGGGGCTTAAACAAAGCTTACCTACACTGGCGATTCACTGGCGATTTGATGAAGTGCATGTGCACTTTTAACTCAATGCGCAAGCGCAATTAGTTAAAATGCGCGTGCACAGCATCAAATTGTCAGCTTAGTGCCGCCAGCAGCTCTTCCCGCTCCGCCCCCTGCTGCATCAAAGGCTTGGCGCTGTGCCTCAGCCCAGCCATTCTCCTCCCCTAATTACCCCCTGCGGCATCAAAGGCTTTTTCACGGTCGGCCGGCCGTGCTTTCAGTTCACGGCCGTCCGGCCGTGTCTCCTTTTCTTTTTTTTTTTTTCATTAATTGAATGTCTTCCAGGAAGCTCTCCTCATCCGTAGCTTTAGGTGTGATGACAGCATTTCCTTATAAGATTACTGCTCTCTTGGGAATATATGAGGGCAGGAAGCCTTCTGAATTCGGCTGATCATTATCAGAGAGTGTTTTGGTGAAAATACGGGACTTTTCTTATGCGTGCTGCTACAAAAAGAGCTCAGCTCTCCTTAGCTACGGGAAAGCTGTTTGGCTTACTTCTGCTCGCTCAGCCAGCAATTGTGCCATGTGGTGTGTTTTTAGCTTTACTAGCTCATTGGTGTGTACTGGCTTGCCACTTTGCTGGAATAAAGTACCGGCCATAACGCTGAATACGACTTTCTTTTAATTAGTTCACCAGTTTGCTGCCAAGTGAATTTGAGAGTAATAGTGGCAATCATGTTTGAAACTGCATAACGTGAGCGGAATAAGCTTGCAAGCCGCAATCACTCCACATCCACCACATCCACCACCACATCCACCCTCACCCTCACTCACCCTCAACCCCTCACCCTCAACCCCTCACTCACCCTCACTCTCACTCACCCTCACTCACCCTCAACCCCTCACCCTCACCCACCCTCACCCTCACTCACCCTCACTCACCCTCACCCTCACTCACCCTCAACCCCTCACCCTCACTCACCCTCACCCTCACCCTCCCCCTCCCTCAACCCCTCACCCTCACTCACCCTCACCCTCACTCACCCTCAACCCCTCACCCTCACTCACCCTCAACCCCTCACCCTCACCCTCACCCACCCTCACTCACCCTCACCCTCACTCACCCTCACTCACCCTCACCCTCACCCTCACTCACCCTCCCCCTCACTCACCCTCACTCACCCTCACTCACCCTCACCCTCACTCACCCTCACTCACCCTCACCCTCACTCACCCTCACCCTCACTCACCCTCAACCCCTCACCCTCACTCACCCTCACTCACCCTCAACCCCTCACCCTCACTCACCCTCACCCACCCTCACCCTCACCCTCACTCACCCTCAACCCCTCACCCTCACCCTCACTCACCCTCAACCCCTCACCCTCAACCCCTCACTCACCCTCACTCTCACTCACCCTCACTCACCCTCAACCCCTCACCCTCACTCACCCTCACTCACCCTCACTCACCCTCACCCTCACTCACCCTCAACCCCTCACCCTCACTCACCCTCACCCTCACTCACCCTCACCCTCACTCACCCTCACCCTCACTCACCCTCAACCCCTCACCCTCACTCACCCTCAACCCCTCACCCTCAACCCCTCACCCTCACCCTCACTCACCCTCAACCCCTCACCCTCAACCCCTCACCCTCACTCACCCTCACCCTCACTCACCCTCAACCCCTCACCCTCACTCACCCTCAACCCCTCACCCTCACTCACCCTCACCCTCACTCACCCTCAACCCCTCACCCTCACTCAACCTCACTCACCCTCACCCTCACTCACCCTCACTCACCCTCACCCTCACTCACCCTCACCCTCACTCACCCTCACTCACCCTCACCCTCACTCACCCTCACTCACCCTCACCCTCACTCACCCTCACTCACCCTCACCCTCACTCACCCTCACCCTCACCCTCACTCACCCTCAACCCCTCACCCTCAACCCCTCACTCACCCTCACTCTCACTCACCCTCACTCACCCTCAACCCCTCACCCTCACTCACCCTCACTCACCCTCACTCACCCTCACCCTCACTCACCCTCAACCCCTCACCCTCACCCAACCTCACCCTCACCCTCACTCACCCTCAACCCCTCACCCTCACCCTCACCCTCACTCACCCTCAACCCCTCACCCTCACTCACCCTCAACACCTCACCCTCACCCTCACTCACCCTCACACTCACCCTCACTCACCCTCACCCTCTCACCCTCAAACCCTCACTCACCCTCAACCCCTCACCCTCACTCACCCTCAACCCCTCACCCTCACTCACCCTCAACCCCTCACCCTCAACCCCTCACCCTCACCCTCAATCACCCTCACAACACATATTGTGTTACAATAGGTGTCACATTTGCGAAAGATAAAACTATTGGCATTGTAAATAACAAAGCTATTAATTTCGCTATTTTCAAAACAAGCACATAAATAAAAAAAAGTGTCCTTTACAATACCAATAGCTCAAACTTTCCTAATGCGAGACCTATTGCATTGCTGTGCTTCTCTCCCCTGCTGCACTCTCCTGCTCTCTAGAGATGTGGCCTAACGACCAGAGCTGCCATCTAAGTCACGTAAATACAAAACATGTTGCATTCCAAATGCTATAGGTGTCACATTCGCGAAAGTTATAACTATTGGCATTGTAAATGACAAAGCCATCAATTTAGCAATTTTAAAAACCAACAAATAAATAAAATATGTCATTTACAAGACCAATAACTCCAACTTTTCTAATGCGAGACCTATTGCATTTGCAATGCTTGTTTTAGGAGTGATCTAACCATTGCTTGTTTCCATCGGGGACCAACGAAGCATTTATCACATTTAGGATTACTGGGGATACAGTTTCAGAAATTAAGTTTAAAATGTTAGGGGGGCAACGTCTGACGGTGCTCCAGATTTAAGTTGACTAAGAAACCCTTGAAGGGAGATCAGACTCAGGGGAGAATAGCCTCCAACAAGCAGTCTCACCCTCACCCTCACTCACCCTCAACCCCTCACCCTCACTCACCCTCAACCCCTCACCCTCACCCTCACTCACCCTCAACCCCTCACCCTCAACCCCTCACTCACCCTCACTCTCACTCACCCTCACTCACCCTCAACCCCTCACCCTCACTCACCCTCACTCACCCTCACTCACCCTCACCCTCACTCACCCTCAACCCCTCACCCTCACTCACCCTCACCCTCACTCACCCTCACCCTCACTCACCCTCACCCTCACTCACCCTCAACCCCTCACCCTCACTCACCCTCAACCCCTCACCCTCAACCCCTCACCCTCACCCTCACTCACCCTCAACCCCTCACCCTCAACCCCTCACCCTCACTCACCCTCACCCTCACTCACCCTCAACCCCTCACCCTCACTCACCCTCAACCCCTCACCCTCACTCACCCTCACCCTCACTCACCCTCAACCCCTCACCCTCACTCAACCTCACTCACCCTCACCCTCACTCACCCTCACTCACCCTCACCCTCACTCACCCTCACCCTCACTCACCCTCACTCACCCTCACCCTCACTCACCCTCACTCACCCTCACCCTCACTCACCCTCACCCTCACCCTCACTCACCCTCAACCCCTCACTCACCCTCACTCACCCTCACCCTCACTCACCCTCAACCCCTCACCCTCACTCACCCTCAACCCCTCACCCTCACCCTCACTCACCCTCAACCCCTCACCCTCACCCTCACCCTCACTCACCCTCAACCCCTCACCCTCAACCCCTCACTCACCCTCACTCTCACTCACCCTCACTCACCCTCAACCCCTCACCCTCACTCACCCTCACTCACCCTCACCCTCACTCACCCTCAACCCCTCACCCTCACCCAACCTCACCCTCACCCTCACTCACCCTCAACCCCTCACCCTCACCCTCACCCTCACTCACCCTCAACCCCTCACCCTCACTCACCCTCAACACCTCACCCTCACCCTCACTCACCCTCACACTCACCCTCACTCACCCTCACCCTCTCACCCTCAAACCCTCACTCACCCTCAACCCCTCACCCTCACTCACCCTCAACCCCTCACCCTCACTCACCCTCAACCCCTCACCCTCAACCCCTCACCCTCACCCTCAATCACCCTCACAACACATATTGTGTTACAATAGGTGTCACATTTGCGAAAGATAAAACTATTGGCATTGTAAATAACAAAGCTATTAATTTCGCTATTTTCAAAACAAGCACATAAATAAAAAAAGTGTCCTTTACAATACCAATAGCTCAAACTTTCCTAATGCGAGACCTATTGCATTGCTGTGCTTCTCTCCCCTGCTGCACTCTCCTGCTCTCTAGAGATGTGGCCTAACGACCAGAGCTGCCATCTAAGTCACGTAAATACAAAACATGTTGCATTCCAAATGCTATAGGTGTCACATTCGCGAAAGTTATAACTATTGGCATTGTAAATGACAAAGCCATCAATTTAGCAATTTTAAAAACCAACAAATAAATAAAATATGTCATTTACAAGACCAATAACTCCAACTTTTCTAATGCGAGACCTATTGCATTTGCAATGCTTGTTTTAGGAGTGATCTAACCATTGCTTGTTTCCATCGGGGACCAACGAAGCATTTATCACATTTAGGATTACTGGGGATACAGTTTCAGAAATTAAGTTTAAAATGTTAGGGGGGCAACGTCTGACGGTGCTCCAGATTTAAGTTGACTAAGAAACCCTTGAAGGGAGATCAGACTCAGGGGAGAATAGCCTCCAACAAGCAGTCTCCATCTTGGGCTGTCTCGTCGGGTGGAAGTAAGGTTTGTGAAACTGACACCAGAGGAAAGGACTTGTAAATACTTTGTATTTTATCGGAGAAGAATTCTGCAATTCGGTTGCTGTGAGAAGGGATATCCACAAAAGCAGGAGGAGTTAGGAGTGATTTTGCAATCCGAAAGATTTCCTGAGGACAGTTTGCTGCCAAAGTAATTCTATCTTTATAACAGAGAGCTTTTGCAGCTTATATTTCAGATTTGTACTTCTTTATAACCTCTCTATGTTTGATTTTGTTAGTTACTGAAGGGTACTTTCTCTCATTTCTATCCAGCTTTTTGCTTGACTGTCTAAGCTCCCAAAGTTTGGGTGTATACCAGGCATTTTGATTGGATCCTGCTTTATTGTGAGTCCATTTCTTTGGTAGAATAGTGTCGAGTGACGACTCTAACCAGCTGTCGAAATCGTCATTCGCAGTGACTGGGTTAGTTTCGAGAATGGGAACGGAATCTTCCAGGATAGTCACCCAGGGTTTTATAGGCAGTTTTGACCAAACTCGTACTTGTTTGCTTGTTCTCGAAGCCAAAGCAATAGCCTCCTGTGCTACCCATAAAAATGGAGTTAGATTATGGTCCGTCCAAAGCACCAGAATAGGGTCCTTGACCGGAACATTAGAAATATTTGAGAAAATGGGGTCAAGTAAATGGCCTTTACAGAGGGTGGGGCCACCAACTGATTGAGTATGGCTATTTCACCTCCTCTACCTATGTCTCGGGCCAGCCTCTGTATTGCATAGCCCAGAGGGAGGGCTTGAAGAATAGCAGGGTCAGCATCTTTGTTCAACCAAGTCTCTGTTAGTAAGAGAACAGATGAGGTTGAGGTTGTCCAACTTATACGGTTCCAGGCGCTGACTGATTGGGTACCTTCCAGTCAGGATGGGGCAGATCCATCAGAGTGCTTGTCCTTGTATTCCGATCTTGTGAAGGCGTTGGATGAGCATGGGGTGGGAGACTGGGTCAAGGGCTGCAGAGAAGTACAGGAATAGAGGACCGCCATGTCTCCTTTGTCTAGTCATGTGTATGTCATCTGTGGCAACGATGAGGGCCGTTTCCATGCTGTGGTAGTGTTTGAAAGCGGACACAGTTGTGTTTTAAGAAGTTAGTGGTTGTTGAGGTATTTGGTGAGGTGTCTGTTGATGATTTTCTTTAAGACTTTGGCTAAGAATGATGGAAGGGAGATCAGTCTGTAGTTAACAAGCGTTGTAGGGTCTGCAGAAGGTTTCTTTAGCAAAGGGAGAACAGTTACATGTTTCCTTGCATCTGGGAATATCGCGGAAAGAGGTGGAGGCATTCAAAACGGGTTTGAGCATCGTGGTTAGCATTGGTTTGTAGGATAAGATCGGAAGGCATTTGGCGAGGTCTGTCAGGTTCGGTTGTGGGTTGAAGTTGCTGGAAATGGCACTGATTTTGTTGCTGAAGAATTGAAAGAGATTGTTGCAGAGGTCCTTTGCTTCTGTTGCTGCTGGCATCAGTGCGGTCCACCACAGTGTAAACAAAAAAAATCCAAGACAGAAGGACTAGTCCATCTATGAACCCATGATCAGGAACAACATCCCTGTATCCATGGGGGCCGTACCAACACTGCTCCAATTTAGGAAAGAGTTGGAGACTCACCTTTTAAAAGAACACTACATCACAATGAATTAACCATCCACAACCCGGCTTCCCATCCTCCTAATAGTTGACTTTACGCTTGTTTTTAACCATAACCATAAATAGCACTCCACTGTATTTTGGCTTGGTTTGCACTATAGAAATACCATACACATACATACAAACATAAACGCTCCATTTGCACCTGCCTGTCGCACTCTTTGGCTGGTGCATACAAACATGTGCACATACATACATGTGAGTAGGTGTGTCCACTCTGTCTGTTACATCTGATTTTAAGATGGGTCCATTTTTGAAGGCCAGTGACCTATGAAGGTGGAGAGTTCTTTGTCAGTTATCATGGGCCCTTATTGTTAATGGTGTTATAAGTGAGGCAGAGAGCTTTAAATTCTATACACTTGAGAATTCAGAGCCAATGTAGTTCTTCTAGATGTAAAGACAAAGAGGTGCGAGGAGGAAGGTTGAGTAAGCTTTGAAGTGGCTTTCTGTACCATTCAGAGATGGTGAATTAGAAATTGTAGGCAAGGAGGTACAATGAAATAGCACAATCTAGGCAGGTGACTATCAGAGATTGAACCATGGATTTACTGCTCTCCATGGTAAGAAAACAAATGATCTCCAGCAGCATCTTAAGGAAGTGGAAACAGATGGCCATGACATGACAGTTGTCATTCGTGAAAGAAAGTTTATTTTCCATTTGGAGATCAAAGTTGCTAACAGATTTGACAGATGAGAGGAAGGTGTCCAGCATGGAGGGTCACCATGCAGACGACCACACAGGTGCCTCTTGGCAGAAGAATAACACCTCCGTGTTGTTGCCATTTAGTTTGAAACAACCGGAAATATCCAATAGACAACAGCTTCCATGCAGGATTTGAATTTGCCTCAGGTGTTATAGATAAGATAATAGATTAGATAGTGAGAAGAATTTGTGTGTCATCTGCGTAAGAGACGATATCACAACCAAAACCCCTGGCAAGAGGAGTAATTAGGGAGACATAAAAATTAAAGCAGAATGGAACTTGAAGATGAACCTTGCGAGACTCCAGAATTAAGCGCAGTAGCAGGAGAAAGGAATGGGGCAAGAAATATTGTCAATGTGCGGTCTTTGAGAAAGGAGCGTAGCCATCTTACGGCCTGTTTGCATAGTCCAATGTCCTGAAGACTGGATCTAAGAATTGGATGACCTTATCAAATGGGGAGGAGAGATCAAGTTGGACTATGGTGTCTGATCCCCCCCGGTCCAGAATTAATGTGATGTCATTGGTAACTGGCTTTTTTTTCTGTACAGTTTGTCTAAAATGAACAATGATCAATAGAAAGAAGATAATTATGATAACATGTATATTATTATTATTTTCCTACATATTACAGGTTACTCCCAGAAAGACAGAGTCTCTCTATATATCCTATACACATTTTTTATTTTTTTTAAATTGGCTTACTTTTACAGATTCTAATATGTTTTTACAAGAAATTACTAACTGGTTTTGGTGTGTGATATTTTGCATAGCAGATTCCACTTTTATTCTTCATATCTGCAATCATACTGTTTCTTTGATGAAGGATTTAAGTGGTTCTATGGAAAAGTGATTGTGTAGCAATCTTATATCCAGAAAGGAATTATTATTAGTACTAGTAATAGTAGTTCACAAATTCTTCAGTTCATGTGTCTATTTGATCCCCTCTCTCTCTCAGCATTCCCGTTTGTTTTTCCTTGCTATGGACAATCTAGTGTGCAACAACTAGTTACAGCTACCTCCCACAAAAGGAATGCCTTCTCTGCCATTCCAGATAGGATACAGACTGGATTACTTGCCAAGTCTCCAGGCCTCATTCCTTGCCTCGCCTGAGCCTCGACTTCATGTCGGCAAAGTCCTTTAATGGTGCTGTTGTTATTGTCATTTACACATATAAAAAAGTTGCAAAAGGGGTACTTAGAAGCACCAAGTGTTGCATAGCTTTTTAGTGCTTATATATATACATTGAGGGCCATTGATGAGCTCACAACAAAAGACAACCACATTTGTTGTGATAGGTTATGGCTTGATAAATACAAAGTTATGTTTATAAAACATATAATCCTGAAACATCTGGTAATGATTTACGCAGTTTGAAGCTTTCTGATGCATTCCTAAAATAATATCGGCAAGCACCTATCTCAGGTGTTTGTGTGAGTGCCCTCAAGACACACAAAGAGACACGTCTCCTGTACAGAGTTGGCTCTTTGTCAAGGCTAGCAGAGTGATAGCCCCATGTTATGGCTGGTTAAAGAATGACGAAAACAACAAGCGCTCAAGAGCAGATTCATTTGTAACCAAAGATAAGGGCTCTGGCAGACGCCAAGATAAGTTGGCAATGCACATCAACATAACCTTAACGTTTCAGCCTAGAAAACACACAGTGCCTGCTGGTCGATGGAGACATGTTGTAGCCACGACCACCAGGGCAGACGCCGATCTGGTCTACTAATACAAACACATTTCTCAAGTTTCCAAAGCCATGCACGACTAGCTCTGCCAGTCTAGGTTTTTGCTTCGCGTTTTGGGGATTTGTAGTCCAATTTACCCAACTATAAAAATCAGGACTAGTAATTCCAGAATTCAGGGAAAACTGTACTGGATGAGAAAGGTATGCATGGACCTGGCAAAAGTTAGACGTGTATACACCTAACACACTTTGTTATTATTTGTGTTTGTGTCTTGAAGTAACTTAGTACATCATGTTCATGAAGAAGATGAGGTTTAATGAAAACAAACAGGTTCTACATCCACTGTCAATGAAGAGCAGCCTATTCTCCCCAACTCCCCACACATAGAATGTCCACCCCAGAGAGAACGATAACATTCTAAGCATGTGCATGACATTCTACAATAAAATACAGTAATCACAAACTAATAAGAATACTACATGTCTGATTACTCTTTTTGGGGGTTAAAGGTGATCTGGAGGTGACACGTTTAGGTAAGATTACCAGATAACTCCCTGCCCCAGTCCTGGGTTTTGATTTAGCAAACTAATGTATTCTGGTAGCAGGAGTTGTGACTCTTAGCAACAAACACATTTGAACGAACATAAGAGATCACGTAGTTTATAAAAGGAAGGTTTTATAAAAGTAAAGCCCAGGACGGAAGTATTGTGTCCTTGGTAAAATAGAGTAATCTGGCAAACCTGCATTTATGAAAGACCCTAAGCATCACCCAAAATATATGCGTCTATCTCCACTGGTAGGAAAGTGATAAGCGAGACTCCTCTCATCCTGGAGATTTAAACGACTTCCATTAGCATCTCTTCATTATAGACATGAAACCGAAAATGAATATAATGATCTCTCTTAATTGATTCTCACTTATTCTGTTTCATTCCTGACAGACTGTATCTTTTCTCACTGGGCTCTCTGGCTGCGCGTTGGCTACCGCAACAAGTTCAGAGTGGCAGCAGAATGAGGTGTATGGCATATGAATATGGTATATGGAATGTTACAGAAGAACATTGGAATGCCCTCCTATTGCATCCAGAGTTTGATATGCAGGTTTTGTGACCTCTGTGTATACTATAGCCTGCGCATGGTACTTCAGAGACAGAAGGTAGACTGCAGCTTTCCCCTTGCATTTCCTAACTCCACCTTTTTGAGTCGAGAACTTTAAACCCTGATTTTTGCGCTGTTCAGTACCTCTACATATTCCCCGTTTGCATAGTTAACACATTGATTTAATCTTTTACACCATGCCTCTGGGATGAAAAAGTGGCACAGCAGCCCTCCTTCACCAAACGTCTTGACCCTCCCCCCTTGTATGTCGATGTATGTGACCAGCTGTGACCAGCTGTCACCAGCTTTATTGCCTGGGTCCCGGATGAGGATACAGGATAGGTGGAGTGGGTCAGGGGACAGGCTGAGGCAGCGTTATATTCATTGAAAACGTTAGCTGCGTATGGGATAAAGTGTTCCCTGCCATACATTATAGGGATATTGCCAGTCAGCAAGAAGTTCCTTTATTAAGTAATGGAACTTCGAGTTGACTTATAATAACCTTTTTACATATGTCAGAGGGTAATTACTTAAAAAACATAGTCACACTATCATACTTCCCATAATCTGCTTCATTCATTGGTGTTGCTCTTCATATGAAGAAGATAGTATGTTTACAGATATGAAGAATAAAAATAGAGCTTGCAGTGCGAAACTTAAATACACTAAAAAGCAGTTAGTATCTCACTGCAAAAACAATATTAGAATACATTTAATGTAACCCAGATAAATAAATGCTGTAGCTCAGAATGTGCAAAACATGCAGAGATTGTGTCTTTTCTGTAATGACATATGTCCTGATAAAAATATTCATTCAAATATGTCATTCTGCTTATCTCTGTGGAGAGATGTGGCGCAGTGGCCAGGGCAGCTGACTTTGGAGCAAAGGATTCATGGTTCGATCCCTCCGGCGGCTGCTCAGCTCAGCACCATGTGACTCTGGGCAATAGCTCACTTAGTTTCCACGGCGTCCCCCAGCGCCTTGAGGCCCATAAGGGTGAGTAGTTTGTGCTTTACAAATAAGGTTTTACTGTTCAGTTCAGAAAAAAACAGTTCAGAAGAACAAAGATCAAGTCCTCCTTGTTTCTGCTTAAACTGCAGCTGTAATTATGCTCTGTAACATACCTTTCACCTTGCCAACTGTAATAAGGAAATTAGAAACAGACTTTTATACAGTGATTGCACGCTCCCATATTTTATTTTTGCATATATGCGTGTGTTTTTCATGCGTGTGCGTGTATGTATATAAATGTGTGAATGCGTGTGTTTATATGTAAGCTTATATACATATCAGAGTTGTGATAGTGACTCTAGTTATAGTTCTGTCACACTTTCCTGCAAAATGTATTTTTTTAATATTTGATAACATTGGCTCTGTTGATGAATCTTCATGGAATTTGGCACACCCGTAGCAAAACAGGCTAAGGTCTGGCTTGCAAAATTTGATGTCCAACTAGAGCCCAAAGCCCCTTCCCACGGGTATGCAGATGCCTGGCCAGGGTTTGAGGAACTCGAGAGCCGTGCCGGGGTGCTCTAACCGAGCTTTGAATTCTATAAGTCCCATTGAAAAAATACATTTTTAAAGATTTAGTCTCCTGAACCTTTATGGTTCATTTTTATTTTTGAAGACGGAGCCCCCAATACCATTGTTCCAGCTTTGGGTCCGGAGACAACGGGAGAAACAAGCATTTACAATGCAATGGTTTCGCATTTGGAAAAGTTAGAGTTATTGGCATTGCTCATGACATTTCTTTTTTTTTTTTACTTATAAATAAATGGCATTGTTATTTACATTGCCAACAGCTCTCTCAGCCCACACAGCCCTCACAGCCCACACAGCCCTCACAGCCCTCACAGCCCACACAGCTATCACAGCCCACACAACTCTCACAGCCCACACAACTCTCACAGCCCACACAACTCTCACAGCCCACACAACTCTCACAGCCCACACAACTCTCACAGCCCACACAACTCTCACAGCCCACACAACTCACAGCCCACACAACTCACAGCCCACACAACTCACAGCCCACACAACTCTCACAGTCCACACAACTCTCACAGCCCACACAGCCCCCACAGCCCCCACAGCCCCCACAACTCTCACAGCCCCCACAACTCTCACAGCCCCCACAACTCTCACAGCCCCCACAACTCTCACAGCCCCCACAACTCTCACAGCCCCCACAACTCTCAGCCCACACAACTCTCACAGCCCACACAACTCTCACAGCCCACACAACTCTCACAGCCCACACAACTCTCACAGCCCACACAACTCTCACAGCCCACACAACTCTCACAGCACACCTGAAGAGGTGGTGATACAATTCTATGACAGAGAAATGGTGCTCGCAATGGCAGTATTTGACAAGAGAAAGGCCTTCACTGTGAAAAGGGGAGGTGGCTGCTCTCCCTCTCTCTCGAGATACCAAGCAGCTCAAAGTCTCTGTGAACACGTTGCTGCTAGAAAAAGAAAAGGCAGGCACTTCTTGGCCGAGGACGTAAAGAATAGAAGCGGAGGATTTTGATTTGAGGCAAAAACACTAGAGCAACAAGACAATGGAGCAGAGAACACCAATACTTCAACTAGGGGACATGATATCCCTTTCCAAGCAAGACATGCATCAACTGTGGGCCAGGGAACACACCACAACAGAATGGAAAAGAACCAACTCTATAACACGCAATGCACTAATAATGAAATAGGGACGGGACAGAAGGAAGCAGACATCCAAACAGTGCTCAACACTCGAGTGGCTGTTGGTAGGAGGATGCAAGACCAGACTGGCCTCCCCTTCCCCCCCTCCCCTAACGGACCCTGCATAGTGTCACCAGGTCACTGGCAGGATAAGGAAAAGATTTAGACTATGACAGAGAACACACTGACAACAGGAACGTGGGTGTCCGTTTCGGGGACAGAGAGAGACAAAAAACGGAGGAAAAGGGCACACAACGAGACCCTGTTACAAGCTGGGTAGGTCAGGAAATACGTAAACACCAGCTCAAGGAATAAGCACACAGTCTTGGGCTCACAAAAAGCGCCAGTAATGAGTTGGGCCAGTGAATACACTGACACGGGAAGGGGGGGGCGGGGGCGGGAACGGCACACGGACAGCGGGAATGGGGGGGCGCAGGAACGGGCACTCACCTGGACTTCTTCCGGTGGAACTTCGCAGTCAAACTTCCCAATGGTTCTCAGAAGGCCTGGCTGCTGCCTATGTAGACTTCAGCGTGGCAACTGCCATGCTCGGTGCAGGCTCCGGTCGCCCCGGTCTCGTCCTGGCTTTGCGGGGCTTCCTTCAGGCTCCCTCACTCATCCGGGAGCAGGCCGATCTTCCAGTCGGCTCCTACACTCACCGGGGGCAGGAGCAGATGCCTTGAAGCTCCGGCGACGGCTTCCTAGGAGCGGAGTCTTGCTTCGGGGGCTGGGCCAATCCCAGCGCGGCCCTGCGGCGAGCCTCCGCTGACGTCAGCGCTTCCTGGGCCAATCAGGACGCGACTTCCTCGTCGAGCCCTCCGCCAAGGCCCAATCAGTGCGCGGCTTTCCCGGGTCAGCCGCCAATCAGCAGGCGGACCCTTCGGTGCAGTCTTCATGGCTTTGGAGCTGCGGCGGTGATTTCCCAGGCAAATGCAAGCCCTGGGTCGCGGCGGTGAACACAGTAGACGATCTTTGATTTAGGGGCGCTCCCAGGCAGGGAGTTCTTCGGTCACAGGAAGCGAGGGCTGGAGAGTACGATCTCGGCCCTCGGCAACTCCCCTGGCTGGCGGCAAAGATGAGCGCGGCGCTCTCGGTCAGATAAGAGAGCAGCCGGCGCGCCCCACACCACGCAGTTGAAACCACCTTTGTCTTTAGGCACACGCTGGCTCACAGATTCTCCAGGCCACGATAGCGGTAGGCACCACAGTCACTTCAAACGGCGCACGGACAGGGGGGGGGCAGAACGGCACAGAGGACATGAGACGCAGCAAGCACTTACCAGAGGAAGACTTCTTCCGGCGGCGGTCGGCCTCGGAATGACAAAAGCAAACACGGACGACAAAAAAAAGAAACCCCGCCCACCGCCCGATGACTACACAGAGGGAACGCCCATGGAAAAAATCTCGGGAACGCCCCCGAATCTGGTCCGGCCTTGACGGACAGATCTCTGTTCCAATGGCTAGCCTCCATTTATGGAGCTAGCCAATGGAACAGAGGGGCGTATTCCAGAGTCCTTACTGAAATCAAGAGATTTCTCCTGGAGGCGGAGCTTACGCTCCGTGCTCCAGGCGAAACCTAAAAACAGTTTCCTCATCTACTCAGATCTGTTTACTTATTATTATTTTTATCTCGGTCAGCATATAGTCACAAACTTGAGTTCAATGACATCCGCAGAGAAACTGTTGGGCTATCTCTAACTTTTTCCCCTTTTCAAGCCTATCCCAAAACGTGGGTTTAAATGCTCTTTTCTCTAACTTCTCAATGGACTTAAACCAAACCAAAGAAAGGTGCCATCTTGGTCTTTGGTGGAAAGTTCTACTTTGATGCCTTGTTTGATGTCAATTCGTGCATCTTTTTTTTTGTATTTGAGTGCAAAGATTCCAATGGGAGTTGTCTAGGGGTTATCTGCCCCGAGCACACCCAACCTTTATAGATCTGCACAAAACGTGCCATACAGTGCCTAGATCAATATACTTTTTTAAAAAACGTTGTGCAGATTTGTCAAATGGCCCCAAAGTTATTAAGAAAACAAAAGTTTCTTTTCAACTAAAACTCTGATCTACCAAATGTAATGCAAGGGCTGCTAGGCCTTAGAACTAGACATAATCAAGTGTCTGATGTGGGTCATCATAACATCTAACCACACTCAACAATTTGAAGGCCATAGATTTTGGAACAGAAAAACTGTCCGCTTATCATCCCAGACAAGGAAGTAGACATCATTGAGGTGGTATTTGCAGGGGCACAAGGGCCCAAAGTGAGTGGCCTGTTGTCTGCAATGTCAGCTTTTTTTTAAAATTACCTTCCCAAAAGGTTGCTTGCATTAAGGCCCCTGGCACTCTTGCTATTACACTGATAAAGACAATGTTTCAGAAATGTTATGCAGTTCTGAAAGCAAATCAATACCCTACCTCAGACGGAGCATCAAAAAAGAAACAATATATCAATCTGGGACAAAAAAAGCACCCTTACTCAGAGAACTGGGAATATAGACATCAAGGAACAGCAGGCACCTAGCCGCCTTCTCAACTAGAGTGAAGCATTTAAACTCATGACAATAAATGAAACTGCCCAAGCAGAGGATACCAGAACAACATCTAACAGTCTCTAACAAGCAGGAATCAAAGATGTCCACTTACCCGGTATAAACAGCAATGGAATCATGCACCCTACAGCGAGGCGCAATAGACATGTGTCTTAAGATCTTGGCTGGCAGTATAAATACGAATTCATTTCAGATAGTCCTTCAGAGCTAAACGATATTCTAGAAATACTGAGAATGACCTTTCATATCACAGTTTCAGTAAGGCTGTGTGAAATTTCCAATAAGATCGTGAAGAAATGCAAGGAGGACACAGGACACAAAGCCTGCTACCATTGTGTCTTAATGCAAAAAGTAAGTTTGCATCACTTGTCTAAAGGACATGTGAAACAGATATATTCTTGTCACAGTGATGTGCTATAATAGCTGCTCAAAAAAGGTACAGACACTGTAATCTTGTGAAATTCAGTTAATCAAATCCCAGTGCACAGACATGCCTTAGACCACTTCTTGGGAGCTGAACCCAACTTCCATGCCTAAAACCTACTGGAGTTTAGTTATTCTCCAACCTGGTTAGCAGAGATTGAAGAAAGACTAAGGAAACCACATACCGCCTCTAGACCAGACTCTATCTGCCAACAATCAGGAAGAGAAACTCTTTTTATGTCTGTTCTCCCTCTTCCCTGTAATGTTGAAAGGGTGGTGGAAGCCACCATGCCTCCCACTGTGTATGGGGTTGTCCCGGTGTAGCCCTCCCTGTAAGCGTACTACATAATGGGCCAAACCGGCGTATGCCGGGAGAACGTAACGTGTGTAAATAAATAGCCCACGGCTCTGGGCATGGCTGTTACAATCTGGCCACTGCCTCCAGATCTCTATTTGTTGGTGGCCCCAGGGCCTAGACCACAACACTACACTGACGATGAGGTGGTCAAGCGGCCCACTGCACAGCCTCCTATTTACCGTGTCAGCCACCGTCACCCTCTCCAGGAGCGGCCCTGAGGCGCATCCAGTGTCCTCAGCCCGGCGTGCCCCAGCCGCGTGTCTGGTGACCCACCCGCACCAGCAAGCAGTGCCGCCTCCTGCCCGCCACGCACGATCACCTGCCTCCAGGGCCGGACTGGGAACCAAAACCGGCCCTGGCAAAGTGCTCGGCCGGCCACCCCCGCCCCCCGGGCGGGAGGGGGGCGAGCGCTTTGCCAGGGCCGCTTTTCAGCCGATTTTGTTACAGGGCCGATTTTGCAGCTAAGCTGCAAAAACGGCTCTGCAACAAAAACGGCCCCCAGGGCCCAAAACCGGCCCCCACCCTTGCGGCCGACCGGGGGATTGCCCGGTGCCCACAACGGACAGTCCGGGCCTGCCTGCCTCTCTCCTGGCCCGGGCGCTCCATGCCGCTCCGACCATCGAGCGCGCGCACGTGCGGTCTTTGCCTCCGACCCCATGTGGCGCTGCGGCAATCCGAGTGTGCTCGCAGAGACCGTGCACTGTCTACGGTCGGTAAAAGGGTTTGAGTGGCCCCCGCTGCCTCACCACTACCCTGCCGGCCTAGCTATTCCCTGCTGCAGCAACGCAGGGTGCTGTGCTATGCCCACGAGCCCTAGCCACCGGCACCACCTCTGTCCACATGGTGCCCTGGCCTCGTGCCCCTGCCTGCCAGCACCTGCATCAACGGCCGAAGCCTGCCTACAGCTACGTACACCCCGACAGCGGTAGCTTCTGTTGCCTGCAGTGCTCTTCCATCCACCACGCTCTGTGTCCTGGGTTCCAACCACCTGACCTCCAGGCCGTCTCACCGCCACGCTTCCAAGGGCGCCCACTCCTCGCTTGGTGCGCCTCCTGGCCCCATCTCTGCCTCAGTCCCCTGAAGGCCACGCCCACCCACACCTCCAGTTTGTGTGTGCGTCGCCTCGTTAGCAGCTACCTACCTTCTTGCACACATGGCGTCAGTTCCACCACTGCAGCCATTTGCCGTCACAGGGCCTCCGCCCTGCCAGGCAGCGAGCTGGAAAGAGTTGGTAGAGCGCCTGGAAATGTACTTTGATGCCGCAGACATCCCGGCCCAGCAGAGGAGGCCTATTCTCCTTCACCTGGGAGAGGCAGACATTCACAAAATCGCAAAGACAGGGCGCGAAGCTGGCCCCCCGAGGAACCACACCCCAATGTGCGATGCCATTACAGCCCACTTTGAGCACTATGCCAACCCCGACTATGAACGCATCCTCCTCCACCAAGCGCTGCAACAGCCGGATGAGTCTGTAGACGTTTTCTATGAAAGACAGAAAGAGCTGGCGAGCACCTTCACCCTCCCTGATGTGGAGGATGAAGTCCGGGAGCAATTCATTCAAGGATGCGCCTCTTCTAAGGTGCATGAACGTATCCTGCAGGAGCACCACATGCCGATGAGGGACATCGTGACATTAGGGCACTCTAAGGAACTGTCCAAACCCAGGGCGTCCTAAATGGAGCTCAAGCCCGCCGTTGCAGTCAAGGAATTACCAGTTTGCGCCATTCGCACCGATGCCCGAGAAACCCAGCCTAAGTCCATTAGGCCACCCCCACACGCCTCCAGACAAGGCCCAAGGAATCACCTGTGTGGGTGGTATAGCAGCCCGTACCCCCATGATGGCGCCTGCCCGGCCCAAGGATAGTACTGCAGTGCGTGCAGAAAATGACATCACTTTTCCAAAGGGTGTCGCTCGACGCCAAGAAGGAAACCAAAAGGCCCACAACGCCATGTGAGAGCCCTCGAGCCTCTCCCTGACAACTCCTCGAGCAACGAAATGTATGAAGATGAAGCGGCAACAGTACACGTTGTACGGATGCTGAATGCCCCCACAGCCACCCAGCATGCGACACCCATGTGCACGATTGGGGTGCAGGACCACTCTGTAGCAGCCCTAATTGACACAGGCACCATCATCAACCTCATGGCTGCCAGCGTCTATCGGAGCCAACCCAACCCTCCTGCCCTCCGCAACACCAAAGTACAAGTGTACGCGTTCAGCACCCACTCTCCGCTCAAACTATGCGGTGTGTTCCAAGCGGATCTATCTCATGACCACACACACCAGTGGTCCAAAGTCTATGTATCTCAAGAAGGGTCAGGGTTCTTGCTCAGCTGTCGCACCGCGCAGGATCTCAACCTCATCCAGTTTGCCTTCACCGTGCATGCCCATGACCTCGACCGCCTGCTGAGCGAGTTTACACCTCTCTTTGAGGTGATTGGATACCTAGAAGACCCGTCTGTCCAGCTGCACATAGCATAGCATAAAAGGCACAGGAGGATCGCCTTTCATCTCAGTCCAAAGGTAGAAGCGGAGCTCCGCCTCTTGGAGAATGCTGGGATCATTGAACGGTTGTGAAGCCCCACTCCATTGTTGTCCCCCGTCGTAGTCGCAAAGAAACCGAAACAGCCGGATGCAGTCCGCATTTGCGTGGACAAGCCTCGCCATCAAACGAGAACGCCACCAGACACCCACGGTAGACGACATTATTGGCGAGCTCACAGGGTCCAAATTGTTCTCAAGAAGGACCTTCGCTCAGGGTACCACCAAATCCCCCTGCACCCTGACTCCTGTCCGATCACCACGTTCTCCACCCACGCCTGACTCTGGCGCTACACCTGCCGCAACTCTGGAATCTCGAGCATAGCCGAGGTGTTCCAGAACATCGTCAAGAACGTCCTCCAAGGGCTAGAGGGGGTGCTCAATGATGGCGTTTCACCAAATGAAAGCTGCACTGTCTGCAGACACCACGCTAGTATACTTCGATCCATGGCATGACTCCCAACTGGTGGTTAATGCCAGCCCCAAGGGCCTAGGCTCTGTCCTTGCACAATGACAGGACTGCGGAGAATGGGCCTCTTTTGCCTACGCCAGCCGGACCCTCACGCCCAGAGAACAACGATATTCTCAAATCAAGAAAGAAGCCATTGGAATCCTATGGGGGTGCCGCCATTTCCACATCTACCTGTATGGCCACCCGTTTACAGTCATCACGGACCACAAGCCTGATCCCGCTGTTCCAGGGCTCATTGTCTCCCCCTCCCCCATGGATTGAGAAGAGGGTCTTACAGCTGCAGGAGTTTCAGTTCGCAGTGGAATACAAGCCAGGCACCCGAAACCCAGCGGCTTCCTGTCACGGCACACCCGGCCGGTCACCCCTCCGGAAGCCGTCGTAGCAGCAGCCACGGAGGCCTACGTAAGGATAAAAATAATAATAATAATACCAAGTTTGTAAAGCGCCTGGTTACACTAGAAACAGTGTGTCCCCGCGCTGTGTAGACTAGAGGGTCAGGCAATTGCTCAAGCAATTCCGGTAGCGCCAAGAGTCGCGGAGATCTCCCGCCTATGTCGGAAAAAGATGCGTTTTTAGTTTCAGCCTGAATCTCAACTTCGATGGTTCCATCCGAAGTTCTAATGGAAGCGCATTCCAGTGCTTACTGGCCAGGTACCTGAAAGAGCGGCCACCCATCCTAGCTCGATGGATACGAGGCACCTGGAAAAGCATACTTCCCAGGGATCTTAACTGTCGGTTGGGCCGGTATAGGGTTAGTAGGCTTTGAAGATAGACCGGGCCCTTACCCTGCGCAATACGGTGGGCCAAACACAGTGTCTTGAAATTAATTCGCTCACGGACCGGAAGCCAGTGCAGTTTAGCCAGCGCGCGGCTACCTGAAGACTTTCTAGAGAGGTTCAATACCAGCCTAGCCGCCGCATTCTGAACACATTGCAGTCGGTGAACTCCTTTTTGGCTTAGGCCCACATACAATGCGTTGCCGTAGTCAAGGTGAGGCGTGACTAGAGTGTGAATCAGAATTTTCCTACTGGTTGCAGGGAGTAGATCCAGAGTTTTGCGCATGCATTTTAGAATGCCGTAGCATTTGCCTGCTACCCCTCTGGTAGGATGTTCGAAGGACAGCTTTGTATCTAATCTGAACCCCAGGTTCTTCACCTGTTCCAAGGGGCAAGGGGACGGCCCTAATTCGGGAGGCCACCATGCAGAGGACCAAATGAAGGGAGCTTTCCCTACCACGAGGAGCTCCGTTTTACTTGCGTCGAGGCGTAAGCAATTGTTGTTCATCCATTCCGCCAATCTACCCAAACACGTTGAGAAATTTGCTGCCGCCTCTTCGGGCGGCTGTGACAGTGTCACCACTAATTGGGTGTCATCAGCGTAGGACACTATATCCACCCCAAAAGCTTCCTCTAGCTTTGCCAATGGTTCCATGTACAGATTGAACAGGGTGGGGCTCAAAATAGAGCCGTGAGGAACCCCTTGTCTTAGTGCCCGAACCTCTGATTTATAGGGGGGGCACCAGACCTGAAATGTTCTGTCCGTGAGGAACGCCTTCACCCATTCGTAGGCTGGACCCTCAATCCCTGCCTCCCTGAGTCGTGCGAGCAGCATTGGGTGTGAGACGGTGTCGAAGGCCGCGCTGAGATCTAATAGCAGCAGCGCTGCCGTTCGTCCCTCATCCACTCTCCTACACAACAATTCAGTCGAGTAAAGCAGAGCTGATTCAGTAGAGTGGTTCGCCCTGAAGCCTGATTGAGAGGGGTGCAGGAGTTGGCACTCTTCCATATATTTCACCAACTGTGCGTTTACGATTTTTTCCACTACTTTCGCACAGAAGGGAAGGAGAGAAATGGGGTGGAAATTGTCCAAGTGGGCTATGCCAAGATTAGCTTTTTTTTTTAATGGGAATGACCCAGGATAGTAGTGGAAAGGTCCAGGCCTCTGCCGATGTCCATGAAAGAGGTCATAGAAGCTATGCGAGATGACGACTGCCTCCAGATCGCCATCTGAGCTGTCGCCTCAGGAGACAGGAAGCCCCTACAGAGCCTCACACCACTCCGCACCGTGACAGCCCAGGCCATCTAGAAGTCCTTGTACCAAGTCCGTCATGAACTGCCTGTGTCAGCCGACGGTTGTCTCCTGAAAGCTCCGCGCCTTGTCCTACCAGAGAGTTTGACTCAACAGGCAGCCCTCCTTACACATGGCGCTCATCAAGGGATAGTCAAATCGAAGAAAAAAAACCTCCGGAGCAAGGTCTGGTTCCGTGGCCTGGACCAACGGATAGTCAGTGGTGCAACACTGCCCTCTATGCCTAGCGACGAGCCTGCCAAGCAAACCGGAAGCTGCACCAAATGCACCATGGGAGAGAGTGAGTGCTGATTTTGGCAGCCTACCCGGAGGGAAGTCCATGTTAGTAGTGGTGGATGAATTCTCTTGATATCCAGAGCTTGAGTTTGTCCCCTCCACGACCGCAGTGGAGGTGATTCCCAAGCTGGAGAAACTCATGGCGACCGATGGACTCTGGTGAGCTCCGCGCTGACAATTGGCCTCCGTTCACCAGTGCAGAAATAGCGAAGTGGAAAGAAAGGTGAAACCGGTCTCTGGTTACTTTTGTTCCGGTTCAGAAGGGGCCTGGCCTGATAGTCAGCACTGAATTGTCCTACTGGCACAGGGCCAGGGCTGATTTACATATTCCTGGTTCCTGTCTGAAGTAGCATATCAGGTGCAAAAAACACAATGGGCTACCTGGCTGATGAGGCTGAAAGCCCGAAACCAGTCCTAGGATGCTTGTTTCCAGTCCAGGGAGGACCTAGCCTGGCAGCTCGGGCTGGACTGTTCCCATTGGGCACAGGGTCAAGACTGATTTGCATATGGCTGGGTCCAAACTGGAATGGCATGGTGAGCAAATAAACGATGGATTTAGGCCCAGATCTCTGTACTGGAGTGAATGTATGACATTGTTCTGCATTCTGTCCATCAATTGTTCTTTTTCCAAGTAATTACCAGCGGCTGAAATGAATTCCAGCATTCCACCCATCACTTTAATGTATTCCTCAATGCAACACCCTAAAAGCTTCATGCAGCCAGTGCCAGTGGAGCCAAGTGGCATCCTACTAAAGAGGCCCAAATAAACCAGAACAGGTCTGGAATGACTTGAGTTGCAGTTAAGAGGGGACATGGCCTGGCAGTTCGGGCTGGACTATTCCTTTTGGAGCAGGAGGAAGGTGGCATGGGGGGGCAAAAAAAAGGATGCACTGGGATGCAACACCAAGTAAATAAATATCAGTGGCTTACATTAATTTTAAACATAGATATGTCATTTTTTGCATTCTTCGGTAGAAATAAAGTGTACTGAAAAGCAGAAACATGAATGGATTAGTAAAACTAAAAAAGTAATAGCCCACATGAATAAAGCGGTCTAATGTAAAACAAGCATTGGCATTGCCAGTAGGTCATGTTTTTTTATTGGTTTTAGATATTTACACTTTATTGAAGCCACTCCAAGTACATGCAATACGTTATGGCCTGTACATCATTTGTAAATAGGCAGGAATTAAATTATGTGACATGCAGCGCATCCACCCCCCTCTGATGCTGTTTATCAGTGTACTGCTTATGAATTATCAGTATTGGCATGTTCACCTATCTAATATTTCTTCCTAAATCATGATTGATATACATTCGCCCATATTGTCAATCCCCAAAAGATAAAGAGAAATAAACATACGTTAAAACTAGTGACCCAAATAATTGCTCAATGCATATCCCCATGAAGTTGACTACCTAGCCAGCGGGAGGATCATCAGGTTACCCGTGCTACTATGCTTGGCAAGAAAGAGTTGGTGCATATGATGGAGGGTTCTGGGGCCAATAGTTCACGCATCTGTGAGAGCTATTGGCTCTGTCAATGTTTTGTTTGGCCATGTTTACAGCACCACAGATGCAGCACAGTCATGCAGCACCGCTGCTGTGCTGCATGACTGAAAGTGAATAATAAAGCACAATGACCAAGTCGGGGTGGCAGCATCATAGCCTATTTTTTTTTTTACTTTGAGCCATGATGCACAGTAGCCGCACTGCTGTACAATACGACTAAAAAAACATTGACAAAACCAATACTTCTTGCTTAGGCTAAATCTATAGGCTTAGCCAATACTTTTTTCTTTTTAGTGCTGGCAAGAGGGAGGTGTGGCAGGAAACACAGAAGGAGGGAGGGAGACAACATGGTGGGATGGGTATCTGTCTTCAAGTCACAGCACTTTTTTAATGACGGGTCTCGGGCGCAGCCCAGGCGGGTTGGGTCCATCAAGGAAGGTGGGGGCACAGCAAAAACAAGCATTTGCAATGCAATAGGTCTCGCATTAGGAAAGTTTGAGCTATTGGTATTGTAAATTACAAATTTTGTATTTATGTGTTGGTTTTGAAAATAGCTGAATTAATAGCTTTGTCATTTACAATTCCAATAGTTTTAACTTATGCAAATGTGACACCTATAGCATTTGTAATGCAATATGTGTGGTATTTATGTGACTTAGATGTATTGATATTACAAATAGCAATGGCTTTTATTTTTTTAAATAATTAATACTTAAATAAAAGTTATTGTAATTTATAATGGCAATAGCTTAAACTCTTGTAAATAACTTTTGTGAAGATTATGTTCACTGTATTTTATTGTTACGAAAATCCAAGAACAGAAGTGAAATATTAACATCTTTTTGTGACATTTGTAATAAAGCTTGAAACATTGAGAGATCATATTTGAACCAGTTGTTGTTGAATGGTTGCACAGATTGATGCTGTGGTGGCGCTGAGTGATGTTGTGGTGGCGATGAGTGATGTTGTGGCGTTCAGTGATGCTGTGGTAGCGCATAGTGATGTTGTGGTGCCCCTGAGTGATGTTGTGGTGCCCTTGAGTGATGTTGTGGTGCCCCTGAGTGATGTTGTGGTGCCCCTGAGTGATGCGATAGAGGGAGTGCGATAGATAGATAGAGTGAGGGTGATAGAGTTAGGGCGATAGATGGAGTAAGGGCGATAGATGGAGTGAGGGCGATAGATGGAGTGAGGGCGATAGATGGAGTGAGGGCGATAGATAGAGAGAGATGTAGAGAGAGATGTAGAGAGAGAGGGGTGTAGAGAGAGGGGGTATAGAGAGAGGGCGTGTAGAGAGAGGAGGGTGTAGAGAGGGGGGTGTAGAGAGAGGGGGGTATAGAGAGAGGGGGGTATAGAGAGAGGGGTGTAGAGAGAGGAGTGTAGAGAGAGGGGTGTAGAGAGCGAGGGCGTGTAGAGAGAGTGGGATAGAGAGCAAGGGGGGTGTAGAGCGAGGGGGTGTAGAGAGAGAGAGGGGTGTACAGAAAGAGGGGGTGTAGAGAGAGGGGTGTAGAGATAGGGGTGTAGAGAGAGGGGTGTAGAGTGAGGGGTGTAGAGAGCGAGGGGGGTGTAGAGAGAGTGGGATAGAGAGCGAGGGGGATGTAGAGCGAGGGGGGTGTAGAGCGAGGGGGGTGTAGAGAGAGAGGGGATGTAGAGAGAGGGGGTGTAGAGAGAGAGGGGTGTAGAGGAGGGTGTAGAGAGAGGGGTGTAGAGAGAGGGGTGTAGAGAGCGGGGGTGTAGAGAGAGTGGGCTAGAGAGCAAGGGGGGTGTAGAGAGAGGGGGTGTAGAGAGAGGGGGGTGTACAGAAAGAGGGGGTGTAGAGAGGGGTGTAGAGAGAGGGGTGTAGAGAGAGGGGTGTAGAGTGAGGGGTGTAGAGAGCGAGGGAGGTGTAGAGAGAGTGGGATAGAGAGTGAGGGGGGTGTAGAGCGAGGGGGGTGTAGAGAGAGAGGGGGTGTAGAGAGAGGGGGTGTAGAGAGAGGGGGTTTAGAGAGAGAGGGGTGTAGAGGAGGGTGTAGAGAGAGGGGTGTAGAGAGAGGGGTGTAGAGAGAGGGGTGTGGGGAGAGGGGTGTGGAGAGAGGGGAGTGTAGAGAGCGAGGGGGGTGTAGAGAGCGAGGGGGTGTAGAGAGCGAGAGAGGGGTGTAGAGAGGGGGTGTAGAGAGAGAGGGGGTGTAAAGAGGGGGTGTAGAGAGAGAGGGGTATAGATAGAGGGGTGTAGAGAGAGGAGTGTAGAGAGAGGGGTGTAGAGAGAGTGGTGTAGAGAAAGGGGTGTAGAGAGCGAAGAGGGTGTAGAGAGAGTGGGCTATAGAGCGAGGGGGTGTAGAGAGAGAGGGGTGTAGAGAGAGAGGGGTGTAGAGAGAGAGGGGTGTAAAGAGAGGGGGTGTAGGGAGATGGGGGTGTAGATAGGGGGTGTAGAGCGAGGGAGGTGTAGAGAGAGGGGCGTGTAGAGAGAGGGGGGTGTAGAGAGAGGGGGATGTAGAGAGAGGGGGGATGTAGAGAGAGGGGTGTAGAGAGAGGGGTGTAGAGTGAGGGGTGTAGAGAGGGATGTAGAGAGAGGGGTGGAGAGAGAGGGGTGGAGAGAGGGGGGTGGAGAGAGAGGGGGTGTAGAGAGAGGGGGATGTAGAGAGAGAGGGGTGTAGAGAGAGGGGTGTAGAGTGAGGGGTGTAGAGTGAGGGGTGTAGAGTGAGGGATGTAGGGAAAGGGGTGTAGAGAAAGGGGTGTAAAGAGAGGGGTGTAGAGAGGGGGGTGTAGAGAGGGGGGTGTAGAGAGGGGGGTGTAGAGAGAGGGAGTTGTAGAGAGAGGGGTGTAGAGAGAGGGGTGTAGAGAGAGGGGTGTAGAGAGAGGGGTGTAGAGAGAGGGATGTAGAGAGAGGGGTGGAGAGAGGGGGTGTAGAGAGAGGGGGGTGTAGAGAGAGAGGGGTGGAGAGAGGGTGGTGTAGAGAGAGGGGGGTGTTGAGAGAGGGGTAGAGAGAGAGGGGTGTAGAGAGAGAGGGGTGTTGCCCGTGGGACTGTGCAGGCGGGTGCTGCTTTCACAGCTGTGCTGGCGTCCATGGGTTCCAGCACTTACAAAGTGCCGGCAGGTACATCCATGCAGGCTGATTAATACAATATAATACTTCCACTGCTTTGTGCAATCAAAGTGATTGTGAGGTTTGGGGGGAAATCAAGGAAGCTTGTTCGTGCCTACTCGCTGAGGCATCGCTCTGGCTCCAGGGAGCCTGACTTCTTGATAGCGTTGGTGGAGCGGGGAGACCCCAGGGAGTGGAGGAACCCGGGCGCAGAAGGAGGATGTTGGGCAGAGCAGCGAATGCTGCGGGAGAGAAGTGAGGAAGCATTGCTGTGTGATTATGGAACATTCTGCATTTGTGTTCAGAGGGTGGGGCTCATAATAGGAAGCGGGCGGGGGGATCGAAAAAGCTTAAAGGAACATACGACGCAGTGCAAAACAAAAGTAAGGCGGCACCCCTTCAAGAAAGCTTGGTAATACAGAATACTTGTAGAAAATTGGAAATTCCTACACACCCTACTGTTTGAACAATAATCATGCATTTGGAAAGTGAAGCGCACTGTGAAGATTGTGCTGCATAAATAAATCGACGATGTGCGCAGCACATCTGTTCAGTAAAAAACATGAAAAAAAGCGACGGCAAGAAAAGCAGTGGAAAAAAGAGTAGGCAAATGCAAACAGCTCGTGAAAAGTTAAAATAAAACACGTTGCGATGGGAAAGCGCTGGCAAGATTCAGTAAGAAACATGAAAAAAGCGACGGCAAGAAAAGCAGTGAAAAAAAAAGAGTAGGCAAATGCAAACAGCTCGTGAGAAGTTAAAATAAAACACGTTGCGATGGGAAAGCGCCGGCAAGAGAAGAAGTAGAAAGGATACAAGTTTGATGGGTGTGGGGGGTGGCAGAGCAAATGGCGAGTGCGCGTTCCTTTGAAATCGGAACGGTGGGAGGGAACGAGCATATGGGGTGTGAGCAAGCCACCAAGGTCAGTGACGTCACAGCAGACAAAACCGTGTGAAATGTGACAAGTACATGTTAACACAAATAAATGGATGACACTTTTACATGTACTACAGTGCATTAAGTAACAGAAAAATGATAACACATTTTTCAAAGCTTAAATGCACCGGATGTCATTTTAGTCAGAACCACTCCCTGCTGAGATCCCTTTGGAAAATGTCAGGAGAAAGACCAAGAGGATTATTTAAATTTAAAAAATGCAAGCGCACTCCGAGACCAAACTTGAGACCTCCTCTGGTCCCGGCGCTCAATTCAAAACAGCAGCTGGCTGCAAAATGCAGTGCAGCTGCGAAGCGCCATACCTTTTAGATGCCTGTGGGACTGTGCAGGCAGGTGCTGCTTTCACAGCTGTGCTGGTGTCCGTGGGTGTGGCTCAATGGTTAGAGTGGCAGACCCTGATGCAGAGGTCTAGCCCGGGACCAGGGTTCAATTCCCGCCTCGGTGGGTCTTGGGCTCAATTTCTCTGGACCTGATAATTCTCTCCTCGGTGCCTATTCCAATCATGGAGTCCCACTCTGCAACTCTGGGCAATAGCTTGCTTAATCTCCACAACGGCCCCCACAACGCTAAGGATGCCTGGCCTCCACCTTGGGGGTGCCCAGGAGTGGACACCTCTCAGGGGAAGCCAGGATGGGTTCCACAGCGGTATTCGTACAAGCGCCTTGAGACCCTTGCGGGTGAGTAGTGCGCTATACAAGTATCAATTTTTTTTACCAGCACTTACAAAGTGCAGGCCGGTACATCCATGCAGACTGATTGATAAAATACAATACTTCCACTACTTTGTGCAATTAAAGTGATTGTGGGGTTTGGGGGAAATCAAGGCAGCTTGTTCGTGCCTACTCGCTGAGGCATCGCTCGGGCTCCAGGGAGCCTGACTTCATGATAGCGTTGGTGGAGCGGGGAGACCCCAGGGAGTGGAGGAACCCGGGCGCAGAAGGAGGATGTCGGGCAGAGCAGCGAATGCTGCGGGAGAGAAGTGAGGAAGCATTGCTGTGTGATTATGGAACAGTCTGCATTTGTGTTCAGAGGGTGGGGCTCATAATAGGAGGCGGGCGGGGGGATCAAAAAAGCTTAAAGCAACATACGACACAGTGCAAAACAAAAGTAAGGCGGCGCCACTTCAAGAAAGCTTGTTAATACAGAATACTTGTAGAAAATTGGAAACTCCTACACACCCTACTGTTTGAACAATAATCATGCATTTGGAAAGTGAAGCGCACTGTGAAGATTGTGCTACATAAATAAATCGACGATGTGCACAGCACATCTGTTCAGTAAAAAACATGAAATGCGATGGGAAAGCGCCGGCAAGATTCAGTAAAAAACATGAAAAAAGGCGACGGCAAGAAAAGCAGAGGAAAAAAGAGTAGGCTAATGCAAACAACTCGTGAGAAGTTAAAATAAAACACGTTGCAATGGGAAAGCGCCGGCAAAAGAAGAAGTAGAAAGGAAACAAGTTTGATGGGTGGGGGTGGTGCGGGAGAGCAAATGGCGAGCGCGCGTTCCTTTGAAATCGGAAGGGTGGGAGGGAACGTGCATATGGGGTGTGAGCAAGCCACCAAGGTCAGTGACGTCTCAGCAGACAAAACCGTGCAAAATGTGACAACTACATGTTATTACAAATAAATGGATGACAGGGATTCCTTTGAAGTCTGAGGCAGAGGCTCGGGGAGCAAATGGCAAGCACGCACACGGAGCACATGCACTGTGCGTAATCCGCCTGCCAAAGCCCTCTTGGTAAGCTTTCCTGGGGCACCTCTATATGTCTCGACAGCTGCAATGCGCAAGCGCATTGGCAGGTCGAGACCGAAAAAGCAGCGAGAATTGGAGGAGGAAGCAGCAATGCAAGCAAGCAACACTACAGAATGGGAGGGGACAAGCACTGGATCTGGAGAAGAGGGGGGTAGATGGCCTGCAAACATATGCATTCTTTGGGAGAGCTGCAACTAAAATTAAAAAAGTAGCTACGAAAGTGTGTTCAATCGAAAGACACTGGGTGCGTGCAATTGTAGGACACTGGGCCATGCTTCAAGGGACAGTCAAACACCCGAAGAGGAAGTGAAGTCAGCATACACTCACCAAAGAGAAGCAAGGAAACCAGAGTGATGATAAAGTCAATCAATAATAAGCAACAGACGTACTCTAAGCCCCATGTAAGCAAATGAAATATCTTGCAAGCGACAGTGCAAGCTTTGTCTCAGGCGAGACCCAGGGGCGGCTCCTCCACTATGGCGGAGGAGTGTCGCCCCACTGTCCGCGGAGACAAACGAAAAATAAAATGATCTTAATGCAGATCATTTTATTTTTTGTCCTTGGGCTGTGTATTGGGGGGCGGGGCCACAGGACTGCAGTAGGGGAGGAGGAGTGGTGGGTTCTGCTGCAGTGTGCATGAGGGTTTGGCCGGCCATCTCAGGCCAGCCAAACCCTCATGTGCACTGACATCTCTCCAACCCAGCTGTATTGCTAGTTGGAGAGATCGGTAATTAGGGGCTCCAAGATCCAGACGGAGCGCAAAACCAGTGCGCTCCATCCAATCCCTACGCTGCTCTCAAGGTGAGAGCAGCGTCGGGACAGGCTGGAGGGGAAGCTGGGAGCTGCAGCCTGTGCGTTGAGAAGCCCAGGGAGCAGCATGGAGAGTGGAAGACTAGCAGGAAAGTTTTGTTTATTTTAAATTTATTGTAGCCCACTCACGGTGCCCCCTCCGGCCTGACCCCCCTGGGCTGCCCTTCCCGCCATATTTGTTTTTAGATCAGCCGCTAATGAGACCTAATGAAACATTCCTAATGTTTCAGACAGGCTCATGTGAGAGAAAAGGTAAGAGAAGTGCACCCTGCTTAGCATAGATCCTTGCTGCCTCTTTGACAGGATGAGAGCCTGACTGACAGGAAAGCCAGCAACCAGCTCTGCACAGCAATAGAGGCCCCAAGATACAAAGAAATGCCAGGCCTTAGAGGCATCAAATTGCATTGCCAATCCTGGCAAAAAATAAAGGAAAACGAAAAAAACACTGTGAGCTCATCAGCCTGCAAAAGTATAACATCTGCACAGCACATGCCGAGCAACCGCCACAGTATTGGAAGAATGCAAACACAGAAAAGGCACCTTAGCTCGGGACTGCAGCAGCCAGCTTCTGGCGAAGAGAAGGAATCTCAACGAAGAAGCAATCGAGCAAAATAGAACTGCTGTGTGGAAAGTCAGGCTTTCCTTCTGTGACTGAGAAGATCTCGACTCACCCTCTACTCCATCACTGACCCCTTGATCTGCAGCAAACAGCTGAAAACACGCCTCGTCTCTTTTGTCTGCTGATGTTTCATCCACGTGGACTCTTGTCAGATCGCCCTGAATGTTTCTTCGGGGTTACTGGTGGAGGTGCACAAAAACGACAATAAATGTCTAAAATTAATTGACCGGTTCTTAGGGCAAGTGTAAAAGTTTAGTTTAACATTTAAAGACTAGTACGGTTATCTAACTTCCAGACTCGTGTAGTGTGGGGAGCGTGACAAGGGAGAGGAACAAGTCATGTTTTAGCAATAGGAAGAGCAATATTGTCTCTTGGAGCTGAAAACTGAATTAATAAATTAATAAAAAGTTATTCATCCTGTGCCTAGCACTGAGTATTCCGTCCCAATATTTACATTCCTTTGAACAGTTAACATCTCTGATTTTTTCCAAACTTCTCTGTTATGAACTGTTAGAAGGTTTCTAGTCCGGAGGCTTTAAACCTTCCCCTTCTGCTTGCACCTGTCACGGGCTTCCAGTGCTGATGGCTGGTCTTGACGGCGTGTTTAACGCCTGTCACTCCGACGACCGAGCATCCCCAGGACGAGTCCTAATGCGCCTTGTTCCTGCGTCGCTTCACGTTTTCCGAGTTCTGCCCGGCATGAGCTAGCGCAGGGTGGCAGCCATGCTATTCCGGGCACCTTGACTCTACTGGCTGCCAGGGGTGAAAAGGAAATCGAATTACAAAGGAGAGTCAAGTGAGACAGAAAGCTACTTTCTCACAAATGAGTTATCCTAATGCAAATTCTGGTTCTGTTCTTCACCTGGGTGTAATCTTAGGAAAACAATTTTGCTGCCCGCAGAGAACCTGTCTATCCATAGCACATGTTCAAAGCCTGCAGGAAGGCCAACTCGGTGGTATTACCTCACAAAGAAGCGCTAAAAACATTGCAGGCGATACATTAGGAACCTGTCGCCTGTCCTTTTGGGGCTCTATAAGGAGTCAGGTGGTCCAAGGACCTCCAGACTCACGGGGGCGCAGCGGTGGTAGTCTTCTGCCCGCACTATTACAATTAGGGCATACGGACTGACATTGCCCCGCCGCACCGCCAGGGAACCACAGTTTCCTGGCGTTGTTGCGGCAGTCAGGAGGCCGCAATGTGCTTGGTGGGACCACCGCTACCCCGCCAGGTATATGACGAGTTTCCTTTCTGCCTGGTGGAGTCGAAATCTAGTGCCTCAAGCCATGGGAATAAACCCAGGGGGGCACATGCTGTGCCCCCTGTGTGTATGCACAGTAGTTCCTGCACGGCATGGACTTTATAGTCCTCGCCGTGCAGGAATTGTTTTTGGAATTCCCAGTGCAGTGCCCATTTTCAAGGCACCGCTGTGGGAATAACAAAAAAAAAACATCAAATACTCGTAATCTGGTGGGTGGCCTGAACACAGGTTTGGCGGTGCGGCAGCAGGGCAGCTCTTGCGCTGCACCGCCAAAGTCGTAATCAGGTCATGAGTAATATCGGAGGACCCATCGGTCCAGGGTCACCTAACCAGGCCACTCTCCTCTCACCGAGTTGGCCTTTAGCTAGAACTACCACAGGACGGCCATATTACATTGGCCCCTGTTCCTGCAATCGAGAACCTGAGCTATTGCCTTGCTCCACCTCCTGACTCAAGTTTCCACAATATTTGTGCAAGCACACTGTCTGACAGTTTTCCTTATTTCGTTTTGGAAAATAGACTGCACTTTCAAAGTATTGCGAAGTACTTAAATAAAAAGTCGCCTATTTGGTTTTGTTTGAAGCTTGATTATTCCTTCCACAGTAGTGTCCTGTTTAGTGCCAGGAAGACGAGGATCAATATTGTATTTTGTAGCATATTCTTTATGGGTTCCGGAGTATCGGGCTACTCGATGAAAAAGTGCTTCAACACCTCATCAGGGGTCGTAAGCGCTATATAAATGCAATTAAAATACAATACAATATATTACAAATATATGGTTAATTATGGTGAGGTTTTCTCATTTGTAGAGAGCACGTTCTCTATTGAAATTACGTCATTGTGTAACTAAATCGACACCAGCAAGTATTGTACTGCATTTCAATTGGGAAAGAGGGGCCTTATTTGCTTTTCGCAACTGAAGATAGTTCATTTGAAAGATACTTCTGATAAACAGGCCTTTAGGCACTAATTGACACAGTTCTATGAGGCTTTCATCTTAATATAAAGAGGTTCTATTACAACCTCCACCATTCACCGGTTTGAACCCTGGCGGGTGTAATTTTTTTGTTTGGGTAGTAGTGCATCATCTCACAAACACTTCCTTACCAGTTTCTTTCACACATCCAAAAAAATAGTTTATTGTGCCATAGCCAAGTACCTAGGAAATACTGGCGCTGCTAAAAGAATGCCCCTTCTCTCTCTACTATTCAGAAATCCATCCATTCCTCAGACTTTAAAGTAACAAAGGGTCAAGAAAGAGAATGTAGGCCATGTGTGATTGCCGCCACAGTTGTGGGATATGATTTGCATAATTCGGGAGAAAAATGTGGAATAGTCCTCCCTATCAGGGTCCTCTGCAGAGCCCACAAAAACTTCCAAAACCTTGCAAAACGTTAAATCTGATAGTGACCGTGGCAGATTATCTAATACTATACTTATCAAATTTGCTTTGGGTGAATTAGTCTTCTGCTGTCTCTGGTATTCTTACAGTTCCACCACTATCATTTGTGAAGAATTTATGTTATTTCAGAAATTGCCTCTATCAGAAACACTGAGCTACAGCAGAAGTAATGCACATTGTACATACTGTGCTAGGAGAAATAATCGCCCTAAAAATATTGTTGCAATGGAAAAAAAAAACCTGTAAATGGCCCTTTGTGCCAGACAAGTACTGCCATTAAATGTACTGTTGCCCTGTAGGAATAACGCCCCATGAATATGGCTCTTCAGGGGAATGCTATGTCTCTGAAGTACAGATGTGTGCTTCTTAGAATATGGAAGCAGATATTATAAAATAAATAGTGTTTCAGAGGCTGGTTCGGATTAAGCTGAGGTTTTTGATGTTTGCCGTTTTATGCTTTCTACCTCGGATTGCCAGATTGCACTTTGTTGTTTTTGTGCCTACTTTTGCACATCTCCATGTTAAGCATTGTTGCCTTGGCACCTCAGTTTTTGGTTTTCTATTGATCCATTTGTTTGCACTTCCTAGCACATAGCATTTCTTATGCGCACATTAAATATTAGCAGTGTTGCGGCTCAGTAATTACTTTATAAAATGTGTGTTGCAAGTGCAAACACGGAAGGTTACTATGAGCCTCCTACAGTGATTATTATATCTGAAGGCCGATGAACTTAAGGACTCCCAATGTTCAAATGTGTGCTTTGTGGAGGCACATACCTTAAACTGAAAGTTCACATATGTGGACAATATGATTTAACTTTAGTGGAACTACACAAACTCAGATCAAGAAGAGTTTTTGCCCTTGGTTCGTTGCGCCGTCAGAGAGCTCACTGCAGCACATTCCATTACTGATTTATACCATGGGCCTGATTTGATGTTTGGTGGGTGGGCTACTCCATCACAAATAAGCATGGGCGGATTTAGCGAATCTGGCGTACGCGAACTTGCGTATTTACGGATTCGCAATCCGCAAAATCCGCGAATTTGCGGATTTTTGTGTTTTTTGTGTTTGCAAGGGTTCGCGAGGATTTGTGCACCAGTTCGCAATTGCGAACTTACTTGTCGGCTCGCAACGGCCGCGACTATGTTGTTTCTACGTCTGGTTCATCATCACAGGTTCACAGCACCCTCTGTTTCACCACTGCCACCCTCTGGTACGCCCATGCCACCCTCTGGTACATCCTCACTGCCACCCTCTGGTTGGTTTATCACTGTAAATTATGGGGGTGAAAAAAAGCAAGCACACCTGCCCTGCTTCAACTGCCATGAATTAATTTGGGGTTGATTAATGTGTCAGTGATTTTGAAACTTCCAGTCTGGCTGGCACCTGCTTCCTTCCTTATCTGTAATTTGCTTTCTGTTGCAGTGCAATTTTTTTTTTTACAGGACCTTTATGGCCTACTTGTAGCTATTCTATGAGCCTGCTGTTTGGGTCAGAGCAGGGTCATAGAATAGTTGCAAATAGGCAACTGAACTCTGGAGGGGCCCCTCAGGAAGCACTAGAGTGAATGGTTACTAATGTTAAGATTGAACTTTTGCACCTGCTGATTGCTTTCAGTTCTGCAAAAATCGTTTTTCTGCAATTTCGCGCGATTTGCGGGGCGTGAATCCGTGCGAGATCGATTTCGGAAGCCGCAAATTCGTGCGAATACACGATTTGTTTTTTTTGCGGCGTGTATGTTCGCGTGATTTTGTGCGTGTTCGCAAGGTGCTTGTAGCGCTACGTTTGCGAAGTTACCCTAGCGGTCGTACATGGGCGCGGCCATCTTGTTTGCGTGACGTAATTCCGTTTCCGGCCGCTATGTGTAATCTCGCAAAGTGTGCGGCTCGCTAGCACAATTTCGAGCGTGATCGCGAGGAAAATCTCGCTCGAACTTACCCACGCGGTCGTGAACGGGCGCGGCCATCTTGTTTCTCATTCATTGCTATGGTTCTGGGCATGCTCTCTGTATCCTTTCTTAATCTCTGCCATCCTTTGCTTTTTTGAAGTTTTTTTTAATCTATTTTACTTATTATCTATCCCTCTATTTTTCTAGCTCTATATTTTTGTGTTTTCTGCTACTTTTTGTTAATTTTGAACTACTTTTTTAAACGTTTTTCTTTTCTTCTTCCCTGTTCTATTTCTTCTTTCTTATTTTGCTTCCTTTCTGCCCAGACCATGGCAAAGGGAGCCGGGAAGAAGCCCGCAAAGGGGAAGGGTCCCACACCCCGTGCCCGGCTCCCGTGCGGGCGTTTGAGGGGGGAGACAGTGATAGCTCGGGAGATTTTTAGTGTGGAGGAGGTGGGCGCACTAATATTTCACGTCCAGCACCGCCTCCCCGAGACCATCATGGGAGGCGGCAAGATCGCAACCGGCTACGGCATCCGGGAGCGCCGGAAGCGGTGGGAGAAGGTGTGCCGGGCCATGTTTAAACTCTCTGGGGTCCGGCGCACTTATAACCAGGCCACCCACCGCTGGACGGATGTCATGGACCGGGAACGCGACTTGCTGGACGTGCTTGGCGTAGAGATCCCCGGGCTTGGTGAGTAGTAGTAGCTATTTCTAGCTATTTCATCACTACTCTGTTTTATCCGGCTCTGTTATTTGCAAATCTTTGTTCTTTACCAAGAGCAATAATGCTGCCGATTACATTGTAGGTAAATTATATTTCAAAATCTTCTATGCATTTCAGGTGCACTGCTCTCCTTCTCAGTAGCCTTGCTACTATGCTTATTTGTTTTGTATTTTGTGTTCATTTCATTGGCCTGAGAAATTATGTATGAGTGTAGTGTAAAGAACTGCGTAATGCTAGACAATAAGGGTCATATTTTCAATTACTGGCGCATCCCTGCAAAGTAGCAGGGATGCGCCAGTAATTGTGCGCCATGCCACCACCACCCATGGGCCCAAAACGTCACAGAAGCCTTACGCATCTGTGCCGTAAAGGCGGCGCATTGCTGGAGTTGCGTGCCAATGATGGCGCAGCTCCAGCAATGCTCTGGGGTGCCCTATCTCCCCAATGCTGCATCAAGCCGTACGTCAGCTTCAAGCAGGCGCAGGGTTTGAGTCACGCATCATTGTCCTAAAAGTGACTGATTGACATCTTGTAGATTTCCCTCAGCCACTTTTAGGATTCGTTCCTGCGCAGGAACGCCCTCCCTTGCGCCGGAACGCCCCCTGATGGCGCAGGGCTTTACAACGTGATGCATCTCCCATATGCGTCACTTTGTTAATATACGCCGCACCATGGCGCCTCTTTTGTTCTACCGCTGCATCACAAAAGTCACGCAACAATGGAGCAAAAGAGCCACAAGGGGCTTCAAAATCAGCCCCTACAGCCTCAAGTCCAGTCCTTCCTTTAGACACATGGCTATAAGAAGAAATAGTGGTGGTGGTCGGTGGATTTATAGTTTCAGTATTCACTGATCTGCAAGCACGATGGACTTTGTCTGTCACTTCGCGTGCTGCGGACTGCTGCCTGCCAGGCCAAGGTAAACCTTTTTAGTAGTCTGTTTAGTGAGTTATATAGGAACTTTCAAAGTCAACGGTCCGCAAATCAAGCAATACTAATAACGTAGTATACCACATGAGATCGGTCAATATATCCCGTGGAATAGTTGTCTATCTATTTGCTATTTCGCCAAAATATTTTGTATTGTTATTTTGAAATGTTTGATTTGGTTGACAAATATCATCCATGTTTTCTGGTCTTTCTTTCTTTCATGTTGTACATCAGCTCCCCCCAGGGGCAAGAGGACACAGGAGGAGGAAAAGGGTGCTGTTCAGGGTGCAGGCCAGGATCGGGCAGGCGAGGGCTCCTTTGCTGGCCCCAGTAAGTTTTAATTTTAATATAGAGTACCTATTTTTTCCTAGCGTTCCTCATTCGATTTTTTCTAAATCATCTTTGATCTTCTTGTAGACTGGATCTAAATTCTTATCCTGCCTCGACTATGACTCCCTGTGGTATTACTAGATTATTCTTATTAGTCTGTCTGTGTAGCTAACTAAGATTGCACATTTGGCAATTCCATTGGACTCCCATTCTAGTCAGCAATAGCTCTATGCACTGAGTGCAGTCCTCTGGGATTGTCCATAATGTCTTTTCAAGTCTTTGAAATGTTTATGCTTTGACAATTGCCAACAATAAAAAGGTGAATGACCACCAAGAAAGAATAAGATACTACTTTACTTATGGTTTGGATACTAGGACAATCCATTCTACTACTGTTGCAGGGACAAATCTGCACAAACAGAACTATGGACACGAAATAATGCAATAAATTATTACATTGTATTTAGTTTTTTTCACATTTCTTTATTCCTCCTAGACCAAATATTATATAGTAGTGAGTGGTGTATTCTAACATTCTTAAATGTACTTTGTAGGTGGAACATCTGGTGGCGGGGCCAGCGCGGAGGTGGTGGTGTTGGACGAGGACTCTGGGGAGGAGGCGGTGCAAGTGCCGGACGTTCCTGTGAGGGTTCACACGGTGGTGGCGGGAAGAGGTAAGCTATATATTCCTTACTTATTGAGATTGAAGACTGCATAGTGTGCTTTCTGCACGGGTGTATTATAAATCAACCAGGTAGTAGCCTCCTCTAAATGTACTTCGACTTAGCTGTGAAGTTTTTGGCGAGAAGAATCCCAATAAGATCTGAGATGAACTTGATGGATGGGATGAACGAAAAGCGAAAGAAGGGTGGAAGTAAGTGTGGAAGGACGAGAAATTTAATGATGGCTGGCAAAGAAGAATGATATGTGTTTGCTTGGTCCCCGAGGTGGCTGGGAAGGAAAGAAAATGGTATGGTGCATGGCTGGGTGAATGATGAAGCAAGGATGGGTGGAAGGAGAACAGCCTGGGTGGGTGAAACAGAAACTGTATGTGTGCATATACTTTGAATGGATGGATGCCTGGATCACGGTATTATCTGACTCTTAGATAGCATATGTGTATCTAGAGAGAGTAGACGGTCACTGGATGAACTAAGTGTTACCTTGAAGAGCATGTAACACCGCATCCGCACGTCCGTTCCAGTCTAGGAAAGGCAAGGAAAAGAAGTTGTAATTTTGCCCAAATACTACCATGAATAGTAGCAGTAGTTTGTATTGCAACTGCAAGCACAGCATATATACGGTTCTTACGGTGGACACTCCCTACCTCTCTTAATAACTTTAGTTTAGTAGTAGTACGTCATTCATGTGTGGGTGTATCACTGTTCACTCAATAATAAGCAAAGCACCGAAAGTCATCCCATATGTCATCAAATACATCCCATGTGAAGTGATAGATAATCAAATTATTTAGCTTCTTCATTTTCCTTTTCTAGTACTCATTTGCACTGTAGGGTGAAAGCTAAATTAATTAAGCAGTAGCCCTTGTAACAGAGTATTCTCAGTGCCACCCGTAATAGAAAAGGAAGAGCTTCACCACCTGCATGTACTGGACCGGTACAGTAACGCAAGTCTGTCTCACTCATCATGGTGTGCGTCTGTTTTTCTCGGGAGCAAGTTCACTGCGCTGGCATTATGCCGGCTTGCATAAGATAACGTACCAATTTTCCTAAACAAGAGAGAAGAAGAAGAATAAGACTGGTGGACTGTCATAGTCGACTGTAATGGAAGTCCATAGTGCTCGTAGAATTAGTTCCTTAAACTCCCACTAATGTTAGAGCAAGGATGAAGAAGTGGGAGGTTAGATAGATACTGTCCTCAATAGTTATGTACTGTGCTTTCAATATGCTACTTGTACTGTGACACAACTTTGTGCTCAATCACTTTGTGTTATTAATCTTAAGGAGCATTGGTTACAGACTATGTCTTTCTTTCTTCATATAGTTGCTCCTTCCAAATCAACTAGATCATCACGGAGGGAGCAGGCTCGAATGGCCCGGCAACGGAGGCTGGATGCCAATGTCGCCGAATATCGGCGGCTGGTGGCCCTGGAGGAGGAGGACATGCAGTCAACCGGTACGACAACAACAACATCTACTGGGACAGCTGCATCCTCCTCCGTGCCCCCACGGGCTGCCAGCCAGCGCAGTGCTCCAGCGGTACGGAGCCGGGCTACCAAAGCCAACCGCCACCGCCGAGCAGCAAAGACACCAGCTGCCCCCCACAGGAGTTGCAAGGCACGCCAGCGCCGCTTATCCCTAAGAGTGTCCTACCTGGAGCAGGAGGTCCATACCTACAAGAACTTGGTGGAGGGCCTCCGCTTCGACCATGCCACCCTCCGCAAGGAGTATGATGCCCTGGCCGCTAAAGTCAACAGCACCCTCCCGTAGTGTAGTGTCCCTTGCCCCTTTTTTAGAGACTTTTGGGGGGTGGGAATTGGGAGTTGGGTTGTGGGACTTTTGAAGGACAATCGTTGGGGTTAGGGAGTGTCTTGCGGGAGATTATTTTGTTAGGGCTACTAAAATATACTTTTTGAAACTTTATCTGACCATACCTGTTTTTTACTGCTTTTGAGTCTGGTGGGTGGGGGTTTAACAGTAAGTTTGTTTTCCTGAGGAGTCCTAGGACTTTAGTAGTACTACCGTCAATCTCTCGTCTATTCCTAATACTTCATTATACTACCTCCCACCAAACGCTTATCTTACCTGTAATTTGTGTTTGAAAGTAGGGCTAGTCCCAGGGCTGGCTCCACAGGAAATGGCGATTAAGGTTGGCAATCCTGGGCAGATGAAATGTCCTCATTGCGGTGGTACTAGTGGTATGACACAGTGGCAGTTGCATGCATATGGAAAAAAAAAAAATGAAACCTGGTTTGTCCTTACTATAGCATTACAACGGTACGATAGAGAATATAGGAGGTGACAGTTCACTAGAACAGTGCCACACAGAGCCTAACAAATGGTAAAGTAGAAAGTATAACTAGTACTTGTGTTGAATTTCTTTGACATTGGCTACTACTACAAGAAATAGTACTGAAGCTAGCTGAGTAAGTCTGGAATATATCCTCGGATTCCTTCACCAGCCTGTTGCTATGACCTTATCCCCCCCAGCAAGTGTGTGGAATTATTGATGTAATTTAGTCACACATCAAGCAAAACCACACAGCCTGGGGGGAGACGGTTAAGGTTTGGAAAATGGATGGGAATGGGGGTTTCTTTTTGGGTAGGTTTTGTTGAGAGAAAAAAAAAGCACAGCATTGACAAACAAGAATTGAAGATAAAGAAATCTTTGGGTACAAAGCTAACTATAAATCTTTTAAGTGACATAAATGAAGTGCATGCCCTACTGCATGCATTGTTACTGAAAAGTAAGTAGTACTAGAATGCGACAGTACAGGGCTGCAGCGTTTTCACTTGCCTATCTCTGCACTCAGAGAAACACTTCTTGCATTAAATGAGGTTTAAAAATTAGCCGAAGTAAAACCTATAGAATGGCTGTAGGGATCAATTTAGAAGCAGAGAGAGATGCAGTCACACTCAGAGAAGAAAACAATGGATACTGTATCTGTATGTTGTTGTAGTTGTCCTGTTGAATTTGGTAAGTAAGTTGCATGCAGCAAACAATTCCTCTTATTAGCGGCACTCCTCCATTCCAGCTGACGCTGCGTCCAGCAATGTTGGTGACCAGAAGACACCCTGTCCACTGCCTGCCTGGCGGATGCTGAATTGCGGCTCGCTAATGTGAAGCCTGACTCCATCCTTTTTTCCCCATTGCACAGACTGAAACCCGGCCTAACGAGCCCTAAGTTAAGAATAGTGGCAAAGGCTTTCTTTAACTATGCCAAATCCCCCCTTTCCCACCATACTACTGCTTTTGAATCTGGTGGGTGGTGGTTTAAAAGTAAGTTTGTTTCCCTGAAACTTAAGTCTGTGTCATTTTCTTCCTTTAAGTGTAAATGGCTAAATCTTTTGAACACTAAGTGCCTCTCACAGAGTAAGTGATCCCCCCTTTCCCACCATGGATTTTCTTCAAGTCGCTTGCAACAAAAATTACACATTCCCACGAGTGCTCTAAAACTCCAGAACTCAGTTGCAAAAATCAAGAACACCCCGAAACACATGCAATCCTGCTGCTAGGGCTAACCCTAACGAACCCTAAGTTACAAAAAGTACCAAAACCTTTTTCATCATGGATGTTGTTAAAAGCAGTTTTATCCGGTATTAGACCTTCCCAGCAATGGCCCCAGAGCCGTCAACCCAGGCGAAAACAAGTAGAAGACCCCCAAACAGCCAAAAAGCAAAAGTACAAAAATGTGGACTTTTCTGAAAATTTGCCAAATCACTCTGCGCGCGCTCTGCAGCTAGGCCCTAACTCCCCTCTGCCTCCATGGATTTCCTTCAAACCTCTTGCTATCTAAACTATCCATACCCAGTAGTGCTCCCAGGCCCCGAAACCCACCCACAAACACCAGGAAGCCCCCCAAACAGACCCCTGAAAACGCTACATTGAGCAAAAAGTCAGAAAAGGCAAAACCTTTTTTCCTCATGAATGTTGTTTAAACCAGTTTTATCCGGATTTAGACCTTCCTAGCAATGGCCCCAGAGCCGTCAACCCAGGCGAAAACAAGTAGAAGACCCCCCAAACAGCCAAAAAGCAAAAGTACAGGTGATTAAAGTTTTAATTATATTAACTTGTGCAAAACAAAGAAAGACAGAAACACAGGAATAAAAGTCAATAAGTACGAAAAAGAAAATGTCTGAATTCATTGGCTCATTTTCAGGCCTCCCAAACAGCCAAAAAGCAAAAGTACAAAAATGTGGACTTTGTCGCTTTTGTGAAAATTTCCAAAATCACTCAGCGCGCGCTCTGCAGCTAGGCCCTAACTCCCCTCTGCCGCCATGGATTTCCTTCAAACCTCTTGCCATCTAAACTATCCATACCCAGTAGTGCTCCCAGACCCCAAAACCCACCCACAAACACCAGGAAGCCCCCCAAACAGGCCCCTGAAAACGCTACATTGAGCGAAAAGTCAGAAAAGGCAAAACCTTTTTTCCTCATGGATGTTGTTTAAACCAGTTTTATCCGGTATTAGACCTTCCCAGCAATGGCCCCAGAGCCGTCAACCCAGGCGAAAACAAGTAGAAGACCCCCAAACAGCCAAAAAGCAAAAGTACAAAAATGTGGACTTTGTCACTTTTGTGAAAATTTCCAAAATCACTCAGCGCGCGCTCTGCAGCTAGGCCCTAACTCCCCTCTACCTCAATGGATTTCCTTCAAACCTCTTGCCATCTAAACTATCCATACCCAGTAGTGCTCCCAGACCCCGAAACCCACCCACAAACACCAGGAAGCCCCCCAAACAGGCCCCTGAAAACGCTACATTGAGCGAAAAGTCAGAAAAGGCAAAACCTTTTTTCCTCATGGATGTTGTTTAAACCAGTTTTATCCGGTATTAGACCTTCCCAGCAATGGCCCCAGAGCCGTCAACCCAGGCGAAAACAAGTAGAAGACCCCCAAACAGCCAAAAAGCAAAAGTACAAAAATGTGGACTTTGTCACTATTGTGAAAATTTCCAAAATCACTCAGCGCGCGCTCTGCAGCTAGGCCCTAACTCCCCTCTGCCTCCATGGATTTCCTTCAAACCTCTTGCCATCTAAACTATCCATACCCAGTAGTGCTCCCAGACCCCGAAACCCACCCACAAACACCAGGAAGCCCCCCAAACAGGCCCCTGAAAACGCTACATTGAGCGAAAAGTCAGAAAAGGCAAAACCTTTTTTCCTCATGGATGTTGTTTAAACCAGTTTTATCCGGTATTAGACCTTTCCAGCAATGGCCCCAGAGCCGTCAACCCAGGCGAAAACAAGTAGAAGACCCCCCAAACAGCCAAAAAGCAAAAGTACAGGTGATTAAAGTTTTAATTATATTAACTTGTGCAAAACAAAGAAAGACAGAAACACAGGAATAAAAGTCAATAAGTACGAAAAAGAAAATGTCTGAATTCATTGGCTCATTTTCAGGCCTCGGTGTCAGGGAAAAAGAGTTCATCCTTATACTCTGCGAAATCATCAGGCAGGAGTAGGTCAGTGTCACCTAACACAGAAGAAATTCCCTCATCTAAGTTGCTGTCCTCCTCGTCTTCTTCCAACGTGCGATCTGGTACTTTGAAATCTGGTGGTATGAGGTGCTCATTCATCTTGATCATTGTCAATATCTCCACATTTTTGGGCGAGAGGCGGGTCCGTTTGCAAGTTACAATGCCACCAGCAGCACTGAAAACACGTTCAGAAGACACGCTTGCGAGTGGGCAAGACAAGTAATGTATAGCCAGGCGGGAGATCTCTGGCCACAATTCTTTTTTCCCATGCCAATACGCCAATGGGTCAGCATTAACATAGACCTCTGTTGAGTCATTCAGATAGTCCTGCACCATCGACTCAAAGTTCTCCACGTTTCCTCCACTTTGCTGAATTTTCGCTCGGACCTTTTCAGAACCATAACCAATCTCAGCTAGCCAATCCTCTTCATCACCCGATATTTCTGTTGTGTCTGGTGCAGATGATGCGGTTGCCGGTGTCTTTAACGGCTGAGAGGTCACTTCTGCCACAGCCACAGGTGCAGAAGTGGAGTCTTCTGACTGGGGATGGCCTGCTGATGCTGATGTGCTGCCTTTTCCTTCAATTTGCTTCCGTTCTCTTTCAAACCTGATGGCTGACTGGGCTACCCAACGTTTGTACTTTGTAGCATCTTCATCACTAAAAGGAAATAATGCAGAGCCTGCCAGCGCCTTTTTGTAGCGTGGATGCAGAATAGTAGCACAAATGTAATGCTGTTCTGAGTGGATCTTTTGAAGACGTTCATCGCCACGTAGACGCTCTAATAATTTCTCCGCCAAAAGAAAAGCTTATTGCTTTGCTTTTCTTCATCGTTTTGAAACTTTGAAGACACCGCCTTCAGTTTGTGCTCCAGCATGCGCAACAATGGGATAGCTTTTCCCAAATTACAGTCCTTCCTGCTGACTGCACGCGTGAAGAACTCAAAAGGACGAAGCATGTCTGTCAGGCTTTTAACTAGCTCCCATTGGGCCGCATTTAACCTCAGGTCCTCCTTCACAGCTGTACCCATTGTTACGAAATACTGATCGAGTACCGTAAACTGCTCATACAGACGCTCAAGCATGTAGAACGTTGAGTTCCAACGTGTTGGCACCTCCTGGATGAGTGCTTTCACTGGCATTCGACGTTCATGTAGCAGGCTCCTCAGATGCTTCCGGGCCTTAAAAGAATGGCTGAAATGGTTGCACATTTTTCGGCAGGTGACCACTAACTGGCATGCTGGACTTTCTTTCTCCAAGAATTTTTTAACAACCAGGTTTATACAGTGCGCCAAACACGGCACTCTGAAATAGTCACCCAGTTCCATGGCCTTAACTACATTGGCGCCATTATCCGTGGAAACATAACCAATGCAGCGTTTTTTGGGAGACAGCCAGTGAAAGACCTTTGTGTTGAACTCATTCAAAATGTTTTCTGCTGTATGACGTTTCTCCAAGCCAAACATGGCTAGTGTTGCATGTTTCCGAGCAGCTTTAAAAACTTGGTCCAGGTCAGCACCTGCGTTTAGCTTTGCTTTAACCCCTGAAAAAGAGACCCAGTGTGCAGTGATGCACATGTAATCAGTGCCCGCGCCACTGGTCCACATGTCTGTTGTGAGATGTATAGTGTGAACAGCACTCTTCTGCAAAGCTGCCCCAATCACCTCCAGCACATCTTCATGTAGTGCTGGAACCGCAACTCGGGCAAAATAGTACCGGCTAGGAACCTTCCATTTAGGGCAGAGCGCTGCCACTAATTCGAGAAAACCAACCCCTTCTCCAAAATAAAAAGGTAGAAGATCCAGCGCTAGCATTTTAGCCAGCTTAGTGTTATACAGACGCACCATTGGGTGGTTGCGGTCATATGGCGCGTCTGAAAACAACATTGTTTTAATGTTGCCCTGGACCATTTTACGGGATGATGATAATGACTTCTTCGACCCAGTTATGCTCGCTGATGAACTTTTTCGCATTGGTGTCTCACTCTGTCCCACACTCTTAGTGTGGCTCCCAGGGGTACTGGGTGTAAGTGAAGTGTGTGACACTTCTTCCTCCTCGTCATCATCAGATGGAACATCAACGTTTTCTCGACTTGCAATTCGGGCTTCCTTGATCTGCTTTAGGTGCTCCAACCATTGGACAGTGTGCTGTCTCTTAAGATGACCTCTCTGGCCTCAGTCCCATAGTTGGTAACAAGCTTACCACGACTAACTGCAAGCTTACAAATGCTACAAATGGCTATGTTTTCCCTTTTTGTGGAAACACTAAAGAAGTCCCAAACTGCGGACTTGAAATGTCTGTGGGGGCCGGAGGAGGCGATACTGGTGGTGGCCGTGCTGCTAATGCCAGATGAAGTGGAGGATGTGTATTGCTGAACTTTACTATGTTGTGCACTTTCACCACCACTAATTGAGGTCGAGGTGGATGGAGGTCCCTTCTGGCGAGTAAGAAATATGGAAGTGGCACGTTGTGGTGTACTAGTTAACATCAATGATTCTGGTGTTCCCATTGTCTCCTCGTCGACTTCATCATCACGCTCAGCAGCTTGTCGGGCTAGGGTCAAAATGTCTGTTTGCTGCATGCCTGCTGGGGCTTCAGTGACGTTAGTGATAATGACTGCGTCGTCGTCGTGAGAATCTTCAGCAGCAGGAGTATACGCCACTTCTTGTTGAGCGTCATCACACTCCATAACTTTGAGAGTTTCGACGACCTTCCTTTTACACTTTGCTACCTTTGTCAGATCATGGTGTGCCTCCTCAACCTCACTCTCAGACGGCAGTGGTGCTGGTTCCCAAGTAAGATCCATATCATCAGAAGGAGGTGGGCTTGAAGAAGATTTAGATACCAACACCCTTGATCTTTTCCTTGCTCGGGATGTGGACGACAATGAATGATCATCAAGAGGAGTGGCTTCCTCGAATGATACCTCGGCTTGATTGTCGATTTCCAGATATGCCCCTACTTCTGGAGGAACAACTATTGTGGCCACTTGTTGTGCCTCTCCATGCACCTCTGCTTGCTCCTCTCCTTGCGCCGCCTCCTCTCCTTCCACATGTACTTGGGCTTGTACTACTTGCACATGTGATTGTTGTTGCGGCTGTGGTTGTTCAACACTCGTCAGATGAGTTACAACAACCTGTGTTGATTCTTGAGGGACATTGCTGCTACTTTCTTGCGATGAGCCGACATCACTGGTCGATGGTGATTGAACAACTATACTGGCTGCCTCTGCAGCACTCAAGGGCTTGGACCTAAGTCGGCGTGGTGGTGGTGGCACTGAGCCCAATGGAGCGGAGGTGCTGCTCCCAGCTTGGTCCCCAGCAGACCCCGCTGCTGCAGCAGGCGTACTTTTTTTTTCCCCAAAAAATGTGGCGGTCGTCATCACACCAGTCTCCTTGGCAAGTGGCGCCACTTGCTTCTTCTGCTCCTTACTGGCAACTTTCTTGCTAGAGGAGCTACGGGCAACTCTTTTTGGGGCCATCTTCTTCAGATGTCACTCTGAACAGCAGGCCGCAGTTGCACAAGTTGCAGAGTTGTCTGTGGCCACACGTGACGTTGTGCTGCACACACCGCAGCAGGACTTCTTCCTGGCACTGGTGGTTCTCTTGTGCACCTACAAGCAATGGAAGACAGAGGAACATCAGTTATACACCCCAAAAAGTCAAAAAAACACACAAAAATCAGCACAATCCCAGCCCATCCATGGCCTCAATGGTGTTTAAATTCAAGAAGACAACCCACAGAAAGACTAGGCCGATGCACCACTCACTACCCCTGGCCAAAAGGCCCCACCAGCAGCCCCAAAAAAACGACAAAAAACACAAAATTCAGCACAATCCCAGCCCATCCATGGCCTCAATGGTGTTTAAATCCAAGAAGACACCCCACAGAAAGACTAGGCCCATGCACCACTCACTACCCCTGGGCATAATGGATGAAAGCTAGGCAAAATAAGTGCAGGCCTCAGACACTGCCTCTCTTCAAAATGGCCCCTTGCACCCCAAGCACATGTTGCCTGTACCAGCACTCAAGATGGCCACCACCACCACCCACATGGCCAGTCCAAATCAACAGTAGCACTGCAAAAAAAACGAAAAACACACAAAAATCACCACAATCCAATGCCATCCAGGATGTTTACATTAAAGAGAGTGAGACCACCACGCAGGCAGACTCAGTCCATGCACCACCCACTACCCCTGGGCAAAAGGCCCCACCAGCAGCCCCAAAAAAACGACAAAAAACACAAAATTCAGCACAATCCCAGCCCATCCATGGCCTCAATGGTGTTTAAATCCAAGAAGACACCCCACAGAAAGACTAGGCCCATGCACCACTCACTACCCCTGGGCATAATGGATGAAAGCTAGGCAAAATAAGTGCAGGCCTCAGACACTGCCTCTCTTCAAAATGGCCCCTTGCACCCCAAGCACATGTTGCCTGTACCAGCACTCAAGATGGCCACCACCACCACCCACATGGCCAGTCCAAATCAACAGTAGCACCCCAAAAAAAACGAAAAACACACAAAAATCACCACAATCCAATGCCATCCAGGATGTTTACATTAAAGAGAGTGAGACCACCACACAGGCAGATTCAGTCCATGCACCACCCACTACCCCTGGGCAAAAGGCCCCACCAGCAGCCCCAAAAAAACGACAAAAAACACAAAATTCAGCACAATCCCAGCCCATCCATGGCCTCAATGGTGTTTAAATCCAAGAAGATACCTCACAGAAAGACTAGGCCCATGCACCACTCACTACCCCTGGGCATAATGGATGAAAGCTAGGCAAAATAAGTGCAGGCCTCAGACACTGCCTCTCTTCAAAATGGCCCCTTGCACCCCAAGCACATGTTGCCTGTACCAGCACTCAAGATGGCCACCACCACCACCCACATGGCCAGTCCAAATCAACAGTAGCACCCCCAAAAAAACGAAAAACACACAAAAATCACCACAATCCAATGCCATCCAGGATGTTTACATTAAAGAGAGTGAGACCCCACAGGCAGACTCAATCCATGCACCACTCACTACCCCTGGGCAAAAGGCCCCAACAGCAGCCCCCAAAAACCGACAAAAAACACAAAATTCAGCACAATCCCAGCCCATCCATGGCCTCAATGGTGTTTAAATCCAAGAAGACACCCCACAGAAAGACTAGGCCCATGCACCACTCACTACCCCTGGCCAAAAGGCCCCACCAGCAGCCCCAAAATAATGACAAAAAACACAAAATTCAGCACAATCCCAGCCCATCCATGGCCTCAATGCTGTTTAAATCCAAGAAGACACCCCACAGAAAGACTAGGCACATGCACCACTCACTACCCCTGGGCATAATGGATGAAAGCTAGGCAAAATAAGTGCAGGCCTCAGACACTGCCTCTCTTCAAAATGGCCCCTTGCACCCCAAGCACATGTTGCCTGTACCAGCACTCAAGATGGCCACCACCACCACCCACATGGCCAGTCCAAATCATCAGTAGCACCCCCAAAAAAACGAAAAACACACAAAATTCACCACAATCCAATGCCATCCAGGATGTTTACATTAAAGAGAGTGAGACCCCACAATCAGACTCAGTCCATGCACCACTCACTACCCCTGGGCAAAAGGCCCCAACAGCAGCCCCAAAAAATCGACAAAAAACACAAAATTAAGCACAATCCCAGCCCATCCATGGCCTCAATGATGTTTAAATTCAACAAAACAGTTGTATAATGCATGCACCCATAACCAACCCTGGTCCTACTGGATACTGTGGCTACCCACAATATATTTTATTTAATGTTCTGAAAAAGTTCCAAAATTGTAGTTGCAGCAACTGTAATGCCCCAACAAACTTACTTGTGAAAGTTGATTTCTAATCCAAAAGAGATCCAAAGAAAGTCAAAAAGGCCTCAAATCCAAATATCCAGCAGCACCCACAAAAAGTAATCCTTCCAGGTCAAGGTCCAAATGAAAGTGACCAGCACATGAAGAAAGCACTGGGAGGAGCCTGCTGGACAGGAACAGGAAGTTGGAGACTGTGGGTCACTTCCTTCCTCTCCCCACCCCCAAAAAAAATGGACTCCTTGCAACAAAAAAGTGCAGGCAAATGTCAACCTGAGGAGTGATTCTGATAAAAATCATCATTTTCTGAAGGTTTATGCTGTTTGCTGGTGGATTTCTTGTGCAGAATTGCAAAATCTCTATTTCGCGAGTGCGAGATTGTTCCTGCCCGCCGCACCTACGTGTTCGCAATTGCGAACTCTCGCGATGCGTGCTGTGCAAGGTAAGGTGGCAAGCCGCGATGACGTATTCGCGGGCGCCAACTCCCGCGGGATCCCGCAGCAAGATCCAATATGGCGCAGCACTCGCAAAATATTGAGAAAAACAACTCGGCAAACGCTGAATGACGGAAAGTGAACGCCGTGCGCCACGCCGCGCGCCGCAATTTTGTATCACCAAGCAAAAAAATCCGCCGCGTGCGAATCGACGGATTTTCGGCAAATTCGCTAGAATTCGCGGATTGCGAATTTACCGAAAATCCGCAAATTCCGCGAGCGGAACGGATTTTACGCCCATGCTTAATCACAAACATGACGGATATGCTGTCTGCCTTATTACAAATTCCATAGTATTGAATGCACTTGCAATAAGACAGACAGGATATTCGCCATGTTTGTGTCAGAGTAGCCTGTGATGGAGCAGTTAGTATTAGGACTCCACCACTGCTAACCAGTGTTAAATTGTGGTTCCCTCTCTTTTAAGCATAATAGAATTGGCGTACACCCAACTCTCACATTTAATTTACTTATAAGCCCCTAAAAAAGAGGACCTACATGTATCCAGGCCCTGTAATTTAAATGCTACTGGTGGGCCTGCAGCACTTATTGTGCCACCCACAAGGTAGCCCTCTAAAATCATGTCTCAGGCCTGCCATTGCTGCTTCTGCGCAATTTTAAACTGCTAATTCGACCTGGCAAAATAAACCTTTTGCCAGACCTAAACCTCCCTTTTTTTAATACATATAGGTCACCTCTATGGTAGGCCTTAAACATCATATTGGGCAGGGTGCATTGTATTTACAAAGTAGGACATATGTTTTTATGTTTTACATTACTGGTAATGAAAACGCCTACATTTGTTTTTCACTACTGTAATGGTGACATCTCCCATAGGAAACACTGGCCTACCTGAAAGGGAGTGTCCAGCACTATGTCTGAGACACAGTCAGGGATTTGGGGAAGGACTGGTGACTGGGTAGAAAACATAAGCAGAAAGAGAAGTACATCACTGCACAGGATCACACAGGAAGTCAGAGGGGAAAAGGGATCCAAAGAGGAAGCCTGCACAAGGGAACAAGATGGAAAATAGCTACGACTCAGAATAGGTAGGTACTCATATCTTTGTTATTTATCACCCTGGGATGTTCCAGGAGTCGTATTTTGGTGGGATGAATGGTACTTTCTCAATACCTGAGTTGACATGGACACAATAGGCAGTAAACTGTTTGTTGTATTGCAGTTCATGAATTTCATGATCTCCTTTGGTCCTTGATCCTTAGCTATTCCTTGTATCCTTGATTACATCCATTACCAATCCATGTTGTGTTTTGTGGAAGCCAACCTGCTCATGCCTGAAACTGCATTGCCAAGAATTCCTTTCTCACTGCCACATCACCACATCTGATGGATGGAGTAATTCAGCGAACATGTGACTGGCTGCTGCTAGTCTGCTCACACCTGATGTATGTGGTTACTGCGGGCTTTTTTAAGCCCCAGCTCCTTTCTGTCCAGTGTTGGTCATTGAAGACGTGTTTCTGTGAGAGCCTTGCTTGTTCCTGAATTAGCACGGTCTTCAGTGAATAGTGCCGAAGAAATGGGGGTGCACATATAAGTAAAAGAAAACACTGAGAAAATATCATATTCTTATGCTGTCTGTTAAGCATGGATGCTAATTTTCGTCACCATATCCATCTAAGAAGAAGAGGAAAAATAAGGTCATCAGAATATAGGCCCATACAGGGCGTGGTACACTTAAACAGCATGTTCAATAGAGACAAAAAGGAGAATTGAGCCTATTAATGGGCGGGAAAAAGAGAGTTTTCAATTGTAAATCATGTGCAAAGTGTTTACATTTTCACACAATGTAATGAATCAGGTAATATTTATGTATAATTTGAACTGAATAAAGTATCTATACTAATGAATTATGAATGAAAGAACATGGTAAAAGATGGCGCTTATGGTGACGTAGCAAGTACAAGGAAGTGATGAAGTCCGTCTTCGGTGTTAATGGATGTGACCTAATTGACATTGATCTAAAAAGAAGGAAAATATGGTGGCCGCCTACAATGATAAAGGCGATTTGCCGAAATGCGTCTGCGTGTACAAAAAATCCTAATACAATGGACATATATATATATATATATATATATATATATATATATATATATATATATATATATATAGCAATTTGTTTCAGGGACCCATTTGGAAGCAGGCCACACGAGAAATTTCTTAGCTTCTTTTATTTGATGGACAGCTTGCCCACAGGCATCCGAACTGGGGCACATTTCATAACATTCTACGCCAGACGCGTTTCGGGCGCTCTTTATCCCTTCCTCAGCGGCGTTGTAGTGGCAAATACGCTCAGTTCATAAAGCACCAATTTATTCAAACAGTTCCTGGCCTCCTGGGCGTGGCTCTAAGGCATCTTGGGATCTGTAGTGCTGTCTTATGAATGTTATGAAATCTGCCCCAGTTCGGATGTCTGCGGGCAAGATGTCAATCAAACCTTCCAGCCTTCTTGCAGGTTCGGTCAGCATGTAGGGTATGATACCTGGTCTTGATTAACTCTATCCTGGAGATCTGTGATCTGGAGGAATGGTAGGACAACTTATTTCTTATTTACATGTTCCAGCGTTCATATATACACAAAGATCTTTGTTCCATGATGTGCACTGAATGGCTATAATCTGGCCTCGAACTTCTTTCGGCAGGATGAAGGTCTGCTGGCGCTACAGAGTGCCTGCCATTATCTCTTGTTCTGTACACATTGTAATGTGAGATTATGACTGCTCAGGTATATACTGTATGGTACTGTTAAGTATAGCTGTTGCTCCAGTGTGGTGTTTAATGCGGTCATCTCACAGTCAACTGACTTATGCCATAATGTGCGAGCCCTCCTACTGTTGATACAAAGCTTTAATGTTCTAGTCCTTAACTTGAAAAATTTACTATTAGTTTGGGACAGCTGATCGTTATTTGTCCAAAGATGTCCAAGGATGGGCCAGTGAATGATATATGCCGCTCCAAATTCGACTCTACCTAATCAGCTTAGGCCATATGCCTTACAATTTGTTTGGGAAGTGCTACTATTTGCTTGGGACAGCTGTTTGTTATTTGCCTAAATATGTCCAAAGATGCACAAGGATGTCCAGGGTTAGGTCAGTGAACTATATTTGCCGCCAAAAGCTCAACTGCTACCCAGGCACCTTATGCCTTGTTTTGGTGTATAACAGGATAGCTACATAATGTTGTTAGTAATGTTAGTAATGTTAGTATTGTATGACATTTTGAGACTCTAAGTCTCGGCGAACTACTGAATGTTTTCGGGTGCTTACATAGTTTGATCCCGGAACACTGTTTGATTCAGTAACACTGTTTGATTCAGTAACACTGTTTTGCCTACACTTTTGCGCAGGTTATGCGCAGGCTTCTAGTTTGAGCCACGGAGGGGGGCAACCATTGTGGTTGCTTCTCCCTGGTCGCCATGCTCCTAGTGCATTGTTTGGGTGGGAGGGGTGGGTTGGGATTGGGGGGGTGTAGGAATGGGTTTTTGGTTCTTTTAAGTGTGATTCCTTTTGTGTCTTTTTCCCTCTTGCTTCTTTCCTTTCTTCTTCTCCCGTCCTCTTGCAGCAACACACTACATACCGGCTCTGACGGAAATGCTCTAAGTTTGCATATGCGCGCTCGCTCATACGTTTCAGGGATCCGAAGCCGCACAGCTGAAAAGGTGCTGTTGTAAAGACAGTTTTTTAATTACAATTTCGAAAATGCCACTTTTAGAAAGGTGGTATTTTCCTGCCCAAAACTTTCTGAGACCTTCTAGGAGTTTCCAGCTGCCTGGGCCTGTTCTGATGGGAGGCCTGTTAATTTCTCTCCCATCAGAAATGCGTTTTGGGCCAAGATACTAATCAATAGCATTTGGGTGTAACTGGGAGATGGCCATCCTGCCAGAATGGGAGGGACTAGAGTGTTCCCTGCCCCATTTACATTTCAAAGGGATGCCACCAGCACACTCACAAGGGAACAACACCAGCCTTTTATCACCCTGGACCTCTTGGAGTCTGAGCAGGGAAAGAAAAGACCTTTTGGGAACCAGATGTGGGGGTGGACTAGACGTTTCCCCCACTTCAAAGGATAAGAACAGGCATAAATATTGGACCTGTTGTAAACTCCTTAGCACACGTTTCATTAGTTCAAGTAGTATACATGTGTTTCCACCATACAACAATCATACATTCATGAATAATTAACTCCTTATTTATTCAAGGTTGTCTTTGGTGTTGTTTAATTTCTGGAGACGTCACAGCCAACACGTGTTTCGTCGTTAGGGGAATGTAACCCACGACTTTCTCAAGGCTATTCTTCCTTATGTTGTTCTTTAATTGTTGAGGTGATAATTCCAACCCTCAAGGGGTTCTGTTTGGGGACCTTGTTCGTATCTTGTGATTCTTTGAGCTGTAACCAGTGTATTGGTTTTCCGATGGGCAGCTTTCGCTGTCGTTCTTAGTCTTTTAAACTCCGTCCCCTCTGCTGTGTGTCTGAAGCATAAATATTGGACCTCCTGAGCACTCGTCAGTACACGTCTAGAGCTGTAGACATTACAGAAGAAGGCTTGCCTTGTTCCGCAGGGGACTGCCCTGCTGCTTGAGACCTGCCTTTTTCCCCAGAGAACTACCCTGCTGCTTGAGGCCTGCTTCCTGAGAAAGAAAACTGAACCTGCTCCCTTCATTCCAGGCTAACCTGAGCGACTCTAGTGATCAGTTGGCAGAACTCCTGCAATGAGCTACAGAGACACAACATGCTCCACAGGCATTCCTGCAACTGTACAGTAGACCTGATGAAACTGGCCCTTTCTGGATCTGCCACTGGACCTGCATGGACCTGCAACTGGACCTGCCTGAGCCCTGTTGGCATCTGCTGGTGTGGGTTCCTGAATCCCAGGAGGTGCTTCCCTAGGTCCTGACCCTTGACTGGCATCAGTTCAGCTTCTCTTGTGAAATCCTGAAGTTTTGAACTGCGGATCAGTTGTTTACAAGTTAACTCTTACAGCGGGACTAACGTTGTCCCTTTATCTGACCTGCGCTCCATTGTAGTTGTCCTGAACTTGTGACTTTTTCCCGGTCTAGCATGATCAGATGCCCGCAGTTAGTGCTTTCTGCTACTTGCCACTATTTTTACTTACATTTTTTAAATTGCATATCTCTGGTTCACCTGACTATATTTTTGTTGTCTGGGTTTCATTTTATTTATTCAGCTTTATATTCTTTTTCTAGATTGATGTGGAATAGCTCTTGTGTTGTGTTCTCAGTTTATTACTGGTTGCATGCTGCATGAATACTTAACACAGGCCTCTAAGTTTAGCCTGGCTGCTTTTGTGCCAAGCTACTTGAGGGCTAAGCACAGGTTAATTTAGTGACATTTGTGGATCACCCTCACAAGGATCATGGTTGTTGCTTGAGAAGGGTTTTCTCCTCCACCCAATTTCTTACAGCACAACATGGCTTTATTCAGTAACAAAAACTTTTCTTTCCCAGGTGATAATTGAAAAAGTGCAAACACTTGAAGTGCACTCATCACACTGCAGGATCATGAAGTTTTTGGCGGAATGCATACTTTAAAATTAGTGAATGGTCTTGACCAGATATCTCCAACCAGTCAGACACCTTTGGAGTAGCTCACAGCCTTGAGTTAACCTCTTCCATGCTCATGACGAGCTGAGCTCGTCATGAGCCACGGCGCTCCGGTGCTCATGACGATCTCAGCTCGTCATGAGCCGTGGAACGCTCACATGCGGGGATAATTACCCTGCTGTGCTGAGCGTTCCCTGGCAGGTAATGCACCTGTGATGAGCTGAGCTCGTCATGAGCACCGGAGCGCCGTAGCTCATGACGAGCTCAGCTCGTCATGAGCATGGGGGCGCTGTGCGCGCCCCCTCCCCCCAGCACAGCGGGGGATTAACCCCCGCAGCGAAGGGGTTAAATAACACAAGGTCACATTTTTCTTTTATAGTTAAGGTAAGGCTGTGTTAATTTGACATTATTATCAACAAGCTGCAGATAACAGGGCCTGATAATGAGCAGAGATGGATTCAGATTTGTGACCCAGGCTGGGGCACAGAGGTGAAGAACTGAAGCACAGAGGCATTTAAATCTTAAATAAAAGTCCTTGTCGCCTCAATATTGGAGTGTGAGAACTAAATTATGGGGCAGATTTACAAAAACTCGCACATCCCTGAATATTAGCAGGGATGCATCAGTTATTTTGCGTGATGTAAAAAAAAACCTTGCGCCACCATGAATGCGCCGCATTTACTATGTGGTGCACTGTGGCGGGGTCCTAAATGTGACTCCATGAAATCTTGCGACGGAACGCTCACCCTGCATACATTATACCTGACGCAGGTATAATGTAGCGCAGATCTTTACAACGTGACGCATCTCCCTAGATGCGTCCTGTTGAAATTATGTTGCATAGTGGCGCATTGTTTACTACGCCGCTACGTCACAGAAGTGACGCAGCTGTGTTGTAAAGATGTCGCAAGGGGCATGTAAATCTGCCCCTATCTTTCTAAATACTTTTAAATGGGAGAAAATTAAAATGAAAAGTTACCTTAATGATTAAGTTAAATCTTCAATTTAATTTTCTCCCATTTGAAAGGGCTGCATTTACAAACAGCAGGCCTCTTGCTCCTAGTGACCAGTAGACAGCCCATATTGTGTCATGCTATAGGTTTGACTTCAAGAGATGAAACCAGTTCAAGCCATAATTGCTATGAGACTTAATTGTCGTAATAGCCCTAAGTCCTAGAGTAAAACTTGTGGAATGCTTCTGCCTTACACAGGAACTCTAATTCAGCTGTAGTTAGCTACTCCACTGGGGAAACATGACATAGACAGGGAAAAGACGCATTGATATAATATCCGCCCATAGGCAGAGACGCAAAGGAAAGTAAATTCTTTATCTTCACATGAATAACTTCCAGATAATTTTATAGTCAATTGAGAGAAGGATCTTAGTTGGTTTTGAGAATCCAAGGAGACATGCCTAAAAATACAGGCTAGGTTGGCCAGTTTTTCCATATGCATATACAGCATAATGAAAAATTCATAAACGATAATGACAATGTGGTATCTGGTCACGATGATGCTGACAGCACTGTTGCATGCAGGAAAGACTGTGGTGAAACAGGTACACTGCTTCATGTTAGGTGGTCATGTAGACATAGATGGGCATATTAAAAGTACATCGTATCCCTTATTGGAGCTACCACAGGGATTACCTCTACACCTCATCCCACAACTCTGCAATTTTGAGATTCAGAGGAAGATAGCATTTACCCACTCAAAACTCCAATTTGGGAAATTTAACTATTAACTACCATTCGTCACAAGACGAGCATTCCCACATGTTCGGAAACTCCAAACCCCGCACAACTCCCTTCGCCACCCTCTCCTGGGAGAGCTCGATCCCAAATGATAAATGAAAGACACAAAGGTAAGTAGCCTGGCTATTAATAGATATTGTGATTAGTATTTATTCATCCAGCAAAATAACGCAGGAAAGTGAGATGGGCATTATATTCAAAGGTACGTTTTGAGGTGCATACATGATATGATGTCCCTGTAATTGAGAGGGAAAAATACGTATGGAGTATGGAAACGCTGTGGTAGTGGCGCAAACAGGGTGGGTCATTATATGCTAGACTGCAAAATTGAGACATAAGACAAAGGCTGAAATCTTGACTTTCACATTTGATAAAATTGTCTGAGCTTTGGCATATTTCTGTCTGCCTGTGTTTCCATTTCCTTCAATGCCAAAAAATTCTGAGTGGCAAAAGCAATTCAGTTTGAAGAGTGCGCCATGCAAAAAAAAGTATTCATTTGTAATGAAGCAATGCTAAGCGACTTGCAATCGAAAAGCAGGCAATACATGCAGTTCCATTTTCAAATGCTTCGCATGCTAATACTTGCTTTACTTTTCTCCCTTCTAAATGAAGGACTTGAGGTACAATAATGCAAAGACAAACTCAGAACAGCATGAACTACTGAGGGGTGGTGGAGGAGAGGGGGGTACACATATAGCCTGGCCACAGAACAGAGTCACACCAGTCTCAACAGTCAGACCACACCATTGCAGCCACACAGTTTCTGCCAAACTCTTAGTGCCTACTGCTTGATGCCGATCTAAGTTGGAGTATGAGCTACAGCTAAGTTCAATTCAAGTCAAGGGAGTTTTCTAAGATCTCACTATCTTGTCGCCAACCTAGCACCAACCTGCGTTAATTGAGAGTCGCACTGGTGGCCCACCACAGCAGCAAGCCACTATAGCAACAACAAAGTATGACCCTGCAGGGTTGCGTCCACCATCCACGAAAGCATCCAGGCAAGCATCCAGGCCTATCAACAGTGCCAGCTTTTTAACTGATGACTTCTCATTCCTTTAGAATCCCAGGCCCCGCCAACTTACCTTGCCAGTACCACCTCATTGCTATATGACCTCAGCAGTATGGCCTTACCTCCAGAAGGAGGGTGGCAGTGGTCCCTAATAGGATGGGAAGCACACAGTGTTGTTTAAATGCCCCTCACACACCAACAGGCCCCTTGGTGTCATGCTTCATCATCGGGGCCTTCGCATCCCTCTACGGGATGCGGCGTGCTACGACAAACGACTACGTAGGAGCACTTGGTAGTGAGCTATGTGAGGGTGTATGGTGAAGGATGTGAGTGAGGTGAGGTGAAAAAAGTGAGTAAAAAATACCTGGCACTAAGGAAACAAATATTTATTCTGTCCTCGGCTGGTATTAATAAAAAGTGCAGAATCTGGTTGAAAAAATACGTACTAGGGTATATCAACCATTAACAGTGTCAACATGTTTCGGAGCACGAGGCTCCTTCTTCAGGACGAGGATATGCACTATTATCCTCACCTTACTCACATGAAATGTGAAAGTGTTCAAAAAAACATTTTAATAAAAATACAATGTGTAATGTACCTATCAATGTTTAAAGAAAAAGTATGTTCGTTGCGCCCAATTGGCGTTTAGTAAAGAACCTGAAAAAGAAAGACATAATAAATATACTAGTCGGATGTCCAGGAACATAGTAAACATGCTAGTCGGATGTCCAGGAACATGAGGAAAAAGTATTTTTCTAATAAAGGTCAGTATGCAGAACTCAACTGTTGCTCTGGTACCTTGTGAAAGAAAGACACTTAAGGTGAACATACAACCATAAACACACACACATACATACATGCAGTCTCCCAGATGTTAATGGGGAACAAAATGAGGATTAGCAATGGTGCAGGCTTACTTATGTACAAAAACTCGGTAGGCCTCATGAGCCTATGCGTGGTATTGGGGGTATCTCTCTTCGTTGCCCAGTAAACAACCTAAAAGACAGTAATAGCTGCATTATAGGTAGTGAGGTGGAGATTAATCAATAAGACAAGGTTACTGATACGTAAAACGCATCCTCGGTCTTTTCGCCCTACTCACGGTGACTGCATGGACGATCGCCTGCCATCCCCTCAACGCTGCTCCGGTGAAGTGAGCCGGTAGGGGAGCGGCTGGCTATTTATACTATGTAGTTGGGTTAATTGATGGAGTAAATTGGATAATCAATATCGGAAGGGAGCCCATATAAGGCCAAAATACCCGTTTCTTGTCCGGAAATGCGCAGGATATAGTCGCGCTGGCTCCACGGTAGTGAATCCCGGGACGCGCATGCGCAGACCCAGATTCGTACCCCGCGAGGTGCGCATGTGTCAAGCCGGGAAAGGTCTGCGCATGCGCGAACGGGTGGCACTGTATTGCCGAGTACTGCTGGCCGTGGATATTCAGCCAGTGTTGTTTATATAACCCAGCTCTCCCAATCGGTGATGTTATATTGTGAAATTCCAGATGAAGGGACGGATCCAAAGGGATTCTACTGGGGAGTTTTTTGGAGGGAGATATCCATAACGGAAGGTTACATTAGACCTCAACAGGTGTCTTCAATGTACACAATCACTCATCACACCATTACAACCATGAGTAATCTGGTAGGTAGAAACAAAAACGCTATACTGGATGTTCTTTAGTCACTCATCATACCGTGCATACAGTATGCAAAAGTTAGCGTAATTGGCTCCAAGGAATTGAATCATTAAGCCCTGTAATGTCGGTGCCCAGACGGAACACCCAACGTTGCTCCTTTTCCAACAGACCTGTGTCTGAGGGTAATTGTTCGATCACTGTCCATTGTAATTCATTGACACAGTGTTGAAGTTCCAGGAAATGAGCTGACATTTTTGTAGTTGCCTTTTTGCATCTAATGTTGCTCTTATGCTCATTAATCCTGACCTTGACTTGTCTCGTGGTCATTCCCACATATTCCTTTTGGCAGGGACATGTGATCAGATAGACCACATTCTTACTATTACAGTTTGTGAACATCCTTTGTTCCCAGCTGGTCCCATTGGTGAAGGAAAGGGTCTGGCTCTTTTTTGTAAGATGGCAACAGTTGCAATTGCCACAAGGATGGTGGCCCTTTATCCCCTGTAGTCTTGTTTGCTCCACTTTTGGTGGCTGTGGTCTTGTATGGACTAGAATGTCTTTCAGATTCCTGCCACGTCTGTGGGCGAACATTGGTTTCTCAAGGGATAGTGTGCCACATGTGAGTATGCGCCAATGTCTATTCACCAGTTTCGTCACTTGGTTAGTGACCGGGCTGTAGGTGGTGACACAGACCGTTCTGTTCATCTGTTTATCATTTGTGGGTTTTTCTTCGAGGAGAGCCTCACGATTGTTGTTTCTAGCTCTTTTCATAGCCTTCTGGATAACAGGATTGGGGTATTTTCTTTCTCTTAACTTAGCACAAAGGTCTTTAGCTTGACTTTTGTACTTTGCCAGGTCGCTGCAGTTCCGACGTAGGCGGAGGAACTGGCCATATGGAAGGTTCTCCCTCAGGTGACGCGGGTGGAAGCTGTCGAACCTGAGGAGGCAGTTTCTGGCAGTCGGTTTAAAATGAGTCTCTGTTTTGAGAAGCCCTGCCTCATGATAGATATTGAGGTCCAAGAAAACCATAGAACTATTTGACATCTGGTGGGTGAACTTGAGGAACGTGTTTTGATTGTTTAGCCATTGCATAAACTCTATGATGGAGTTCTCGTCCCCCTCCCAGATCACCAGGACGTCGTCAATATAGCGTCGCCATGTGTTTATCCTCGTTCTGTAGGGATTACTGGGATGGAGGATTTTGGAGGACTCTAGGTGATGAACATAGAGTCCTGCTAGGCTCGGAGCAAAGGTGCTCCCCATGCTGGTCCCATGGCTTTGCCAATACAGGGTGCCCTCGTATTCAAAAAAGTTTTTTGTGAGAGCTAAGGAGATGCACTCCATAACAACACCTATTGGAGTTTGGTATTTCCAATGCGTGGAGTGGAGTACCTCTTCAATGATCAAAAGTGTCTCATCGTGTGGGAGGCTCGTATAAAGACTCTCCACATCCAGGCTCAGAAGCATTTGTGACTCAGGGTCAAATGGGTGATTCTGCAATAATTGGAGCACCGTCTTTGTGTCCTTTAGATATGTGTCTGTGGCCTGCACAAGGGGTCTCAAGAATGCATCGGCAAACTTGGATAGAGGTTCCAGAATGGATGAGATGCCGGATACAATTGGGCGTCCTGGCGGGTTCTCAAGGTTCTTATGCACTTTGGGTATGGTGTAGAAGTATGGCGTACGGGGTTTCTTTTGAACCAGAAACTCTGATTCTTTTTTGGAGAGCCAGTCATGTGCAAGGGCCTCCTCAATCATTCCTTCTATTCTTACTCTTAGGGATTCAGTGGGATCTACAACCAGTACTTGATAGTTTCTGTTGTCAGATAAGAGCCTCCTGCATTCCTTGTCATAGGCGGCGGTAGTTTGAACAACCACAGCTCCCCCTTTGTCAGCTGGCTTAATGACTAGATCTTTGTTGTGTCCAAGTTCCCTGATAGCGTCATTTTCCAGTTTACTGATGTTTTGAAAAATCCTTTGTTTAGTGTCCAACTCCTTTAGCTCCTGCATGATAGCCTTTTCGAAAGCCAATACTTCTACTGGAAGTTGGCTGTCCAGTGGTGTGAAGTTGGACTTAGGTCTTAACCCTGTATCTGAGGTCTCTAGAGGAGGTTCCTTATCCTTAAAGAAAGCCCTCAATTTGATAGTTCTTATAAAGTCCTGCATTTCTTTATGCAGCAAAAAAATGTCTGGTTTATTGGTTGGGACATACCCCAAGCCTTTGTTCAGTACCTTGTGTTGTACCTCAGTAAGGGGCCAAGGAGTTATGTTAATAACTAGGTCCCCCTCTTGCTTGTTGATGCTTGGTTCGCTGTCATACTCCTGGTTAGGACCCTGGGGTCTGTTCCGTCTGCGGGTTGCCAGTTCACATTGTTGCCCTTCCTGTTCCTCCCTCTGTTCGATCCCTGGCCCCAAGATAAAAAAGGCTGAGCATTTTGGGCTACGTTGGTTTGTTCTGGGACCCATTGCGGATACATCTGCCCCATTGGTGGGGGGACAAATTGATATGGTGGGAACTGGTACTGGTTCTGGTAGGGGTTAAACTGTGGTCCCTGAAAACCTCTCCACCCTCGTTGGCGAGGGAATTGAGATCTCTGTTGCCGGTAACCACCCCTCTGTTTTCTTTGTTGGAAACCACCTGAATTCGTACTGGTAGTACTGCCATCAGAGCTCGCATTATCTGAGTCGCTTCCCTTGTCTTTCATCACATAGTCTACTTTTGTGTAAGGATATGCCCATTCAGGGGTAAAGCGATCTTTATCTTTTTTCATTTTATTAAATTTGCTCTGCTTCAGAGTGGCCTCAAAATCCATCATTTGTTGGTTTAGTTCATCTAAACCTTTCTTCAGATCAGCTGGTGAAATGAAAGCTTTTAACTTTACCTCCAGTCTAGTGATCTCTGTCTTAAGTTCCAGGGATTTTCTTGTCGCAGTATGCACTATCAAGACCAACCAGTCTCTGGTGCAGTGCCACGAAATAAGCGACCATGCTTTTTTAAAAACCATGTCGTCCTGAAAAATGAAAGGTTCATTTTTAACCAACAAGCCCTGAGGGGCTATTTTGTTTCTTAAGTATTCCCTCATTAGGAGACCATGTAGGGCTGCTCTTATTTGGATTTTTCTAGTGTTCATTAACTCATCCCAGTCTGCTACTGCTGGGCTCGGATCGCTACTGCTAAGGCCTTCAAAGGGGTTGACATCAGCAAGAATTCTATCGATGTCGTCCTCACTGAAGGTCAGTCCATGATCGTCCTCCATGATGGTTTTCGGAGAAAGTCTGGTACAGGGCAAATATATGTAAGGAAAAGTGTTTATGTGTGTCCACAGTGTCTACTATTAAACGGGAAAGGGGCTCCCACAGCTGTGCGCTGTCTAGAACGGAAACATAACAAAAGGGGGGAGAGAGAGAGAAGTGGATCCAGTCTCCCTAGGCATCATGAATAAACAAAGTAGAATCCACTAGGAGGGTGGCAGTGGTCCCTAATAGGATGGGGAGCACACAGTGTTGTTTAAATGCCCCTCACACACCAACAGGCCCCTTGGTGTCATGCTTCATCATCGGGGCCTTCGCATCCCTCTACGGGATGCGGCGTGCTACGACAAACGACTACGTAGGAGCACTTGGTAGTGAGCTATGTGAGGGTGTATGGTGAAGGATGTGAGTGAGGTGAGGTGAAAAAAGTGAGTAAAAAATACCTGGCACTAAGGAAACAAATATTTATTCTGTCCTCGGCTGGTATTAATAAAAAGTGCAGAATCTGGTTGAAAAAATACGTACTAGGGTATATCAACCATTAACAGTGTCAACATGTTTCGGAGCACGAGGCTCCTTCTTCAGGACGAGGATATGCACTATTATCCTCACCTTACTCACATGAAATGTGAAAGTGTTCAAAAAAACATTTTAATAAAAATACAATGTGTAATGTACCTATCAATGTTTAAAGAAAAAGTATGTTTGTTGCGCCCAATTGGCGTTTAGTAAAGAACCTGAAAAAGAAAGACATAATAAATATACTAGTCGGATGTCCAGAAACATAGTAAACATGCTAGTCGGATGTCCAGGAACATGAGGAAAAAGTATTTTTCTAATAAAGGTCAGCAATGGCAGTGCAGGCTTACTTATGTACAAAAACTCGGTAGGCCTCATGAGCAGTCACCGTGAGTAGGGCGAAAAGACCGAGGATGCGTTTTACGTATCAGTAACCTTGTCTTATTGATTAATCTCCACCTCACTACCTATAATGCAGCTATTACTGTCTTTTAGGTTGTTTACTGGGCAACGAAGAGAGATACCCCCAATACCACGCATAGGCTCATGAGGCCTACCGAGTTTTTGTACATAAGTAAGCCTGCACCATTGCTAATCCTCATTTTGTTCCCCATTAACATCTGGGAGACTGCATGTATGTATGTGTGTGTGTTTATGGTTGTATGTTCACCTTAAGTGTCTTTCTTTCACAAGGTACCAGAGCAACAGTTGAGTTCTGCATACTGACCTTTATTAGAAAAATACTTTTTCCTCATGTTCCTGGACATCCGACTAGCATGTTTACTATGTTCCTGGACATCCGACTAGTTTATTTATTATGTCTTTCTTTTTCAGGTTCTTTACTAAACGCCAATTGGGCGCAACGAACATACTTTTTCTTTAAACATTGATAGGTACATTACACATTGTATTTTTATTAAAATGTTTTTTTGAACACTTTCACATTTCATGTGAGTAAGGTGAGGATAATAGTGCATATCCTCGTCCTGAAGAAGGAGCCTCGTGCTCCGAAACATGTTGACACTGTTAATGGTTGATATACCCTAGTACGTATTTTTTCAACCAGATTCTGCACTTTTTATTAATACCAGCCGAGGACAGAATAAATATTTGTTTCCTTAGTGCCAGGTATTTTTTACTCACTTTTTTCACCTCACCTCACTCACATCCTTCACCATACACCCTCACATAGCTCACTACCAAGTGCTCCTACGTAGTCGTTTGTCGTAGCACGCCGCATCCCGTAGAGGGATGCGAAGGCCCCGATGATGAAGCATGACACCAAGGGGCCTGTTGGTGTGTGAGGGGCATTTAAACAACACTGTGTGCTCCCCATCCTATTAGGGACCACTGCCACCCTCCTAGTGGATTCTACTTTGTTTATTCATGATGCCTAGGGAGACTGGATCCACTTCTCTCTCTCTCCCCCCTTTTGTTATGTTTCCTTACCTCCAGAAGGCCTTATTAGTTTTGTAGTATGCATGATCTTCCTCCTCTAATGCCTCATCAGTGCTTTCAGATTCCAGGTAGTATTAGCTTTCCCCAACAATGCATTTTCAATGGCACAATAAATACTTGCAATTACTACTATTTTGTACAGTTTTCTTTTTCTATTTACCTTCAAAACTCTTTGAGTTCTCATGTTCACAAGATACCAGCATACTGGGTTGCTTTGCTACTAAAATCTCCACACTGTTGCTTCCCCAAAATGTTTAGATTTTACACTCATGACAGTTACAGGTCTTTGTAAATAAAGGGATGTGTGTGGGATTACCGATCCATGTCATGGTAAATCTCGAAAATGCCTTAATGGTAAAGAAAACTAGAAAATAGCATACTGGGACCCACGTTAATGGATGCTTGTATCTTTTCCGGCACAAACCATCACGTGTGATATTAAGGGGCAAAACTGTCTTCAGACGTTCCAAACAAACAACTGTGGAGATATCTGTGATGCACTGTAGAAGTTCCTCTTGGGTTGGCTCTGGTCCTCCACCTGTTAGAAGGATGGTGCTGGCCTTCACCCTCAGCATTACGTCGTTCTAGCATTTCCTAAGCTCCTTGGGGCAGATTTATGAAGGCCTTGCGCCACGTTTACGCCGCTGTTGCGTCACGCAAGGCGGCGTAAACGTGGCCCATCCCTACGAACTATTTACAACGTGACGCATCTAGGCAGATGCGTCACGTTGTAAAGCCCTGCGCTGCTTGTGGGCGTTCCGGCGCAGGGTGGGCGTTCCGGGGCAGGTGCGCCTCGCAAAAGTGGCTGAGTGAAATCTATAAGATTTCACTCAGTCACTTTCACGCCAATGCTGCGTCAAAAGCCTGCGCCTGCTTGAAGCAGGCGTAGGTCTTGATGCAGCATTGGTCAGATAGGGCACCCCCGAGCCTTGCTGGAGCTGCGTCGCGCTTGCGACGCAACTCCAGCAATGCGCCGCCTTTACGGCACAGATGCGTCACGCATCTGTGCCGTTTTTGCCCCATGGTGCGCCGCATTGTAAATGCGGCGCACCATGGGTGGCGGAGCTGTGGCGCACTGTGGCGCACATTAACTGGCGCATCCCTGGGGATGCGCCAGTTCACATAAATCTGCCCCCTTGTGTGCCAGAGCACCCCATTCACCCTGTCTACTGTCTTGTGCCATAGAAGCTGTCTTGTTTACATTAGGGTTGTGGCTTTAGATCACTGATGAACAAAGATTGCATTTACAAAAACTGGTTGTAAATAGTGCACTGACTTTTTTGTGAACGCAATCTTATTTTGCAAACCAAACTATGTACAAATAGGTCAGTTAGCAAAATACAGAATGACGGGGGAGGGGATAGCAGAACAACCTGCCTAATTTATATTCATTAGATTGACCACAACCACGGGGAGGGTGGCCTGTGAGGGTCAGAAGAACACCAAGTCTGTTACTGATTTTAAATAAAGAAAAGTGGTTTTAATGCTTCTCATGTTCCTTATAAGAAACAGGACTCTGTTTAAATATTTTTTTTTTTTTAGTAAGATTTACTGAGAGTTAGCAGTGCTCCCTTGAACCGCTGTCACCCTCCTTGAAATTCAGAAAAGTATTTCCTGAACCCAAGGTACATTTTTGGTACTCTCGATCTGTTAGCAACCACAACTGGTAGAACGCAATCACCATTGGCAGTACTCTTATTCTACTATTTGTTCAATTTCGATGACCCCAAGCCTCGCACCCATCATCTCCAGCCTCCAGCATAGCTTCTGGATTCCAAGAGCTCCACTTTTTCACTTGAAGGAAGTAGAGGCATTGCTTCTCATATGTCCACCCTCAACAATGACTCGATCATCAATCTGTGGAATATTTCTGTGAAAAGATTTTTTTTAAATATCTGCTAAAGCGTAACCAGACTTTTTGGTATCAACAGCAATATTTTGTTAGCACTTTTCTGAAGGGATACAGTACATTACCCAGTGCTTAATTTGAACCGGTGGTTTCCAGTGTGGGGCACTGCCACTCATTTTTGAGTACTGGCACTTATTTTTCTACTTCAGACATTAACCAAGAGCAAGAGAGGGAAAAGCATAGAAAGCAGAAATGGTACAAGGGTACCTGTGTTGTAGGCAGGAATGTTTTTTGCAGGGAGGGGGCCGCTGGCCTTCTCTCTTCAATATCCTGGTGTGAGGTATGAACAATTTTGTGCTCCTGATCATTACGGCAGGGTGCTTACCTGAGCCCTTCCTCTGCTGAACATTTGGTAAAGACCCCTTCCAGCTGCTGCTGCCCGAGGCTGCCTACCATGACTTTGCGAGTGGGAGCCTCCCTTTCTCCACTGCCCTCCTGCACCTGCCTGCATGATCTATTAGCTGAGCTGTATCCAACTACTATTCCCCAGATCATTGCTCTGCTATGTGGTATGCTGTACTCCTGCACCATTGTTGTTCTCCTGGATCCTAGGGTCCTGCTCTGCGGTGGTGGCCCCTGGTTTGCCGGCGGGGAGATCTGTTGAGATGCTTGCCCCTGATCACTTTTGCATCTTCTGCGGTGGAGGAGGGTGTGCTTTCCACCCCAGGGACTGGCTGCTCGTGCTGCTACCTTTTTGGTGGCAAGCGGGCTGGTTCTTCTGCAGTGTGGAGCCTCGGTGATCCAGCCATGATGGGCAAAGACAGACCTACTTGATCCGTTACATCACAAACTCGCATGGACCAATATATTACTGGCCCCACCAATGCACCAGTGGGCTAGCCCGAAGGGGATAGATCCACTCTTCAAACCATTGACATTGCCACTATTGTGGAGACGAAAATTGGAGAGGGGCGAATGGACGTGCCAATACTGCGCCAGGATCTTCGGAAAGTCACTGCACGCATCACAGAAGCTGAATCTCACATCTCCAGGCTTGAAGCCAACCTCTTCACACTCAATGTCCAGGTCTCAACCCTACTCTCTCGGACAGTGGCGCTCCATAGATGCGCAGAAGAAGCAGAAAATCGCTTTCAGAGGAACAATGTGCACCTAATTAATGTTCTAAAGGGAATAGAGGGCAATACACCCCAAATGGTAGCAGATTTCTTTGAGCAATGGATTAATTCCAGGATGCCCTCCACACAGTTGAACTCATGGTTCCTCTAGAGAGAGCGCACTGAGCGCTTACTCCTAAACCTCCTCCTGATGCCTCCCCCAGACCGATTATAGCTTGAATCCTTAACTATAGGGACAGAGATACCATCCTTAGAGAGGCGAAGCAGAAACTCAGATCAATGGGACTTCAATCCTGTATGTTATTTTCGGCTCGACTTCATCCATGGTAATAAGTCACACTTTTTCGACGGTCCCAAGTCAGCTTGGCAGTGGCTTACTGATGACCCCCGGATTGGTGGCTCTGGTGCCTCCATGTTGCGGTGTCCAGACTCTGCTGTCTTATGGGATCCGGCATTGCCGCTGATACACCGCAGGAGGTGTACTCATTCCCAGAGGCAGAGGAGTGCGGCACGCTCTGTGTCACCTTGGTGGTCCACTCAGATGCGGCCATCATTGCCATCTTTGCCTTGGTCGTGTTCTGCCTCTGGGGATGAGTTGAGGGACCGGACAACCATAGGCCTCTGAACTTGCCGTCACCCACTCCAGCAACCTTCAATTCAGATACTGATCTTTCTTGCAGCCCTGCGATTTAACTGGTGTGAAGTCCCACCGGCTAAATAACTTTACTCTTGCTTGTTCATCAGATGTGGTCCTCGAGCAGCTGCTGAGCTGTTCACGTGCCTCCCTCTATCTATGCTTCCACTTGGCAGACTGGCAGCTGCCATCCTATCCTTCTAAAGGTGGGGTTCCCTTCTTTGATGTTTCTCATATGGTGTGCATATTGTTTTTTTGGATGGGGTTTATTTCTTAGGGTGACATATGCTTCTGAGTTAGAAGGGTGGGGTGGGAGTTGGGGGTGGAGATTCCAGTTGTTACTGTTTTTACCAATCAATATGCATTGCCTATAGATTTACTTCTTTTCTTCCTTTTCAGGTTTTGGCACACACTCACACTATATTTCCAGTGGCAAGTCCCTCGTCACTGCATCATGTGGCGCCCTGCTGGTGTGCTATCTGCACCACCTTTGGGCCCTAGCAGGCTCTTCCCCTGTACTGTTCATTGCATCTGATTAGACCCGACCCCAATACTAGTGAATTTTCTAGCATTGTCTTGGAATGTTAATGGTCTCCTGGACTGAGTGAAATGCGCTGCGGTCCTCACCTTTGCCCACCGTCGCCTCCCTGAAGTTCTCCTGCTTCAAGAAACCCATTTGGTGGGGGACTGTTGCCCCTTCCTGGCCCGTAAAGGATATGATAGGATTTTCCATCCAGAGTTCTCTTGTGGGTCTCGCGGTGTTGCTATCCTCTTGAGACTCTCATTTCCCCCTGCCATCTCCCATGTCATACTTTACCCACAGGGCTGCTTTCTTACATTTATGGGGGACTTGGAGGGCCAGGTCGTTTCCTTCATATGTCCTTAATAGTTGCCTTTGGGACCTTTCTCAGCTTCTTATGAAGCTACCACAAGGCCTTACACTGATAGATGGCACAATCTGACACCAACACAACTGGGCCTCCCACTGACTCTAGGCATTCCCGGGCATGTCGCCTCATGGATTGGTCCACCGCCCTTCGCCTCTGCGATGCCTAGAGGGTATGACACCCAAGACTTCGCCAATTTACACACACACCTCATTGGCCCATGATACCCAATCCCGCATAGTGTTGATCTTCCTACCCAACCACCGACTGTCACACACACTCACAAATTCAAATAATACACAGGTGTATATCCAATCCCTTTTTGCTACTTCCAATTGGACACTCCAAACCTGGCTTACGCCCCATGTGGCATCTTAAAGCTTGGTATATATAGGACAAAATGTTTGTTCAAGCCCTTAAAACTGAACTCCAAACTTATTTTCGCACCAAAGTGGGCTTAGTGGCGAGGGTGGGCACCTTGTGGGCTGCCAGTTAGGCGACTATAGGGGGATTTACCAGAAGCCTTATTAGGGCACAGGAACGTGCTCACTCCTCCCACATCACTCAGCTGAAGACTTACACCCTCCTTCTAGAGAGGTTTCTGTTCTCCCAAAAACACCTCTCCTCAACTGTGCCTTCTCTATGAAGAAATCCATCATCCATCCCTTGAGGCAGACATGTCATGTAGTTCCCATGAATCTGTAGGACCTGCATGTTTGTTGGACAACATAAACTTTGGGTGAGGTGCTGTGGGGTGTGGGGGTGTGCGGGCCGGAATAACAGGCGTGGAGGCCGGATGTATTGTGCTATGGTTAGCCCGAGTTTTATTGAATACAAACAAAGTCAAGCTCTTGGGCACGGTGATGAGGCACAGTCCTTGGGGTCGGGATGGGGTTCCTAGCGAGGAGGGTCCGCAGGTGAGAACACAGGCAGGTCTTCCACTGCAGGGCTGGTGTTCTCCTTCCGGGTTGCGGGCGTTGGGGTGTCCCTCGGAGATAAAGGAAAGAGACACAGGGCAGTTAGTTCCAATAGTCACGGAACTCGGTCGACTGACACCGGCACCGGGGTTGTGAGGATGGAAATAGACCGTGAGGGAGGGCGGTAGGGTAGGGGAAGAAGGGAAAGATAAGACGGGATGTAGGGACAGGGTGCAAAGTGGGGGGGGTTGGGTGGAAGGTACTGTACAGTGGAGGGTGATTATAATACACAGTGGTGTGCGCGTGACTCCAGTGCAGGATGCAAAGATTTACACTATTTATACTATATACACGGGGAGGGGGAAACACGGAGAATGGTAACAGTTTACTCACGTGCCCCGTCGTAACTCTCATCCGAGTTACGGCCGCTTTCCAGCCACCTCCTGAGGATGCCACCAATCCTCGCACCAAACGTCTTCCTCTTCCTCCTTCGCTCGCCTCGTCCTCTCTCCTACAGTCTCCGCTGTCGGTCCTCCGCGTCTCGCCAACTCCTGCCACGAGTCCACCGCTGGGAACCCTGTCTCCTCGGCGTCGCTGGCTTTTCTATCATCTGACCGGGGTCCTGAGGAAAGGCTTCCGGGGTCAGGCGGGGTCACTTCCGGTCCGTGAGTAGCCGTCGCACTTCCGGGGTCAATCCAGGCCGCTTCCGGTCCGCTGGGTTCCGGTGGTGCTGTCGGCGCCTGCAGGGAGACAGAGAGAGGTGTAGCCGGTTTTGGCTGTGGGTTAGTGATGCCGCCCGTATGGGCGTTCCTACGGTAGCGCTGAGCCTGGGAGGTAAGGGCCGACCCTTCACATCCCCTTTCCCTGGGATTGTTTCTTGTAGGGGTTGGGGAAGGGGGATACCGGGAGAGGTAGTCTGCATTGCCCTGCTCTTGCCCTTTTCGGTGTAGTGTTCGAAAGCGAAAGGGTTGGAGAGAGAGAAACCACCTGAGTACCCGATCATTATTACCCCGGTTACGTGCCATCCATTCCAGAGGGGCGTGATCTGTGTACAGTATGAATTCCCGCCCCTCCAGGTAATATCGGAGGCTTTCTATCGCCCATTTAATGGCGAGTGCAACCACTGAATAGTTGTTCTCTCGGGGAAACAGTTTCCTACTGAGGTATAGGACGGGTTTTTCAGCTCCCTCTGCGTCTCTTTGGGACAGCACCGCCCCCAAACCCTGGTCAGAAGCGTCGGTTTGCAGTATGAAGGGCTGGTTATAGTCCGGGCTCATCAGTACTGGCTCGGTTATTAGGGCATGTTTGAGGAGGTGAAAGGCATGTAACAACAAGGGGGTTGGGTGTTTGAGGATCTCTTCCGTTTTTGTTGTTTTCTTCAGGAGATCTGTCAGGGGGGCTGCTGTATGGGAGAAGTTGGGTATAAACCTCCTGTAATATCCCAACAACCCCAGGAAGGCACGGAGATCTTTACGGGTTTGGGGAAAAGGAATGGCTTGTATGATCTTGACCTTGCTGTCCTGTGGACGGATATGCCCCTCACCCAGCAGGTACCCTAGATACTTCACACTCTGGGCCGCTAATGTAGTCTTGGAGGGGTTGATGGTGAAGCCGGCGGCCCCTAGGGAGGTGACAATTGACCGCACATGGGACAGGTGTTGTTCCCAGGTATCGCTATAGATGACTATGTCATCTAGGTAAGCGCCTGAGTAGTGGGAGTGGGGTTGTAGGACCTGATTCATGGCCCTTTGAAATGTCGCTGGGGCACCGTGAAGGCCGAAGGGCATGACTTTAAACTGAAACAAGCCCTCTGGGGTGGAAAAGACGGTCTTGTGCTTGTCTTCTGCTCTCAAGGGGATCTGCCAGTATCCCTTGCAGAGGTCAAGGGTACTTATATATTTGGCCCTGCCGATGCGTTCGACCATCTCGTCTACTCGTGGAAGGGGGTATGAGTCGAAGGCTGAGATCTTGTTCACCTCCCTGAAATCAATACAAAATCTGGTGGAGCCATCGGGTTTTGGGACCAAGACGATGGGCGAATTCCAGCTGCTGCAGGAGGGTTCTATGATGCCCATTCTCAACATCTGAATGGTTTCCTCTTTTATGATAGCCCTACGGGCTTCCGGGACACGGTATGGTCGTTGTCTGACAACTCTCCCGGGTTCCGTATGGATGGCATGCTCTACTACCGTGGTGTGTCCTGGTAAGGATGAAAACACTGTTCGTACTGGTGACAAGGTCTGGCACAGGTCCTGTTTCTTGCACTCAGATAGCTCTGCATCAAAGCAGCATTCGAACGGGAGGGGGCTAACACCAGACAAAACGGGACGGGGCCCCTCCCATTTCTTTAGGAGGTTGATATGGTATATTTGGGCGGACCCCCGGTTGGCATCTGTTTGGATTTCGTACGTGACCGGAGTCACTTGTCTTGTGACCGCGAATGGACCCTGCCATTGTCCCAGCAACTTATGGTCCGAGGAAGGAAGGAGCAACAGTACTAGGTCCCCGGGAACGAAAGACCGGGGTTGGTTCCCTTGTCGTATTGTTGCTTCTGCGAAGTCTGGGCGGCCAGCAGGTTCTGTCTCACAATCTCTCTGATTTCACCTAAATGCGTTTTCAGATTGTTGACGTATTCGGGGAGAGGACGGGTCCGGTCTGGCTCGGCTTCCCAGGCCTCACGAGCCATGTCCAAAAGAGTCCGGGGGGCCCGACCATACAGCAGTTCGTAGGGCGAATAACCCGTGCTGCTTTGTGCTTTGCACCGAATGGCAAAGAGGGCCAAAGGAAGCATCTCCTCCCACCTTCTGCTCTCGAGGCCCAAAAGTTTTTTCAAGGTGGTCTTTAGCGTGGCGTTATAGCGTTCCACCAAGCCGTCTGTCTGGGGGTGGTAGGCGGAAGTCCTTATTTGTTTAATCCCCAGATTAGAACAGACTTGGCGCATAAGGGAGGAGACAAAGGGTGTGCCTTGGTCGGTCAAGATCTCCCGTGGAAAGCCCCCCCTAGAAAAAATGGAAAGGAGAGCCTTAGCGATGTTCTGGGTGGTTGGTTGACGGAGAGGCACCGCTTCCGGGAATCGCGTGGCGTAGTCCACTATCACTAAGGCATATCTACAGCCGCTTTTGGAGGGTAACAGGGGGCCTATAAGGTCCATACCGACCCTAGTGAAGGGGATATCGATCAGAGGGAGGGGATGGAGGGGTGCTCTCGGTGGCCGGTACCGGCTGGTCTTTTGGCACACCGGGCATTCCCGACAGTAACGTTTGATCTGGGCATACACGCCTGGCCAGTAGAACTTCTCCAAAATCGCCTCTCCCGTCTTTACGTCACTGAAATGTCCTCCCAGCAGATGGCTGTGGGCCAGAAACAGCACCTTCTCTTGAAACAGCCCCGGGATAACCAATTGAGTGGGAGCCTGGGTCCCCCCCTTCCGATACAAAAGTCCATTCCTTATGAAGAAGTGAGGACCTACTTGTAAAGGGTCTTCATTGGGGAGCGCACGACCCCAGGCATCCTGCAGTACTGGATCCTCTTGCTGTGTTGCACGGAATTCTCGGTCGGTTTCCCACGGATGAGTGTCTACCTGTGCGGGGCAGGCCAGGGCGAATCCCCTCTTCTCTTTTTTTCTTTGGGCTTTGGTCTTCAAGGGTTTGGGACTCTCCCTTGAAGCAGGGGTGTCATGGGAGAATGGGGCCTCTGCCCACCATTTCTTCAGGGACTCTGTGGTGTCTTGTAGGAGATGGGGTAGACCGCTGTAGTCGCTCCCCAGAATAGCCTGTTCGGGTAAGTTGGGCACCAACCCGACTGTCAGCAGGGTTCCTGTGTCGGTTGGGTGTTGCACACGTACTTGTGCCGTTGGGTAACTTTTCGTGTCACCGTGGACGCACTTGATGGCCACCGACCCTGTCACGGGTCCCACTGCATGAGGTAGTTCTTGTGGACGCAGAACACTATGGCGACACCCTGTGTCTGCCAGGGCCAACATTCTGTGACCTTCGATTTGTACTGGACATCGGAAGGGTGGAGGGGATGTTTCTGTGGTGAGACACACATAATTCCTGGTCAGTCCTATCTCCATGGGTTCCTCCTTCTGGGGGCATATGCGGGCTATGTGCCCGTATCCACCACAATGATAACATTGTGGTCCCGGATGTGGTGGTCTCGGTATGACAGGATAGGGCATCAATGGGGCTGGCTCTGGTTTCCGGACCACCGGAGGGGGTCTTGTTGGTCGGAGATGGTTGCCACGGGGCAGATGGGTGGGGTGTTCTTCCTTCACCCGCTGGGATTCCTGGGCTCGATTGTAGGCACTGGCTATTTCGACAGCGCTGTCGAGAGTCAACCGGGCGTGTTGGCGGACCCACTTCTGCGTGGTGGGATGCAGGGAAGCTAGGTATTGTTCAAGGTATATTTTGGCCATTATTTCGGCCTTACTGGAGGTCTCTGGTTTTAGCCATCGGTCGGCCAAGTCTTGTATACGGTATGACAATGCCCTGGGATTTTCTTGGGGTCCCTCCTTGGCCTGACGGAGCCTAACCCTGTATGTTTCATCATCTATCCCCAGGCGTTCCAATATGCACTTCTTGATGTCAGCACAGGGGGTTTGTCCCTGTATGTTTGCTTGCTGATATGCTGCTTGCAATTCACCCGTCAGCAGGGGACCGAGATAATGACCCCAACGATCCGCGGGCCAGGCAGCGGCCTGTGCGAGGCGTTCAAAATTGGTGAAGAAAAAGTCGGGATCCTCGCCAGCCACATATTTTTGTAGGACTACAGAGGGAAGAGAAGTCATGGGTCTTTGCTGTCCCATGACGGTCGTTAACTTCTCAAGTGTTTGGTCCTGGGCCGTGCCCTGCCCCTTCAGGACGTCGTGCAGCTGTCCCCGGTCATCTTCAGCGGTTTTGAGGAACCGCTCCATCAGCTTGCCGAGAAGTTCCTGGCCTTCTGCCAGCTGTTTGACGGCGGCCTCCATGCTTCCTGGCGATCCCACTTCTGACACCACTTGTGGGGTGTGGGGGTGTGCGGGCCGGAATAACAGGCGTGGAGGCCGGATGTATTGTGCTATGGTTAGCCCGAGTTTTATTGAATACAAACAAAGTCAAGCTCTTGGGCACGGTGATGAGGCACAGTCCTTGGGGTCGGGATGGGGTTCCTAGCGAGGAGGGTCCGCAGGTGAGAACACAGGCAGGTCTTCCACTGCAGGGCTGGTGTTCTCCTTCCGGGTTGCGGGCGTTGGGGTGTCCCTCGGAGATAAAGGAAAGAGACACAGAGCAGTTAGTTCCAATAGTCACGGAACTCGGTCGACTGACACCGGCACCGGGGTTGTGAGGATGGAAATAGACCGTGAGGGAGGGCGGTAGGGTAGGGGAAGAAGGGAAAGATAAGACGGGATGTAGGGACAGGGTGCAAAGTGTGGGGGGTTGGGTGGAAGGTACTGTACAGTGGAGGGTGATTATAATACACAGTGGTGTGCGCGTGACTCCAGTGCAGGATGCAAAGATTTACACTATTTATACTATATACACGGGGAGGGGGAAACACGGAGAATGGTAACAGTTTACTCACGTGCCCCGCCGTAACTCTCATCCGAGTTACGGCCGCTTTCCAGCCACCTCCTGAGGATGCCACCAATCCTCGCACCAAACGTCTTCCTCTTCCTCCTTCGCTCGCCTCGTCCTCTCTCCTACAGTCTCCGCTGTCGGTCCTCCGCGTCTCGCCAACTCCTGCCACGAGTCCACCGCTGGGAACCCTGTCTCCTCGGCGTCGCTGGCTTTTCTATCATCTGACCGGGGTCCTGAGGAAAGGCTTCCGGGGTCAGGCGGGGTCACTTCCGGTCCGTGAGTAGCCGTCGCACTTCCGGGGTCAATCCAGGCCGCTTCCGGTCCGCTGGGTTCCGGTGGTGCTGTCGGCGCCTGCAGGGAGACAGAGAGAGGTGTAGCCGGTTTTGGCTGTGGGTTAGTGATGCCGCCCGTATGGGCGTTCCTACGGTAGCGCTGAGCCTGGGAGGTAAGGGCCGACCCTTCACAGGTGCCTAGACTGATTCCGGACACCGCCACAGGATATGTTGACATAGAGACTAGCTAGCTCACAGTGCCATCATAAGCCCCCTAATACTTACCTTACCAGGGAGCAAATAGTTTCTTGCAACCACTGAACATGACATCCCTGATCCCTCAAGGATCATGGAAACAGATCAGAAACTTTAGCTCAGTCAGTCAAAGTGCACTCAGAGACATATACAGAATACACAGTGGGACATTCTCAATATATTTATTTATTGAACCAACGGTATTCTGGTATAGAATACATGTGCTGCGATAATCAGTAGACAGAAGCAGATGAAACTGATTACAAGCACCAAAAGAGTAAATAGTAGAAATAGTTCTACCATGGTGCTAAAACAGTGCATATATGTAGGCATATAAACAAGACAGTAATTAGGCGTACTCCTACTATACAAAACCCTACTCTGAGGGTATCTAGAGTGTGTGTTGGTGTAAAGTCAAGAATCCGCCCAAGGTACGATCCAACCCCATTACCTGGTGGGAGAGAATGTAGGGCCTGTGTGTGGGGTCCTGTCTTGGTCACAAACTGAAGCCCCTCAGAAGATGTCAGACCGCTGCGTGGTGAAGTCTCAGCATGCAGGGACCCTTGGTGTCAGCTTTTTTAGTTCCTCCTCTGCTATCTATTGGCATGCTCTTTATGTACAATAGAAAGCAGCCTTGCGATGTGTGTATAGATTAGTGATGTTATGGATATGTAGACAGCCCTATTACTCCGGAGATGAAGTTTGAACATCATTTGTACATAGTGCGTATAAGGGCCTTGTACAAGATGTTTGAGGCATCATGATAATGTTGTGCGAAGCCAGATGCGCAAGAAAAGAAGTTTCAGAGAAGCTAATCCAACATTGTTGTGCACGCATATATGTGCAAAAGGTCACGGCAGAAATGTTATTGTGAAAAATAGGACATAACACCCCCTCCTCATACTAAGGGCCAATATACAAAAGTTATCTAAAAGCCAACAGGCCATTAGCTAAACTAAAAAGTTCTAAAACCATTCTTAAAATCATCTAAAAGCAAGCTTCCCTTTAAAATATTGATAAAAGCCTTTAAAAGTCAATATACTATTTGAAATTCCAAGCATTCAGAAAGCTCTGGTGCCTAGAAAAATAAGCAAAAAGCTATTTGATTCAGTTTGTGTAAAAACATGCCAAACAATTCCCACCACACAGAAAAGCCAATTGTTTATGTGTTCCGAGTGGCAGAAGGAACAACTGCAGACGACGTTCTCAGAGGCGCACCTGGAAGGATCTTTCTGGAGCAAAGGTGATTCCATCCAGTTCCCACAGCAGCCACTGAGAGAGGCTGCATCCTGTAAGCGTATTGTAGAGCCGCTGTCCATTTAACTAGGAGCTAAAGCATCCCAAGGTGACTCGAAGAATGCATTAATCAGCAATGGAATACACTGGGGACGACAATACCCATGGGCCTTACTTTAAGGGGTCTAATAGTACTTCAGTGTCCAGTTGCGCAACCGATTGTGATCAGAGGCATAGATCCAATACACATTCGTGGCTGCAAAGCAAGCAGTGGAATACAGGTTGTACGCAGTGTAGTCAAACAAGCCTGAAGGACAAGAAGCAGTGCTCATCTAGTTCTCAAAGCCAAGTTGTGTCGAAGCTGTGTACCATGCACTCACGGCATCCCAGCACAAGCAGTGCTGTCTCCTTCTGGGTTGAACTGAGACGTCCATTGCGGAGCAGAAAATTTAAATCAGGATTCCTGCCACGTGTGGCAGGACAAGAGGGAGACCTCCAGAAATGCTTTCCAACAGAGAGTGTATGAAAAATTGTATAACTCCAAAACAGTCCAGAGAAAATACATTTAAAAAGTGCACTATTCCCTTCGTATCCAACATACTAAAGATACGGTGAACCAGCTCACCAAAATACAGCGGGAAGTTAGCGCGGAGTAGTGTCTATCTCAGACAAGGACCTTGCAACCTGGAGATCAAATGTTTCTCTGGCTGAAGTTAAGGCCACATCTTTTTGAAAAAGCATGGCTTCCACTTTGCTCAGAGAATTATTTGTATGTTGGAAATATTTATCTAAGGCCATAGCTTTGCTTCTCTACCTGTGCGGGCAGGTGGAAACAGTACTTGTGTGCAACAAGTGACTATGGAATTAACCGTTGCCAGATAGGCGATACCTGGTTCCATTCTGCAGCAACCTTGATCATTCTGCGTCAAATAACTCCCATTCGAGAGGAACTTGAAAACCAGATGAATCGCGGCAGCCAGAGAACCCTTCAGATAACAGGACAAGTTCGCAACTGAAGCTTTGCATGCCCCATGAAGGGAAATGTCCTTGCAAACTAAGAACCCGCTTAAAGCATCCTCACAGTCATACCCACTAAGGAAAACGTCAATGTCCCCATTCCTACATCAAAATCTGAATGGTAACTCCCAATTCTCATGGACATAAACTTCCCCTAGCACTTTGTATCTGCCTATCTGTTAGCATTGTAGACAATATTGGAACTGGAAAGTCGTAACTGGTAGGGTAATGTAACCATGGATTATCCAGTCTGTGGATGGTGTGTCAGCCACGGGGAAAGTTAATTGTTCTAATTTTGCAAAGTGCAAACATGGTATACTTTGCATCTCTATGTGCCATTACTGTCTGTCTTTCGTTAAATCATATGCAGAAAACAGACTCATACTATTGATGTAATGCACATGGCCAGAACGTAGTGTTTGAAGCGTCCAGCTCAATAGAATAATGGACCAGAGGTGTGATTGTCCATGTTGTAAAATAGACATGTCTTGCTGTATTATGTCAATTGTAGACGATACTATGTTGCCCAGTGAATCAGTTCTGGATGATAATGTGGTCATACCATTGTCAACCACAGCGAAAGCCTTTTCAAAGTTAACCCTATCGATCTTGCGCAGTCTCTCAGTAGTTCCCTGCTGGGAAATTTTCCACTGTTTGTTGTATATTCCATACAAGATGCACTTTTGACGTGGGTTCTTTGGACCTAACAAGACATCCCTGAGATCCATGTCATCAGTTAGAAGGGGCAAGATGTTGCAAAGTCATCCTGTGCCCTGGGCACCCCCAACTTTCTGTTGACTGGTACTGGGGGTAACCGACCCAGACTGTCCCTGGGCTCTGCCAACCAGGCCCAGGGCCAGTGCTATTCTGAAAAGACACTTAGAATACAGTGAAAACACCTACATACACTAAGGTACACTATTGGTTAGGAAATCCGTATGATTGGCATGACCTCCCCTAAAAGGCTATTGTACATAATAGGGCAGGGGGATTAAAACTACCTTTAAGACCCTAGCATACAATAGGGCATGGCAGTTTAAAGGCCAGCAACTTTTCTGCACTTACATGTGTGCACTGCTGAAGCCTGAGTCAGTTTAAAAGCAGCCTTGTGTTACAGGACTGCTTTTAAAATGCAAAGTGAGCCCAAACTCGACTTCAGTGTTTGGGGCACTTACAAATTTATATACTGCAATGTTTGCGCATATTAGGTACCCCCAGGGTCTCCCCTACGTGTCCCAGGGGTGGGGGTCAGGTATTTATAAGGAGGACCATTATAAAATGAGTTTTATATGTCCTGGGTTTGGTGGAAGTGCACATTTCACCACCAACATTGTGGTTAAGTGCTTTCCAAATTTTACTATTGTGCTAGAAGCACTGTGGAGTGAAGATCTGCAATGTCTATACATATTAACAACCTGTAAAGTGTCTGGAGGTGTTCCAGGGGAGGGGGGTTGTGTAGATATAGGCAGGGTCCTTATAAAGGATGTTTTATGAGCCCTGTCGTTGGAGAAATTGCCCAGTTCGTTTTCCCCATTGCAGATCCCCAGCTGCATAGGTTAACATGGCGAGAAGTTATTAAATAATAACTTACGTCAAGGAGGTGGTAAAAATATCATTCAATGACTTCCTGGAATGCTATTGATAAATCCAACAATATGGTATTGTTAAATGTATCCTAAAATGCACATACATGAAGTTATAAGACTTTCTTGTCTGTAAGCCAAAATCCAGCCCTCTAGTGCTCTGACTTGATGGGCTAGAGTTAAGTGGATTAGCCAGGCTGATTTGATAAGGTGATAAGTAGCCCAGGGGGTCAGGGAGCCATGCTTTGTTCTGCTACATAGGAATGTTATGGCAGGGGGAGGACTCGTAAAACATCTTTTTCAAAGAGAGGAGGGGACAGACAGTGTAAGTCAGGTCCAGTTACAGCCCTACCTTCTGAACCCAGCCAGATGGTAGGCTTAATGCAGGAACTTCCAGATGCAAAGGAGAAGGGGCGTATGTAGATTAGCTATCCTGTAGGTTGGTTTAACTAGCTCTTACTCCTCTGCTAAAAATTCTGACATATTGAATTTTTTGAGAAATAGCACTTTCTGGGAGACTATTGTGCCACACTTTGACGGAAGTGGTCATGCTCTGGAGTGTTGCCCTGCACCTCATTAGACCTGAGTTCCCTCCTGCTAGACCCCAGGGAACACTGAATTAGTATCTGAGAGGGGCAGTGTGTTGTGTTTTAACATTCATCTAGTTTCTTCTTTTTCTTTCTTTTTCAAAGCAATCTTTTTTGCCCTTTTGGAATGGTCTCTCTTCTGTTCCCCCTCCTTTTCCTTACCTTGTGTTCCATTCCCTTAAGAACGTTGGTGCCAGCGGTGTGTTGACGGTTGGCTCAGTGGTTGAACTGCCAGCTCTTGTGGGCTATGGATGTTAGCAGAATAAAGGCTATTCCTATATACCATGTAATCTTTGTTATTTCACAGTGCCTCTCAGATCCGCTGCTTGAAACTTACGAAAGACAAATGGTCTATTTGATTTGATTTGATGATGGGCTTGTAATGCGTACACCTACCCCAAGGGGTTTCCCGGCGCAGGATAGTTGCCGACTGTGAGGACATCAGCCAAAGCTAGAAAAGCCAAGCTTTCAGCTTCTCACGAAACACCATGAGGCAATTACAGTTCCTAAGGGAACTAGGGAGAGAATTCCACAGCTTGGGGAAGTGATAGGAAAATGAGCGACCTTTGATGCAGGTTAGGCGAAACCTTGGTTTGGCGCAACAGAGCCTGGGAAGACGATCTCAGCAAACGCGTAGGTTCATATGGAATTATCAATCCTTGAATGTATGAAGGTGCCAGGCCTTGTACATATAGCAAAGAGCCTTAAATTTGATGCCTTTTGAAATCTTTAACCAGTGCAGTTCCTGGAGCAGAGGCGTGGCTAGAGCATGCCTTGGTAGTCAAAATTGTAGCCGCAGCAGCATTCTTAGTGGTCGGAACGCGTCTAATGAACTTTTTGTCAGCACCAATCTGAAGTAATAAAGGCCTTAATGACCGTTCGCTGTGCCTCTAGGGGTATAAGCTAGAGGATATTCAGCCATTTAAGGACTGAGAAACAAACAGCAGTGACCTTAGCTACTTGAGGCTTTAGAGAGAGTTTGTTATCTATAATAAAGCCAAGATTCTTGCCCTTCATGGAAGGCGAAAGTATGGGCCCAGGAGAGTCCGGCCAGTGGCTAGGTCCCCAGAGACCTGGATTGTTGCCCATACAGGAAGTTAGATTGGCACCAGCCAGGCCCTGCACTCTGAAGACTACACCTGCTGCATGATCCTAAACTACAGCACTTTGGATGTACCTTACATCAAGAGGGGACGCCAAACTGGAATCTTGATTTGCACCATCAGGCCCTGCATTCTGACAGACTGCGCCTGCTGCATTATCTGGAACTACAGCCCTTTGGATGTACCTTGTTTCAAGAGGAATAAAGAGTGGGCTCCCTGCAAGCTACAGGTTAACAAAGCTTACCTGTATTAACTCCATCAACAGTCCCCTGCCTGGAGTGTATCTAGTGGACTTTTAAGGATGTTGTCCATGTGCATTTTGGGAATTGTGGTCCCAACCTTTCAAAGACCAGGGCTCCATTGTGGTCGGCCTCAAACTTTGACTTTGTCCCGGTCAGAGGCAACCAAATGCACTATTGGTTTCTAAGCAGTAGAAAGTGTTTACTCTTCAAAAATAAATATGTCTGGTTCCCTACAGTAGATTTTTATTTCGTTTTGCTGTCATTTTAAAGATAAAGGTATTTTGTCTTTTTATAAATTGGTGTTGGATTTTTATTGTGTGTTGTATCTTAATTATTTATTTTTTGAACTGGTGTTTTTAAATGCTTTACATACCTGTCTTTGAAGTTAAGCCTGCCTGCTTGCAGCCAGGCTACCAAGGGTTGAGCATGGGAATAATTTTAGAAGACCTATTCTGAGCCTTATATTGCGTTATTGGTATTATTGCCAGTGCTACATGCATATCTGCCACTACTGATAATCCATTTTCTAACAATTCCATTCAAGAAGCGCTTTTGACGTGTGTTCCTGGGACCTGACAAGATATCCCTGAGATCCATGTCATCAGAAAGAAGGGGCAAGTGTTACTTCACCTGAGAGAGTGATAAGGTTTTTAGCCAACCAAGGCACAACTTCCCAGCTCTATATGAAGTTACCACCCTGAGTGTTCCAGCTGTACATACCGCTGATCAGGCCTATTGATCCTAAACCCTTTGGTATTACCCAGGAATTTTGATTGACACCCATTTGTGTCCACAGGCCAGACCCACCATCCTTTCCAATTGGGGTATGATTAATTAAAAGAACCGTTTCGTATCATGGTATTATGTGTATCCTCACTTAAGTGTGTTATGTGCTGCAAGTTTTCAAATCCTGAGAATATGGCACTGCAGGGTGTGTTCAAATCCTTCATCTTAGATATTCCAAGATAGGAAGTCTGTTGCACCGTTTTATTCAGGAAAATGATTTGATATGGTATGGGGCGTGCTCTAAATAAAGCCTCAGTTTCCTGAAGCTGCCAATCTTTTGTCCCCAGACAGATTTTGTGTTTATGGTGTTTTTCCAAAAGTCGAAACCCTGTACAGACAGTTGGGAAATAAAGGAAGCAGAATATATTAGCTTGGTGTTTGGAAGCATATTTTTCTTCGCAGGTGTAGTTGCAAGCCTAAAGTAATAACAGGATGGGTCTGATGTGTCAAAACGAGAAAAATAAGCATACTTTTGTGCAAATGTTTTTGAACTACCTTTTGGCAGTGTTGGGCAATGTTGCCATTGAGTGTCAGATACTAGCTATGTGTAAAAGATTGTGACTATAATGTTGATAACAAAACATGTTCCCAAAATTAGATGCATCGTCATACAACTCATCATTAGAAAATGTTACTGATTGCTCTAGATCTGCAAGCAAATTGTGCAAAGTTTCAAAGTCCCAATCATCAGACAAAGTACTAGAGGTGATGATATAATTTAAGGAAATCTTAAACAAATATGGTATTTGTAAAAGTTCAGTAAGACCATACACATCATATGACACCTTGACCTAAACCATTCATTCTGGAACTTCTGTAATGTTCACCAGGGACAGGTCCCTTAGTTCATTGTGTGATGATGCATGTGGTTTTAGGATCAAGATCACACGTTGGACTGCAGAGTGTTCTGGCAGATAGTGTCCATTCAGAAGTAGGAAAAAGACAGTCACCAAACCAATCCAGAGGACCAGGAATAGTAAGCTGGTTGCAATCCAGAGATGTATCCAAGGAGCAACAAATTATGTATTTTTCAGCCAAAGATAGAGAGCATACACTCGTAGCTTGAAAGGGAGAGTTGGTGCTGGTAGCTCAGGTTCACTTGAATACAATGAGAAATCATCATAATGCACGAAGTAGCCAAATACCGTTCAGTCAATTTTTGGCAGCTCAGCAGGTTTTGTAGAACTGGGAGTTGACTCAATCTGTGGCATATTCACATAGACGTTCTCAATTTTTTAAATCAAAATTTGAGTTTCAGTACTTGTTGATTGTACTGTGGTTGTTGTTTCAACAGGAAGGAGTACTACTTCATTCTTGTTTACAGCTTCTCTGAATTGAATCTTCTGTAGTTATTAAGCTTCCATCTGTACTTCTGAACAGTAGCGAGAGGCGTGCAGTGCCTAACCAGGAGCCCACACGGCCCACTGTTGAGAATCGGCCACATAATGTGGTTTGATCAGATCAATGAAGACAAACCTTTTGTCTCTGCGACCGGCAAGTGGCGGAAGAAGTACAGTTCTAGTACTTTTGACAGCCAGGACACGTATACGTGCTCTGTAAGATGGCCCAAATTCTTTTTTGTCCACAATCGTTTCTCTGACCAGAGTCCCCAATCTTCAGGACTCCGGCAGTTCTTGCCGGCACGACCTTTACCACTCCAGTGGCGGTGTGTTTTACTAGGATGTTGCTTTGTGCGCCCCAGAATTCATGGAGTTCCTGTAAAACAGGCAAACATTCATTGATGTCAAATGGTTTTTCTGCGGCCACTGTGCTGACATTATTGAGGTCTAGTACCCACATTCTTATACCAAACAGGAGTTCATAAGAAGTACGGCCCCCTAGGGATTTTCTTGCTTGTATTTGAGTGCCCTCTGGACCCCATATAGGTAATTGACCCAACTGCCACTCAAAACTAATACTCTTGCTGTTAAGGACTGCTTTAAGTCACAGTTTTTCCTCTCAAATACCAAATTTCCATCAGGGTGGTAGGAGGAGGAGTCCCGCAAGGCCACGCCCAAACTTCCCATGGCTTCTTTGTAAACCTGAGAGCTAAACGCCAGACCCTGATTGGAATGTAGTGTGCCAATTGCATATGTCCAGATAAAGACTCGCAAATCCTTTATAACAGTTTGAGCGTCAGTCGAGCGCTGCAGCCATAGCCACAGGGATCTGCAGCATGAATCCACTTGTAAGCTCCATCTGAGTGTAAGGGGCCACAGTGATCCAAATAAACAGCCGCTAGAGGCATGTCTGAAATCAATAGAGGTGTCTGTGGAGGATGTGCTACGTTGGAATCCTTCATATGCTGGCCGATGTCACTTTTGAGGACAAAGTCCTTGGTATGTTTTGTAAGACCAGTCAGCTTGTATTAAACCCAATCTGCAATCAGTGTTTGGTGTTACTATATCCCCCACTCCTGGAATCTGAGCCTACAGAATATTTTGTGCATCTAATTTGAAGGAGTACTTTAGTGGAAAGCCCTTCGACAGTTGGGTGTCGTTGCGAGCACCTTTGACAGCCACCATGCTGTCTCTGTCTATTCTGGTACTTAAACGAGTGATTGCAGCAATGGCAGCAGTACAGACTGTTGCCTTAGCAGCTTCATCAGCCATGCAATTCCCTTCAACACGAAAGCCAACACGCTGATGACTCAATGTGTGGATAACATAAGCCTGTGGAAAGCATTCTTTCAGCTTTGGCACTTGCTCCCAAAGCATCTTGAGCTTGATTGTGCAACCCTTGGAATCTCAAGATCTGTTTTGGTCCCAATAGTGAAAAAATTCATTATAGGACTGGACACAGTAGTATGAATCACAACTATATGTGTGGGGAATTTATGATCTGTACTTTGTAGTGGCAATATTAGGGCTTTAAGTTCTGCCAGCTACGCTGTACAGCCCGCTAGGGACTGCAGGTGTGTTTTTAGGATGGAACTTTCTGTCATGTATGCGCCCCTTTACGGTTGTGCATGTTGCAAAATATTGGTGTTGTGTCCCTACGGCAGGTTCAGAAGATCCATCGGTATAAATGACGTATTCATTTAATTCACGAGGCATTATTTCATTCGGCAGAGGATATCCTTGTTTGTACTGCAGGAATGCTTGTGTATGTAGTGTAGAATAGAATTTGTAATCTACATCTATTGCAGTGATAGAGTTGGCCCATTGCATCCATCATGGATGTAATGCTTTAGCATTTGGAATGCTTGCTTTTGTAATGGCCTCTAAGGTCGGTACTGGGGTAACAACAGTTATTCGCTTACCCTGAGCTAGTGCTCTCTCTTTCACTACTGCAGTCTGTAACGCTGTGAGAATTTTCTCAGTGGGTGAAAAATGCATTTCAGCGTTTGTGTACAAATGTGATTTGTATGCAATAGGTACCATATTGACTTCATTGAAAGGGCTATAGATGTACTCAGTGTGCCGAGCGACTAGGCGGACCACCAAGTAAGTTGTATTTACACTTGTGTGTAAATGTTTGGAAGCTATCATATAAGCTTGAACAGATCGTAAAATGTTTGCATGTTCCTGTGTACAATGGTTGATTGAAAAATTAGGTCTAATTAAATTGCAGAAGGGTTTTACTCATTCTGTGCAATTCAAAATGTATGTTCTGCCAAAATTAAAGAAACTGTTTGTTCTTCAATGTCCTCACATTGTTCAGTCATTGTTAAAAGGAAAAAGGAGTTAAGTAAAATTAATTTATGCAGATAGGGTTTACACAATTTGTTTTTTTTGTTATCCTACACGCTTGAATAATCTACAGCCAATACATAGGGTATACTTACTCAGCTGAGGCAGATTTTCCCTTCCCACCATGGACGTCTCCGGTTTGGAGGTGAGTAGGGCTCTCTGAGAAAAACACAACTGAACTACTCAGATAGACTGTCAAAATAAGAACCCAACCAACGTTGGCAGCACCATGTTGTATAGCTCTCACTAATTTGTAGGACCTGCGTGTTTGTTGGACAACATAAACTTTGGGTGTGGTGCCTAGACTGATTCCAGGCACCACCACAGGATATGTTGGCCTGAAGACCCGCTAGCTTACAGTGCCACCGGAAGCCCCCCATACCTTACCAGGGAGCAAATAGTCTCTGCAACCTCTGAACATGACAACCCTGACCCCTCAGGGATCACAGAAACAAATCAGAACCTTTTGCTCAGTCACTCGTGCTTACGTGTGCTCAGAGAAATATACAGATACACAGTGGGACGTTTTCATTATATTTATTGAACCAAAGTTATTCTGATATAGCATTAGCATACATGTGCTGCAATATTTAGTAGACAGAAGCGGATGAAGTTGATTACAAGCATCAAAAGAGTAAATCGTAGATACAGTTCTACCATTGTGCTAAACAGTGTATATATGTAGACATATAAACAAGGCAGTAATCAGGCATACTCCTACTATGAAAACCCTATTCTGAGTGTATCTAGAGTGTGTGTAGGTGTAAATCCAAGAATCCCCTAGGGATGATCCAACCCCATTACCTGGCAGGAGAGAATGTAGGATCCCATCTTTGTCAAGAACTAGACATCCCTCACGAGTTGTCAGACTGCTGAGTGGTAAAGTCGCAGCATGCAGGGTCCCTTGGTGTCGGCTGAAATGCCTTGTCTGTTAATCTATTGGGATGCTCATTATTTATAATAGAAAGCAGGCTTGCGATGTGCATCTAGATTAGTGATGTTATGTATATGTAGATAGCCCTGTTGCTCCAGGGATGAAGATGGAACGACATTTGCACATAGTGCGCAGAAGGGCCTGTACATGATGTTCGAGGCATCGTGGTAATATTGTGCAAAGCCAGATGTGTAAACAAAGAAGTTTCAAAGAAACTAATCCAACATTGTCGTGCATGCAAATATGTACAAAAGATCACAGCAGAAATGTTATTGTGAAAAATAGGACAACGTAAGACAGGAACCACTTCGCTACCTGGGCCTAACTGGGGCACATAACCACCAAGTATCTCTGACAGGACCACCCTGAGTTATGGTTGAGGGGACAAGAATGGGAGACTGCTGTATTGGCTAGCATCTTGTCAGTAGATGAATAGAATCATCTCCGAAATTTTAGATGACAGTGGTCACTCCTGCCAGGCTCTCCCGGAGATTGTGCAGGCTTTCGCTTGCTAGTACCAGCACCTGTAAACAGCCCCCACGTGGAGGGATCTGAGTTTTTCGGGCCATTTTCTGGCAGCAGTCCCTCTCCCACGCTTGTCCCCTGTTGAGGCAAGAATGTTAAATTAACATTATACAGCTCAGGAGGTTGGGGAGACCTTATCCGGATTGGCATCCGGAAAACCCAGGCAGTTTCCCTACTGAATACTATACCAGCTTCCGTGACATATTGATTCCCCCACCTGTTTTCTTTTTACAAAGAAGTGTGCCACATGGGCACCTTCCCTCTAGATCTGGACTTAGCCACCATAGTGGTGATCCCTAAGACACAACCCCCTCCCCTCCACGTCATGTACAGACTATCGTTCCGTTTCACCCCTCAATGGTGAGTTTACGATCTTTGTCTCCCTGTTGGCTAACCGGCTCAAGCACATTCAGGTCACGTTTATTCATCAGGATCAGTGTGGCTTTATGCCGGGTCATGGCACAAGGCACTGCCTCCATCGGCTTCATGTGGCCCTGGCTCACTGTCATCACTTAACATCAGATCTGGATCTCCTTCTTATGGACTTGAAAAAGCCTTTGATAGGGTGGACCTTCAATTTGTGTTTTTGTGGACCAACTTTGGGCCTCGTTTTTTGTAGCATGGACCATGCTCTATGCTCCACACCTGACCGCACAAATCCAGATTAACAGGGTCTTTTCTACATACTTTACCATCGAGCAGGTGCCTATACCCTATCCCCCTCCTTTTCACGCTCGCAATTGAGCCTTTGGCCTGGCTTGTTCGCGTGGATGCCCAATTTCAGGGATGGAATTGGAGTGCTGCGTAAGAGGATCCCATAGCTCTATATGCGGAGGATGTCCTTCTATAACTGGTAGACCCCGCTACGAGCAGCCCCAGTGGGCTTCATCTGTTGTGCAGTGATGAGTCAGCCTCAGGTCTCAAGATGTACCCCTCTAAGTATTGTTCCCATTGCCCCTTCCAGTGACTGTTTTGACTGTCAGATGAGTATTCCTCTTCGTCAACTCAGTTTCAAATACATAGGTATCTAGGTCACAGTACATCCGGAGCTCTCCTGGGCCCTTAATCTCCATCCGTTGATTCAGATGGTCAGGTCTGACCTGTTTGGATGGGAAACACTCCCCGTGAATGTTATGGGGCGCAGAGCCTTATACAAAATTATGATTCTTCCAAGAATTTTGTACTTCTTTCAAAATGTACCAATCCACTGATCAGTGGGTATGGTTTCGTTCTCTTGATGGGATGGCCATAACGGTTTTGTGACACGGGTCTCGACACATCTCGCTTTTTCACATTGTCAGCGGTGTCCCTATGATGGAGGTCTCGGGATGACTCATTTGTACCTTTATTATGTGGCCTCACACATTCTTGTTATTCACAATTGGTATAATGGGGGATGGTCAGACATAGCCTATCTCTTAGAATTATCCCTGCTGGGCTTTCAGCACCTGCAGGTCCTGCTATATGGCTCTTCACTTCCTTCCAACATGCCTCAAGTAACTAAAGATGTGTTCCTAGCTTTGAGGGACGCACTTAGACACGTACAATGGGATGTCAAACTGACGCAACAGACTCTTCTCTGGAATGGCACATGGTTGAGGGAGGTGGCAAAGCTTCAGTGCTTTAGAATGTGGGACATCATTGGCATTTCCCAACTGGGAATGTATGGTCCGGGACGCACATACGTTCCTTTCAAGAACTTCATGCTACATATACCTTGGCCAATACCCAATTCTACAGGTATCTTCAGCTCGAACACGCCCTTTACATTCCTGCCGGGGTTCTGATTCCTGGCCTGAATTCAACCTACTTGAAGCCAAGCTCCTCATGAGTAATTAGGCCGGGCAGAATTTGCAAAATCAATCGCACATTGATAATCAATTCCCCTGGCACGTTGCAGTATTTCAGACTCCGATGGTAGGACTGGTTGGGTCCTATTAAAGACGAGGATTGGTGTGATGCCATGATGGCCCCCAGGGGGCTCACTATTTCCACCCTGTTACAATTCATTCAAACATATTATCTCTGCTACGCTCATCACTCTTTGAATCTAATATAACGGGCGGGCCTCCACTCTAGTCCCTCTTGCCCCCGCTTGGGTAAAGACCTGGCTGATTTCTACCATATGGTATTGTCGTGCCCTGTAATTGCCACCTATAGGACAAGGCTGACCCAGGACTTCTCAGACATATAGGGATGGGAAGTCCACCTTTCCACTTTGATGCTTTTGTTGGGTGTGTTGGAGGGCTATGGTTGTACGAGAGCTGAGAGATAATTTCTGGGTACGGCTCTCCTCGTTGCCAGGCATGACATTGCCATCAGATAGATGTCATCCATTACTTCCACCTTGGTGGGCTGGCAAAGTGGAGTGGACTGGTGTGCGCAACAGGAGTACGTGGTTTATGAGGCACGGGGCTGCCCCCACAAACATGGCCGAGTGTGGGGAAATGATTGTGTCAATCCATTTGAATTTGATGTTGGGGGAATTTCCATTAGGGCTATCTTCAATCATGATGTATGACTTGAGAGCCGCTGACTTGTATCAATGTCATCTCTTCTCCTGTACTGTAATTGTTGAGTGTCAATTGTTTCACCGTTGCCACTTTCGGTGGCACCAAAACCAATAAACCTTGTTTATCAAGAAACAAAAAGGGGGCGGGTGGCTCTGCGAACAACAGATTAGGGGCAGAGTGCTTGTGGGTCCAGGGTTTGGTAGTGATTAGGACATATTAATAGTTGTCCTACGCCTGGTCATTGCTTGCTATCAAATGCTCTGTATAGATGTGGTGTTAATCAGGTAACATTTAAGTATTTTGCGGCCAAAATGGGAGTGAACAAGTTTGTTTGTTTTTTTAAATAGTGTTTTTATTAAATACAACTTCCAATCCTCACAAAACATTAGCATGCATACATTTCGACCTTCACACATCTGGTATATATTATGGAGCAGCGAACATGTACTCAGTTAATCATTTTAGATGAACAAACATTATTCCTAGACAATTCCATTTCCACAGTCGGGATATACCTAAGTCCCATCGATATGCATCCCACCCACTCCATTTTTTATCCCATTTTGGGGCATCCTCGAGATTTATACACTTCCTTTTCTGCGATCATGCACTTGTCTAGTTCGGTCTGCCAGGCCCCCATCGATGGCCTCTCCGCCACCCCCCACTTCATTGCTGTTGCTCTTTTCACTAGTGTGTACCCCAAAGTGGCCAGTTGTGGAGAAGTGTGGCTCACTGGTTAGAGGAGGCAGACCTGGAAGCAGAAGTCAGCCCGGGACCAGGGTTCAATTCCTGGCTCGGCGGGGTCTTGAGTCCTAAAATGTCCATGGACTCGACAATTCTCGCTCCGGTGCCTACTTGATTCATGGGTTCACACTCTGCGACTCTGGGCAATAGCTTGCTTAATCTCCACAACGGCCCCTCGCGGCGGGATGCCTGGCTTTCACCTTGCGGATACCCTGCCGGGGTTATCTCACAGGGGAATACCAGGACGGGTTCCCTAAGCAAGCGCTTAGAAACCGCTCGGTGATTTGCGCTATATAAATTCCTGTACATTTACATTTACATTGTTGGTCCACCTCCGTGAGGTCAGTCGCTTCCCAGATGTTAAGAAGCCTCACGGATGGTGTGAGGTTGATCTGTTTACCTAGTGCATCTTGCATGTGTGTTGTATCCCCCTCCCATAAGGGCTGTAGGGACGGACAGTCCCATATAGTGTGGTAGAACGTTGCTTCGTGGTGACAACCCCTCGGACAGAATGCGTCCTGTCTAGAACCCATTCTCGCTAATGTAACCCCAGTGAGGTATGTTCTATGTAAGATTTTTAATTGAATCAGACGGAAGCGAAGTGCGATTGCTGCCTCCCCAGTGCTGTTTGCCAGTCCTCATCATCGTCAGCCTGCCACCTACTTCGGAGAGCTTGAAGGGGGTCAGGCAGGTTATTGCATAATATGCAGTATGTCAATGATATGGCTTTATCTGGGAGTGGATGAACACGTTTGTTTGAACAGAAGTAAGTCCAAATGGTGTGGTGGGGGATGGAATGGAGGAAGAAATAGAGAAAGTTCTCGCAGTAGCCGCTTTCAAGTGAGAGAGAGAACTAGTGAGTGCACAAATGTAGGAAATGTTTTTTTAATTTGCTAATAACTTTGGAACCGGTTGATAAACCTGCACCAATTGTATCTGTCCTTTGAAATGTCCTTCTTAGTTACTTCATTTAAAATTTTGAACAGATAGGCCAAACATTAATTTTGCGCATATTTAGACCATTCATTTCCAGAACTGTTTTGAGAATTGTGATTCTGGGCCAATTTCCAAATATAAACAATTCTAAGGTAGCTGGATTTCAGACAACACTTGGAGCTCAAACATGGTTTGAAAACGGAATAAGAATGACCTCAGTCGGTTTGGCTGTTATCGACTGAAAAGTTTACTCAGCTTGCCACTATACGTTGCAAACAGATTGAGAAGTGTTTTCAAACCAGTGTAGTTGAAAAAAAACCTTAGGACCACATAAAGGCACACTTCAACCCCACTTGATGCACATTGGCATCCTAAACATGAATATTGGCTAAAACATTTACATAGTGGTTTGTGAACTAAACAGACTAGTTCTCTATCCTGGGCACCCAGTTCTCAAACCACACAATATAATACACATTTATCATAATGGAGTTTCTCACCTCTTTAGGCTGTCGTAGTCACCTCTGGTGTTGTGATGTGGTCTCTTTGCACCCACATAACGCCAAAAAGTAATTGTAATTATATAGTTCTTACTACCCCTGACGAGGCGTTGAAGCATTTTTCAACTCCAGAACCCATAAAGGATTAGTGGTGGATTACTATAGTGAAATTTGAGTTAATTTGAGCTGTAGACATGTTAGTCTGTTAGTTTGATTAAAAAGGATAAAGGGGAATAGAAGAGGAAAGAGTCTAGAAAGTGTTTATTGGGAGATCATAGTTGTAAGATGAGGTTTAGGATGAGTATAAGGAGAGATGGAGGAGGGAAGAATCTCTAGAAAATGATTAGGAAGATCATAGTGGTAAAATGAGTCTAAGGAGAAATAGGTGAGGGTAGAATTTAGAAGGGTTGTATGGGAGATCAGGGTATTAAAATGAGGTTTGGGGTGGTCCAAGGAGGGATAGAGGAGGGAAGAGTAGAGAAAGTTTTTTTTTGAAGATCATGGTAGTAGAATGAGGTTTGGGATGAGTCGGAGTGGAGGTGGAGGATATATTCAGAGAGGCATAGGGTGAAATATAGAGTAGTGCATTGGCGAGAGTCAAAGTTTATTTTACAGTAGGAGTAAAGTAATAGATATATAGATACATAAGTACACATTATTATACACATATCTAGATACATATAATCAAATTAATTGTTTATATACATTTGTGTTTGATGTAGTAAAGAGCCAACTCTTGAGTAATCTTCTGAAGATAAGATAGTTATCTGTGGATCTTATGTTTGGGGGTAATACATTCCATGGTTTGGCTGCTTGAACAGAGAATGATGTGTGTTGGACTTGGCTCTTTTTGCAGGGTCATCCCTGAACTTTTTGCCTTTCTACTAGCCTTTGTTCTGACATGGTGTGGGTGGTTCTAGGACTCCGGGCACTTTAGCACTGCTGTCCAGTGTAAAGTGTGTGTGCTCTCTGTGGTAAACATGGTAAGATGGATCTACACCGGTTTGGCATATTTAATTTACCTGTCAGTTCCTTGTAAAGTGGTATCTCAGATACCCAGGGCCGGTAACTTAAATGCTTCTGGTGGGCTTGCAGCGCTGATTGCGACACCCACCAAAGTATTTATGTATTTGAAGTTTTATATAGCGTGAACATGACCAAGGAAATATATAATATGTACAAGAAGGCAAGGGAAAAGTACAGGGATGGGGGATAGGGAAAAGTCAATAGTGGGACAAAGCTGTAGCTATATACAAGAGTCAATACAGTTCCACAATTCGCGATGACTTGAGAATAATAAGGCTAAAGGAGGAGATATATACAATACATGGTACAGGTCGAAGTACAGGGTGGTGTGGGCAGAATACAAGGATGGGGATTGGAGAAATGACAAAAGTAGGACAAGCCGTGGAAATATACAAGAGTCAATACAGTTTCTAGATCGGCGAGCGATTTGATTACAATAGGACGCAAAAGATATGTACAAAAACAGGAACAGGGAGCATTGGAAGGAGTAAGAGTTGTTACAGGTAGCGGGTCACACGAAAGTGCACCAAAGGGCCGTTATTGGAGGAATTTGCTCATTAAGAAGGTTTTAGCTTCTTTTTTTAAAAGCGCCAGAGACGGTATTCTTCTGATGGAGGAAGGAAGCGAGTTCTAGATTCTTGGCGCAGCTCCGGAGAATTTCGATCTTTGTATCCGTGATACTGCCGAACCTGAGGAATACCGCGAACTTTGGCTGCATATACCATATAAATATTGCAAATATAACATCTGATAGTGTGACCACTAGTGCACCCTTGAGGATATTGAATGCTCTCTGAAAAAGTAAAAAGCAGTGATTAAGACAAACCTGCTAGTGTCCTTGATATCATTCACTCCACGGATAGTTCTCGTGTGGACCTTTCTTTGGAAAGGGTTCATTTTAAATGCAGTATTAAATTGTCCTGAGGATGGTCTGAAAGAATACCTTGAACAAAGACAGAAACGTCGACTCGATTGCCTGCTTCCTGTACAATTTTTTGATCTTTTGGATTAATTGGTTAAGTATGACATATGTCAAGATTTGATTTTTTTGAGGAACCGGCTGTTTATTCATGAGATATAGGTTAGAGTTGCCTGTACCTTGTTCATGTTTTCTTGCATTTAATCTAATGACAATTCTGTGTATGTACCCTACAAAATATATTTACAAATTTTGATAAGATATCCCTGTGTCTGTGCTCTCTTTCTCTTGTTCAGTATTTGTATGCACATTAATTGTACACAGTGTTAAATTCATTTGATTGTTGGTTTAAGTCATTCAACCAGCAAGACTAAGATTACTTTGAATATTTTGAAACGAAATCCCTTGTTGGCACCTTGTATTTGTTCATACTTTTAGAAGTTGGCATTGCTATGTGTGCTATGTGTCTGCCTGCCTGATGCGTATTGCATGTCTCGCTTTGGAGTGACAGCAGCTGGTGAGGTGTGTGTGGCTCCAGTGAGGGCAGGGTGAGTCAGCGCTAGGCTGAATGGGAGATCTGCATTTGGAAAAGTCAGAGTAGTAGTCTCCAGACCCTGATAAGGTCTTTGCCTGCCTGGGTGAATGCTGGCTCCGCCCCCTGTGGTGGTCTGATGACTGAACCCCCACCTGACAAAGGGAAAGGGGAGCCCTGTAGACAGAGTGCTCCAAAAAAAAACAGAACCAGTGGGACTGGTTCTCCCAGCCCTATGCCAAGGGCAGAACGAAGATAGAATGTGGAATAAATATTGGGGCTGTGACCCCATGTATTTGTGCTTCTTGTTGACTTGGGGACTAGCTGCTGTTGGGCTTCAGGAGGAACGGCCACGAGGGACTGCCTCCATGCTGGCGAGCCCTGTTTGCTGGCCTGCCTGGGCCCAGCAGTGCCCCTCTACTTTTCTGGTGTCTAGCGCTGTCATGGGGATGAGCCTTGCATTTACATTGTGTTAAGTTAGCATGAGCTTAATAGAAGTTTAAATGCCATTGTTCCTTTCTGCTGCCTTTGCACATGGCACAAAGTATTACAAATGTTTTTGAGTCTAGCAGACTGTTTCGCTTCACACAAGAATAATATGTTTTCCTATAGTAGCAGCTTTGCTTGGTAAGCTTTGTCTGAACAGTGAGTGCCGAGGTCTTCAAGGTTATTCCAACACAGTGGTTGTTGTTCGGTCTGATCAGCGCACGTTCTAGACATAACATATATGCAGCTGTGGCCACCTCTGATTTTGGCACGTTTAATAATGTACTGCGCAGGCATGCAAACACACTTTGGAGAACATTTGCATGCAGAGAGCTGGTGTAGAAAATGATGTGATCCATTTCTACTAGGACCAGATGTATGGGACTGCCCTTGTAAATGCAAGAGACCTTCTGTAGATATAAAATAACCTACTAGCAAGGCAGGGTGAAATCTAGTTGTAATCTAGCCTATTTCCATTTAGCATTTTAACCTGATTTCTCCCTTTGGATTTTATGGAATAGTAACTATGCTGATAATCTTGTTGCTTATAATATGTCTGCTTGTATTAGCTAAGATACTGTGCCTGAGAACACGGCATTAGAAATAAATATTTCAAACTTGCACCTGTCTTCATTTACTCCCCATTTTGGACTGGTATGAGAGTATCGTGAAAGAGTGTTCATGTGTTCAACATTGCCTGAGGTATTCTAAGTTCCATGTTCTGGGTTGTCTAATCATTGGGGTTATGGAAGAACCAATGAGACACTGATTGCTAGTCTGGTAGGGTATTTTGGCTACCAAGGTGAGTTTTGGCACACCCTAATTCACTGAGGTTCCAAGTTTCTATGCACAGTTCTGTGTAGGAGCAGAATCCCTGCTACATGGCGGCCTTACGTTGGTGGTCTTATTACATGACGCTTGAGTAGTACTTCATTCAGTCCTTAACCCCTTCGCTATTGTTTCCGGATAACAGTAGTGTCGGACAAATCTACCTATAGTTGCATAGGTCTTTTCAAGCTTGAATCTTTTTAAATGATTTCCTTTTGAATTACTACCCAGTTGTGCTGCTAAGTTTTACATTGTCGCTTTTTCTTGTGTCACTATGGCTGACATTGTTATACCGCAACATAGTCACATTGTGGTTCGCAATCATTTGCAAGCATACAATGTTGGTTTGGAGGGCATGGCAGTGATTTTGGTCGTAAGTGCTGAGGTTGCTTACCCGTTTGAGATATTCTACTCTTGGGTGACGTTTCCTGCAGTAGAAGCGGCTACGCAGGTTTTTCACACTTACACTCACACAGCCGTGCCCAGGGAATATGTCCCTTATAGGACACAGGAGATTCCGATTTCTGCATGGCAGCACCGTGTTTGATTTGATGGTGCTATTCCCCACAGTGTAACGGCGGCTAGTCCTTTGTCCACTCCAGGCGTTTCCTGGCCGGTTTTGGCTGGATTCACCCCGCATCCTCGTGCGGGGCAGGTCCCCGTTGCTGAGTTACGGACCCTATATGACTCTTCTGTTAGTGTAATTCAGGCCCTAGTTCAATATATTACCCGCAATTTCCAGGGCGGGTGAGGTTTTTTAATTTTGACTCCATCTTACATTTGTCGTCATTTTGCGTTGCCTTTACACAGGCTGCTCTATTCATGAAGTGTCTCTGCCCTTTGGACTGCAACGTGTTGAAAACTCCCCTCTGTCTTTGCTTTGAAATCAATCTCAGACACCAGCTGGCCTAACTGCATACAGACATGTCCTGCCATTACTGATTGACCTATAGGTGTTGTAATTGATTTACTTGTGGGTTGGACAGAAACACAACGTAAGGGGGACCTTCTGGTTATATGATGCCTTGTTTTGAATGTTTTTCTATTGGCTAATATTTTGCAGATCTTGTATGTCCATATTAGGTATTTTGCATGCTTGCAAAAGCTTGGACTGCCCCTTACTTTTGTGCTGAGTTTGTAACCCTAAGCATATACTAGGCCTCTGTGTTTTGTACTCTTTAGACTGCCTCATTCAGTTGCGAAGGCTCCTGTGTGACGTAGTCTCACTTAATTAAGTTTAATAAAGATGTCTTTTCATATTTCAGCTTCTCTGCCAAGTTCTTTGTATTAGTGAGACCACTGAGAATGAAGATTACAGTTCTTCAAATGGCGCCCAACAACGCGGGCCTCATCAGAGAAGTGACTTTCTGAAGGAGTGATCTTTCAGGAGACTGAAATCTACTGAGGAGGACAGGACGGGACTCTACTACTCTGTGCACAAGGATTCTGGAGATTCTTTGTCTTTGCAGCCCAGTATATTTCTGATCTTCCTGATTTTGATCCTCCACATGATGTCACTCCTGACTGAGAACCTTTTTGGCGTGAGTATTCTAAAAAAGGACCGTTAGGTCATTTAGAACTTGGCAATTAGAATTTGGACAACCTTTTGATTGGTAAGAGTAAGGTAGTTTAGTAACGCTTACTGTAGCTTTGGAATTTTGGAATTTGTGTTGGCCAACTTTTGATTTGTATGGATTTGATATGCAAATTGCAATTTGTGTAGACAGGTAATGAGGAGATTTTTCTCTATTTGGTTTTGTTGAACGGTGCACGTACGAAAAGTACATTAAGCACTACTTTGATTATAATATTGTATATTCTGCAACATTTTTGGCATGCCTGTTTTCAAAGCTCACATAGAAGAATGTGTTGCTTTTTCTTGGTGGTACCATAGTGTGATGTGAAATTAATTAGCCGGCTCTCCTAGAAGGAATACCTAAATAGGTTTAGGTATACAAACATATTTCTTCCTTGGTGATTCTGTATCCCCAGGGAATTAAAATATGGACATAATACATACAAGGATCCTTTGTTCTGTGCAATTTTATGAATGAAGATATGCAGAGCGATTTTTGGTGTTCTGCTAGCCAAAGCTAGTGAATTGAGTGTATTTTCGCTTCTTGGACATACATCAGTCTGTTGGGCTGTTTTTGCAGTCTTTTGGAACACAATTGAGAAGCGTTTCTTGTAAATATGACTTACAACTAGTATTTACAAATGGTTTGGTTTAAGTACAGTCTGTGGGCTGTCCTTTGTTTCTGTTCTGAGTATTGGTTTGTGGGTTAAATGTGTGTTTAAATATCTATGTGGTTTTCCCATTAGTACAATTTCTGTGAGTGAATAGCGATGGCGCTATTCACGAAAGAAATGGCTAAACCGCGCCGTATTGTGTGTCCTGTGTGTTTGACCCCTTTCTGTTTATGTCTGAAATGAGCTCAATGTCTGTTCGTGGTTTTTCTTGATGTTTTCAGTCTATTAAGCAAAATGTCTAAATGCTTAAAAACTAAAATTTTAATCCACATTCACTAGGAATAAAAAGAGCCCCCAAAAACGAAATTGGGTGTTTTGCAAAAAATAAATAAACTTGCAGCATTTTCCTTAGATACATTGTATTAGATATTAACAGGCAAACACATCATCTGAATACATTTGATCTTGCTGTATTGTACACGCATTTTGAAACTTGAAATGTCTTAGTTTTAAATAGACAGCCACCGTGCTCATTATTATTATTATTTGGAATCTTATATAGCGCGTGGTTACCCTAGGGCATCCCAGCGCTCATGTTACAAACATTGAGAGACAAGCTAAATAAACAGGAATATTTATTCAGCCAGGACTTTGCCCTCAGTTGCACGGGTGAAACTTTGCATTTCAGAATGTTGTTTTAAAAAGGTTCCAAAACTAAGGTTCATTATTTTGTATTATAGGAAGACATTTCAATTAAGGGTTTTCCTCTCTTTAAGCATTCCTGTAAGCATATTCTTGGCTCTGTTGCTAAATAATAATTAACCCATGTAATGAAGAAACATTTAAAAAGAAAGAAACAGTAACAGATGCTGAAACAAGATAAGGCAAGTGCAAGGAAACTAAAAAGTTAACGATGTCTTGAACATTGATTGGCAATCTCAGATAAAGATCAATCAGGGAAATTGGCTTTGCGAGGTCAGTTTCAGGTGAAGAGGTCAGTTTCTTACAGTTTATTTCAGAGTAAACCTGGTTAATGTGTACATGAACAGGGGAGGCCAGGCCACCTTGTTCGCCAGGCTATCTTTGCAGGCCTACGTGGCACAGAGCAAAAAAAAAGAAAATGAAGTCAGATTCGAGGAATTACAGAACCTTAATATGTGGAATTATCAAAAATGATTGGGTTTATTAAAAATAATTATTAATTAAGCAAAATAATTATTAAAAATAAGTGCTACAAAATTCGTTTTTTACTATTCATGAAGCTTAATACTTATACTGTGACCTCCTAGCATTATAATTTAATTTAAGTTATGTTATACTGCATAATGAGGACATTAGCATATAGAATTTCACTTGCCGCAGGCGTGACAAACTCATTTTTCTAAGGAATTACATGAGATATGTCTAATGTCCAATCTTTGTAATCTGTAAAGAACATTCTGAGGATGATTAATATGTATCACAATTGTAGGATCTTTATTTTTAAGTGCCCCAAATATCAAAGTCGAATTTGGGTAAAATTTGGGCATTCTTGCCATTTACAATAGCTTTAAAGTGCTTTAGGCTTCAGTAAATGCATACATTTAGGTATAATACAAATTTGCAGTTTGTTCCCATTTGGGTTTGCTTTTAAATGGCTCAGTGAGCCAATGTGCCCGGTGCAGAGGTTTGAGTTTAATATCAGGGTGGAAGGTTTTAACGTTAGCTGGACCTACTGAGACCTTTATCTATTTACGGTTTATGAAATAAGTACCATTGCAACAAACATTTGTTCTCAATACATTGAAGAACTTAATTCCAAAGGGAAAATATGAAAAAGGGTCTCTTTGAAAGTCCCAACATCATGCTAAATACTCTGCAGAAATGATACATTTGTATCCCTGCTATGAAAAAATAATGTCCGCTAGTTGCTTTTATTTGACAAAAAATGAGGTATTGCATTAAGTCTTAGACAGAAAATAAGACAAAGCTCTTTATTAAAGTTTTGAAGGCTACATGCCTAAGTGAGAACGATTTGCCAATTAAGAATTATTTTTCACAATGGAAATTGTGGCACAAAGCTAACGGAGTGTCAGTGAAACAATTTTACTTTTAGAAAGTTAAAATGGCTTAATGTTGCAAGCTGACTGACAAGATGGTAACAGTTAAGTAATGGAAATTTATTTTTGTGTTTATTAATGTGTATCATGTTTTGTCTTCTGATTAAAAGTTATAAAGGATATTTGTTTGTTATGAGAAATGTCTCTCTTTTGTGTGTTGTGTATTTATTTATTTTTTTGCTTCTGCCCACAGATCATTCATGGATTGTTCTGGGCGATTTTAAGGCTGACAAGACACGTGAGCTTGGTTGGCTGAAAAGAGATGTGTTTTTGCGTAACTCGTTTGGAAAGGAATGTTCATGTGATTTTCATGTTTGTGTATTTGGTCCTATCATGAATTGTTCTTGCTAGTCCTGTATGTCAGAACTGACACAGTAGAGTGTATTGACAGCCGATCACAACTGACTAGTGACCAGCTGTCAAAAGGAGGGTAAGGAAAGTAATAGAAAGTGTGAGGAAAGTAAAAGAAAGTGTGTAAAAGAAAGTGTAATTTTTAATTTAAGCCTGACAAATTAAGCAGGCTTGAATATTGGGTTTTGGGCTGCAGGTTCACAGTGCATAAAGTGCATGCAATGGTGTTGTGTGTCACAGCTTATTTACATATGCTATTGTACTTTGTCTATGCTTTTTGTGCTTGATATACAGCGCGAATATCTGATGGCTTGGCATGTGTGTGTTTTTTTTAATTTTATGTATGTTTTTGTTTTATGTTGCTGCTTTAGATACTATTACAAGTTCACCTGTGTTGTGAAGGGTTCTACATGACGATGTATATTGCTGCACAACAGTTGGGTGAATTTGCGCTGATACTAAATTTCACAGATATGATTTTTTATGCTGTGAACAAGACAGACAACACTTCACCAGTGTATGTCAAATTTGGCTATATAGTATTGAAGTAAAGTAAAAGAGATATACAGGATCAAAGTGTGTCACCTGCTGTTAGTCACGCTACTGCCCCTCTTCCCTTAAGGAACAGGCAGCCCTAAATTTATGTTTCCTTGATTGGACCTAAGGATGAAATTATAGATCTGTGGCTCTTGCTAAAGGTGACCTAAACGTTTAATTTTTTCCCTGAAAAAGGAACTGGAACATTAGCTGAGATTACCATATATGGTGTAGCGGCCAGCGGTAGAGCTAACATTTGTGAACTATTTTGACTTTTGTGCATCACCCATACTCTTGGTATTATGTCACAAACTTGACTATCACCCGAGTAATTTTTTTTTGTTCTTCCTATAGATTTTTCTTTTGCCGCTTCTCCCCTGATTGATGTTGCATCGTGCCTAGTTATTGGGGATTTTAGCTGTGTCCTAGTCCCATTTCTCTTTTCCATATACCTTTCACCAGTTAGCCCTTTTATTATTTTTGTATTGTTTAGGTTCACACTTTCAGATTGCAGTAATGTACCAGAGACACCCATATTATGTATAATTCCCTTTTGTATGACCAGACGGGTTTTCAAGAATTTTCTTTAGGCCTACTTCAATGTTTTCCAGTCTGACCGTCATGGTAGTGATGGACTGGTTAACTGACTCAATACTATAGTAAGATAAGTTTTCCACCTCAATAGGAGAAACCTTACGTTTTTTTAAATATGACAAATTCAATGCCTATTCTAATTTGGTTTTTAGTTCCTTTTTTCTGCTGCTTTAAATTTTGGTGGATTAGATATGTTCTAAATCATGGAAATACCAGGACTCTCTAGTTCTTGTCTTTTGTTTCCACATTTTGATCATTAGCCTTTGTATTGTATAGTGCACCTGATGCACAGTTATTAAAAGGGAGGTTTATACATGTCCCTGATAATCTGTATCATGTGATTTCTCTTTTGAGGTGTTCTAGATAAGGAATTTAGGAACACCTAGACGTAATCATTGAGGGAAAGAAATGTTTGCCCCATTAGACAATGCCACCATGTGTGAGGACATCCATTCAGATAGAATTCCCATGTAGCTATCTACCCTTAGATGGTAGAGGATATGCTCTCACATGGAAACCAATTGAAGAGGCTAGAGGCACTGTTTTGTCTACTGCCTTTGTCTTTGTATTGCCTTTGAGAATGACAGTGTGTTCTAGACCAGAATTGTCCCATGACGTGCCACTCCTTTAAAGATTGCAGGCCACCTGCTTGCAGTCCCCTTGTTATACAATGAACTGTTTTTGTACTAAATTGAAGGAAACTAACAACTGTGTCACATTTCCTACGTCACTAGGTTCTGCGGGGTTAAGTCATAATAACCTGCGGAACTCACCCACAATCCCATCAGTGACAGTTATAGATGAAAAGTCCAAGCACCCAGAAAAGAAGCAAGGCTGGACAGCGATCGCCAGCGTGCCATCAATGGTATCTCCAAGGTATTGTGCTTGCTTCATCAGAAGGCGTTGAACATCAGAAAAGAAGGAGGAGCTGGTTCAGTGCAAAAGAGCGAAAGAGAATGTTCCCTGCTGTTGATGGCAGGATTATTTTGAGGCTTGAGTTTTCTACCTGTCATGTGCTGGTAACCTCTGACAGTGTGCAGTCCCTTGAGCCCCTTGGCCTGAGTTTTGGCCACACCTCCCCTTTTCTTTGCTCCAACGGAAGTGCAGTGCACCGGAGGATCCAGGATTGGCAAAAGGCACTACACTGTGGTACCTATGATTAAATGAAAGAGCAGCCCGAGCGTCCTCTGACACTGAATAATGAGTGTTGGAGCCTGAGAATGTAGACCCGGGTCTGCATGAGATGTTCTGTGCCCATGACTAACGAAGAGCACAATATCTGTAGTGCCTGCAGCACAGGAAATATATTGGTGCACTGCATTGAGACATTGAGACTTTTAAGTGAGCTGTGAGTGTTTGCCAGGAAGGCACTCCAACGGATACTGAGAAGCACCATTTTTCATGAAAGGCCTGAATGAAGAGGCCCATGCGGAAGAAAACAACAGAAGCAGATTTGATGAACAATAGAAGCCTGCCAGAGAGGCTTCGACGGACTCTGGGTATTTCCCGTGCGATTGCATAGAATTTGTGTTTGGAGACTGATTCTTATTGTTTTACTGGCATTGTCAATAGTCGCTGAAATAACTAGGAGCCCTGAAAATGTTTGCAAAATAATTTTAGGATTTGCCTGTGTAATGGCAAAAGGAGGGGCTGAGGTTCTTTAATTTTGACTCCATCTTACATTTGTCGTCGTTTTGCATTGCCTTTACACAGGCTGCTCTATTCATGAAGTGTCTCTGCCCTTTGGACTGCAACGTGTTGAAAACCCCCCTCTGTCCTTGCTTTGAAATCAATCTCAGACACCAGCTGGCCTAACTGCATACAGACATGTCCTGCCATTACTGATTGACCTATAGGTGTTGTAATTGATTTACTTGTGGGCTGGGCAGAAACACGACGTAAGGGGGATGTTCTGGTTATATGATGCCTTGTTTTGAATGTTTTCCTATTGGCTAATATTTTGCAGATCTTGTATGTCCATATTAGGTATGTTGCATGCTTGCAAAAGCTAGGACTGCCCCTTACTTTTGTGCTGAGTTTGTAACGCTAAGCATATAAAAGGCCTCTGTGTTTTGTACTCTTTAGACTGCCTCATTCAGTTGCGAAGGCTCCTGTGTGAAGTAGTCTCACTTAATTAAGTTTAATAAAGATGTCTTTTCATATTTCAGCTTCTGTGCCAAGTTCTTTGTATTAGTGAGACCCCTGAGAATGAAGATTACAGTTCTTCACAGGGCCCCTGGTGTTGCGGCCCTTCCAGCTGGACCGAGCGGAATGAAGCTTAGTCCCGTGATGTAAAGGGAGATGTGGTGAACTTTCAAGTGGCTAATGCCTTACGCGATGTCCCCGATGCTGACAAACCCTGACAGCTACCGACAATTATTACGGCTGCGTATAAAACCATTGGCCGCAATAGTTTAGGTGTCAAGCCCTTTACTGCTAAAGATAAGAAGCAAACCCAGGGTGCGAAGTCTGAAACAGACGTTCAACCTACAGCTCCAAAGAAAAATTGGAACAGAAATAAAAAACAGGGGAAACAGCAACAGAAACAGGAGTCCCATCCCCATCACCAGTGCCTGCGTCTACAGAGCGCGTTTATGATTTGTGCGACCGCACTACGATTAAGTCGCCTGATATATTTCAGGTTCCTGATCAACGCTCTTCTCATTCTTTACAGGACACATCGGCCTCATCATCCAGTGGTGGAGGCGGCGGCAGAAGTCGGGTGGGCAGCAGAGTCGCGAACAGCCCCGCCCGAAATACGGAAAAGGTAAGCAGGACGATTCTTCACAGAAAAGACCCCAGTTTCAGAAAAAGAAAGTTGCCGCTTTAACAGCGAGATATGCCACAGATAGTGAGAACGCAGCTTCGGAATCAGACATGGGCGATGACGTTGGACAGCGCAGCGGAGATTACCATAGTGCGAGAGGCCCTGCGTCCACTACTGAAGGTGATAGCGACTGACCGATATGTTGTTGTAGAGACAGCTGATGCCAGAGTAGCTCCCCCTGATAGACTTTATGAAATAGTCCTTTTAATTGATGGTGACATACGACGTATCATCAAAGGGGTATTTTGGGAAAATCTTACAACTACCTATGACATTTTGTTAGCGGATGCTGACTGGCCCCCACCTTTTGTTCTCACAGCTCCGAGAGGGGAGGAGGTGATCCTCCCTAGTTTCGCGCACACAGTCTCGAAGGAGCATGCGCTGAATTTTGCAGAAGAGTGGGCTAAAGCCCTTGCGCCGGCTCTGTACCGTACGCACTGTGGTTAGGATACATTTTCCCCACACCACGAGATTCCCTTACGGTCTATGCCACAGCCTCAACCTCAATATCCCCTCCAACCTGAAGCTAAGGCTTCCGTTGCGGAAATCCTTGAACAATTGGAATATCAAGGTGTAATTGAAACTTGCGTGTCGCCGATGAATAACCCACTTTTTACTGTGACCAAGCCACCTGGTTCGTACCGTTTGGTATTGGATTACCGGCATTTGAACTCGCATTGCCGTACCTGTGCAGTACAGAATACCCACGGCTCTGCTCTAGTGGATGTTCTTGTGTGAAAACGGTTTAAAACCACACTTGACATATCCAACGTTTTTTTTGCCTAGAATTTGGATGGTCTAAGTTCCAAATGGACCAGTTTCACTTGTGGCGGCAAACAACGCCAATTTAAACGCCTATCTATAGGCTATAAGAATAGTCCAGGTGTGTTTGCTGCCCGTATCGTCTCTCTCTTAGAGAGAGTTGACCCAGATGCGTGTTCGTATGTGAATGATATCTATCTCACAGACGACAAAATTTGGGCGCATCTGTGTCAAATGGACCGCATAATTTGTAACTTTGCGGACTTCGGTTACAAATTCAACTTTGCGAAGTCTCACATTGCAGAATACACAGTGTTGTTCCTGGGCTACGAGCTCAACAATGAAGGTAGAGGATGGGATCCTCACTTCTTGGAGAAATGCGAACAGCTGCGTGCTCCTACAACTCTGAAAAAACACAGTCCTTGCTGGGATTTTTAAATTTCCGGCGTACTTTCATTCCCGACTATGCCCAGTGTATCATGCCTTTGTATGCTTTGATACAACCTACTTTCACCAAATCGTGCTGGCTGCCTGAACATTCAGCCATTTTGCAATCTTTGCAGGCTGATCACCTAGAATCTAAATTCTTACTGACTCGTGATAACCACACCAACGTGGTGATAAGAATCATCCCTGGGGTTGTGGGTTTCACTTACCTTACTTTTAACGAAGGAGACACAGTACCTATTGCTTACAAGTCACACTTGTACACTTCGGCAGAAATGCGGATTTCCACTATGCAAAAAGTTTTGACAACAGTGCAAATCACGATTCTTAAGGACGTGCACTGTCGCAGGGAAAACGCATGTTGGTTGTTACCCCGTATCCTGCACTAGAGGCAGTGACGAAGGCCAGTGAACCAAATTCTAAAGCTTTGCACCCACGGTGGATACATTGGGCAGCATCTTTGACGTCTCCAGATGTCACGTTTATTTTTGATGCCTCCTTACAGTCACAAGAGTTTTTGCAGTATGAATTTCTTCATCCTGCGTGATTGACTATGCGACCTTTGGAGGATTTCCATTGTATCATATACACTGATGGTTCAGCGCAAGTTGCGCATGGGTCTAAGCACGCATACGTCTCAGCTTGCGCCATTGTGGTAGGTACCATGGTGAATGATGAATTCAAGTCCAAAGCCGTGCACACGCAGACTTTAAGGGACTGTACCGCACAATTGGCAGAGCTCCGTGCTCTGATACAATAAAACATAAAATGATCTGGGTCCGAGTGGCTGAGCTTAAAGAGCAGTTGCCACTCGTGTATGTAATTCACACTCTCGGTCATCAGCTCGTGGGAGCTCACGCTGTTGGCAATTGTTTGGCCGATGAGGCCGCAAAATTAGCAGTATCAACATATTTGGTTGCAGCAGTTACACGTTCCAAGAGTAAGATTGATGATGATAACTTAGCGGCTGTAGCCGCAACTGAGAAGGGAAGTAAATATCCTAAGGGGTTCCCTTCAAAGTATTCATACCACTTAAGTGGTGATAAAGTTCCTTATGTGAAAATACCGGACGTTGGGAAGAGGTTAATTCCCAACGCGGACCACAGGTCCACACTGATTACAGCTGCCCATGAAGGTGTTGCGTCTGCGCATGTGGGCGTTTCGGCTACTGTTTCTCAGTTACAACAACGTTTCTGGTGGCGGGGACTGTACAAACAGATGCGTGATTATGTCCTTGAATGTGTTATTTGCCAGCAGATCAAACCTTCAACTGCTGCGCTTCCGCCCCAGACACAGTTGTACATTTCTAATAAACCACTTGGTTGCGTTTAGGATTCTAATTGCAGCACACCGAAAATTTAAGATACACTTGATCTTATGCTTGCGTATTGCACCAGTGAAAACTCTAGCTACTGTAACCATTAGAGTTAACAAAAAAACACAACATTAGAACAACACAAGGGTCAACAGTAATCCAATGTAGAGTCAAAGAGAGTCTTCTTCAAATTTCATTAGTTTTGTATTCTCCTTTATTCAAAATTTCATAAAAGCAGATTCTCCCAGCACGAACATCGCCAACACGTGTTTCGTCTCACACAGAGAGTTCATCAAGGCATAGAGCATGGTAAGAAGAAATCTAATGATCCGCCAGAGCAGTGGAGAGACAACGCGGTGTTTTATCAGTAATACACCCAGATGTTAATAAAATGGGTGAAACACAAAGCTGCGTTAAATTCAACATGTGGGTCGACAAAGATAAGAAGGCGATCGTAACATCTCGCATTGATAAGAAGATGAAACTAAGCGAGTAAAAGTGCAGGCTCATAAAGTCAAAGTTTCAAAGTTTTCTTTTTTCCACAATTCCACTAAAATTAAGGTCCAGTATTCCAAACGTTAAGAAAAAGTGCAATTCAACTCCCAATATTTCAGGAGAGGTCCATATTCGCAACCATAATAAGTAGCTATCCGCCAAGAGAGCAAAAGTGCTCAAAGAATACTCCGTCACCCGCAATAACACAAAAAAAAAGAACATCTGGGTGTATTACTGATAAAACACCGCGTTGTCTCTCCACTGCTCTGGCGGATCATTAGATTTCTTCTTACCATTGTCTATGCCTTGATGAAGTCTCTGTGTGAGACGAAACACGTGTTGGCGATGTTCATGCTGACGATGTTGATCTGAATGATTTTGTGAAAGGCCCGGCTTTCGGCAGATCTAAAAGATGGATATATGCTATTTACAACGAAGTTTGGAAACTGTCCCAAATTGAGGCGGCTTCCCACATCAGAACTATAGATCAAGCAAATTTAGATTGCGTTCTATTATGCAGTTTGCATGGACCTTACAAACCTTGAAAGCAGGAAAAGTGCTGTGGTACTACATGAATACGTCATCATTATTTGCCCCGTTTAATTTGACTGAAAAGCAACGTTTTATGTCAATGAAAGATGAAAATGTTTCTATGTTACACATTGAAAAGTTAGAACCATTACCATTTTCTGTGGCTGAGACCAATTCGGCAACGTGGCTTATCCACGGATTAATTCGAAGCCTGTATGAAGCACTATGCAATTGGCAGATATGAACCTCTTGGCAACGCTTATCTCCATGAAGCTTGGTCGCTACCATTTACCTATAGATGCCTTAGGGAGGGAAAAGAGGTTTACTTGAATGGTGAGGATTGCACTACAACACCTGATCACTCATTGATGTGTAGGAATATCCAATTGCATGTCTCTTGTAACCAGAACGAGCCAAATTTGGCCTGTATTTTGAAAGGTACACCAGCACCTGCTATCATACCAACATTCACATTACTGGCAAACTGGAGTTATTTACTTTTAAATAATGAAGATTGTTGTGGGATGGTGACAGGAATTCCTTAGGTGGTTACCGTCAGTGAGCGTGTGGTTTGCTGTAAAAATGTGATGTTTCCATCTGGCCGACGATTCCGACCTTGAAAGCAGAGTTCAACAAGATGAGTCGTATAAGAGCTCTATTGTCCCAGAAAGAAGTCGCCCTCACATCTGCCCGTGAAACATTTGTCCTTCACGTGGCAAACACCCGCACAGAACTGCATGCTTAATTAAATACAGATTTGCCCTTGCATTTTGGTGAATTAATTCACACTATCTTTAATGCATCCTCCACCACAGGGCTGGCTCACTTTTTTTAAGTTGTTAGCAGTGGCCTTGTGTCTTTTCAAACTAGATTTGGTGTGTTCCCGGCATTTTTTCATTCGATTTTTTCCAGCCCGGGATTTCCTTTAATGCTGGCTCTGGTTGCAGGCGTACTTCTGCTGTTTTGTTTATTTCAAAATGGATGCACGTCCTGTGTTGCGAGAAGATCTGTCACGACTGCTGCTGCTCCGCGACCAATTCTTGAATTTTATGGAGCGCTGCCTCTTGCTACATTGAGTGCGGTTTATGGATTATAATTTCGATTTTCCTACTTAACATGTGTCCAGCCTGTCTTTCATTGCCTGAGTTGCGATTTCGACTGGGCCCTGGATTTGTGTCTCTGCAATACGGTGTCTCCCGATGCAGATTATAATCAGCTTATGAGCCCCTTGGTTGCTCATGAATTGCTTTGTTCTGATGGAGGGATTATGGCCTTTGCAGCGATGCATGGAGTCCTGGGACATTGGGATGTTTTCGCAGCGGCACAAGATTTCTTGGCACGCAGCTACATTGAGGATACACCGAGCTGCCCTCTGATGGTGCTAGAGGCTCCGGTAATTGAAGAACATGTATGTTCTTTCCCTTTGCTAAATTGGATGGCTGACATGTTTTCGGATGAGAACAGTGACTTGCTATTGGAGGCTGTTGCTACATATTTTGCATATACAATATTGGATTGAGTTGTGTCATCGCTTCTCCCTCTTCCATGACTGAGGTCACGAGCTGGACATCGGATATTTTTATCTCAGTTTCATTTTTTTCTGCCCCAACCTATTGACTTCACTATGTCCATGGCTAGAATTACTTGATTTGAAGTACATGCAAATTATGGAGTTTTTTGTTCCCGCTTTTTCCCTGTGGCAATTTCAACTTGGTTCTGAACTCTGCTTTCCTAATTTGCCCTTTGTCTTATCCGTGCTCGGATCAAGGGAGGGTGTCATAGGGATGAGCCTTGCATTTCCACTGTATTTAGTTAGCATGAGCTTATTAGAAGTTTAAACACTATTTTTCCTTTCTGCTGCCTTTGCACACGGCACACATTATTACAAATGTTTAGAGTCTAGCAGACTGTTTTGCTTCACACAAGAATAATATGTTTTCCTATAGTAGCAGCTTTGCTTGGTAAGCTTTGTCTGAACAGTGAGTGCCGAGGCCTTCAAGGTTATTTCAACACAGTGGTTGTTGTTCGGTCTGATCAGCGCATGTTCTAGACATAACATATATGCAGCTGTGGCCACCTCTGAGTTTGGCGCATTTAATAATGCACTGCGCATGCATGCAAACACACTTTGGAGAACATTCGCATGCAGAGAGCTGGTGTAGAAAATAATGTGATCCATTTCTACTAGGACCAGAGGTATGGGGCCGCCCTGGTAAACCCAAGAGACCTTCTGTAGATATAAAATAACCTACTAGCAAGGGAGGGTGAAATCTAGGTGTAATCTAGCCTATTTCCATTTAGCATTTTAATATGCTTTCTCCTTTTGTATTTTATAGAATAGTAACTATGCTGATAATCTTGTTGCTTATAATATGTCTGCTTGTATTAGCTAAGATACTGCGCCTGAGAACACGGTATTAGAAATAAATATTTCAAACTTGCACGTGTCTTCATTTACTCCCCGTTTTGGACTGGTATGAGAGTATCACGAAAGAGTGTTCATGTGTTCCACATTGCCTGAGGTATTCTAAGTTCCATGTTCTGGGTTGTCTTATCATTGGGGTTATGGAAGAACCAATGAGACACTGATTGCTAGTCTGGTAGGGGATTTTGGCTACTAAGGTGAGTTTTGGCACACCCTAATTCACTGAGGTTCCAGGTCTCTATGCACAGTACTGTGTAGAAGCAGAATCCCTGCTACAGCGCCTCGTGAGCGCTGTGCCCTTTCTCTCCCAGGACGGGAAGAGTGCTGAATCTTCGCAGCGCTGAGATGTGCCCTATTTAGATGGAATACCGTCGTGGGGATTCCCCCGCATTCAGGCCTGGAAAGCGGTAGACCACCCCGCTGTTTTGTGCTTTGGAAAGGGCGAACCTACCCCGCTGTGGATGCCTCCATTTTAGCGGGAGCCCACCCCGCATGCTGGTGCCGTTATTTGTGGAGTGGGTGCCCACCCCGCATTTTGTGCGCCTCAAAACCAAAGCGGGAGCCTACTCCGTGTTGTGGTGTCTCCCGGAGAGAAGCCGCCGCAGAGTGCGGAAAAACCGGAAGTCAGGCGAGACTTGCCTGACTGTGGGCACTGCCAAGACCCAGAAGCTGACGGCTGGCCTGTTGGAGGAGAGGCGGAGCAATGCGGCAATCTGGCCCACCGTGTCTGCAGGAGAGCGGGGACCCGTGTGCTAGTGGGAGCCACGCAAGTCATCAAGAGGAGGACGGTGCCTTGTCTCCAGCCCAGGAATCACCGAAGAAGTGAAGAGAGGCACCGGGAGCAGGAACCCGCCGAGGCACATTGTCGGTGCCTTCCTGCCACGCTGGACGAGACAAAACCTGCGCATCCAATGCCATAATGACATAAACTGAGCCACCATGCCTCTGAATGCATATGGTGCGCTGCTTAGCATACAAGTATGTGGCACATTGTGTGATAAAAGTGGTTAGCACCATGACCGGGAATACTTAAAGTCTAGAAAATCATTTAAACATTGGGGTATGCTGGTGGAGCAACCTACGGACAATGAATAGTCTGCTCTTGATGGCTACAATCTATTCCAAAATGAGACCGATTCCAGTAAGATTTAAAGGACTGTGGTATTCTCTGCATGTAATTGGCATTACAACAGGTGTTCTTTGTCGAAACGTGTCTACCTTCAAATAAATCTGGTTTCCTGATACTTGTGAGTGTTCCTTTCTGTTCCTGTTGGAGTGTTTGGATTTGATTGATTACGTGGCCATCACTGCGTAAGGAGGCACCCGTTCTGCAAATCGTTCAGCTGATTTTTGGTGGCATTTGTGGATATCTATCTATCTATATTTATATATGTATATATGTATTTATTTTTGTAACGTTGGACGTTCAAAGCCTCTATACCAGCATCAGGCATACTGACAGTTTAAATGCTATGAAATATTTTTTGGGTAGTCGAAATATCACACTACACCAACATACTATGATGGCGGAATGGTGCCTTGTAAACAACACTTTCACATACAACAACCTCCTGTACCAACAGACCCAAGGCACGGCCATGGGTACTTGCGTTGCCCCCAGCTATGCGAATTTGCATATGGGCTGGTGGGAGGAACAAGTACTCATGGCCCAACACAACCACACTTACCTCAACCACATCGTTTTCTATAAAAGGTACATAGATGACATTCTTTATGGTGTGGCAGGGGACGGAGGAAAGTGCACATGATTTCGTCAAAGTCATCAATGAAAACAGCTTGAACTTAAAGTTTACATGCACCACAGACACCACCAGAATTACATTTCTATACCTAGAGGTTTTTCAGAAAGATGGAAGAATAGAATCCAGAACATACAGAAAGGAAACGGCGGGTAACACAATCTTACACGCTACAAGTTTCCACCCTGTAAATTTGAAGGAGAGCATACCATATGCGGATTGCCTCCGAATGAAAAGAAACTGTAGTCTAGAAACTGACCTACATGACAACACAGAGAGCCTCTTTGCTAGGCTGAGGGAAAGAGGATACAAAGAAAATACACTAGACCGAGCTATGAAAAAGAGCGAAAAGCCTACCCGACAAGACCTACTAAAGGGGAAACCAAAGGTAGTCAATGACCTTAGTGAAACTTAACCTTTCACTCCCAGAATGATCACAGGTTACAGCAAACACCACAAGGACCTACGTAGAATCATGTACAGGCACTGGCCACTCATCAGAATGGACCCCACCATTGGTCACGTTTGTGCTAAACTGCCTCAGCTAACTTTCCATAGAGCGATATCAATGCGTCAGGAACTGGTTAACTATGAGCCCATTGCAAACAAAAACAAGAATAAAAACATGCTCTGGTTACAGGCCCAGAATGGCTTCTTTAAGTGCTCAAAGTGCAAGGCATGTTTATACGGAGTTAACACCAAAACAGTATAATTCCCGTTCAGAAAAACACCCTACACAATCAGGGAACACTATATATGCAGGACTGACTTCGCAGTATATGTGCTCAGTTGTACCTGTAAGAAAATGTATGTGGGGAGTACCATCCACCCAGTTCATGTTAGGATCTTGCAGCACCTGCGCGCAATCAGCAATGATGATCCTACCTACCCGTTTGCCAGACACATAAATGCACACCACAGTGGGAACAAGGAACACCTCACATATTTTGTAATCGACAATGTGGCACCAAAACCAAGAGGTGGAAATAGATTACAAGCATTAAGACGTTTAGAGTCCAAATACATCATCCAGTTAAATTCAAAGATACCTAATGGCCACAACGCAGACGAAGCACTTAGCTTCCATCTGTAACTTGCACTACATTTACAAGCAGATAATCCACATGCAAATCTTCGTGCCAAGACACAAGACCCATAAAGCTGCATAACATCTAGCTTCACCATCTTAAACAAGTTTTTTAACCCACATACTCACACACAATCACTTGTAAATATTAGTCACATTCTCACATAGCGACAATAGGACTAACCATTGGACAGGCCTCCCCACCACCGACCACAGTGCCACGAGTAAGTGACACATAGCATATAGTTTTCCTTTTTCGCTCCAATTCACCAGAAACAAAATTTGGGAGGGAGCAGAACATACAGCTAACAATTAGGCGGGGGTTAACCCAGAACCCAAATTTAAAAACAGGACGACTGCAGGGAATTATTCCTGGGTAGTTACTGCCCACATGGGCTAAACTCGTAAAAGTCCTTTTTTAAAATGCTGTACAGCAATACAGTCCGCCACACCCCGCACCAGGCGAATATTAACTACAGGGGCAATATCAACAACAGCATTTACAATTAAACACTTTTTACTGTTCGGCATGTTTTCATAACTGCAACTGTGTATCAAATGGTTTTAACTATGCCCGCACGCTGTAATCTTTTCCCAACTCGTACCGTAAACATTAGCCACACGGTAAGTGTCAGAAAAAGGATGGAGCTTGATACCAATAGCTCTTTTATTATATCTTGCACATACAAACACCACCAGCGCGGACCAGCTTCTACTCACGTTTTTTCACTGCCGCCATAACACGAGGCCTGACAGATGCATGTGCCGGAAAGTGACCGCTCAGCCCTCCACAGGGCTTGGTCGCCCCACTCACTGCTGCCGCTCCTGCCTGCCTTTGCCGCCTCCTGCCTGCAGATTCCTTCGCTCGCTGCCCGCTGCACCTGGGAATTTCCCGCTGCTCCTGGGAATTTCCCGCTGCCCGCTGCTTCTTGGAATTTCCCGCCGCTGCCTCCCTGCGGCCCCGCCCCCCTGTGATTCCATTCACCGCCCCGCTCCCGCCACCCAGCTGCTCCTCCCTCCCGGCTCCTTACTTAAGGGGACCACAGAGTGTGACCGCTCAGCCCTCCACAGGGCTTGGTCGCCCCACTCACTGCTGCCGCTCCTGCCTGCCTTTGCCGCCTCCTGCCTTCAGATTCCTTCGCTCGCTGCCCGCTGCTCCTGGGAATTTCCCGCTGCTCCTGGGAATTTCCCGCTGCCCGCTGCTTCTTGGAATTTCCCGCCGCTGCCTCCCTGCGGCCCCGCCCCCCTGTGATTCCATTCGCCGCCCCGCTCCCGCCACCCAGCTGCTCCTCCCTCCCGGCTCCTTACTTAAGGGGACCACAGAGTGTGACCGCTCAGCCGTCCACAGGGCTTGGTCGCCCCACTCACTGCTGCCGCTCCTGCCTGCAGATTCCTTCGCTCGCTGCCCGCTGCTCCTGGGAATTTCCTGCTGCTCCTGGGAATTTCCCGCTGCCCGCTGCTTCTTGGAATTTCCCGCCGCTGCCTCCCTGCGGCCCCGCCCCCCTGTGATTCCATTCGCCGCCCCGCTCCCACCACCCAGCTGCTCCTCCCTCCCGGCTCCTTACTTAAGGGGACCACAGAGTGTGACCGCTCAGCCCTCCACAGGGCTTGGTCGCCCCACTCACTGCTGCCGCTCCTGCCTGCCTTTGCCGCCTCCTGCCTGCAGATTCCTTCGCTCGCTGCCCGCTGCTCCTGGGAATTTCCCGCTGCCCCTGAGAATTTCCCGCTGCCCGCTGCTTCTTGGAATTTCCAGCCGCTGCCTCCCTGCGGCCCCGCCCCCCTGTGATTCCATTTGCCGCCCGGCTCCCACCACCCAGCTGCTCCTCCCTCCCGGCTCCTTACTTATGACGCCCCCAGAGCGACCGCGCAGCGGACGCGTGCAGCGGGAGCGCCGATTGAGCGCCGAAGGTGCGCCAAAGGTAAGCCCGTCTGCGCCCGTCCGCGCCTGGCCCGCGCCCAGGGCCAGGACCCCTGGCCCTCCCCGCCGAGGCAAGACGACCCGACTGACCTACGATGCCGCCACTCTCAATGCACTCAATGCCGGCCGGACCCACGCCTGCTGCCGAGCCACCCCGAGACGCACCCACGGACCCTTCACCTGCTGCACCTGCAAGTTCACCTGCCTCCGAACCTGCCCCGCACCCGCCAAGACAAACACCAGCAGCAACCACCTCAAGTGCATCCTGATCAACACCCGCTCCGTCCACAGACACGCCGTGGAACTCTGGAACCTCCTCGACGCTACATCACCGGACGTCGCCTTCCTCACGGAAACCTGGATGAACGCCTCCTCTGCACCCGACATCGCCATCGCCATCCCGGACGGGTACAAGATCATCAGGAGGGACCGCACCAACCAGACCGGAGGTGGCATCGCCATCGTCCACAGGAACACCATCCGCATCACGACCGACGCCAACGACTCCTTCGCCGCAGCCGAACATCTCCACTTCCAGATTCACACCGACCCTAAGACGACCCTCAGAGGCACCCTCGTCTACAGACCCCCAGGACCACGCACACAATTCAGCGAAGACATCACAGACTTCATCAGCCCGCACGCCCTCCCCTCCACTGACTACATCCTCCTTGGGGACCTCAACTTCCACCTAGAGAACAACAAGGACCGCAACACCACCGCCCTGCTGGAAAACCTCGCCAACCTCGGACTCAAGCAACTGGTCAACACCCCCACCCACTACGCCGGCCACACGCTTGATCCTGTCTTCTCTTCCAGCAAGTACATCACCTTCAGCCACGCCACCGGACTCCACTGGACCGACCACAGCTGCGTCCACTTCAGCTTCAAAAGATCCACGACCCACCACCACCCGCAACAGGTACCTCACAGGAATTGGAGCAAGATCACCGCAGACCAGCTCACCACCTCCCTCAGCCAGAGCCCACCCGCCAACACAACGGACCCAAACAAAGCAGCCCGCAACTTCACACAGTGGCTGACCGCCTGCGCCGACGACCTCGCGCCACTAAAGAACCCTCCCAGCAGACCCAGAAGCAAGAAGGCATCCTGGTTCACCGACGACCTCAAGGACTCCAAGAAGACCTGCCGCACCCTCGAGAAAGCCTGGCTCCTCGACCGGACCACCGACAACATGACCGCCCTCAAACACGCTACCCGCAAGCACCACCAGCTCATCCGCACCACCAAGAAGAAATCCCTGAAGGAACGACTGGACAACAACGCCCACGACAGCAAAGAGCACTTCACTATCGTCAAGGAGTTCTCCAACCCCAGCACCGGCACCAACGACATCACTCCGTCACAAGACCTCTGCGACTCCCTCGCCTCGTTCTTCCACCGCAAGATCGCCGACATCCACAACAGCTTCGGCGCCCCACCCACGCACCCAACCGTCGAACCAACGCCCCCCCACCGCCACCCTTCGCACCTGGACCACGGTGACCACCGAAGAAACAGCCCGCACGATGAACGCCATCCACTACGGATCACCGACCGACCCCTGCCCACACCACGTCTTCAACAAGGCCGACTCCACCATCGCACCCCAACTCCGGAACATCATCAACGCCTCCTTCAACACCGCCACCTTCCCGGAGAGCTGGAAGCACGCCGAGATCAGCGCCCTCCTGAAGAAACCTACAGCGGACCACACCGATCTCAAAAACTTCCGCCCCATCTCGCTCCTCCCTTTTCCTGCTAAAGTCATCGAGAAGATCGTCAACAGACAGCTGACCGCCTTCCTCGAGACGAACGGATCCCTCGACCCCTCGCAGTCCGGCTTCAGAGCCAACCACAGCACCGAGACCGCCCTCATCGCAGCCACCGATGACATCCGGACCCTGCTCGACAAGGGGGAAACAGTGGCCCTCATCCTCCTGGACCTCTCCGCTGCGTTCGACACGGTCTGCCACCGCACCCTAGTCCAGCGCCTCAGCAACATCGGTATCCAAGAGAAGGCACTGGAGTGGATCATCTCGTTCCTCGCCGGAAGAACACAAAGAGTCCACCTCCCCCCGTTTCGCTCCGAGGCCACCAAAGTCATCTGCGGCGTCCCGCAAGGATCTTCACTCAGCCCCACCCTCTTCAACATCTACATGAAACCTCTCGCAGCCATTGCACGCCAGCACAACCTCAACATTATCTCTTACGCCGACGACACCCAGCTGATCCTCTCCCTCACCAGAGACCCCGACACCACCAGAACCTGCCTACACGAAGGGATGAAAGACGTCGCCGAGTGGATGAAGGACAGCCGCCTGAAACTGAACTCGGACAAGACGGAAGTCCTCATCCTGGGATCTTCGCCCTCCGCCTGGGACGACTCTGGTGGCCCCCAGCCCTGGGCACCGCACCCAAGCCAACCGACCACGCACGCAACCTGGGCTTCATCCTGGACCCCTCCCTCTCGATGACCAGACAAGTCAACGCCGTCTCCTCATCGTGCTTCAACACCCTGCGTATGCTTCGCAAGATCTTCCGCTGGATCCCGACTGAGACCAGGAAGACTGTCACCCAGGCACTCGTCACCAGCCGACTGGACTACGGAACCACAGCCAAGCTACAGAAAAGACTCCAGCGCATCCAGAACGCCTCCGCCCGACTCATCCTGGATGTCCCCCGACGCAGCCACATCTCCAGCCACCTGAGGAACCTGCACTGGCTCCCCGTCGACAAGAGGATCACGTTCCGGCTCCTCACCCACGCACACAAGTCTCTCCACGACCTGAGCCCCAAGTACCTCAACGACCGCCTGACCTTCTACACGCCCACCCGCCAGCTACGGTCCACCAGCCTCGCCCTCGCAGCTGTACCACGCATCCGAAGAGCCACCGCCGGAGGAAGATCCTTCTCTTACCTGGCTGCCAAGACTTGGAACTCCCTCCCCATCCACCTTCGGCTGACCCAGGACCATCTCGCCTTCAGGAAACAACTCAAGACCTGGCTGTTCGAGCAGTAGCATACCCCTCCCCCCAAGCGCCTTGAGACCCTCCCGGGTGAGTAGTGCGCTATACAAATGGCATGATTGATTGATTGATTGAAAGTTACAGATTGGACATGCGCCGATAGGCTTTATAGAAGGCGCAACCTTCTTCCATGTCCATAGCAACATACACTGAGACCAGAACGCACGTACAAGCACACACAGTAAACAGACTCATATAGGCGGTGTCAAGCCTCACACACAAGAATCCCAAATCAGATATATTTTCACGTGGTTAGAATTACAGGAGGTTTTCAAAACATGAGGATAACACTAACTTAGGGGCCTATTACGATTGCGGTTTTTCCGCATCCTCCGGGCCGGCGGAAGCCACCGCCGGCCCGGAGGATGCGGAAAAACCACACCGGACCCACCAAAGACCCACCGCCACATTAGGATGGCTGGTGGGTGCTGGTTTCCGTCCGCAGCTTTTCCGCCGCGGTTGGCTTACAACCGCGGCAGAAAAGCTCTAATATGGTGGCGGTGTCTCTCAGACACCGCCAGCCATATTAGGATGGGCTTTAAAAAATGCTTTTCCGCGGCGGGTTTTCCGCCGTGGAAAAGCATGTGGAACTTCACTGCAGGGGCCAGTTGCGGGCCCCCCTAGGTGAAAGGGGGGTGGGGGGTGCACATGGGGGGTTCCTATGGTACCCCCCTGCATTTGCACGGTGCCTGCCGCTTTCTGCATACAAATGCAATGTACCATTGCGGCGGGTGCAGCCGCACCCGCCGCAATGGTAAAATAGAGGATGTGACCGCCAGGGTGGCGGTCACATCCTAATTGGACAGGAGGGAACTCCGCAGGCCATGCGGAGGTTCCCTCCTCCGCTATGGTCGCGGACGGACTCAAGTCCGTCCGCGATCATAATGGGCCCCTAAATTTGTAAAGCTTTATTTACGCAGTTAATGTTACAAATTTCAATACATGAATTACAAAATGTATGCCTTTTTAACCCTCTATGTCTATGAATTGTGTCACATGTCAGTTTTGTCGTTTTTCTCAGAACCAATGGGTTACATTGTATCACTATAAATATGTCTTACACACTTGGTGAAACCAGTTGTAGTGAGCAAGGCGGACTTGTCTGCCGAAACGCGTCTGGTCGTCTTTCTTGTTAATAAAGACCCTTGATTACGAATCCCACGGAGTCGGTGCCTGCTTTCTGAATGGAATGAACACAGGATTGGGTTCATATATATATATATATATATATATATATATATATATATATATATATATATATCGCGTAATACCACGTCTCGTTGCAGGCAAAGAGCCGGCTCCGCCCTGCCAGCAGCAAAAGAATTCACAGACACGGACCAGTTTCTGTGCTTTATCAATTTATTGAGGCAAAGTAAGTCGCATATATATATACACACACTCGCACGCACACACACACACACACACACACCCAAGAGCGGTCACTGCTGTGCATTTATAGTTAGGTCAGAGTTTTGTGAAGTGCACTTTTGTTTTGTTAATAACTTTGGTACCGTTTGACCAATCTTCACAAAACTTTCCAAAAATAAAAATGTATCTACCTCAGCTCCTTTCTGAAAAAATTCCCACCGATCTGCTACGAAGGGATCAATTATAGTTGAATAGAATTACAGCAAGTTTGGCAGAAAGCTAGAACTTCACTTAGAAAGTGTGTTTTTCTTTATTTGGTGTAAAAATAAAGAAGTGCTTGGGGTGGTCATGAAGGGGTTAAAAGTTATGTATATCTTGACGAATAGTCCCCCAGGATTCCAGAGGGAGTCCAAGGTACCAAAAATTCAAAGAAATAGGGTGCTCTAATTGGCCGAGGTAGATTTTCTCCCGATGGCCTTTTCAGTACTGCAGGACAGCGACCTTTACAGAGAGATCTGGTTGGCTAGATGCAACGCAGAAAAAAGTGTTGCGGGTGCCATACTACCCTCAGGGACTCAGTCCTTGTGTCCTGAAAAGCTAAAGAAAAATATAAGGTACCAGGATAGGGGCACTCTGAATGTTTGGCACTTGAGAGGGTCCCACTAGGCCTTACTTCCCCATGGGCCAAAATGTAAAAAAAACAAAATCATGCTGCAGTGACTGCTTGATTCTCACGGTAATGCCATGGGACCCACCATGGCCTTCCCAAGAGCTACTGAAATAATCTAGAGAGAGCTGTCGTTCAAGCTTCACCCTATGGTAATGCTGTACCATGCAAGCTTCCTCGGGTGAAGCTTGCATGCTATCACTGTACCATGGGAAGGGGACCTTGAGCGCCATTAGCGGGGTACTAGTAAAAATAATTATGAAAACAAAATGTGAGTTGGTTGTCTGCGGGGAGATGGGTGCCAAAGGGGGGTAGGTTGCAGGTATCTCTTGCGGCAGAAAAAACTGAAACTCATATAGTGATTTTAATATAGACCTCTGAAATTTGACACCTTCCTTTTTAAAAAAAATAAACATGAAGGTGAATGAATGCATGCTTTGGAAAATATCCTGCTGCTTTATTAACAATTTGTGTGTACGTATTTTAGGCCTACGTACAATGACATTTGAATATGTATTCCTTACTACTCTTGCGTATTAAATGGCGAGCTTCAAGTAGTGTACAATCAATGAGAATTTTTGTCGGGGCTTATTTCTTCTGGAAAAAGGAGCTTCTATCTTGGCTTAGACTTGGGAAGACACTAACACTCTGATGTGATATGATCTGATTCTTTGCTGAAAGGCTCACTGTATTCAAAGTCAGCTCGGGGAATTCATAAGGCCCAGGGACAGAGGTACGTGGTTAAAGAGGAGTCCAGACACTGGACCCCCAGTACATTTATGCATCCAGTGCCCCTTGATGGCTTTGTCTGTCAATGTTTTCAAATCATGTGTCTTCTGCAAATTTCCTCCGTTTGATTACTGTTTTTTTAAGTATGTGTTACTGTTTCTTTATTGTAGTATAAATAATATTTTTAGATTTAATACTTGAAATACTGCATACCTTAAATTGCAATGTTACCAATGTTTTGGCACGGCAGTGATGTCAATGTCTGTTCTCTTTCACTTTGGCTTATTTAAGGTACGTCATTTTCCCTCATCCCTTCTCTTTCATCATTTTCCTTCTTCCAAGACTAGGATATGCTTGCTGCGCTCCCTTTCCTTCCCTCCTTCTTTGCGTTATTCCCTTCTTCGCTCTTTGTTACACTTTTCCTTTCTCTTCCTTTCCTATGCGCCTCCTTCATTTCTCTCTTCTCCATTCTATTTCTTTCTTTCACCTACTTTTGTCTTCCCTCCCATGTTTTTTTTATTCTTTTTTCCTTCCTTCATCGTCATTTCTAACTTTTGATTCCTCTTCCCTTCTTCTTCCCTTTCGACCTCTTTTCTTTTCCGGTGCAGAGCAGGAATATCGACGGAGAAATATCGTGGGACATTAATATCGCCGCAGAAATATCGTTTGGAAGAAATATAGACAACAAAAATATAGTTGACAAGAATATCGACGGACAGGTAAGTAATATCGATTACAAAATATAGTTGTAATAAATATTGTTTGCAAAAATATAGTTGACAAACATATTGATTTATTAATAATGTTATGTATTTTAGTGTTTTTAATAAGAATTGTTTGTCATTTTATATGTTTTAGAATTTTTCTAGTTATTAATTTATTTTAAGTTTAATGTTGCGTTATCCGTAGCAGGTTGTGGGTTTATAGGGGAATAGGGTGGGAAGTAATGTAATTATATAAAATTAATTGATTGATTAATGTGTTAATTTATTAATTAATAATAGTTTAATAATTAGTTGTTAATTAATTTCAATTAGTTAATTAATAGTTAATTATGTTAATTGTTTAAATAATTTTAGGTGTGTGTTGTGGTGTTTATATGTGTAAATGGTGTGAAGGGTGGTAAGTAAATAATTTTTTATTGATTCATTATAACATATTTTAAAATTAATTACCATTAATTATTTAGTTATTATTAATTGTAATTGTGTAATTAATTTTAGGTGTGTGGTGTTTTTGTGTGTAAATGGTGTGAAAGCTGGTAATGCATTTTTTATTGATTAATTAATAAATAATAATATATACATTTTCATTAATTAGTAAATATTAAATGTAATTGTGTAATTAATTTTAGGTGTGTGTTGTGGATATTATAGTGCTAAATAATGTGTAATTAATTATTTTGTATTATCTTTGTTAATAATACTATATTTACATTTATATATTAATTATGTTAAAATTGGAAATTAAATTTAATACAAATGTTGATAGTTTGGGGTTTTTTTTGTTTTGGGATCCCACGCTTTGCTACTGTTGCACTCACTGGAGTGGGAATAATAATTTTTACCCCTCCGCTATCCAGCGCTTTCCCTACTGTTGCACTCACTGGAGTGGGAATAGTAAATTTTAACCCCTCCGCTATCGGGCACTTTCCCTACTGTTGCACTCACTGAAGTGGGAATAGTAATTTCTACCCCTACCCTATCCAACGCTTTCCCTACTGTTGCACTCACTGGAGTGGGAATAGTAATTTTTACCCTCCCGCTATCCAACGCTTTCCCTACTGTTGCACTCTTTGGAGTGGGAATAGTCACTTTTACCCCTGCGCTTTCCAGCGCTTTTCCTACTGTTGCACTCACTAGAGTGGGAATAGTAATTGTTACCCCTACGCTATCCAACGCTTTCCCTACTGTTGCACTCACTGGAGTGGGAATAGTAATTTTTACCCTCCCACTAGCCAACGCTTTCCCTACTGTTGCACTCTCTGGAGTGGGAATAGTAATTTTTACCCCTATGCTATTCAACGCTTTCCCTACTGTTGCACTCTCTGGAGTGGGAATAGTAATTTTTACCCCTGCGCTATCCAGCGCTTTCACTACTGTTGCACTCTCTGGAGTGGGAATAGTAATTTTTACCCCTTCGCTATCAAGCGCTTTCCCTACTGTTGCACTCACTGGAGTGGGAATACTAATTTTTACCCCAATGCTATTCAGCGCTTTCCCTACTGTTTCACTCACTGGAGTGGGAATAGTAATTTTTACTCTCCCGCTATCCAATGTTTTAACTACTATTGTTTTTATTTTGTTATTAAATGTATGTATTTTTTAATAGTTTAATGTGTTAATGAATATAGAAGATTTTATTTTAAATTATTTATATATGTGTTTATTTTATTTTTATATAATTAATAAAGTTTATAAATTAAATAAAGATAACTGTTAATAAAATGTATTTAAGTAAATATATGTATATATACACTTTTTTGTGTTTATATTTATTAAATTAAGTGTATTTGTTATAATTTGTTAAAATAAATATTTAATTTAATTTAATTTGCTAATAATAATAATATTGTTTAATTAATTTAATTTAAGTTATGTTATTTTAAGCTGATATTTTTTACATCTATATTTTTTACATCGATATTTTTGAGTCGATATTATTGTACTTACCTGTTTAAGTATAGGGAGTCGATATTTTTGTAATCGATATTTTTACATCGATATTTTTGTTGACTATATTTTTGTTTTCGATATTTAAACATGGAACCTCCTTTTCCATCCATTTTCTCCTTATATCCCATCTCGTTCCCATTTCTGCCTCCGCTTCCTGCTCCTTTTTTCTCAATCTTTATTTATGTTACTTCTTTCTTTCCTTGCTGCTTCCCCATTTATATCTTCCCCACGCTTTTACCATGACTACATTATCCGTTTGCCTGTCCCTCTTTCTGAGTTCTTTCTTTTTCAAATCGCTTTCACTCTCTTCTTATCATTTCCTTACCTTCCTTCCTTTTCCATTCTATTCATCTTTCTCACTTTCTTCTTTCCATCCATTTCCCTTTACCCTCTGTGCTTGCTTGCTGCTTTCTTAACATCCTCTCCCACTTTATATTTGGGCACACATTCTCACTATTTGCTTTGATTCTTCTATCTCACCCTCCTCCATACCCTAATGCCCTCTACTCTTTCCCCTTGCCTCCACTAGTATCAGAGTGGAACAGCACACAACACGCAGCAGGCCAAGGCCCCCTCAGCATGCCCACTCTAGCAGGCATCTATGTTGCCTTTGACACGATGGACTACAACACCCTACTGCACGACTTTCCAGCACAAGCTATTGTCTCTGATCATGTCCTAGTTCTCCCGGTCATTTTTAGGTCTCGCCTGGCGTTAGCAGTGTGAATGCGCTGCTCTCGCCATGGCGAAGGCCTTTTGGAATTGATACGATTCCAATGTGCATGCGGAGGAACAGAAGGGAAAGAAGATTGCACGAGCAGACTGGAGGCTTCACTGGCGGCGTGACACTAGGCACTTTTTTGGGGGGACTTTTTTTGGGAGCAAGCACGACGTTTCTAGGTGATTGCAAAAGATATCAGCGCGCACGCCTTTCGAGCCTCGCTCCACATCAGCGTGATCGACTTACGTGACATGCGTGACATTTTATTTAGTCTTCTGTGTCCAGAGTTTCACTCTGTCAAGAGCTAGGGCTACCTTTCTACCCACCACCACCATGTCCACCACCACCACATCCACCACCACCTTGTCCACCACATCCACCACCACCACCACGTCCACCACCATGTCCACCACGTCCACCACCCCCACATCCACCACCACATCCACTAGCACCACTTCCACCACCACAAAGTCCACCACATCCACCACCACCACAGCCACCACCACCACCAAGTCCATCACCACCAAGTCCACCACCTCCACGTTTATCACCTTATCCACCACCACCACACCCACCACTACGTCCACCACCACATCCACCACCACATCCACCAATACTACCACATCCACCACGGCCTCCACCACGTCCACCACCACACCCACGCCCACCATCACCACCACCACATCCACCATCACCATGTCCACCACATCCACCACCACCATCACGCCCATTACCACCACGTCCACCAACACCACGTCCCCCACCACCACCACCAGGTCCACCACCAGCATGTCCACCACCACCACGTCCACCACTACCTCATCCACCACCACCACGTCCACCACCACCATGTCCACCACCACCATGTCCACCACCACCATGTCCACCACGTCAACCACCACCATTTCCACCACCACCACCACCAGGTCCACCACCAGCATGTCCACCACCACCACGTCCACCACCACCATGTCCACCACCACCATGTCCACTACCACCATGTCCACCACGTCCACCACCACCACATCCCCCACCACCACCACCAGGTCCACCACCAGCATGTCCACCACCACCACATCCACCACGTCTACCACGTCCACCACCATCACCTCCACCACCACCACCACGTCCACCACCACCGCCACGTCCACCACCATGTCTACAACCACCACCACCACCACGTCCACCACCACCACCATGTCCATCACCACGTCCACCACCACCCATCCACCACGAACACATCCACCACGTCCACCACCATGTCCACCGCCACATCCACCACCACCACATCCACCACCACCACCAAACCCACCACATCCACCACCACCACATCCACCACCACGTCCACCACCACGTCCACCACCACATCCACAACCACCCATCCACCACCAACACATCCACCACCACCACGTCCACCACCATGTCCACCACCACGTCCCCCACTACCACGTCCACCACCACCACGACCACCACATCCAACACCAACACCACGTCCACCACCACATCCACCACCACGACCACCACCACCACGTCCACCACCGAGTCCACCATCACCAAGTCCACCACCACGTCCTCAACCATTACCACATCCACCACCACCACGTCCATCACCACCATGTCCCCCACTACCACCACATCTACCACCACCACATCCACTACCACCACCATGTCCACCACCACCATGTCCACCACCACATCCACCACTATGTCCACATACACCACCGCCAAGTTCACCACCACGTCCACCACCATGATGTACACCACCACCACATCCACCACCACGTCAACCACCACCACCACCACATCCACCACCACCACCACATCCACCACCACCACGTCCACCACCATGTCCATCACATCCACCACCACCACGTCCACCACCAACACATCAACCACCACCACCACGTCCACCTTGTCTACCACATCCACCACCACATCCGCCACCACCACATCCACCACCACATCCTCCACCACCACGTCCGCCACCACCACGTCCACCACCTTGTCCACAACCACCACCACCACCACGTCCACCACCAAGTCCACCACCCACCCATCCACCACCAACACATCCACCACCACCACATCCACCACTACCACATCCACCACCACCACGTCCACCACATCCACCACATCCACCACCACCACATCCACTACCACGTCCACCACCACACCCACCACCATGTCCACAACCACCACCACCACCACATCCACCACCACCACCATGTCCACCACCACCACGATGTCCACCACCACCAACACATCCACCACGTCCACCACATCCACCACCACCACTTCCACGACATCCACGACATCCACCAGCACCACATCCACCACCACGTCCACCACCACATCCACAAACACCACCATGTCCACCACCACCACCACCACATCCACCTCCACCCATGACAGGTAAAGTGTCCCTGGAGGGCAGGGGTAATAGGAGTGTCAACCCCGACTGTACATGGGACATTTAAGGAGGCATAGGGTGAAAGAAGACAGGAATAGGGGCTAGACGTATTACACCAGACCCAAGGTACATTTGTAAGAGGCGCAATGTCACAGGGGCTCTGTAAAAGCACTCGCAGCATCTCCACCTCATAGTAGCATACGTGCACAAGCCACTCACTCAAAACAAGCATTGGCATAGCCAATAGGTCTCGCCTTTGGGACCGTGTAAGTGTTTAGCCATGCAACATTTGATGTTGTTGAACCAATGATATTGTGCTGGATAACTAAACACTTATAAGGTCCCAAAGGTGAGGCCTATTGGCTATGCCAATGCTTGTTTGTATACAAAGAGCCTCCACTCAGACACCGTTTCCATTTGCCATCACCCACTGGATCACCTACAGAGCAAGGTAGCCTATCTTTTTTCTAGTCTTTTAATCTATATCTTTCTTAAATCCATAACGGTCATCTGATGCTGAACTGTACTTGAGAACAGGAACAGTAATAATGGTGCAGTTCTGCAAAACGAAGAACTTGAATAAACCCTGTCTTTCAACTCACTAAAAAGCACCAATGTTGTTGGTGCCTGGGTGCACTAACTCCTTCACGAAGTCGACACCCTCTGAGTTAGCCAGCCAGTATACCTACGTAAAAAACCTACAAAAAGTTCAGCATGCCATGGTGATTGGTGACTTATCTTCTGCATAAACAAAATGCCATCTTCCCTCATATGTAGCCTATAGAATATATAGAATAATTTAGCCTCCATCCTTGCAAGCCAGAACGTCAATTAAGATTATATACCTCACATATAGATTTCTAGAATGCTCTCCCACTTGCCCCCCTCCCCCCACCTACATCAAGGCCAACCTATCTGTGAAATCCCGTTTTAAGGCCAAAGGAAGACAGACAGATGTTTTGCCTCAATTGCTTTTGCATCTGAAGAGCCACAACAGACCCAGCATCATGCATCTCAGAGAAAAACTAAGTACAACAGTAAATGAAACCACCTCCCTGACAATACCTCAGGTATGTACCCAGCTGACCGATGGCTCACCTTGCCCGCTGTGATACCCTGTCTGTCCACCTTGCTATGTGGAAACAATGTAACTAATGTTGCATTGCTATATTTAAATAGTATTTACAGTAAACAATGTCACATCATACCAGACTTTACACATTCGAGTGATTTCGACCTCAACATGCTGCCTGAATATACACAGTGTAATTTCCATAAGGTCACCAGATGACCTCTTGTCATTGTGGACACCATTTTCTCAGTCCTTGTCTTTTTCACTTAACAACCTAATGCATTCTGGGAGTTGTGCTCGGATTTCATTATAGCTGAACTAGTTTGACTGACACACCTGAAAACAATGGTTTGGAAAACAAAACCGTGAGAGTAGAACATGGTGCCCCTTTTAACATACAGACATCTGGGGGCCTTAGCTTTACAGCAAGGAGGGGCAACCTAACTGCCTTTGTTCTCCATGCAATCTACTCAGACGCATAAAGAGGCCCGCAGAACAGCCTGGTACACCCCTAAACTCCGAGAGTTAAAGCAGATCTTTAAAACAATTGAGAGAATCTGGAGAAAAGCATTCTCCTGAGCAAGAAAAAGGAGTATAGGGACACCATCAAAAACTATAAAATTGAAGTCAACAAAGCTCAGACCTCCTATTATGAGGAAAAAATCTCTTTAGCAGCCAACTCCCCACGTGAAACTTTCTGTATTATAAAAAAATTATTCAAAGCTCCCTCCCCATCTGATACCCTAGAAGCAACGGACCAACGCTGCGATGAACTTGCGGACTATATCTATAATACAACTCAAACCATTTATAGCTCCTTTGACCAGGTCGACTGTCAGACCAGTCTCCATTTTGAAGACCCTTGCCTTGGGAGTAGAGAACCTCCTCTATATGCCTTTCCGCTGATGGATTGGGAAACTTTCCAGACTACTTCGGCACTTGTAAAAAGCCGGTCGCCTAGAGACCCTGCTCCACTTAAGATCTTGAATCAAGTGGTTGACTTAGCCGGCCCTGTTATCTTGGATCTGATAAACTCTTCGTTGTCCGCCAGGGTGGTCCCTCCACCATGGAAAAAGACTATGGTTAAATCGCTTTTGAAAAACCCCAGCCTGGACCCAGACTGCCTTGGCAATTACCGACGCATCTCGCTCCTCCCAGGGATTAGCACAATTGCAGAGAAGTATGTCAATTCAGTGCTCTCTAAGCACTTGGAATCTCTCAGGCTTCCCCATTCCTCCAAAACTGGCTTCCGGACACGTCAAGGATCGGAAACAGCACTACTGGCAGTCGTTGAAGACTCCAGAAAAATCCTTGACACTGGAGGCTCCCTGGCTGTAATCCTCTTAGACCTCAGCGCGGCCTTTGATACGGTCAATCACTGCATCCTGGTCCAAAGACTTAGAAGTCTGGGGTTGTCCGGAGCCGCTCTTACTTAGCTGCAATCTTCTGTGGAGGGTAGGTCGTTCCAGGTATTTGAGGGTGGGGCTATTTCAAAACCTTTGCCTCTCCATTGTGGGGTTCCTCAGGGTTCCTCCCTGAGCCCCACTCTTTTTAATGTTTATATGGCCCCTCTCGCGGACATTGTCCTCCCCCTTGGGGTGAATATTGTAACCTATGCTGACGACACTCAGCTGGTGGTTGCACTAAATCATTCAGACAGAGCCTCTATCTGCCTCTGTCCCTGCTTGGAAGAGGTAACTAAATGGATGCAACTTTCTTGCCTTAAATTGAATAGCGACAAGAGAGAGCTTATGTTTCTCTGCAACCCCTCTCTATTCAAGGCAGACACTATGTGGCCAATGTGCATGGGCCCGCACCCATTCCCAAGCAAGAGATAAAGAGCCTTGGTTTTTGGCTAGATTCAGATCTTAGCTTTAAAACCCAAGCCAGGGACGGTTATGGTGTCTTGCTTTGCCATTATAAGAAAGCTTTGCAAAGTGCTACCTTTACTCCTCTTCCAAGCTAGAAAGCTCATGTCCAGGAGCTCATTCTATCGCGCCTGGACAATGGAAATGTCCTTTATCTTGAGGATCCGAATTCGGTCCTTGCGAACCTTCAAATTGTGCAGAATTGTGCTGCAAGGATTCTCTTGGGGACCCCAAGTAGGCAATCGGCATAACCCGCCATTAAATTCCTTCACTGGCTTACGATTCGGGAGAGAGTTCATTTTAAGGCCTTCTGCATTACTAACAAGGTGATTGGTGGGAAAGGACCAGCTATTTTTTGCTCCTTGGTCCAGCCCTATCAAGTAAACAGGCAACCATGCTCTAACGAACAACATTTGGTCGTCGTTCCTAGAATTAAGAGGGCCAGAAGTGGTGGCCGTCTTTTTTCGTATAATGCCTCAAAACTTTGGAACTCTCTCCCTCTTCAGTTACGAAAGGAGCCCAATCACATGGTCTTTCGTAAGCTGTTCCCCAAATGATCTCTATGTAGCTTCAGTTTATCGCTTAGTACTGGGATGCCTTAGGGTAACCATGTGCTTTACAAGTGTTGTTTAAACTGGGATTATGTGATTCTGCGGCTGCAGCCTTTTCTGCATAATTATGTATTTAGTTACCTGTCCGCATAATTTACTAATTGCTGAATAATTTGCTGACTTTAACCTCTTATTTAATTTCTAGCTAAAATGGTTCAAAGATTGCTGAAAAATAAACTGGTAACCTTTGTGGTAGTCTGTCCTGCTTGCTGTGTCCTGGTCTGAAACGGGCATGAATGAGTTGGGAAACTTTTGCTCAGACAGCATCAACAGAATTTGAAATGACAAACTAGCAAACTAATACTGGCACAGAATAAAATGCATTATGCCGCACAGCTAGCCATGCTGCATAATTTGGTCTTCCATTGCCACATAATTCCAGTGGCCCTGACCATAAACTGGTGAATTTAAAGTGATGTAGCGCCTGACCAAGGGTAGCAGGCGCTACATCAATGCAATTGCATTTGCAAATACAATATACTATAGACTGTGACATGTACAGTGAGTAAGCGTTAGTTTGGTGAACAGACAATGCAAACACTCACTTAGGGAACGTACAGTGTTAACAGGCTGTATGTAGTCTGGTGAATGTGCTGCATAAATAAAGGCAAGCATTCAATTTAGGGCATAGTATAGACTGGTGACTCACTGCACACATTGCATAGTGAATATGTCTGTCTACCGTATACCCTGGTGAAAGTACAGCTTACGCACAGATAGAAACAGTAGCTAGTGGCAAACACCTGGTGCTGTCTGGTGAAAGTGCAGTGTGCTAGTGCTATGCCCTCGTAAATGTACAGCATACACAAAGGAAGTTTAACGAGCCACTGGTGAATGTATAGTGAGACCAAGTGCACGCTCTGGTGAATGTAGAATGCACGTTAATGTCCAGGGCTTGTCTATTGAACATAATGGCACACTCACAACACACCACACCGAAAACTAACATCCCTGACACCTCTCAGCGTTAAGAGGCCAAGATACTGGCAGACACTGCACCTTAAGACACCAGCTAACCATGACACTACACTAGCAGGTGGAGAATAAACAAGGCTCAACCAGGTAGTTTGGTGACTGTTTAACACCCATCATGTAGCCAGGTGCATATACAGTGGCATAATACAGTATGATTAGTATGCAGCACACACACAAGCTTCCTGATAAAGATACAGGACACACTCCATCACCTGGTAACTATATACACGCTGCTTGTCAGTGAAATGTACTGGGCAAGTATGCAAGCCAAGTCAATGTGAAGTGTATACATTTTGATGGGAAATGCATGGTGCACATAGCAATTGCTATGTGTTTTTGATAGTGTAGTCCAGGAGTGGTGGATTGATGCGGTGTTTATCAGTTGGATACTGGGGCATTTTACACAACTTCAAAAGAAATAAATGGAGGCCCGCATAAGACACTCGAGAGGGTGTGTTCATACTTTACTGGGTCTTCTGGTAGTCCACTAGCAACCAACCTGCCCTGACCACTTTGGTGCAGTTCCCTGCAAGCACGGTGTTTTTGTCAGACAGTGTATAAGGGTGTGTTCGCTAGTGTGTGTACAGTACACACAGACCCTTTGGTGCACGTACCGTGCACATACGACAGCCTAATGAAGCTCTCATAAAAAACCAGGGGCAAAGGTGTAAACGTGTCGCATCAAAATTGTTGCACATGTCCCATTATCGCAGATTTAAAGGGTTGCCAATATACCACAGCGCAAGCGCAGTCATAGCACACTGCAACACTGAAAAACCACGAGAGATTACCAGTAGAAGAAAAGCTGATGAGAATAATGCATGTTTATAGAGAGGAAGCACGTATTACCACAAGTTGTTCCACATTTACAGCCCTACAACATATGGAGGGTACCCGTCGAGCACCACGAGTGAGTAGAGCAAACAAGCCTTAGTCCATATTAATTGTTGGTTAGAGAAACACATTTCAGGCCGTGTTTATTATCAAAATAACTTTCAACAAGAGCAAACACTACAACAATAAACGAAAAATACAAGCTCAAAATTGTTTAATAGATAAACATAAATTGAATTGCCATACAGTAAAAAACATTCCTAACCATCCTGCTCTCCCTAAGCACAATTAATGTGATCTGACGGTCCAACTTGTCTCTGGGTGCTCCCTGCATCTTGGAAACAATCAGGAGCCCCGCCCGATACTGTGAAAAGGCTCCCCCTAAAATTCTCTAGAGTCCTCAATACCCTCAGAATCAGGAGCGTGTTGAGCTGTCACACAAACTAGTTATCCATGAAGAGGCAACCGTCCAAGCCCCCAGAGGGGCCCTCACACTCGATAGAGAGATGGGCTGGATAACCAGACCACCTAGAGTCATCACCTCTAAGACCTGCATCAATCGAACAACCAGACAAATGAAAAGGCCAAACACAACCCCTATAGCAACCATCCGAACACCCTGTAACATTCTAAGGCTTTAAAGTACCACCACCCAAGGTCAAATGAAATAGTCAATGATGTGTGTTATTCTAGGGAAGATGGCCTCAAGAGTTACTGTCAACCATGAGTCCAAACACCCTCCAATACAACAAGAACACTTAAAGCAACAAGCATTTACAATGCAATAGGTCTCGCATTAGGAAAGTTTGAGCTATTGGTATTGTAAATGAAACATTTTTTATTTATGTGTTGGTTTTGAGAATAGCGAAATTAATACCTTTGTCATTTACAATTTTTATTTATTTATTTTAAAAGTTTTATATAGCGCTAGCTTGACCCGTAGGTATCAGAACGCTTTACATACATACAGTAAACCAGTAAACATTATGTACAAATGAACGACCCTATTAAAAGAAAATTAATATATACACTGTCTTCCAGTTTGTCTTTCCTGTTGCTGAGATAATGCTATGCTGATGCTCAGGTGATGCTGAGTTATACTGACATGGTGCTGAGGAGGTGGTGTGCTTGTGCAGAAGTGGTGCTGAGTGATGTGCTAATGCTGAAGTTGTGCTGAGGTGGTGCAACGCTGATGCTGTGATGGGGCTGGGCTGGTACTGAGTTGGTGCTTTGCTGGTGGTGCACTGATGTGGAGGTGGTGCTCTGCTGATACGGAGGTGGTGCTGTGGTGGTGAGTGATGCTGAGGAGATTCTGCACTGGTGCTGAGTGATGCTGTGCTGGTGCTACGCTGATGCAGAGGTGGCAGTGCTGCACTATTGCCAAGGTAGTGCTGTGCTGGTGCTCAGTTCATGCGGAGTTAAACTGAAGTAGTGCTTAGGTGGTGGTGTGCTTGTGCGGAGGTGGTGCTCATGTGGTGCTGAGTGATACTGAGGTGTTGTTCAATGATGCTGAGGTGGTGCAGAGTGATGCTGAGGTAGTGTTGTTGAGTGATGCTGAGGAGATGCTGGTGCTGAGTGATGCTGTGCTGGTGCTGCACTAATGTTGAGGTTGTGCTGTGTCACTAGTCAGGTGGTGCTGAGGTGGTGTTGTGCTAGTGCTGAGGTAGTGCTGCGCTGGTGCTAAGATGGTGCTGCGCTGGGGCTGAATAATGTTGAGGTGGTGTTGTGCTGATGGTTGTAGTAGTGCTCAGCTGCTGCTGAGTGACGTTCAGGTGGTGCTGCTGAAGTGGTCCTGAGTGACCGTGACTGGTGTTGAAGTGGTGCTGCGCAGATGCAGAAACGGTGCTGAGGTATTGCTGCACTGATGCATTGGTGTTGCGGAGGTGCTCAGGTGGTGCTGTCCTGGTGTTGAGTGATACTGAGGTGGTACTGTGGTTGTGGCCGTGCCCAGGTGCTGGTGAGTGAAGCTCAGGTGGTGTTGCTGCAGTGGTGATGAGTGACGCTGACTGGTGCTGAAGTGATGCTGTGCAGATGCTGGGGAGGTGCTGCGATAGTGTTGTACTGATGCGGAGGTGGTGCTGTGTTGATGCTGTGGTGTTAAAATGGTGCCGTGATCAGTGATGCTGAGGTGGTGCTGAGTCAAGCTGAGATGGTGGTGCTGTGCTGGTCTGGTCTATGACATTTATTTTCTGAAATTCCGTCTGCTTACAGTTGTTTAAACCCTCTGCTGAGGATAAAGTGCAACACCTTGGCAGTCAAAACAATTACGTAAACATACATATAAACCATTCAGGCAATATTTCTTCTAATGGAGGGTGCAAATAAATGAAATTTTGCGCAGTTTACTCCCGCAATTTGTAGCAGGTTTTCTTGCAGCAAATCCTGGGAGCAAATATTTAAGATGTGATTTGCACCCTAAATTGTGAGCGGCAGTAGCGTAGCCAGCGTGTCATGGGCCTAGTGCAAGTAATGGGCCACCCAGGTTGCTGTTTGAATTATAAAATACAGCAATAATCAGGGCTCAACGGGCCCCTCATGGCTCTGGGTCCCGGTGCCACTGCACCTGCTGTACCAATGGAAGTCACGAAGCTGAGAGGGAGGAGGTGAGGGGTTTGCGAGGTTGCATCTGAAACAGAATTAGCATCACAGTTGTAACTAAAAACTTGGACCCGAGAAATGTACAGCTGAAACATAACAGTGCTGGAGTGCGAGGGAATGGACTTTAAAAAAAACTCAGAGCTTGTGTAAAATAGCGTGGTGGGCTAGGCCCCTGCTGCTGTGATCTTGTACAACCTGTAAGTTATCAGTTTGGAGCGCAGCAGACCCTCGCTACCTTCCGATTATGAGATAGTAATTGTGATTGGTCTGGTGCAATAGTAATCAAGTACAATCAGCATTTGTTATTCCTGTTTTGATAGCGCTGAGATTCCTGGAATATTTTTTACAGTTTGAAGGAAAAGACAAAAAGTAAAAGGGAAGAAATAAAGATTAGTAGATGGTAAGAGGGAGAAACGGCGATTGTGGGAAGGAAAAGTGGAAGCAAGAGAGCAGGGAGGGAAAAAGGATGAAAAGAAATAGAGTTAGGCATTGTGAAAAGAAGGAAGAAATGTGAACAAGCCTAAGCCAACAGCAAATGTAGTTATAGGTGCAGCAGTAATGAGAACCAATCAGCGCCCGTGCTGCCCTTGGGCACATTTGAAGGCACAAAAACGAGAAACTCGGAAGCCAAGCCATTGCCTCGTAACATTGTCCTCTTTCTATTGGTGATGACGGTTGGGTAACTGACGCAGGGACTGAAACTTCTACTATTGGGATTTCTAGGTAGCAGACACCCGTGTACACAATCGTCATGTTGGGATAGTATCTACCGGAAGTGCCTGGGTGGCGAGTGAAAGGTAAATATTGAGTTAGTGAACTCTCGCCACTGGGGGTTAGTTACCGACTGGCCTCAAGCTGCCTGCGAGTGAGAAAGCTTGTGAAAACCATGTGCGGCTTGTCAGGTTTTGGCGCCCTTGAATGCTGCAGGGATGTCCCAGGGACTGCTATGAAGTGGGAGCAAATTACGTCATATTGGCTGCAGCCTGGCGAGTACTTTTGTGATGCTGCATGCTATGGTTTTCTGCTGTGTTGTCCCATATCTATTGCATGCTTGGCGCAGACCTAGCACTCGGGGGGGGGGGGGGGGGTGGAGACTCTCATTAGTTATTTAAAAAAAATAGATTAAAAAACATTCCCAGGCGCTCGGGAGTAGAGCCGTCCCTGTAAGCGCTTTGGGACGCATCTCCAAGGCTGTAGGCAGTGTGGAAGGAGTCGCCATCCAGCTTCGCGCTGGGGAACGGGGGGCGGGGGCGCTCACCTCAATCCTGGAAGTAGGGCACCTGGCAATTCGCCCCCTCCCCCCCGCAGGGTGATATGAGCGCACACAAGGCACCAGCACCGTACAGTGCCAGAAAGCGGCGTATTAGGCAAGTGCGCAAATTACAGCGGGGTCAAGGCTCGCACTCGGCATGCAGGAGCGGGCACAAGCAAGCTGGAGTTGGAGGCTGCTGCCCTGAAGCGGGAGCTCCAAGCAGCCGAACGGGATGATTCAGGTGTCGTCCCCAGGCTCAATTCTTGGCGGGTCGCCCAATTTGACTCTGTGGCGTTGTGGGTGCCGCACCGCACGTACCTCCGTGCAGGACTTGGGAGCAAGGCTCCTGGTCTCCGGATCTGAGTAACGCCTCTCTCAGCTGCACGGGTCACGTCTGCGTGAGGGTTCCAGCGGGGTGAGCGGGCCGCGTCTAAGCCACCACCGCATGTCCGCTGGGTCCGCAGCTGTGCACAGCGGTCAGTGCATGTCGTGACAGGAGCGCTTCGTCGTGGGTCCGCCAATAGCCGTTACCGCAGATCGCGGCTCCTAGGTTGTGGGCACCGCCATCTTGTGAGCCACCGCGTTGTGCAGGCCGCATTAAGGGTAAAGCTGCTGAGCATCACGCGGCACTTGCGGAAATGTAAACGGCCTTAATTTGTAGATATGAAGAAAGGAGGACGGGATTATTTATTTCGTTACTGTTTTTGAAAGGAAGAATCTTGTTGTTTTCAGGGTGCAGCCAGGTGCAACATGCAATGGCCAAAGTGCCCGATACCCGTGATCTACATGTAGGAGTTAGAACTTGGCAGGCAATAGCTCACTGAGAGAAGGAAGCACACAATTTTCCTATGGATGCAGGGAAGTAGCTGCACATGATGCTTCCTGAGTTACCGGAGAAATAGAGGTAAGCACAACACAACCTAAGGCTATAGATGGGTGTCAACATAGGTTTTGATACTCGGTACTGATGGTTTTACAGACAGTAAAGTTCGGAAGACACACGTGGCCGGGCCTCAAACAAATATTTAAAAAAAACATTTTAAAACGCGATTTGTGCGCACGCATTGCGTGGTGCGGGCGGGGGAGCGGCATTGCGTGGCGTGGGGAGCGGCTTCTTTTGAAGTCTGATGCAGAGGCTCAGAAAATTGGTGCGCGATGTGGCTGGTGATGTGCACGCGCCTGGCTCACATGAACTGTACCCGATCCGCAGTTTTGGGTAGACTTTTGAAAGCCTTACTATCATCTCGACAAACAAGCATTGCTAAGGCAATGCTGTAGTCGAGACCTAAAAACAGGGCAATGTCACAAAAGAGAGCAAATCAAACATATCAATCCATTGAAACCCCAAAACTCCAAGAGGCAGTGGGTGGGAAAAAGAGCAGCAAAGAATCCTCAGGGCGGCACCAGTAGGCAAGCTGCGGCAGCGGTGGATCAGTGGCAAAAGAGACTACAAAGTCCCAGGCCCCACCTGATAAATTCTAGCCTACCCTGAATCCATCACAAAAGGCTAAGTAGAAGACTGCGGTACAGAATGCAACAGGAAGAACAGCAACAACACCACCTAGGACTTCATTTATGAGGCCCTACCAGCACTTTTGCGCTGCCGGAATGTCACTGACTTTTCTTGGCCTTATAAATATGTGCCCTTTTCACATAGAAACCTGGTGAAAGGCGCATTCCATCGGTGTTGCTGGGGGCATTTCCAGCAACATCCATGGCTTCTGACACGTTAGAAATGAGGGTCTCTAGTTGGCAGAGGTAGGTACCTTTGTCCAAATAGGGGCCCTTGCTTCTAGCCAGGGTAAGGGGGATACACTCCTAAAATAACACCTGCTCACCCCCTTGGTAGCTTGGCACAAGCAGCCAGGCTTATCTCAGAGGCAGTGTGTAAAGCATTTGTGAACACATACAGTAATACAGTGAAAACACTACAAATGGACACCACACCAGTTTAGAAAAAGAAGTAATCTTTATCTAAACCAAAATAAGACCAAACAACAAAAATCCACGATACAGTTATCCAGATATCCTTAAAAATAGGTTATTCACTCAAATAAAGCTTGTAGCAACAAATAACTTCACCTGGAGTTATAACGATGTTGTGACAGATACAAATCCCAAAGTACGGCACTGACCGCGAGGTGCGCAGCATTGGGCTCAGAGTCAAGCAGACCCACAAAGAACATTACCTTGGAATTGATAAAAGCAAAGACGGTGCACAGCGTCTGGGATGTCATGCTTCTTTGGCTCCTGCGGCGTCGGTTCCTGTAGACCCCAGGGGAGGTGATGCCTCTGTTCCTTACTGCAGCGCAGAGGAGGTGAGTCATCGGTTCCTTACTGTGTCGGGGAGGTGACGCCATCTTACGACGGTACGATGTTGATGGATTCAGGAGTCACTCACGTTGAGGATTGGCTCCACGTTGATGAAGCACCGGCATCGTTGAAACAGCGGCCGCGGTGCAAGTCCGGTGCGACGTGGGCGTCACGAGCGGTGTCCTCGGCTCTGGTGCAGGCAGCGGCCTCGGTGGCGGCTTCAGAGTCGATGCGGCACAGCGTCAGCAGGAGTTGGGCCCAAGGTTCAAGTCGGGGCCGTGCGACGTGCTCTTCACAAGCGGTGCCCACTGCTTCGGTGCAGGTTACAGCGTCGCTCGCCGGCGTCGGTGTTGCAATTTCCTTCTGTAGCAGCTGAAACAGCAGTTCCAGATGCAGAGAGACAGAAGGGAGGAAGTCTTTGTGTCCCTGAGACTTCAGAACAGGAGGAAAGCTCGGTTTCATGCCCTTGGAGATCTTCCTCAAGATGACAAAGCAAACAGCAAAGTCCTTTTCTCCTTTCCTTGGCAGCAAGCAGCCACTGCAGGCTAACCCCAGACAGCAAAAAGCACAGGGGCAGTATTCCTCCTCAGCTTCTCCGGGCTCTTCTCCTTGTCAAATATTTTTCTTGATTCCCAGAAGTGAACTAAAAGTCTGGGGTCTGGGCCCCACTTTTTATACACACAAATCCTTTGTTATCTGAAGGACGGGTGTCTGTACCCAGTCGAAACCAGTTCTGTCCTCACTGGTGCAGCTTCCTGGCAGGAGGTGGAGACAGCATTGTTGAAAGCAGACCACGCCCATTCAGGTGGGAAAAGGAAATCTCCTCCCCCCTACTCTAAATGCAGCCCAGGTCTAATGAGCCCTGCCCTGACTCATCAGACTTCTGGAGCCACAGCCCCTGTCCAGCCCCTGTCATCCAAAAGCCAGACATGCAATACACAAACCTAGCATAGGCCCACATTATGGTTAGACGAGAAAATACCTACTTTGTAAAAGTGGTATTTTCAAACACAGAATGAAAAAGTCACCCTCACTAAAAGATGCACTTTAACATTCTGAGTTCAGGCATACTAAAAAGGTTCTACCTTGTTCCTGGGGCCAGTTATGTTTATAAGATGTTATAAACAAACTCTCCATTCTGTCCTATGGGAACATATGGCCTTGCTATAGTGAAAAACTAACTTGGCAGTAGTTCATTATCAGGACAAGCCACACACACTGGGGCATGTCCTACCTTTCACATACACTGCAGCCTGTCGACAGGGGTACCTTGGGCCTACCTTAGGGGTGACTACTATGTAGAAAAGGGAAGGTTTAGGGACTGACAAGTGTGTGCGCTTACCATGTCGATATGACAGTCCCAGACTACACACAACCTGTGCAATGGCAGGCCAGAGTTACATTTTACAGGCTGATTCTATGGATGGCACAATCAGTCCTGCAGCCCACTAGCAGCATTTGATTTACTGGCCCTGGGCACACACAGTGCACTCTACTAGGGTCTGACAAGTAATTCAAATATGCCAATCATGGAATCAGTAATTCATACCAACAATTTACAAAAGGATCACTTGCACTTTGGCACTGAACAGCAGTGGCAAAGTGCCTAAAGCATCTAGATCAGCAAAAACACAGGAGGCAACAGCAAAAAAATGGAAAGGAGACCCACGGCAATGGTGCCAGGTCTAACACCCCTGATTTATGAGAAATCGTAAGTCTGAGACGTTGACAAATATCTTTATTTGTCCTTGTTTTTCCTATTTCTGTGTGTGCTGCATTCAGCAGCACACATAGAAAGAGGAAAAAGCCTCTTGTAATTATTTTTGTGCAGGAAGATTTCCCTTCCTGCACAAAAATAAACATCCTCGCATCTCAGGCACCTTGCACCATGGTGCAAAGGTGCTTGTGTTGGTGCATGACAGCCCATGGTGCGCCGACCGGCGCAGGGTAAAGGACAGGAATGCACCATATCTAATAGATTTGGCGCATTCCTGCCCTTTTCTTTTGCCGTAGGGCAGCAGCAGCAGCAAGGCCTAATGCTCTGCCCTACGGCAAAAACCGCATAGAGGCCCCCAATTTTTCAACATCGATGGACTTTTTAGGGTCACGCTTTGCCTCTGCAATCTGTTCCCAACCCTTGAGGGCGTGCCTAATGAGAAAGGAGCCAAAAAAATCATACGCTCCAGTCAAACTTGCAAAAAAAAGGAGAAGGCAACTAAGTGCCTCCTTTCATAGGCAGCTGACTTCTCCTCCCCTCTCAGGAAAGCGATAAGCTCCACTCATGACTCTTGTTAGATTGTTTTTTGGAGTTTCTATTTTATGCACTAATACTGATGATTTTTTTTTTCAAATGATATATATGTATATAAATATATATATTCCACACGCTGTCACCTCGAGGAAAACTCACTTGGTTCACGTAGAGTTTTACAACAAAGGAGCCGCGGCCACAATTTTCTCAGTGCAAAGAAGTTTATTCAGGCACGATGTCCAACGCGTTTCGGAGTTGTAGTCACTCCTTCATCACGGGCAACAAACAATGTTAAAGTTCAGGTACATAAAGTAAAAGTCACGTGGTCATAAAAACGAAAAACAGACTCCCTCTATACAATTGACTATGTTATGTCAAATCGGTAATGCATTGTATAATTCAAATTTGATTTAGTGAATGTTAATACTGCTGTTCACAATAGATCCTATTTTTAGATCAAACGAAAATTATATAATTAACGTAAAGCTCGACCTGAATCAATCACGTGATACAAAGTAATTCGTGCTGCATGTATTACTACTGCTCAGTTGGTTGAGAGATTGATATCAGTCTTTTGCACATGATACTGGAATCGTATTTTTTAGAAAAAAACAATTTACACAAAGAAGCATATTGAACGTGTATATGCTGGCGCGAACTCGCGCTGCCGGTATGCGTGGAGGTTAAAAGGCAATGACAATCACTTTGAGCTGAGTGTTTGTCGTGTACGTACCGGCTACAAAATAAATGCTATGTTGAGCAATGCAAATACAATCTAGGTACCACTAATACGGATATGTTAAGTATGCAAAATACAGTGTTGCCCCAGTGGGCTTGTGAAACATCCACCGTACCCGTTGGTATCATGTATAAACTGATTTCCATTACAGTAAAGGCAGCAGTGAGCACGGTAAATACATTAGTGCTCATAAATCACAAGTAGTGTAGATGGTATAATGCCCAAGTGGGCACTGATCAATATAGTTCATAATTGTAATCCAAAATAAGCCAGAATGGCTTGCCAGGTCTAGCATGAGTTCATTATTTTCTCTTTCACAATGAGGGAAATCTTACACTATCTGTAAAAAACCAGAAAACAAAATGTGGGTTAAAACCAGACAAGTGACTTAGTGCGTGTACAGTGCTAAAATTAACAAGTTTAAAAAATGACAATATCGGATGATTTAGTTAACAGTACAGTAAAAGACAACTAGATATACAGATGTGCTGCCAATCCCTCATCTTTGTTGAGACCATTGGGTGCCAGGGTATTGAATCGTATTATGAGTTTGGATTCTAAGCATCTTAGTTCAGCGAGCCTATTTCCCCCTCTGATGTTGAGTGGTATGCAGTCAATGACTGCAAATTTGACTAAATTGGGGTTGCTTTTGTGGAACTCATGGAAATGTCTGGCTACTGGATAATTTTTGTCATTCTTATTGATAGCTCGCAGATGTTCTAATACTCTTTTCTTGCCTGAGTGTATAGTACTTCCAATGTAGTACTTCCCACATGGGCATTTTAGTGTATATACCGCAAACTCAGTATTACAGTTAGTGTGTTTGTCAATATTAAATGGTGCCTCATGGTCATTGAATTTTATGGATTTGAGATTACAGCTATATTTACACGCCTTGCACTGGTTGCAGGTGTAAAATCCTTTCACGCTATCTGATTTTTTGTGGCTGTATATCATGTTGTTACATAATTGGTCGCCTAAGGATCTGGGTTTGCGGAAAGTGATGGAGGGATGGTTTCCTACATAACCTACAAGGTCTTCATCAGTTCTGAGTACTTCCCAAAATTTCTTGAGACTTTTTCTGACTTGCCAAGCTTGAGTGTTATATTTGGTAATGAACCTGATTGGAGTTTTGTTTTCAGTTGGTTCTGACTGTTTTTTAGTAGACAAAATCTCCTTGCGATCGAGATTGTCTGCTTTGTCACTGCAGTTTTTAATAAGTTTAGCATTGTAGCCTCTAGCCAAAAAACGCTCAGTCATGGTGAGTTTCTCAGATTCATATTTTTCATTGGTACTGCAGTTCCTGCGTGCACGCAGAAATTCCCCATAGGGGATACTGCGTATAAGACTGCTCGGATGACAACTGTTTGCATGTAGCAAACTGTTGCCTGCGGTGGTTTTTCTGTGCAGTGAGCTGCAGATTTTGTTGTTTTTGATCTCAAGTTTGAGATCTAGAAATTCTAGGGAAGATTTGTCAATAATGTATGTGAATTTAAGATTTAACTCGTTTGAATTAAGGTTGTTGAGAAATTCACGAGCCTCATTTTCAGTGCCCTTCCAAACACAAAAAATGTCGTCAATGTACCTTAACCAGAGGACGGCGTGGTTTTTGTACAGATCACACTGGTACACCACTTGCTCCTCCCACCAGCCGAGGTATAAACCTGCAAAGCTGGGGGCGAAGCAAGTTCCCATCGCCGTCCCCTGGATTTGTTGATAAATGGTTTTATCAAAGAGAAAGAAATTGTTGCCTAGACATAATTGGGCCATGTCTAGCAACATTTCTGTGTGAAGAAGTGAAGATAGTGGTCTCTGTCTAAAAAATGTGCGACATGCTTGGAGTCCTAGATCTTGGGGAATGCATGTATATAAACTGCATACATCCAAGCCTATGAGGAGGAAATCTTCCTGCCATTTTATTTGGTCAACTTGTTGGAGGAAATCTGTGGTGTCTTTGACATACGAGGGAATAGCCTGAACAAAGGGTTGCATGAAAAAATCTACATATTTAGAAGTGTTCTCGAGAGCACTCCCACAGGATGAGACAATCGGTCTCCCTGGGGGTTTCGTGGCGTTTTTGTGAAGTTTAGGGAGCAAATATAGCACTGGTAATTTTGGGTGTTTACAATTAAGAAATGCAAATTCATCTTTGCTCAGCAAGCCTTTTGATCTCCACCCTGTTAATTTGCTGGCCACACCTATCATAGCCTTATTGTACTCTTGTTTAGAAGAGATACGATATCTAGTGTGGTCTGTTAACTGATCAAGTCCTTCTTGTAAATACATTTCCAGTGGCCAAATGACCACATTACCCCCTTTGTCACTTTGTTTGATGACAAAACTTTTGTTAGCCTCTAGCTCTTTGAGGGCTATTCTCTGTGTGCGTGTTAAGTTATGTTTGTTTTGTTGTCTGCAATTATTGAGTTTTTTCAGTTCTCCTACCACCCCTCTTTCAAAACAATTGATAGCATCACAATTGATCTGTGGAAGGAAAACAGATGTAGGTTTAAAACTGGTATGGCCATCATCATTTAGTACAAGATCAGTGTTCAAAATGTTGACATAAGGATCATCATTATAATCATCTACATCAGCTAGTTCGTGCACAGTCTGTAACATTGTCAAGTCGCCTATGGCTAGATTAGATTGGTCTCTGTTGGTATCCATAGATTTTTGCCTATGCGGTTGGGTACTAAACCATTTTTTAAGTTTTAATTTTCTGGTGAAATAGAATAAATCAATTCTGGAGTCTGTGTAACTGAAGCCAGTCGTGGGGCAAAAGGATAAACCTAAAGACAGTACATCAAATTGTTCTTTACTTAAAGTAAAATTTGAAAGGTTTACCACAGTCATGGCGTTTACTGCTTCTTGGCAAATCGGCCTCTGGTTCGGGTTCCCACTGGGCTGTCTGTTGGGTTTGAGTAGTTTGTTCTGTTGCCTCCTCTTCCTCCTCTTCCACGACCTCTTGCCGGGCTGCCACTTGTAGCCTGTGCGTTTGCCCACTCTCTGGCCATTAGTGTGAACTCCTTTAAAACTTGGGCTTTTACCCGTTCAGAGTCATCCATTGTTGCAGCACTTAAATCCCCATTGGCTGTATGGTCCGGCGACTCGGTATTCACCATTGTTAGGGCTGTTACTGTAGGGCTTGTTGAGGTACTTGCTTGTTCACTGCCCATTGGTGTAACTTGTGCATTGGCTCTGGTTTCTCTCAATTTATCAAATTTTTTGCCAAAGGTCAGAATTTGCCCATTTGTATAATCAATTTCGTCTCTTTCAAATTTACTCAGTTTTTTCATTTTGATTTCTTCCTCAATTTTTTCAAGTCTTTTGTTCATTTTATCCATTTCGCTGTCAAATTCACTGGTTGAATATAATTCCTTTAATTTTTGTATAATAGTCTCACTTTCTTCCGTTAGTTTGATACTCTCTTTTTCAGCATACTCTATAAGAATTTTTAACATATTGAGTGAGCATATGTGATTATTTTCCATCCATTTATGGATCATTTCCGGATCAGGTAATTGCAGAGTTGGAGTAATAAAAATCCGTAACCCTCTGGGTATTCTATTACAGTCCACATAGTGTTGCAGGGCCGTCGCCTCCCACCACTTGGACTGTTCTTTTTTGAGCACTTTCCAGAGATTGTCCCAGAGTTGTTTTTTAGCAGTTAAGGTGCTCCCTTTTGCGACCTGTGTAATTGCCGTCGTTGTACTCGATTGCTGTACTGTTTTTTCAAACAGCTTTGAAGCTGCTTGCTTCCGTTTGTCATTTCTCGTGTCTGCCATTGATTATGTGATACCGTCTTGTTACTGACAGGATTCGTCCAGTATTGACGCTTCCAGAGGCACTGTTAGAGCACAACGTTCAATAATGATATGAACACGAAGTGCGATCCGTGTCCCCAATGATTATATCGCTGGTGAATAACACTACGCCTGATATACTGGTTTGCCGGTTTGAGCGGTCGCGTACTGCAGATAACGAAGAGGTGCCACGCACACTCCTTACTTCCGCGTCCTGCTCCGATACCCGGTTGCACACAGTTACTGGCGTGGTCTAATGCAGCGTCTTGGGGCGGGCAAGGGTTTTTTGCAATAATAACACACCAAAGTCGGGCTGTCCCAAGCCACAAGTCCGGCGGGCACACGGCTGGGGTAGCCACCCCCTCAATATTCCACACGCTGTCACCTCGAGGAAAACTCACTTGGTTCACGTAGAGTTTTACAACAAAGGAGCCGCGGCCACAATTTTCTCAGTGCACAGAAGTTTATTCAGGCACGATGTCCAACGCGTTTCGGAGTTGTAGTCACTCCTTCATCACGGGCAACAAACAATGTTAAAGTTCAGGTAAATAAAGTAAAAGTCACGTGGTCATAAAAACGAAAAACAGACTCCCATCTACACTACTTGTGATTTATTAGCACTAATGTATTTACCGTGCTCACTGCTGCCTTTACTGTAATGGAATACAGTTTGTTGCCCGTGATGAAGGAGTGACTACAACTCCGAAACGCGTTGGACATCGTGCCTGAATAAACTTCTTTGCACTGAGAAAATTGTGGCCGCGGCTCCTTTGTTGTAAAACTCTACGTGAACCAAGTGAGTTTTCCTCGAGGTGACAGCGTGTGGAATATTGAGGGGGTGGCTACCCCAGCCGTGTGCCCGCCGGACTTGTGGCTTGGGACAGCCCGACTTTGGTGTGTTATAAATATATATATATATACACACACACACATTACCCAGTGGCAATCAGCACTGGGTAGTTATTATTTGGTCAGCTGTTCCATAGGAAGAGGGTGTTTTGTGTTTCTTATAACTTTGGCCCTGCTTGACGAATCTCCACGACACTTTTCAAAGGGGTACTACTTTTTACTAGTTTGTGCATGGAAAGTTTCGGGGTGATCCGTCAAGTGGGTGCGAAGAAAAAAAAGGATCCCAAAACACAAAATCCCCATGCATTTTCCGTAGACTTCTTTAGACAATGCTACAGCAAAAACTGCTGAACGGAATCACACCAAATTTGTCACGAAGCAAGATTTTGGTTCGCAGATTGTGCTTCTTAGGTCGAGCCTACCAGCGTGCATGCGCTGCTCTGCGAAGCATGGGGTATGTACTCTGGTGCCATAGACCACGCCCACCACTTTCCATTTATTCCATCCTATGCCAGTCAAAATTGCTCACTTATCTTTGGCGAAACGCTGCTTGTTGTCCCGCCTTCGGGTGTGTTGTGACTTTGGTGGCGACTGACCCCGTCACATATCGCCGTACTCATTGCTTAACATAGTGTCTCTTTGGCACACTACTTTTTTTTACGTTGAATGTTCCCATGCTGTGCCTTGATGTTTGCCTGCCTCCGTTTGTGCGCAATTTCATCTTTCTTCACGCCCGCTGGCCGTCATCATAACTATAAATTATTTACATTTCATAGCTGCGATGGGGACGAGTACGGCACCTTTATCAAGCCTGTTATTATTATTGTTTTATTTAGAAACGCTATTTTTCCAGTCTGGCTGATTTTCACGCTGGTTTCGAAAGGTACGATAAACCGCGATCTATTCAACTATTTTAAGATGGACTTCAAACCTGCGTTTCCCTCTCTGCCGCCAGTCTCTCCCAATACTCCAAAAAGAAAATGACATATTTTACAAAAGTTCTAACTCTGTGCGGTACAATAGCATAGGTTCACTGTAAATGTGAATAAAAAGGCGTTTTTTTTAAATATAAGAAAACACCTGGCTATGATGATCTGCACTCACTATCAATTTCTTCTCAAAACAGACGGGGTAAAAAAGTTGAATATTTTTTGTATATCATGGGGTAAAATTTAAGGTGATTTTGGGAGGTGCGGAGTTTTCACAATTCATAAATTTACTCAACTGGTGCTGGCTATAAACAACAATAGCCAGCACCAGTTGAGTATCGTCGGCGTAAGATGTAAGGCCCATCCCATGAGCCTTGATAACTTTGGATACACACTCACAGACACAGACAGGCAGACAGACACATACAGACCAACACACAGACACACAAACACAGAAACACACATAGACACACACAAAGACAGACACACAGACAAACACAAACATACACACACACACAGAAACACACACACAGACAGACACACAGTTGACCATGACACTCTGAAACAAAGACTCTATGAAGCTAGCATAGAGGGAACTGCTCTAGCTTGGATCGTGTCCTACCTTCAAATCAGAACTAATGTCATCCATATCCCACCTGTCTCGTCCAAACCATACTCCACAAAAGCAGGGGTCCCTCAAGGTTCTATCATCCCGCCCATGCTTTTCAGCATCTACATGAAGTCATTACCGGTACTGATCAATCAATTTGACCTCACGTGCTATAACTATGCAGATGACACACAAATACTCCTTCAACTGGAATGCCCCAGAGACATTGAAAAATCCCCAATTTTCAGTTGTCTCAGAGCCGTGGATCAGTGGATGACTTGGAGCCATCTCAAATTGAATGCTTCAAAAACGGAAATACTCACCACATGTGGCGATTGGAAATATTACGACCCGCTTGCCACCTGGCCTGATGCACTGGGATCACCGCCTAAAGTATCAAAGGAAGAAAGAAACCTCGGAATGACCATGGACTCCAAGCTGTTAATGAATGCCCAAGTAGACAAACTAGCAAGATCAAGAGTTGTCACTATAAAAACGCTGCAACAAATTTTCCCTCATTTGGAATTTCTACACAAGGTCCAAGCTACCATCTCCCTTGTTCTGTTCAAACTCGATTACGCCAATAGCCTCTACCACGGATCACCTTTAAGGACAATGAAAAGACTACAACGGATTCAGTACTTGGCTGCCAGACTACTCTTGCATATCAAACCGCGAGACCACATCTCACCTGCATTGAAAGCCCTGCATTGGTTACCGGTTGCCAGAATATCCCGTTCAAGCTACTTTGTTTCACCCACAAAGCAATACATGGAATGGGACCGCTCTTCATCAGGAATAAAATGACCACACACATTCAACGAAGGAACCTACGCTCTAAAGGGGCATCTTGCCTCAAAATCCTAAGATACAAGAAAAAAACCATGGGTGGCACATCCTACTCTGTTCAAGCAGCCAAACTATGGACCTCTTTACCCCCCAACATAAGATCCACCGACAACCACCTTATCTTCAGAAAACTACTCAAGAATTGGTTCTTCCCCACATAAGCACCATAAGCAAACAGAAATTTACAGCATATTCCTCTGTATATAAGCATTTATTTTCCCTATAGATATGTACCTATCTTTTTGTATTGCGTTGTATACACATGTAGAATAATTATGTTATTGTAAATAAATAAATATCCTCTTTGGTCTACATGTACTTACTTCCATTGTGCATCTATATACTTGGATCTGGAATGCCAAGTATATAGAAAACAATTTTCTACTAAACTTTTGTAATTTTGTGTAGAATACTCTTTGTAACTGATCATTGTGGTGGCAGCACTGTGAAACGCTGCTGGAGAAAGACGGGCAGACTGCGAGATTGACTCTTCTGCCCACTCGCTTTTCTGCACTATAGCTGTAGCGCTATTTTAAAAATTATAAATTTGCTATTTTACACTCAATTGATTTTACTAATTGTGTTGTATGTATTTTTAACTCAATTGCACACTGTTTACCCAGTTCCCCTGTGCCCTGTTCCACCGCGGCTGCTCTGTGCCGATTGTTGTGGAGGGCCAGGTCGGGCGGCGCCATTTTGAGTGAGGCCCGGTCCCTGGCTGCTCGGGAGGTAGCGGTCCAGCTCGGGGAGGGGCTTGGGTGTTAAATAGACCCTCTGTTCTCCTGACTCTCGTGGCTGATCATTGTGGTGGCAGCACTGTGAAACGCTGCTGGAGAAAGACGGGCAGACTGCGAGATTGACTCTTCTGCCCACTCGCTTTTCTGCACTATAGCTGTAGCGCTATTTTAAAAATTATAAATTTGCTATTTTACACTCAATTGATTTTACTAATTGTGTTGTATGTATTTTTAACTCAATTGCACACTGTTTACCCAGTTCCCCTGTGCCCTGTTCCACCGCGGCTGCTCTGTGCCGATTGTTGTGGAGGGCCAGGTCGGGCGGCGCCATCTTGAGTGAGGCCCGGTCCCTGGCTGCTCAGGAGGTAGCGGTCCAGCTCGGGGAGGGGCTTGGGTGTTAAATAGACCCTCTGTTCTCCTGACTCTCGTGGCTGATCATTGTGGTGGCAGCACTGTGAAACGCTGCAGGAGAAAGACGGGCAGACTGCGAGATTGACTCTTCTGCCCACTCGCTTTTCTGCACTATAGCTGTAGCGCTATTTTAAAAATTATAAATTTGCTATTTTACACTCAATTGATTTTACTAATTGTGTTGTATGTATTTTTAACTCAATTGCACACTGTTTACCCAGTTCCCCTGTGCCCTGTTCCACCGCGGCTGCTCTGTGTCGATTGTTGTGGAGGGCCAGGTCGGGCGGCGCCATCTTGAGTGAGGCCCGGTCCCTGGCTGCTCGGGAGGTAGCGGTCCAGCTCGGGGAGGGGCTTGGGTGTTAAATAGACCCTCTGTTCTCCTGACTTTCGTGGCTGATCATTGTGGTGGCAGCACGGTATACAACCTTTACAACGCAACTTTTACAACGACCTACCATTACCACGCATTTTTTACAACGCAGGATCCATTACAACGCATACCATTACCACGCATGTATTTACAACGCAGGTACTTTTACAATGCATACCATTACAACGTAAGTATTGGTAAGTATATTATTTTATAAAAAATATTATTTGAGTTTTTGGGTAAAGGGGTATTTTTAGGGTTCAGGGTCAGTTTTGGGTTTTTTGGTAAAGGGGTATTTTTAGGGTTCAGGGTCAGTTTTCAGTTTTTGGGTAAAGGGGTATTTTTAGGGTTCAGGGTCAGTTTTCAGTTTTTGGGTAAAGGGGTATTTTTAGGGTTCAGGGTCAGTTTTCAGTTTTTGGGTAAAGGGGTATTTTTAGGGTTTAGGGTCAGTTTTCAGTTTTTGGGTAAAGGGGTATTTTTAGGGTTTAGGGTCAGTTTTCAGTTTTTGGGTAAAGGGGTATTTTTAGGGTTTAGGGTCAGTTTTCAGTTTTTGGGTAAAAGGGTATTTTTAGGGTTCAGGGTCAGTTTTCAGTTTTTGGGTAAAGGGGTATTTTTAGGGTTCAGGGTCAGTTTTCAGTTTTTGGGTAAAGGGGTATTTTTAGGGTTCAGGGTCAGTTTTGGGTTTTTGGGTAAAGGGGTATTTTTAGGGTTCAGGGTCAGTTTTGGGTTTTTGGGTAAAGGGGTATTTTAGGGTTCAGGGTCAGTTTTGGGTTTTTGGGTAAAGGGGTATTTTTAGGGTTCAGGGTCAGTTTTGGGTTTTTGGGTAAAGGGGTATTTTTAGGGTTCAGGGTCAGTTTTGGGTTTTTGGGTAAAGGGGTCTTTTTAGGGTTCAGGGTCAGTTTTGGGTTTTTGGGTAAAAGGGTACAGGGTAAAAATTAAATATAATTAAATTTAAATTACATTAAATTAAATTGATTAAATTAAATTAAATTAAATTAATTAAATTAAATTACATTAAATTAAATTAAATTAAATTAAATTAAATTAAATTACATTATATTAATTTTAATTAAATTAAATTTTAAAAAATATTATATACTTACCAATACTTACGTTGTAATTGTATGCGTTGTAAAAGTATATGCGTTGTAAATACATGCGTGGTAATGGTACTTCGTTGTAATGGATTCTGCGTTGTAAAAATTGCGTGGTAATGGTAGGCGTGGTAAAAGTATGCGTTGTAACGTCATACATCCGGCAGCACTGTGAAACGCTGCTGGAGAAAGACGGGCAGACTGCGAGATTGACTCTTCTGCCCACTCGCTTTTCTGCACTATAGCTGTAGCGCTATTTTAAAAATTATAAATTTGCTATTTTACACTCAATTGATTTTACTAATTGTGTTGTATGTATTTTTAACTCAATTGCACACTGTTTACCCAGTTCCCCTGTGCCCTGTTCCACCGCGGCTGCTCTGTGCCGATTGTTGTGGAGGGCCAGGTCGGGCGGCGCCATTTTGAGTGAGGCCCGGTCCCTGGCTGCTCGGGAGGTAGCGGTCCAGCTCGGGGAGGGGCTTGGGTGTTAAATAGACCCTCTGTTCTCCTGACTCTCGTGGCTGATCATTGTGGTGGCAGCACTGTGAAACGCTGCTGGAGAAAGACGGGCAGACTGCGAGATTGACTCTTCTGCCCACTCGCTTTTCTGCACTATAGCTGTAGCGCTATTTAAAAAATTATAAATTTGCTATTTTACACTCAATTGATTTTACTAATTGTGTTGTATGTATTTTTAACTCAATTGCACACTGTTTACCCAGTTCCCCTGTGCCCTGTTCCACCGCGGCTGCTCTGTGCCGATTGTTGTGGAGGGCCAGGTCGGGCGGCGCCATCTTGAGTGAGGCCCGGTCCCTGGCTGCTCGGGAGGTAGCGGTCCAGCTCGGGGAGGGGCTTGGGTGTTAAATAATGGTCCCCCATAGGGCGCGCAGCGGTCGCGCGCAGCGGGTGCGCCATCTGCGCGCCGAAGGAGCGCCAAAGGAGGGCCCGTCTGTGCCCGTCCGTGCCGCGGACGGGCACAGGGCCAGCCACTCTGCCCGGCGACTATTGGGAATGGCTAAATCTGAGACTCGTAGGTACTCCCATCAAGATCTATGGAGACTGGCCCCCTCAGCTAATAGCGCGCGTTGCACACGTGCGGATTTGAACTGTTATATGTCTAAATGCCCCTCTTGTGGTTTTCTCCCCCAACCCTCCCCCCCCCCCACGTTTAGCTAATCACGCTTCTGCCACGAACATTCGGGCAGGATTGATTAATGCCAGATCTGCAGTTAGGCATGCCGCCGAGATCTTTGAATTATTGGTGGACGACCAGCTGGAGGTGCTGTTCCTTACGGAGACTTGGATGACCAGCACCTCAGCACCTAGCGTAGAACTTGCTGTCCCCAGGGGGTTTAAGATTGCTAGGGTGGACCGACCCCTGGGTAGAGGGGGAGGACTTGCGGTTATTTTTAAGGAGGAGTGGAGCTTCGCCTCCGAGCCTCCGGTTGCGGATGCAGGGGGTGAGGTTCTTCACTTTTCCATCATAACCTCTCCCCATTTTACCCTAGGAGGTTCTTTGATTTACAGACCTCCGGGTCTGGCTACTAGCTTTTTGGACTCCCTAGAAGATTATTTGGTCCCACGGGCCCTAGGTTTTCCTAGGTTCCTATTGGTCGGGGACCTGAACATTCATATGGATGTCCCTGATTCCCCCAATGCCCACAGGCTTGGTGAAATTTTGGAGCTTGCTCAGCTCAAGCAATGGGTGACTGCCCCGACGCATGCGGGGGGCCATCTGCTCGACCTGGTATGTTCTAATTTCCCTATTCAGTCTGTGGCTGTTGAAAAAACAACCTGGTCTGACCATGATTTGGTCAGATTTAAATGGGAGATCGTGGAGCTCTGTCCCGCACCATCTATTTGCCACTCCCAAAAGATCAATCTACCCGCGTTTAGACAGGCTCTGGATAATACTCGCCCAAAATCTAAACTGCCTCTGGTCGATGCGGTCTATGAATTTAATGAGTGGCTACAGCAGGCGGCTACCGCCTCCACTAAGCAGACCACGCTTACCAGATCCAGACGCTTCCCCTCCCAACCTTGGTTTACCCCAGAATTGAGGGAATTAAAACTGGGGTGTAAAAAGCTTGAACGAGCGTGGAGACGTGATTATAGCCCCGAGGCCAAATCCACTTTACGGTTAGCTCAAAAAAATTACTATACAGCCATCAAGGGTGCTAAGGGGAACTACTATGCCGGGCGTATCGCCAAAGCAGACAACAGTAGCAGAGAGATCTTTGCCATTGTGAAAAGCTTTGTGGCTCCTGTCGCCGAGGCTGTGTCCCACCCTTCCTCGATGCAATGGTGCGAGGAACTGTCCTCCTTTTTTACTAACAAAATAAAGAGGATTCAGCTTGACCTCGCAGCAGCTCTTTCTACCGACTACCTAACAGCGGGCCCGTGCCCTGCCTTATGCCCTAGCTCGGAACAGCAGTTCACGACCTTTGAGCAAATTGCGGAGGTTACTACTCTCCCTTTAATCCAGTCCTTGAAATCTGGCTCTCCCGCCGATCCGTGTCCAGCCCGGGTGCTCTCGGAGGTGGCGGAATTAGTCTGTACTGAGATCACGCAGATTGTGAACCTCTCTCTGGCTATGGGCGTGGTTCCTACTGTTTGGAAACAGGCTAAGCTCCTGCCACTCCTGAAGAAACCAGGACTGGACTGGACGGCCCCTGGGAATTATCGACCAATTTCCCTCCTACCGGCACTCACAAAGATCTGTGAGAAGGTGGTATTTCGACAAATAGAGAGCTTTGTTGAAACCTCCAACGCCCTCCACCCGGCCCACTGAAGACATCACTGATGACATCATTCAACGAGTGTGTTTGTTTGTTTTATAGTTTATGTAGTGGCGGGTATCGACCATATTATTTTTCTACCAAATTATGTACTGCCTGTGTCCATCTAAACAGTATTAATGTTTACAAAATGCATGTGCTCCTAATGCACCACAGGTGTGTAGAGGGATTGACCATGTTATTCTTCTTTGTATTGAAGAGTAACTGTGTGCAGGTGACAGTTGACAACTTGTGTTCGTTATGTTCCACACAAGTTTTTGGGTACTGCAGAAAAGGTTTCCAGCAGGGCAAAGTTTCCACGTAGTACATACAAACTTTGGTAGAAAAATAATATGGTAGCTACCCCCCACTATGTAAACAATAGAACAAACGAACACACTCATTGGATGATGTCATCAGTGATGTCATTTGAGATGTCATCAGTAATGTCATAAACCATGTCATGAGTGATGTAATATGTGAGGTAATAAGCAGTGCTTGGCGTGGACGCAAGTTATAGTTATCTCTGCTAATGATAGCTTGTGAATTTCTGTGTTTTTTTAGCTCAAAATGTTAATGTTGTCAATGACATATTCACCTTACTATGTTACTTTGACCATTGTTTTTTTCAATGGATTTTAAAGTTTTTTTTTTAAACAGAACTTTTTATTACACCGAACTATAAAATTATTTTAACCTTTGTTTTTTTCAGTGTATATATATATATATATATATATATATATATATATATATATATATTCCTACTGGCGGTCCCAAGTAGGTAGTTATAGTTAGGACCTTGCTTCTATTCAAAAAGCGTGTTATTTTCTTTTGCCAATATCTTTGGTGACGTTTGACGAATCTTCGCGAAATTTTCAAAACTAATGAGGTGGTCAGGTCAGCTCCTGTGTTGGAAGTTTTGGGGTGATTCATCAAGCGGAGGCCTAGAAAAAGGGGAGTCCCAAAACATGTTTTCTACAGGTTACTTTCAATAGGAACCTTTAGACATGGCTACAGCCCGAACTGCTGAACGGAATTACACCAAATTTGAAAAAAGGTAGCTCTTGGTCCAGAAAGCACTCTTTTTGTTAAATGGTGTAAATCCATTGAGTAGTTGCTGAGAAATGTAAGCATTTCTCAGATATCCATATATCTCAAGTCTGTGATCTGATTGGCTGCCAACAGTTCCAACCAGGAAGTGTTGGCTGTCATTTTGTGACACGGTTGAACCGAGCCACAAGAAAAAAGTCAAATAAAGGATAAAAAACAAGAAACGGGGGCAGGGTAGAAACACCCTTGACCCCCTAGGCCTGCTTAGGTGATCCCACAGGGACCCCCATGGCCCAAAAATGCATTTTATTAAAAAAAATTTGGAGGGAGTCGCATTGGGTCCGTGAATCCCCCCGAATTTTTTTTTTAAACGAAGCGCGGGCTTCCGCAATTCGCTTCCTACCCGGGCTCATGCCCCCCCCACACAGCCCCTGGGACTGCCACCTCCTGGGGATTTATTCACGAAGCCTCGCGCCCCCACCCCCCGCAGCCCCGGGGTCCGCAACCTCCCTGAGGCACAAATTTATTAAATGTGAGGGTCCGTTGCAAACGCCCGGGCCCGTGGACCGCCACCCCCCAGGACCGGCTCCAGCAAAGACCCGGGGTGCCCACCTCTGAGACATTGCAATTTGCGATAGCACTGCTCCCGCCATGCCATAGCAAACACTGCTTTACTTCATGGAAGCAATAGTATGGAAGAGCTGAATTGCTTTTGGGCAGGGGGAGCTGCATGCAAACATGCAGCTACCTCTGTCCAAAAGCAATGCCGGCTCTCGTAGGAGGCAGGGAGCTGGCAGGGACCTTGGAGCTCCCCCAGCGGGCCCCAATGGGAGGCCAAGACCTAGGGGATGGGGTCCCCGGGGCATTATTGGCCTCAGGAGGGGGGCCGCTTGCCCCCTCCCTTAACATACATTTTTAAAAAATAAAGAGAAATGGCCAGGCCCCAGGGGATAGGGTCCCATGGCCGAAAATGGCCTGGGGGAGGGGGGCGCTCGCCCCTTACCTAAAAAAATGTAATTGGCAGGGCCTCAGGGGATGGGGTCCCTGAGCCCGAAATCGGCCTGGGTAGGGAGGGCCCACGGCCCCTCTCCCCTTTCAAAAAAATACATAAAAAGGCCCAGCTCCGGGGGATGGGGTCCCCTGGGCATGTATCAGCCTTGGGAGGGGGGGCCACATGGCCCCCATCCAATCTTTAAAAAAAATTGCTACGGCCCTGGGGATGGGGTCCCCCGGGCCAAAAATGGCCTGTGGAAGGGAGTGCTCCCCCCCCCCCTTAAAAAAAATGTAATTGGCCGGGCCTCTGTGATGGGTCCCTGGGGCCGAAATCGGCCTGGTTAGGGAGGCCACACAGCCCCCACCCCTTTAAAAAAAATACATAGAAAAGTCTGGCACCGGGGGATGGGGTCTCCGGGGCATGTGTCACCCTCAGGAGGGGGGCCATGTGGCCCCATTCCTTTTTAATTAAAAACAAATGGGTCAGGCCCGAGGGTGTGATCCCCGGGAACCAAAAGAGCCAAGGAAAGGGCGGCCACACAGTCCCCTTTCCTAAATTAAAAAAATTATATATGAACCTGGCAACTCGTCGTAGGCCCCGCACCCTTTCCCCACTACTCTGCAAATGCGCATCCTGGTGCTCTCTTGGTTGGGGGATGATGCGTCACTGCTGAGGATCCTTAGGGGCCAACTAGCCCACCAGTACCTCCAGTAAGCCCCACACAGTGGGATTGCTGAGAGGTGGTCGAAGGCCATCAGTGATATCACTGACCATGTCATGAGTGATGTAATATATGAGGTCCTAAGCAGTGCTTTGCGGGGGCGCTAGTTAGAGTTACCACAGCTAACTATAATGGCTGAATTTCTCTGGTTTTGTACGAGTGAAATGTCAGACTAACTAGAACGTCACTCTAACCTTTGTTTTTTTTCTGTGAATATCTAAGGTTTTTTAAATGCTAAATTCTAACTATAACGTCCCTGAAACATGTGGTTTTTTGAGTGAATATATATATAGCTGAATTCACACAATTGAAACCAATTTCAAATGATGGGTATAAATGTGTTTAATAATGTCTTTTAGTTATGTCCTATTCTGGTGCAAAACACAATTTTAAACAATTTGTGGATGCTATCCCTGTCACTCACTCCTGCTTTCCCCACCCTCCCATGCACATCCTCTCCCCACAGGCTCTGCAGAGCACAGTCAAGCTGACATTCAGTAGTTTATTTCCACTATAATGATTAAATTGCTTTTGATTAACATTTCCCTGTTCTTTATGACTTGCAAGGGTTGTCAAGATCTCTTCCGCTGCCTTCCGCTCTGATTACTAGTACGTTCATTTACTGAGACTTTTTATTGTTCAGTGTTTCATATTAGTTAGAACATCTCCGGATGATATTAGCATAGGGGGAGTTGAATCTTTTTTCCTGAAAACTGGAATGGTGCTTATGTGTTAAAATAATGATGCGTATTTTTCTTGTGTTATGATTTCCTAAAGAAATTATATGATGATTCTGTAGTTTCTCAAATTTGCTATGAATGAAATGTGTATAAGAACCCTTTCATTTTCGGAGTGACCCACATTTTTTAGGGATTTTTGAGACGACTTTCCTATATCGTTAGGGCCGCTGCCCAATTTTACTTATGATTTTGCTGTCCATTGAGACTTAGATTATATTTGGGATTTCTACATTCTATGTATAACTTTGCATCTGAGAGTCTTCCTGATGTTGGCTCTGTACCGCTTTTTTAGATTTTTGTAGTAAAACCCTTAACTTTATTATTCTAGTTCTCAATTATTGAATGGCCTATTACCAAATTGAATTGTTTTACTCTGCTAATTGATGTTTGTAGTGGTGCCTTGAAACGCAATTCCATGTGTGGTAGAACTGTATGAGGTAACATTTCAATTTTGGGGTGTCTGAATTTTCGGCTACGGTTTTGCCACTCTTGAAAGCGCAACCTCAGCCCACCAATCCCCCCATAAAAGACAGATAGCAATAGAATGCCCCTTTTAGCCTTGTCTTGATGTAAGCTGATTGAAACGAGGACAGATAGGATCTTGCACCAATTTTCCAAAGAGGCATTGAGATATCATGAGCTGGGATCCTGAAACTAAAACAGAAACCGGAGTACAACTTATGGGCTGTTTGAACATTATAGAGATTTAGCTGGAGAATCATGTCCTGTACCTTGATTGAGAAGGTGCCTTAGCAAACAGTTGCTCAGCTTCCACAGATGCATAGCAACCATCCGTATTGTCAAGGGGTTGAAGTTACCTTACTGCAAACTGCATAGTTTCACTAAAACCACCTCTTTCAAGCCCAATTCTTGCATTTGGGGTGAGTCCCTGAAAGCGAGCACTGGAGAAGGAAAGATTGACAAATGGGGAATTACTCTTTTTGCCATTGCCCAACTGTGTTTTGTAACTGCAAACACAACAGTGATGGACAATCGGATGCTTGTTTCCGTTCTGGGAAGGACATGGCTTTTGTAGTTCGGACTGGACTGTTCCCATGGGGCACAGGGTCAGCGCTGATTTGCATATCGCCATTGTCTAACCCAGGGTGGTGTGGAGTGGAAAAACGATGGATTTGGGCCCAGATCTTTTGACTGGGGTGAATGTGTGACATTGATCCACATTCTATCCATCATTGTTGTGTTTGCAGTTACCGCTCTAAGTGTACTGGGGATGCTCAGACGTGAGTCCCAGGCACTCCACACCACTGGAAGCAAGCTAGCCGGGCTGATGAGAGGTGTTACCTCGAAACCGGGCCGGTCCTCGGATGCTTGTTTACGTTCTGGGAAGGACATGGCTTTTGTAGTTCGGACTGGACTGTTCCCATGGGGCACAGGGTCAGCGCTGATTTGCATATCGCCATTGTCTAACCCAGGGTGGTGTGGAGTGGAAAAACGATGGATTTGGGCCCAGATCTTTTGACTGGGGTGAATGTGTGACATTGATCCACATTCTATCCATCATTGTTGTGTTTGCAGTTACCGCTCTAAGTGTACTGGGGATGCTCAGACGTGAGTCCCAGGCACTCCACACCACTGGAAGCAAGCTAGCCGGGCTGATGAGAGGTGTTACCTCGAAACCGGGCCGGTCCTCGGATGCTTGTTTCCGTTCTGGGAAGGACATGGCTTTTGTAGTTCGGACTGGACTGTTCCCATGGGGCACAGGGTCAGCGCTGATTTGCATATCGCCATTGTCTAACCCAGGGTGGTGTGGAGTGGAAAAACGATGGATTTGGGCCCAGATCTTTTGACTGGGGTGAATGTGTGACATTGATCCACATTCTATCCATCATTGTTGTGTTTGCAGCAACTGTGTTTTGTAGCACGTTTTCACATTTCAATTCACCCACCCAGCTGGGCATTGGGCACAGTTTCTCCCCGTCTCCCTGTTTCTCCCATACGAATTTCTGTAACTCTGCTCTTTATCTTTGTTTCCTATGTTTTGATTGCTCTTGAACAAATGTAACATGTTAGCCTGTAACTCTGATCATCATGTAAAGCACTCTGATACCTCCGGGTCTAGCCAGCGCTATATAATACTAAACAAATAAATAAAAATAAATCACCAACTTGATGAAGAACCACTGCCTGAAGCTGAACACGTATAAGAGGAAAGCACTGATCTTCTGCAATAACAGCAACACATGGAACAAATCTTGGTGGCCATCAGACCTAGGACCCGGATATATGCCTGCCGACCACACCTGAAACCTCGGAATCCTCATTGACAACAAGCTCACCATGAAATCACAATAATGCGCCATATTCGTGCTCACTCTGCACATGCTACATAAGATCTTCACGTGGTTACCCCTGCATACGAGACGCACCCTGACACAACCCCTCATCACCAGCCTGCTGGATTATGGCAACGCTCTCTACACAGGAATCTCTGCACACCTCCTACTGAGACTTCAAACCGTACAGAACACCGCAGCAAGGCTCATCCTTGACTTCTCCTGACAAACCCACATCACACCCCACCTCAAGCATCGCCATTGGCTCCCTGTACAGAAGAGATGCCAATTCAAGCTGCTGACCCATGCACACAAGGCTCTACACAAACAAGGACCGCCTACATTAACCATACCTGAACTTGCACCGACTGTAGAAAAGACTACGTTCCAACTCCCTTTCACTAGCCCACAAACTCCACATCTACCCAAGCAGATGTGGAGGATGCTCCTTTGCCTATATTGCAGCAAAGACCTGAAACAGCCTCCCCACAGAGCTTCGAACAATCACCTCACTTCCAGAATCCCAAAGGGCCCTCAAGACCTGGCTGTTCGAATGAGCCTTCCAGGACCTGCATGCACCTCGATACCCTATTTTATGATTAGCAGTGGTTTATAAATCCTGATTGATTGATCTCTATTGCTTCTTGGGAGCCCTATCCAAGCTTTCTTGAAGTATTTGAAACAAATTAATTTCATATTTCCATATATTAATTCCCCACTAATCCTGTTTGGGTTCTGGAGTAGCGTGCTACGTGTCAAAAAGCACTTCAACACCTCATCAGGGATAGCAAGCACTATATAAATGCAAACCTTCCCTCTTCTATCATTCCACTATCCTGTTTCAATCCAAATAACAAACTCACATGTCCACCGCACAAATTAATTTCATATCTCCCTATGCTAATTTACTACTTATCCTCTTTGGGTTCCAGAGTAGGGTGCTACTTGCCGAAAAAGCGCTTCAACGCCATGTCAGGGGTAGTGAGCGATATATAAATGCAATTACAATGTACAGGGATCCAACTAAAGGCAGTGGTGGTTGCTCCGCTAAGGCGGAGGAGCGTCGTCCCACTGCTCCTTGAGCAGTGCAAAAGAAAAATACATTGATAATAACAAGAAGTTATTATCATTTTATTTTTCTTTGCTCCAGCCAGGTCGGGCGAGGCTGGCTTGCCACAGAGGGAGCAGGAGTGGTTTGCAATCCCTCCATACATGCGCATGACAGCTTCACCGGCAAGCTAGGGCTGGCCAAACCGTCCTGTGCACTTGGCATGTTCTCCATGCGGCTGTGCTGCACAGCCCCATGGAGAACATGCCCAGCCTCCCCACGCACTGCCTGAGTGGACAAAAAGACTGCTCAGACCAAACACGACACTGCTCAGGCAGCGTTGTGATTGGCTGGGAGACTCCAGAAGCCTGGGTGCTTCCGGTGCTGCCAGCAGACAGAGGAGGGGCGTGCAGTGGTGGAGAAGGTAAGTTTAATTTATTTTTTTTCACCCACCACCCGCACTCCTCCGTCCCACCACCCCCGTTCAGAGGCAGCCGCCATTGACTAAAGGCTCACTCATGCTTGAACTTACAAGTCCCTATTGGGGAGGTACATGCTTTTATATTATACCCATTACCATATATATCATCTTTTTTTTAAACTTTGAGTGTCACAGATTGAATTGTGTTTTAAACTTTAAACTGTCACAGAATACTTGTGTAGTTTTTAAAATTTCACTCACTTGTTGCTAGCAAGCAGTCACAGCGTAGCAGCGCTCCCTCGCCACGAGCGGAGGCCACGCCCCCTGCTTAGGCCACGCCCCCAAGCCGCTTAGGCCACGCCCCCAAGCCGACCACTACAAAGCCGTCGATTTTGGGCGCCAGGCAGATTTCAGAGTTGTGCTCCTGAGGCGGAATGCCGGGAGCGAGGCATCTTTTTTTAAAACTTTGAGTGTCACAGATTGAATTGTGTTTTAAACTTTAAACTGTCACAGAATACTTGTGTAGTTTTTAAAATTTCACTCACTTGTTGCTAGCAAGCAGTCACAGCGTAGCAGCGCTCCCTCGCGCCCTCGCCATGAGCGGAGGCCACGCCCCCTGCTTAGGCCACGCCCCCAAGCCGACTCCTCCCCCACCTGCAACGGTACAAATTATGTGCATATCTCGGTCGCGCAGCGGGCGAGCGCAGCGGGCATGCCGTTTGCGCGCCGAATGCGCGCCTAAGGCAAGCCCGTCTGCGCCCGTCCGCGACCAGAACGCGGCCGGGGCCGGACACGCTGACGGTGAGAGCGCTCAAATAGATAGAATTGTCTGGTCGAGGGATAACCTATGGTCTCTCAATACTTTGGCGGAAACCTGTGCACACAGCATCGATCTTGGGTCCTCCACTCTCCCTTATACCTGTAGGACATGTGGGCTACAACTAGGCATACCGGCCAGTACAAAGGCTGGAGGATCTACTAAATCCAAGCCACCAATCAGTAAAAACCTTAGCGCGGGACTTGTGAACTGTAGATCCCTTGCAAAGCATGCAGATGATATATGGCTGCTGTTGGAAGGTCACCAATGGGACATATTGTTTCTAACAGAAACCTGGCTTAACGATGATAACATGACTGCCATTGCACTGGCTATCCCCTCTGGATATAAAATTTGTTTCTCCAATCGACTAGGTGATAAAAGAGGGGGGGAGTGGCAGTTATATTTAAAGAACAGCTCACACTCACCTCCTCCGCCCCCATATGCACCCAGGGTCTAGAGGGACTACACTTCTGCTTCCAGGTGGGATCTCAGCTATCCCTAGCAGGACTAGTTATCTACAGGCCTCCGGGGGGGAAAGAATCCAACCTCACTACTCTGATGGATATGATCATACAAAGCTCCCTCCTTCACCCTCAGTTTCTTGTTGTCGGAGACTTCAACGTTCACATGGACAGGGCAGATTGTCCTTCAGCAGATTTACTGAGATCTACATTGATCTCAGCTAACCTCAGACTCGTTAATAAGGCCCTCACACACAGAGCGGGCCACACGCTTGACCTAATAATAACCAACATTCCAAACGTGTCGGCAAATATACCGCTACCTCTAATTTGGTCAGATCATTTTCTGATACCATTCCTAATCAAAATAACAGTTGATAAACCGGCGCCAAGCAAGTGCTCTTTTATGAAAAGACAATGGAGCAAACTAGTCCCCGATATCATGGGTCCAGTTCTTGCCCAGAACCCTCCGACCCTCACCTCCAATGTGGAGACGGATGCCCGACTACTCAATGACTGGATTGGCAATATGGTAACATATATTGCCCCGGCGACGCCCGCTACATCTAAACGAGACTCTCCATCTGCTCCCTGGTTCTCTCAGGAGCTTAGACTACAAAAATCAGATTGCAAAAACTGGAGCGCTTATGGAGGAAAAACTACGAACCTCTACAGAAGACTTACTATAAGGAAGCATCCAAAAAATTGCATAGAGCTATTAGAAAAGCAAAAAAACAGTTCTATGCGAACTCTATTCAGCAAGCTGAACACCCAAGTAGGGAAACTTTCAAAATAGTACAGTCTTTCTTTAAACCTATGAGTGTTGAGAGGGATGTCCTCCCATCGGTCTCATTCTGTAATAGCATCTCTGACTTCTTTGACTCTAAAATAAAGAAAGTCTATGAGTCCTTTGGCCCAGAGAAGATCACGGAAAAAAACGATCTAGCTGGCACTACATCGGACCGCGCTATCTTGACACAATTTGCTCCGATAGACCTGAGTACAGTTAAGCTAGAACTCAGCCGATGCAAATCGGGCTCGCCGGACGACCCATGCCCTCCCAAACTTTGGAGTCGCATAGCCGACTTCGTGGCCCCCACTATTCAGCATATATGGAATTCATCCATCTCTTCGGGGACATTCCCGAATATCTGGAAACATGCTACTCTACTCCCCTTAAAGAAAAAACCAAATGGGGACCCCAAGGACCTCAACAATCTTCGCCCGATCTCCCTCCTGGCAGCACCAGGCAAAATGCTTGAGAAAGTTATCCAGCGCCAATTGAATCAATTTATTGAGCAAAACAAAATATTACACGAGACACAATCAGGCTTTAGACCCGGCTTTAGCACTGAAACAGCACTAATTGAGGTGGCCGAGTCAGTGAGGTGGTCGATGGATTCGGGAGACTCAGCTATATTGGTGCTCCTGGATCTGTCGGCCGCCTTTGATACGGTCGACCACAATATTCTGCTGCTGCGACTGGCGAAGCTAGGCATCCAGAGCCAGGCTTTGGAGTGGATACAATCATACCTGACTCAAAGGACTCAGAAGGTGGCTCTAAAGAATGTCTCCTCTTCTCCAAAAACCCTCAGCTGTGGTGTCCCCCAGAGTTCGGCCTTGAGCCCACTCCTATTTAATGTTTACCTTGCTCCACTCTTCACGCTAATTGCCAACTGGGGGATCAAGGCAATTTCATACGCCGATGACACCCAGCTGGTGTTCCCATATTCAGAGGTGTCAGAGACATCCTTTCTGAGTCTGAAGGGGTGCCTACAAGACGTGGCCTGCTGGATGAACACCAATAAACTAAAACTCAATGCCAGCAAGACAGAGGTGATCTTTTTCGGAAAAAGCCCCCCTCCACCATCTGAACTATGGTGGCCGGCAGAGATAGGACACGCCCCCTCGCCCAGCCACTCAGCAAGAAATCTTGGAGTCCGGTGGGACGACAAGCTGTCATTTGCTTCACACATCCAGCAAGTGGCAGGTTGCTGCATGAGCAAATTGAGAAATCTCCGCAAGATTCTCCGATTTTTACCAACTAGCTGCCGAAAAACTGTAATCCATGCCACAGTTACTTCAAGGCTGGATTACGCCAATGGCTTGTATCTGGGCTTACCAAAGTATCTTATACGACAACTCCAAATGGTCCAAAATGCGGCTGCGAGACTTTTAAGGAGGATTCCTTACAAACACTCTATCTCTCCGCATCTCCTTTCCCTTCACTGGTTACCAGTGGCAAGCAGAATAAAATTTAAAGCACTCACCCAGGCTTTTAGATCTCTGTTCGGCAACTGCCCAAATTACCTGAAATCTAGACTACCAAGATACACCCAAGCCCGGTCCCTTAGATCCAACAACAGTGTACGCATTACAGCCCCTAGAGCAAAAAGAGCCAGGTTAGGTGGACGCACCTTCTCGGCCAATGTGGCGGCACTATGGAACTCGCTACCCCCTGCTCTCCAACAGGCTCCATCCAAATCATGTTTCAAGCGATTACTGAAAACCTGGCTGTTTGCCCAACCACGCTAGGCACCACGTTAGACTCCAGCTCTCTACCTAAACAGGCACAACACTGTTGCTATAGCGCCGGGACACCTCCTCGTGAGGTAGCTGTTCGCGCTTTATAAAACTCTGTATTATTATTATTATTATTATTACTTTTCCCCCTGACAGGGCTGATAAGGAGTGCCCTCCCCTTCCTTTAACATAAGGCTCAACCATGCATTTGCGTGAGCCAAAGTCCTATGCACACATATAGTAGTTCTTAATGAAAGTTCATAAAGTCATATGAGCAAAGGATCATTAGAGTCCAAGTAGATCTGTTCTTTGTCTTTTATTCGTGTGGCATTAAAAGGCAACCAGCCAACATATGTTTCGTCACAGTGGGAAATATCTCGCGACTTCTTCAGGGCTGTACTTCATATGTAATTATTCTTCTGAGTCAATCTGCCGGCGATAATTCCAACCAGCCTGGGCAGATAGATAAAAGTGTATTTGTAGTGTTGTTAAGTGGGAAACATCAATGAGGGTACCGAAGTGACGGTACCTTAGTTGGTAGTTGAAAAAAGTATAAGTTCAAGGAGGCACCAGTGTGGGGGGGGGGGGGGGCGACCGAGCACTTTGCCAGGGCCGGTTGTGGTTCCCAGTCCGGACCTGTCCACATTGGATCACCGTTACTCTGTTTGATGGCTCACGAATAAAAGACAAAGAACAAATCTACTTGGACTCTAATGATCCTTTGCTCATATGACTTTATGAACTTTCATTTAGAACTACTATACGTGTGCGTAGGATTGTGGCTCACTGTTTTGTGAAGGATCCTTTCCATTCACACACTTAGGGGTTATAGAGTGTTCCCCTACCTATCAGCACAGTACACACTAGAAACCTAGTCCATTATACTTATAAGCAGCTGGGCGCCATTACTTCCTAATACTACAAACCTCCCACACCGAAGAAATAACCATGCATTCGCGTGAGTTTGATCACAAAACAAATTGGGATTATTAGCTTTCTTCCTACACAAAGCCCTAGCGCACAAACTATTTTATTCTGCTAGCAGGATGGCTGGGGTTCCAAATCAAGGAACGTTTTCCTCCGGGCCCACTCCTATCATTGGTACCCCCAGTTTGAGGTGCGCCTTATGTTAAAGCCACATCCCCAAAGAACTGTATCTGGGTGTTACCCCAGGATTTACTATAGCACTGTAGGTACCAGCTGAAAGTACAGTACAGAACCATTCGGCTCGTAAACGAACATTATACAAACTGTATTCTAGTATATGCATATACAGTGCACTACTGCCTGGTGAATGTACAGCGCGTGCACTTCTGCACATAGTGAATAAATACCCAGTTATCACACGCAAATATGCATGTGAAAGGTGAACATACGCAAATATGAGAGCCCAAATGTTGTAGAACAATTAGAGTGAAACGTGGCTTCGGCGTGTCATATGTTGAATGCTGCGCCTTACAAAACATCACACACGCCAATAGCGTGCTTTATAGCTGACTACTTCAACCTGTGTTCCTTTAACACAAATAAATAAATAAATGAAGACACGCTAGCCCTTAAAATCATGACGCACCATATAATCATGACACTTGTGATTGGAAGAGACTCCATCGTGTATTGCCGAGTGATAGATTGGGGGGTGTATTCGCCAGGATTCGGGGTGTTTATGCACAATGCACCACTCTGCTGCAGTCTGCCTTCCTCAGACAGGCAATTAATGTATTTGTGCATATAGGGTGTACCGTGTTCATTAGTGCCATCAGCTCGGGGACAGGAGGGGGGGATCTTTTTAAACCTACCCAGTGAAAATACAATACCCCTAAAGCCCATCGACACTTTTTTTGTGAATGGTTGGACAGCTACGTGCAGTGGGAGGGGCCAACGGGCGCTGTTATTCTGCTGATCACACAATATGCACTCATTCTCACCTTTACGCGTCTGATTACTTTAAAGTTAATGTCATTCATTACTGTAGACCCCCTGCCCGCACTGCTGGTTCCCCTAGAAGGGAGGAGAGGTCAGCTTTCCCCTCGCGCTGTTTAAACAAATGCAGAGTGGGTGGAGAGTCCTGCTTGGACTGGGAGGAGAGCTGGGATTTTTTTTTCTGCAGTTTAGTTGTGTGTGCAGCTGAGCCAAGTGCGCCATCAGCAGAGGGCTGGGCTGCCGCCAGGAAGCAGTGTCCTGCCGGTGATCCAGAGAGAGACGGGTCCTGTGTGCCTGGGGATCCACCGGAGGCTGGCGGATCACGTCGGAGGCCTTTCCGAGCTTGTGCAGTTTAAGGAACGGAGGCCCGGGGCTCCCTGCTCCGAAAGCAGAGCTCCGGTGACCGCCATCCAGGAGCAGGGACGCCGGAGCGCCGGGATCAATGGAGCATGGGCGGGAATGAACTCTGCCCCCAGTGAAAGGAGCGCCCGTGCCTTTGGAGCCCCCCTGACCCGGGGCGCGCAGGAAAGTTCTGGAAGGAGACAAAGGGGGCTCGTACCCCAGCTGCTGCTCTGTGGCTCCGAGAAGGTGGGTGCCTGTGATTTCTGCCTGCATTTCCTTTGTTGTGACTCGGCAGCTCGGATGTCATGAAGGAGCGAGGGCGCCCGGCGGGAGCCAGAGTGATGCTGAGAAGTTCTTGTGACCTGCAGTGGACCGCGTTAGATGCAGTGGGGAGTTTAAATTAATTAAGTGAGGTGGTCTCACGTGTTTAATGGGCGGATGCGCGCATTCTGTCCATAAGTGTATTTCAAAATTGGTAGCACACAGTCTGTGAGGGCGGCGTTTCATGGGTGTGTTTTACGTGAAGGGGCTACAGCTTATGATTGAGGGGTGTTTCTATGCAATATATTTTTTATCTGTACTGATTATTGATTTCGGCGTTTGTGGTTTATTTTTTATATCTCTTCAAGGTGAAGGTTCGGTGCCGTTTCTGAGTACTGTAGAGTGCGATTCCTGTGTTTGTTGGAGGTGCATGCCTTAGGTGGCATGGGGGCTGCAATTCACGAGTAGTCTTGGGCTGAAAGTGATAACTGGGGCTGAACTAAGGAATCTATCTGCATTTCCTGCTCCAGCGTCAGTTCAAGTTCAGTCTGCCCTCACTCCTTGGATAGGTGTCGGTGGGGCTGGTCTGCAGCGCCTTTAGTTGGTATGGAGGTGCTCTTTATAAGTGAGTCTACTAAGTTCAAATTGGTCACTGTTTTTTTGGGGGGTACGATATGGTTAAATGATCCTTGAAGTTTGAGAGCCGCTCCGTGGTTTTCGGCGAGGTACGCCCCCCTCTCTTTTAGGCTGCACATGGGCTGGCTTTGTGTCTGGAGGGGGTCGTCGGACCTGTGGCTCGTTCACTCTTTTCTGTTGATTGCATTCAGATGTGGCCAGTCCCACGCGCCTCACCTCCCCTCGGTTCGCGCATTATGGGGCCCCATCCCTGGCAGGGTTTACCAACACTCGTCGTAGGCTCGCTCCTGCGCCCGTCATGTGCTATTGAGAGCTGGAGGCGGGGGAGGGGGCTCCAAAGGCCCAGCAAACGGGTCTCGAGCCAAAGTAAATGCTGAGGCTGGTGGTGGCTGCTTTTAAATGTCTTTCTTTTTTGTGGGGGGCGGGGTTCAGTGCTTCGAACAAAGAGGCAGGAGGCGCACAAAGGGGGTGTTGCAAACTCCAGCATCTGTTCCTAGGCCTGGCAGCCCCAAGCCAGGGTAAGGCGGCAGTGACGTTAGCGTGCTTCTTATGTTGTCTTTATTTCCGAGGAATTTTTTCAAACACCTATACTTAGTAAAGAAATTAAGCAAAGGAAAACTTTTTACTCCCATCTCTTTTGTGCATGGTAATATTTTTTTACCTCTTTGTTTAAGAAGTGTTTGTTAAAGAGTAATACCACACACCTTTTTATGAAATTGTCTAAAACTATTTAAAAATGTATTAAGCATTGTAGATCGTGACATTGGGATTCATGTTTAAATGCTCTCTTATTGGGAATATTGACCATGGTGGGGTAACGGTTCACTGTCCCCAACTCTTCCGAAGAAGTCAATTATGATGTCATGTGGCAACCCAATGACCCAGCTCTGACGAAGAATACAGTATGACGTTGATGGTACCTAGTGTGTAAGGCCATCCTAATACAAATGGTGGGCGTTAGCACCTCACCCTGGAAGTCGCATCTCCAAAAGTTTAGGGTAAATTGGTGTTATTAGGAAGATGCGTGGGCACAGGGTTTGAAGAAAAGTCTTAAGATGAAGAAGACAAAGTGAAGCTCTGCATATTACATATATTAATGCATTATTTGGATAATGTCTACTTTTAGTGTAAAGTTGGGTTTTTCTGTGTGGAAGAGGTAATTAAGGTGCATCATATGTTTATTTAGATAGTGTCCTCTTTGAAGGAACGGTAGAAGCCATTTTATTGGCCATATAATGCCTTGGGTCTATTTTAATTTCTTTCCAGGATGTAGTGGGCGAACTGTTGAGTAGGCGCTACCTGGTGGACGCTGCACTTTCAAAAACTCCAGGAGCATGTGCAATGTCACTATAAATGAGATAATGGCACAAGTGGCAGGCACTGATTATCTGGCTGCATGTTACACCACTTTTAGCATTTTGACAATTTAAAAAAAAATTGTGAATTCGGCCTAATTTATATTTTTACGTATGTTGAGTTGTGGTGGTGTTAAGAGATCCACCCACCCCTCCCCCCTAGATATGGAAATGGTTTGTCTTATGTTACAAGTTAACTTCAACTTCCAGTCTTGATATTTAAGCTGGATTTAAAAACTGATAACGGAGAAGGCAAGTTTAAAGGCATTTGTCTTGTAATCATGCAATGATTCAGCCTATCTTTATTTTTTACATTTATCATATCTTAATCGTGCGTCCACCCTTGGAGTGCACTTATTACTGTTGGCCATCGCAGAGAGTTTGATCTTTCTCGTTTGACAAAAATGGTTCTGATCCTGTGCAGCTTTGTGATTGAGGACAGATTATTTAGACCTGTACATAAACACTGAATGGGTTTGCTTAATTTGAGCCGCACATCACAATTTTATGCCAGTTGTAAGGAAAGCATCAGTTAGTAACAAAAAGCAACTATGGCTGGGGTGCTCCCAAGGTGTATGACACCTACCCACCAAAGTGTCGGTCAATCCCAGGGTTCAAGGAGCCCGGAATATACATAAGCACACAAAACACCTGAGCACACCAATATTGTTCTGTTCAAATTCAATAATGCAGTTAATATTCCAGATAGTTCAGTGACGTCTCAGCACCCTATATGATTTAAATCAAAAAAGTCTCAAAGAGGAAAATCAAATGATTCAGACAGATCTTCTTAGGTTGAGGTCTGTTTTTAATTTCCACAGTTCACCAGAAGAAAACAGCAGCCGACGCGCGTTTCGCCCACAGGGCTTTCTCAAGGCTGCAAGGAAAGTATTTATACATTTCCGTCAGATAGTGACTGGTTTATATCCAGTTATGACATTTTTAAACATAAGTTGGACATGCAAAATCCCTTGTGACTTCAAAGAATCAACCTAATTATTATACATATTGCAAACCAATTATGGTTGCTGTATGTATATAAAACACCCTTGTGGATCAAGTCTCCCAGAGACCATCTATTTATGCTGGTGGAAAGACCAGAGAGACAGTAAATGCTCAGCCAAAGGGTAAATGATTGGCATGGTGAGAAGCCAGTAGTGGCGACACAACTAGAATTAAAAATGAAGTGAGGATTATTGGATTTAAGGTGAGTTTGTGTGCCATATAATGCCTTGGGTCTATTTTAATTTCTTTCCAGGATGTAGTGGGCGAACTGTTGAGTAGGCGCTACCTGGTGGACGCTGCACTTTCAAAAACTCCAGGAGCATGTGCAATGTCACTATAAATGAGATAATGGCACAAGTGGCAGGCACTGATTATCTGGCTGCCTATCACATGTTACACCACTTTTAGCATTTTGACAATTAAAAAAGAAATTGTGAATTCGGCCTAATTTATATTTTTACGTATGTTGAGTTGTGGTGGTGTTAAGAGATCCACCCACCCCTCCCCCCAAGATATGGAAATGGTTTGTCTTATGTTACAAGTTAACTTCAACTTCCAGTCTTGATATTTAAGCTGGATTTTAAAACTGATAACGGAGAAGGCAAGTTTAAAGGCATTTGTCTTGTAATCATGCAATGATTCAGCCTATCTTTATTTTTATTTTTTACATTTATCATATCTTAATCGTGCGTCCACCCTTGGAGTGCACTTATTACTGTTGGCCATCGCAGAGAGTTTGATCTTTCTCGTTTGACAAAAATGGTTCTGATCCTGTGCAGCTTTGTGATTGAGGACAGATTATCTTGACCTGTCTTCACCTTTGTGGATGGCCGGGGTTTGCAGAGTGGGAGGGGAGTGCTTCATTGGGTTTGCATGACATGGGAAACTGGGGTTTAAGGTCGCCCTATAATTTAGAACACTTTGTCTTAGAAGTTCCAAGCGGAGCCCTGCTTCTGTATAATACTTTTATCTGTGGGGGTTGCCCACCGTTCCTGATGTTTAATGTATTATATGCTGAAGGTACATTTTTTTCAGCCTATTGTTTTTTGGTAATGCCTAGGTGGGTAAGATCCAGCCATGGATAACTGGAAGAGTATACGCACTAGGTCCCCGTACCATACTTGTTGGAAGCAGCCTTTCTGGCACACAGTATGCAAGGGGATAATGGAGTGAATTTGGTACAGCCCTCTACATTGTAAAGTATAATGTACTCCTAATATTAGAAATGCATCTGGGGCATAATCTGAAAACTGCTACTCACTTCTTAAGACATTTGAAGTATATCTGTGCCTTTGTTTCATGGTTGCAGATTTTGCGTAGTCTGGTTCAAACATTTATATATAATCTTTGGTTTTTGTAGGTTGAGGTTTCCAATTATCTAGTGTACTGTGTCATATTGTGTAGAATGGTGCAGCCATACCAATGCGAGCACATCTCAGTTGTAGCATTTGATTTGGATTGGCACAAATGTATCGCCATGTTTCCACATCCTGTGGAAAGTTAAGGTTGCTGTGAAATCGGTGCAGCCATTACATTGTGATGGTATACAACCATTACCACGCAACTTTTACAACGACCTACCAATACCACGCATTTTTTACAACGCAGGATCCATTACAACAAAATACCATTACAACGCATGTATTTACAACGCAGGTACCTTTACAACGCATACCATTACAGCGTAAGTATTGGTAAGTATATAATTTTATTAAAAATATTATAAGTTTGAGTTTTTGGGTAAAGGGGTATTTTTAGGGTTTAGGGTCAGTTTTGGGTTTTTGGGTAAAGGGGTATTTTTAGGGTTCAGGGTCAGTTTTGGGTTTTTGGGTAAAGGGGTATTTTTAGGGTTCAGGGTCAGTTTTGGGTTTTTGAGTAAAGGGGTATTTTTAGGGTTTAGGGTCAGTTTTGGGTTTTTGGGTAAAGGGGTATTTTTAGGGTTCAGGGTCAGTTTTGGGTTTTTGGGTAAAGGGGTATTTTTAGGGTTCAGGGTCAGTTTTTAGTTTTTGGGTAAAGGGATATTTTTAGGGTTCAGGGTCAGTTTGGGGTTTTTGGGTAAAGGGGTATTTTTAGGGTTCAGGGTCAGTTTTTAGTTTTTGGGTAAAGGGGTATTTTTAGGGTTCAGGGTCAGTTTTTAGTTTTTGGGTAAAGGGGTATTTTTAGGGTTAAGGGTCAGTTTTGGGTTTTGGGTAAAGGGGTATTTTTAGGGTTAAGGGACAGTTTTGGGTTTTTGGGTAAAGGGGTATTTTTAGGGTTTAGGGTCAGTTTTGGGTTTTTGGGTAAAGCGGTATTTTTAGGGTTTAGGGTCAGTTTTGGGTTTTTGGGTAAAGGGGTATTTTTAGGGTTTAGGGTCAGTTTTGGGTTTTTGGGTAAAGCGGTATTTTTAGGGTTTAGGGTCAGTTTTGGGTTTTTGGGTAAAGGGGTATTTTTAGGGTTTAGGGTCAGTTTTGGGTTTTTGGGAAAAGGGGTACAGGGTAAAAATTAAGTACAATTAAATTTAAATTACATTAAATTAAATTAAATTAAAATAAATTAATTAAATAAAATTAATTAAATTAAAATAAATTATATTAATTAATTAATTTACATTAAAAAAAATATTATAAACTTACCAATACTTACGTTGTAATTGTATGCGTTGTAAAGGTATCTGCGTTGTAAATACATGCGTTGTAATGGTATTTCGTTGTAATGGATCCTGCGTTGTAAAAATTGCGTGGTAATGGTAGTCGTTGTAAAAGTATGCGTTGTAACGTCATACATCCCATTGTGATCCCACTTTTTTTAATTTGTTGTGGATTGCTAGATCAGTTTCGTCATATTTGTGATTTCCAGTGATATTTGCAACTGAAAAGGTGTTTTTTCCATTGGAGGTGCCTAGAACAAGTGTGAATATAGTACATGTTCATTAGCTTTAAAGCTGGTCTGATTGTTAAGCATCCTGAAAGGATTATCACTGAATATTTTTCACAGCTAGAAGGAAGCATTGTTTTTGACATCTTCTACTCTAGTCCTGGTTTCTTACTTCTCAGCATTGCACATGTCGGAATTTAATGCAAAAAGTGCAAATTACCAGGCAATGACTACTTCTTAGCATCCCATGCGCTGTGACTGGTGGCCGAAATCCCACAAACGCCAAGCCGGACTTTTTCTACTTTAGCAAAACTGTCTGAAGCTTCCACAAGCAGTGACTGAAGCTGTGGAGACACGTTCAAACAGTATCTGTTTCCCATTACAGGCTGGTGACACTAAAGCTACACATAACCTGATTGGCAGCTGACAAGGAGGAGTCCTCCAGAGCATGTGATAACCTCACATTCAGCATTGTCAGTCTAGAAGTACCATCCTCCACTTGCAGCTTTTTATTCCTCTGTGTGGAAACCTGACGTGCAACTCCAACATTGTGGATCTTTCTTCGCATCCAGCCTTTGACATGACTAAAGTCCTGTTAACTGGAGCAAATCTCCATACCTTATCTGGCTTATGTCACTCTCTAAGAAATGTCGCCCTGTTTATGCTCTAGGCTGACACATTTCCATAGCATAGGTAAACTTGGTTTCTATTGACTTCGAGTTAGAGGTTGCTTCCTCGGATTTACACTTGAACAAGTACATTATTTATTTACCAGGTTCCACTCAACCACTTCTGGCCAACATTTTGTTGAAGTTAGCAAATCGAGCTTTCTTTTTATGATCATGGTTTGATTTTTGTTGTTTTTTTGTACCTACCTGAGTGTAATGTTCAGCTCTGCCCATACTACACAAGGATACTTTTAAGAATTCTTTGGTTTACTGTGTGAGTCCCCAAAGATCTGGGAGTATTGTGAAATATATGCAACAGCATATATTTATCTTTGGCTGCTCTTCTTCCATCGTCCTGCTTGTTTGCTTACTTAGTTGTGCTTCATATCAGGGTTCCGGTAGTTTGAAGGCACAGAAGGTCTAACTACAACTATTTTTCCAAATCCACATTATCGTGTCATTTAATCTGTGATTATTTTATTAGCAGTCATTTAATGTTTAAATTAGCAACCATTAATTCAAACCCCAGTAGACCCATTTAGCATTTTGTTTCTTTTGTTGTCAATTGAGTGAGCACCATTGTGTGGGGTGTTAGTTGTACATGCTATGCACAGTCCATCAAAGATGCACATCTGCGGCATTACGAACTATAATAACACTATGGTAGTATCAAATAGTGCTCTGATAAGAGCATTCAGTTTTGAATCGTCACTCTGAACTCGGGAACGGCAAGATTAATAGTCTTGCTGAAAATCACTGTGTTTATCGCAAGTTATGACTTGAAATTCAAACCGTGACCCATCCACAGTGCTGGCAGCTGCACCTTGCATACCTTTGTGTTTGCTTGATTCCCTGTGGGTGGGTCCATAGGCGAGAAATTGATAAGGCTTCCACCTTCACGGAGGCCTACGCCCTGCTAGGTGTGGCTGCCTTCACCAGTGTAACAACCTGGAAATGGAATTTGATCTTCAAGTTGTCACCGATTCCAACTTTTTGCTGAGATTGTAGTATTTCCAAGGTAGTATTTGTTTGCGTAGAGTAAAATGAAAATCAATTCACTTGTATTTGCTTTACCAGAAAAACATTGTAATCAAACTTTCACACCACAGTTCTGAGGGAAAATGTTGATCCGTGTGTAATTTAAATACAGCTGCCCCGAATCTTGGCATACAGGTTTACTTCCCTACAATCTCATCTCTTGGTGAGTTTACAGCAGGGAGTACATGAGATGAGGCTGTGGTCAGATAGGGGGTTTGATCCAGGTACACCTAACCAGCGTTGCCAGGGCAATGTTTAGGCCGACTCTGCTGGGCACAGAGCTCCCATTGAGTTTCCAAAATAGTTCGGTTTTCACGGTAGTCTGTGTTGAGTACCCTGCTTCATCAGGGAGGAGTGAAGAAAAAGTACATGTAGTACTGTTGTTATACAGCTAAAATTGAAGGATATTTGTACGCTATTTAATTTTAATGTCTTTTTACGCAGTAGTTAGTGTGTGTGCCTATGAAGCTGAATGGTGGTTGCTTGATGGGTTCAGACAGGAGAAGAGTTTAGGCAGGAAACTAGAAGAATTATAATTTAGGAGTTTGTGCTAGAAAGTTATTTGGCACAAATGTAACCTTCTTTTAATTGTGGATGTAGCATCCTCTTATATTTACCTTCCTGAATAATTTAAAAAATGAGTATAAACATGTAGATTGACTCGCAACAACATTTCCAACTAATCAACAAAGGAATCAATTGAAAAATGTAGGTAATCAAGCATACAATGGTAGAGGTGTTCTCAAGTTGCATCCAAAAAGGGAAAATGACGCCCACAATTTCAGAAGCAAACATCATAGTGCTCCCCAAGGAAGATAAAGACCCACAATACCCCAAGAACTACCGGCCAATCTCATTAATCAACATCGACTGCAAGATATACGCAAAGATCTTAGCAACAAGACTGAACTCGCTCCTCCCTAAACTCATACACTGCTCACAGGTGGGATATCTCAAAAACAGGATGTCCCACGACAACACCAGACTCCTATGCCACTTAATAAACCATGCCTCCAAAAGTGCAAACGCTGCAGTGATGATTGCCCTGGATGCGGAGAAGGCTTTCGATAGAGTGTCATGGCATTTCCTCGAGCGTTGCATGCAAAAATTCGGTCTGGTACCAGTCTTCAGGAAGATGGTGCTAGCACTCTACAGAGAACCCAAGGTGCGTGTCGTAGTGAACAGCGGATGTTCTGAGACACTTACTCTTGAGAGAGGCACGAGACAAGGCTGCCCACTCTCCCCTGCTCTCTTTTTTTAGCCCTGGAACCACTCCTAATCATGATTCGCAACAACAAAGACATTAAGGGAATCACAGTCTGGGGTGAAGCAGTCAAGCTGGCGGCATACGCAGACGACATCCTCATCACCACGGAGGATCCAGGCCCCTCAATAGCCGCGCTCATGTCCACCATAGAAGAGTACGCCCATACCTCGGGTTACAAATTGAACAATGATAAATCGGAATGTAAGCCACTAGTGCACACAACTAGGGAGGTGCTGGGGAACTCGAGGCTGACGTGGCAGAAGAACTTCCTGAAATATCTTGGACTACACTTCGGACGAGACCTCAAGACGACACTGGACCACAACGAGACTACACTACTTAACAAACTGAAAGAGAGACTAGAATCGTGGTCACCCAGATTCATCAGCTGGTGGGGCAGATTGGAAACGATCAAAATGATGCTGACCCCCATGGTCAACTATATGCTGAACATGCTCCCACTGAACAACACAGAAGACTTCCACAAACGCCTGGATAAACTAATAAACAAATTCCTATGGAAGACAAGAGACCAAGAATCAGTCTACAAAAACTCGGGCTAAGCAAAGCCTTGGGCGGACTAAACGTAACAAACTTCAAGACTTTCCAAACGGCATGCATTGCCAAACAAGGTCTGCATTGGCTGATCCCCCAAGCAAGACTACACACCTGCCTGGCTCTCTTTAGAGAAAAGAATCTTAAAGGGCCTTGACCCTGTGGCCCTTTTTAACAGCGAGTCAACACCTAGAGATTGCCAACAATCCAGTACTAAAATTCACCAGGAACGCCCTCCTTAGGGTCGACAAGAAAATGGACGCAAGCATCAAGAACACTAGGTGGGAATCGATATGGCTCAACCCCAAAATAAAATACCACGATAAAACGCTCAAAATGGCCTCTTGGTACAAACATGGCATCTCCACCGCCAACCAGCTGGGAAACCAAGACACATACATCACTTTTGACTCCATAAGGAACACACACAAACTGACAGACAACAAACTCTACAACTTCCTCAAGATAAAGGTGGCAATTACAAGAGCAGGACTCAACAATGCGACCCCCTCGATCCTACAATACGCAGTGAACCTAAATAAGGTTGGCCACCAAACGTCACACCTCTACAAGCTATTATGCCCAGAAACAACTAAACTCAACAACAAAGCCCTAGAATACTGGGAGACTCTTCTCCACAGACGCCTTACGGAGAGAGAAAAGTCCAACCTATGGACGTCAGCATCACACAAAAAGTCACCACCACCTTAGCACAAACAAAATTCTGGCTCCTACACAAGACATATTGGACCCCGTCCAAACTAGCTAAAATAGGGATAAGAGAAAGCGATGCGTGCTGGAACTGCAACAAACAAAAAGGGGACCTAGCACACCTAATATTCCACTGCCCTAAGGTCAAGAAATTCTGGAACAGAATAAGCGACTTCATAAATAACGCTCTAGGCCTCTCAATACAGCTGGACTTCCACGGGCTGGTCACAGCCTTCATGGCACCGTCAATTCAATCAAAAGGAGACAAAGAACTGATCGACCTTTTACTCACCGCAGCAGTCAAGACGATCCTAAACAACTGGAAAGACACAGGGAAAGCATCTTTTAAGGGTTGGTTTAACTGGATCACCTTCCTAGGGGGGCGGACACCATAACCTCAAACCAAACAGCTACAACCCACACAAGAGCAGAAATGTGGCTCTCCCTGGACAACTACCTGTCCTCACACAAGGCCCCCTAGAATACCTCACCAACGGCACAACTCGCCCATGACCGGCAGGCGGGGAAGCCTGGCCAAAGTCAACAAAACGCTCACTAGTGTTCCCCCGTCCTCTCTCCGCATCTAATCTTTCCTCTATTCCTTTCCTTTCTAAGTCACCTAGGGGCACACCCCAGCCACCGGTAACGCCACACACGGTGCACACGAATGTAATATGCACGCCGTCTTAAAAAGCCGTACGTAACCCTCCCAGCATATAACTGTTTGAAGGCTATTTCCTCCCACCCCCCCCCCCCCCCACCCCCCCCAGGGGACCGTAACTTGCACCCCTGTATACTGTACCTTGTAAATACCGCAATAAAAGTATTTGAAATAAAAAAAATATGTTGGTTCTTTTTTATAATTGTTTTTAAGCAAATCTAAAATCCATTAAAACAAATTGGCATGCTGATTGGATAGTGTTGTCTTACAAACCTTCGTGTTGGTGGAGAGGTTATTTTAATTCTGTACTTGAACATACCCTGGAATGGAGAGTGATGATCTCGGATGGTTGATGATTAGCTGGTACCCAAGACGTCTATGGTTAATTGGGTAACAGAAGAACTCTGTAGTCTTTACCAACAGGAAGTGGCTTGTGGTCCAATCAAACATAAAGGTTGCTTGGCCCATTGCCCGTGCATATAAAGTAAATGCCTAGCCCACTCTCTGCATTTTGGTGGAGGGGCTGTGGACTCTCACCCTCTCCCTCAAACTATCAGACCAGCAGGCAATGGCGTAATAGCCCTCGTTTCCACAAGGGCCTGCATATATAATTAGCACACCCCATTTCAGGGTGTGCTTCTTCCTACTGGGTAACTTATCATGTAGTGCTCTCTGTCAGGACAGGAATTCAGACTGTCTTGGCCTTCTGAGACCCATCTTGTATAAATTGCCTTCATCAAGTCCTCTTCAGGAAAAAAACTCCTAAAAGCAGCTGAAGCTTTCCATAGTGGTCTTAGCTTTCCGGTTCCAACTCTTGTATTGTTTAATTTTGTTTGTGAAGAAAGTGAATTGATGAGTCACTGCGCATAGCAGGATACGTTTGGTCATTAACCCTGTTCCTGCTGCTCTGTCTCTCTCCTCCAACTAAAGACCAATTCTTATATGTATCCGCATACCTATAAAAGTCAGAATTTCTGAATAGAATAGGACATGCAACTTCTTAGTACTAACCTTTCAGCACAAATATTGGCATTAATTACAGTTGGTATTCTACCAGATCGGGTTTTGTGACTCCTTCATGCCCTTGGGTGACAAGCCTGACATGATTTCATGGAGAGCATGTGGTATTTTGTTCCATCTGTGCTGCTCTAGGTATTGTAATAGTTGGACAACAATGATGGTTTATGGAGGAATCCAACAGGGTCATGCTTGGATGAAACGTAAGAAATTATTTGATGCGCAGAACCGACTTTGATGTAAAAACACATATTCATGTCCTACAAGGGGGGGCAGGCTGCATCAAGACTTCAATGCAATTCTGGCTACAGGTCACCCTTGCTGGTTTTTGTTTTTGTCATTTGGAGGTGATTTTTCAAGACCGTTATTCATATTGTCTGAATGTCCATGAAGAATGGATCACCGCTCAATACTATGTATATTAACATTGGGCATTTAACCATATAAAACTGAAAGGGGGCACCATATCCATTAGATTTCTTCATTTTAGTTCATTTTCTCTACTTGTGAAAAGAGATGAGTGAATGGATTTTACCAAGGATACTTCCGAATAGCACAGGCAGCAATAAATTGGCATGAGAGTGGGTTTTTGGGCAATATTTTCCATTAACATGGAACACGTTTCTTTAGAGTGCCTAGCACAGCAGACTGTCGGCCATGCTTTTTCCCCCAAAGCAACTATGCCCTATGCATAGGGCTTATGTCTCTTGATGTGTTTCAAACTGCGCACTGTCTGCTGCTCGTAGACTTTCTTGTTGAATGAGGGAAGGGCTTTTTGAAGTATGACAGAGTAAGGGGGGGTCTTCTACCTTTCCATGAAACATATGGCTGTCATCAGCGAGTCTTGTGTTGCATTTCATTTTGTTCTCCCCGACCCATTGTCTCGTTTTTCTGGTGCAGATGTCATTCTCCACTTAACGTTTCTCCTAGCCTCAGAATCTTACCTGTCCCTGTGGGTGTCTTCAACCCCTTCCCGCCCACCCCAAGGTTTTTGTTTCCTGTTTGAATTTCTCCTTGTCTCAGGAAATAATGCACTGTCCCTAAGTGGAAGTGTGTGCATGCATATGCCATTTGTTATTTGAGTGCAGTTGTGGGAGCATGAGCCTTTTGGGTGTCTTGGTGCAAGGTACCCTAGTTCCACTGGTCTTAGTGCAATCAGGTGACGTAGTGAAATTAGAAATGACGTGGCTCACCAAGGCTATTGGCAGAAGTGGAATAGCACCAGACATTTTTGTTTTTGATGACATTGCATTTTTCCTGCATCACACCACTGTACCATCATCTGGTTACAGGGTTGTCACCTTCGTTTTTAGGCAGACGTAATTCACGTATATATGCCATTCTTTACTTCACTTAATCCAAACAATAGCTGTGTCTATTGATTCTCTGTGTTGTGTGCTGTAGCAATCCTAATCCAGACATTCCTCATGCGAACCTCCAAACTGTGAATTCTGGACCCTCGTTTTATCATCCGGCAGATTCTTGTAGTTCGCTATACACTGTACAGCAGACGTGTCAGGCAAACTGAACTGAGAATAATTGGTTACTACCATAAAAAAATAGACTACATCCTCCACACCAAATAAATCCTCTCAGCATGGTAGTATCTATAGCCAGCATTTGCAATGCCAATAGGTCTTGCGCCTTTGGGACCTATTGACTTTGCAATTGGTTTTTAGCCATGCTGCATAGCATCCATGATTCCATTGGTACAGCATCAGTCATGCTGTATAGTATGGCTAAATGAAGGTAACTTAAAGAATGGCACTGTGACGTGGTGATTATTTTGTAGATGTGGGCGTCTACAAAATGACTCCAGCGCTTTTTTTTGTTGTTTTTAATGACACACCAGTAAGTGGGAAGCAATACGGGTGTGTAGGAAGAAATGCAGGGGTGGTAGAGGAGGGCACAGGTGGGGAGAAGCTATCCAGAGGGTTGGGAGAAGATGCAACGGGCAAGAGATCATTATGGCTTGGGTGGCGGAGAAGCACACAGGCAATCAAACAAAAAGGGGGAGTACAGGTGTTGGAAGAAGAAGCAGCAGCAGCAGGTCAGTGGAGGTGGGTAGGGGGAAAAGAACACAGAGGGCGGGGTGAGAAGCAGAAGCAATGGGTGGGAGCATTGTGTAGGGAACCCAAGGTGGACAAAGCAAGCAAATGAGTGACCGGAAAGACCACCAGTGCGTGGTAGGCAATGGGGGGGGGCTCCAAGACACTGTCTCATGGATTCACCCGAATGCCTGGGTTGGCGGGAGTGGCATCACAAGCTGTTAGACTTTTTCTTTTTCTAGCACGCTTACATATACAGGCAGTAACGCACACTCTCTCTCATATAAAAAAAACTCGCACCCACACATTTAAAAGCTTTACCTCAGCTGCCAAATAGGAATATATTGCAGCTAATTGTGCTCCATTTTCATTACACGAATATTGAATAATATTATTCACTATTTATGTAATAAAAACTGGGAAGTGGAGTCCCAAGTGACATCCATTAGAACAGCTGCCCCTGTGTTCCATTGAAAACAATGGGGTAGACCCAAAAGATCAATAGGACCTGGGTAACTGTATATATATATGAAAAAAGTGGTCCTAGATACACAATTTAAGCACAATTAATGATATGAATATTGTTTCTTCACAATCAAAAAACAAAATCAGACTAAATCTGAACATACAAACACAAGGAGATGTATTGTTGGCTTAATTCAGCTCAAGAAAACAGGAAACCCAACACAACAATGTATACGACAATTTCTACTGCAATTTATTTACAAATTCATAAAATTTCAGCAAAGAAAGAAAGGAAAGGAAACAAAGTTGGTGCTCAAGTGAAGGAAAATGTAAATATAGATTTCAAGGTAATTTAGTGCAACAGAGAAATTATATGTACATTGCACATGTAAAGCCTACCCATTTACAATCTATATACAATAATATACAAGGGGACAGGAAGGGGCAGGTGTAGGCTTTAAGGGAGTAACGGGGGGGATCGTCGACGTTTCGACCCTGGCGCAATAAGGGAAGGTCACGACCTCTGCTGCGGGTCTTCTTCAGGACGGTTGTAGGGAAGGGGGGGGACGGGGAAGCACCTGTAACGGTAAGTGTAAATATTTTAACCATTTATAATAGGTGTTCTAATCAGAAGGGATTAAAAAAAAAAGGAAGTGTTGGGTACATTACCAATTAAAATTAGAAGGTGTCGCAATTCCAGATCAGTTGGGCGATGCACCTATCGAAGGTAAAGACAGACCGGAAAACTGTTAGCCCATCTCCAAAGGCACAGTCCTCTCAACAATTTTTGACTCACCTCAAGATGAGAATTATCTGCTCAAGGTGGAGATTCAATCCAAAACTAGTTGGTACACAATGGGCAGTTGTGATCAATCGTGCTACATTAGGGAAAAAGGAAACCAGGGAAAAAGGAAACCAATCAGTTCCTTGATATAGTTACTCGCCCAGCAAAACGACTCATTTTGCTGGGCGAGTAACTATATCAAGGAACTGATTGGTTTCCTTTTTCCCTAATGTAGCACGATTGATCACAACTGCCCATTGTGTACCAACTAGTTTTGGATTGAATCTCCACCTTGAGCAGATAATTCTCATCTTGAGGTGAGTCAAAAATTGTGGAACACCTCTTTCTTGACAAACTTGAGAGGACTGTGCCTTTGGAGATGGGCTAACAGTTTTCCGGTCTGTCTTTACCTTCGATAGGTGCATCGCCCAACTGATCTGGAATTGCGACACCTTCTAATTTTAATTGGTAATGTACCCAACACTTCCTTTTTTTTTAATCCCTTCTGATTAGAACACCTATTATAAATGGTTAAAATATTTACACTTACCGTTACAGGTGCTTCCCCGTCCCCCCCCTTCCCTACAACCGTCCTGAAGAAGACCCGCAGCAGAGGTCGTGACCTTCCCTTATTGCGCCAGGGTCGAAACGTCGACAATCCCCCCCGTTACTCCCTTAAAGCCTACACCTGCCCCTTCCTGTCCCCTTGTATATTATTGTATATAGATTGTAAATGGGTAGGCTTTACATGTGCAATGTACATATAATTTCTCTGTTGCACTAAATTACCTTGAAATCTATATTTACATTTTCCTTCACTTGAGCACCAACTTTGTTTCGTTTCCTTTCTTTCTTTGCTGAAATTTTATGAATTTGTAAATAAATTGCAGTAGAAATTGTCGTATACATTGTTGTGTTGGGTTTCCTGTTTTCTTGAGCTGAATTAAGCCAACAATACATCTCCTTGTGTTTGTATGTTCAGATTTAGTCTGATTTTGTTTTTTGATTGTGAAGAAACAATATTCATATCATTAATTGTGCTTAAATTGTGTATCTAGCCCCTGTGTTCCAGGCAATGATGCTGCCACCTCTGAGGTCAATTGTCGCAAAGGCAGTGCCAAGGGTCGCAGCTGCGACCCTCTAAAGGACGTCCTTGACCTGTCTGCTCATGCCCATGGTATGCTTGCAACAGACAGCACATGCGTGTCTGGTAGGCTCGATCTAATTACTGCAGCAGGTGTAGTATCACTTGGACGCTGGATAGAGGAATCCATTTTTTTGCTTGCAAAGCACTCTTGGTACCCACGTTAAGACCCTGCCTAGCACCTTGTTCCAAGAACATTCTCCCATTTGCCCGCTACCCAGCCCATCCTAAGGAACAATAACACTTCCACAGATATGCAAATCCTGCTCGATGAGTAACCTACATATTTTGGGTAAAAGTGACTTAACTGTCAAATGGTGACTGGCTGAGAGGTTTCGTCTGGTCTCGCACAAGGAAAAAGATTAGAGAAATGAATGACGCTAATCAGCAGTTGGATTCAATCCCTATAATTACACGCACATCAACATTCCCAAAAATCAGTTTCACGGCTCAAGGCAACACGTGCCTGACCTCAAACTGCAGCAACACCAGTCTGCCTCACAGGGGAATCTCACTGGTTTGCCATGCAAGACAGAATCCGCTTCAAAACTGGGTGAGAACCAGCCTGTCTCAAGTAATAAATCACCCCGGCCACCCCAAACTGTGACCTCTTACTTGCACACCTCGAGTCCAATCATTTAAGTATTTTTGTCAAATAATAAAACAAGCACTGGAAATGCAATACGTCTCGCATTTGTTTAAGTTAGAGCAATTGGCTTTGCTAATGGTATTGTATTTTAGCTATGTGCTATTGAGTGTATGTATGTGATATGTTTTGGATTTATGTTTGGATTGTAATAATTAGCTGTGTAGCAGTTTTAAAGCATAGCGTTAGGAGTAGAAGAGCAGTGTTTAAGATTTGGGAAGGAGAGTGAGAAGGATAACAGCATGAGGGACTATGAAGGAAAGTGAGATTAGAGTAGCATGAGGCTGAAGAAAGGGGCGTGAGGAGAGCAGTATGAGGGAGAAGGAAGACAGTGAAAGGAGAGTGAGGAGGAGAAAAGTAGTGTGAGGCAGAAGAAAGGAAAGTGATTAGAGCTGCATTAGGCTTTAGGAAGTAGAGAGGTGTAGAAGAGCAGTGTGAGGGAGATGGTAGGAAAGTGAGATGGATAAGAGCAGTGTGATGCAAAAAGCCCACAACAGTAAGAGCACATTCGCAACTGAAAAGCACAACCTCTAGAATACCATAATAAATACTGCAAATTTGGCGAGGGAAAAAAAAAGCCTACCTTTAGTTCCACATCACACTCTGATTTCATCTAAACCACACACAAAACCCCGTTCTATGGGCAGCACCTAACATTAGAGATGGTCCTGCTGCAAGAAAATTGCTCCGTTTAAACTGCACCATTGCTTGCGCATGTGCGCTGAAGGACACCGTTTAGCATAAACAATAACGCAAACCAAAAGAATTAACGGGCGGAGCCTAAACTCTACTTCTGAAAGTAAATCAGTGACTGCTTACGTAGTGGAAGTCCAAAGTTACAATGCTTCTTCATCAAAATGTTTCCAGTTTAGCGGTACAATGCAACAAATATGTGAGTAGATGCGGAGCGCTAGAGTCTTTCGCAGGGCTCACACGCTGCAACAGTCTCAAGGCCCCGCCTTGATGTGAATGGAGACCGATGCCTGGAAAGCACCATTAACACATATCACAAGATGTCCCAAGGCAGTCCGGCATTTTCAGAAAGGGACATATCCTCGTCTAGCATATAAATCATTTATATGAACAAAGTTATCCGGATTCCAACTCTGCGTTCCGGACTTTTCCAAAATAACGAGTAGTTCTGAGCAAACCACTTTTTTCACTGTGTCCCATGGCATGGATATCAGTAAATTAAATATGAAATTAATGTGCGAAGCACCTGGCTAGTTCTCCACTAATTATGCGCCAGCCTCTCCTTATCACACTTTGGTTTCATCTAGACCACACACAAAACACTGTTTTATGGGCAGCACCTCACATTAGAGATGCTCTTGCTGCAATAAAGTTGCTCCATCTAAACTGCACCATTGCTTCTCTGCTCTAGATCCGCTATGTATTAAAAACTGCTTGCGACAATCAGCCTTCAATTACAAATGCTAACGTAAGTTTTACGCTGTAATGCATTTTACTTTCCAGTTTTCAGAGTCGAAGCCACATGCTGCTAATCCTAAGGTTATGCGGGGTAGGCCAGAGCTTGGCGGTCCAGTGAAGATACTAGCCCATTCTTCGAATGCTCCCTGGGCAGCTCACTACTCTCTCCAGTGGCCCGTAGTCTGCCAGTCACTCACCAGTAGCAGCAGGCAGAAGCGTTACGAGGCCCGGAAACTGCAGGTGGCCATGGCATGATCCAAGCAGTGGCAGAATTCAGGCCTGACCACTGGCAGCGCCTGCCTCGCAGCGGCACCAGGCGAAAAGAGCAGAGCGAGACGGACCGACCTTCCCCTCATTTTAGCATTTTGGGCGATTTTTAATTTCCATTTAGAGGCTATAGAATCCAAGGATACACTAGTTCTTGTAGATGGCTTAGCGGCATGTGGTTTGGGTCAACTGGTCAAGGGCCCTACACATCTGGCCGGCCATACGCTGGATGGCATCTTTTCAAATGAAGCTAGACTTCGGACTGGCACTCCCATTCCTCTTTCTTGGTCCGACCATCTGGCAGTCCCCTTCCATTTTAAAGTCAACTCCTCTCTACTTAATAAACCTAAGAGCAGTGCATGGGAAATCAGAAGGAATTATAAGGCAATCCATGATGACACGGTGTCACCTTTCCTGAATGCCCTCAGTTGCCCTCTTCAGGGTGATCCCAATAGGGCTGCCTCTGACCTTTCAAATGCCCTAGCCAGTGCTATAGATTCTCTGGCGCCAGCAAAACGTTCCCACTCAGCCCGCAAGAGCCCTTCTCAACCCTGGTTCTCTGACCATCTAAGATCTATGCGTCAGCAATGTAGGCAACAAGAGAGGGCCTGGACTGTTCATCCGGATTTACCGGGGAAAGCCCGGCATAAATCTCTGCTCAGAGATTACAAGAAGGCGATTATGGAGGCAAAAAGGGGTTATTTCACTAACCTTACTTCTTCTCTTAAATCCCCATGAGATCTTTTCAACATTCTCGACTCTCTGTCAACACCTATATCAGTCGATTCTGCCATTGAAACTCAAGAACTGTGTAATAACATAGCAAGTTTTTTCCATTCTAAGATTGTTGATTTCAAGAGCGCTGTGAATATCAGCAATCAAGAACTTGATGCCAATGTTGTAGGATCTTCCTTTTCAACCCCTTGTATTGTTGAGAAGGTCGATGCCCTGCCTAATCCGCAGCTTTTAGGCTTTCCCCTTCTGTCTTTGGAAGATCTTAATCTCCTTTTCGATGCTACTAAGGCCTGTTCGCCCCTTGACCCATGTCCTTTAAGAACTCTGAAGACCTGCGGAGGCTCTGTTCTTCCTCCTTTATTAGAGGTCATGAACTTGGCGATTCGTGCGGGGATTTTTCCTTCCCCCTGGAAGACTGCCGTCGTTAGACCTTTGTTGAAAAAGCCCTCCTTGGACCCAGAAATATTAAAAAATTATCGCCCCATCTCTTTACTTCCGGCTCCAGCTAAGATCCTGGAGTCCCACATAAATCGTAACCTATCTGTTTTCATTGAGAGTTCCAACTTATTAGACATCTCCCAGCATGGGTTCCGATCATCTCACAGTACTGAGTCTGCTCTTACGGTCGTGATTAATAGAATCCGATCTGAGGTTGACAAGGGACACCCCTCGCTGCTAGTGTTATTAGATCTCACAGCAGCGTTTGACACCTTGTCCCCATCAATACTGATCTCTAGGCTCAAGGATATCGGAGTCGGGGGCTCTGCCCGTAGTCTACTCTCTTCCTTTCTCCATCATAGGGAGCAGAGAGTTAAAATGGGCAACTTCCTCTCCGATCCTCAAATAGTGCAATGTGGGGTCCCTCAGGGCTCTTCATTGAGTCACTTATTATTTAACATCTACGTGACCCCACTTGCCAAGGTTATTAGGTCCTATGGTTTTGATGTGCTATCATACGCCGATGACACTCAGATCCTGGTATCTATCACTCAGCCGGCCAGTGAGATTGTCCCCAAGTTTAGAGCCTATATGGAAGCAGTCTCTAATTGGATGGTGCGTAATTTTTTTTAACTAAACGGCGACAAGACCGAAATTATGGTCTTTTGTGGGAGCCAGGATCTTTGGTCTAAGGAATGGTGGCCTCCGACCTTGGGAGACTGTCCTCGCCCTACTCTCGCTGCTAGGAACATGGGTGTCCTAATCGACCCTGCCTTATCTTTTGAGTCTCAGGTAAACAGGACGGTGTCAGCTTGTTGTGGCATCATTAGAATTCTTAGGAAGATTGCCCCCTACCTGTTCCTGGCAGCTCGGAAACAAGCAACAGTTGCCTTGGTATTATCGAGGTTAGACTATTGCAACGCCCTCTATGGTGGCATTAGCAAAGCCTCCATTTATCGTCTCCAAATGGTACAGAATGCCGCGGCCAGATTGGTCTTAACTCTCCCTAGGCGAGCTTCTGTAACTATGGCCAGAAAGGACCTCCACTGGCTTCCGATTCCCACTAGGATTTCTTTCAAACTTCTCTGCCTAGCTCATGGTGCTTTTTACGGCTCAGGATCAGAAGGTATTAGGGCCCTTCTTTGTGTGTATTCTCCCAGTAGAACCCTCCGGTCATCTTCAAAGAACATGCTTGTGGTTCCCAAGTTTACGAAGGTAAAGTGGGGAGGTAGAGCTTTCTCTGTCTTCGCTCCTAGACTTTGGAACTCTCTCCCCCTGCAGCTCACTAGTCAATCCTCCCTGGCGGTCTTCAGGAAACACCTGAAGACCTGGCTTTTCTCCCAGGCATATTAGGGGCCGCGCTTTAAGTGGTTTCCTGGATCATTTATCTGGTACTGTGGACTTTTTTGTTTGTTTGTTGGCGCCTTGATGCCCCTTGGGGCTAAGTTTTGCGCGGTATAAAAATACTATTCATTCATTAATTCCCAGACGCTCGCCAGAGGCAAGTGCCGGCCACAGCTTGCGTGCGTGTTAAAGTGCTGTCACTCGGGCCTTCTCTCTAATAAACAAGCGCGGTGACCCTGAAGCGGCCCTGGCTCAATCTTAAAGTTATAAAAAAGGAGCGCGGTGTCCCAGAGGCGGGCACTGTGCTTATACTTAATGTTTCAATAAATAAACCGAGCGCAGCAAATGGAATCCATAGAGAAGAGGGCATGGCGTGGGTTTAAACAATCTATTGGAACCATGTTTTTTTATCAAACTGCGATATGTATTAAATATTGACATCACCGCACTCTACAGGAAGCGTACATCGCCTGCCCTCTGTACGTGCGTGCACATATCCTGTCCCCCTTCGGCAAAGAAACCCACAACAATAGAACTTGTACAGCGCATGCGCTGCATCGCTAGGCGAGACCTAAAAAAGAGCACAAGACCAAGCATAGTGCACTGCCGACATGGATGGAGGAAACGGGGGGAGGGCTGGGTGAGTGATGTACAGGTGGCTCTTGCGTTCGTCTGCGCATCACGGCTCCGTGTACTGCAGCTGGGGCCCCCAATCCCTCTCCAGAGGACTTTCAGCGAGTCTCTAAACTCCTTGCAGATGTGTGTTTCCAGCATGCATGTTTGTCTGTAGCGTGTCACTGCTCAGGTGGCGCCATCAGCTTGGCTGGTACTGGAGGCCAAGCCCAATGGGACATGGCCACCGCTCTTCTTTACTGGAACCATGCATGCTTTAGATCGATGGACGAGCTCTACTACATTGATTTATTTACTCAATTTTTTGGGTTGGTTTGTGTTTTGTTCGTCTGTATGAACTACTTGAGTGTCCAGGATAATATGCATGGTGGTTTGTGTCTGTTCGCTGGCAGTGCCACCCAGCATTAACATTAGAGTCTCCTCAGTGCCTTTAGCACTGGTGGCGCTTGGTGCACCCATCATTATTGGCACTCCCACACCCCATGAACGCCTCCTCCAATTCTCTCACTTACACCGAACAAAAATGCCCCTCATCTCTCCAATCATAAATTATTGCCAAACCCAGCATCCCCACCTGAGGTCCTAGCCCCCTCCACAGGCCAGCGTCCAGTGCGGCCGCACCGGTCACACTGCCCTAAAGCCGGCCCTGAGCATGAGCGCCCCAGCATCTTTGAGGGCCTTCCCTCATCCTCCGCACACCGCCCTCCTGCACAGGAGCTACATTATAACAAACAGCAGGTCTGTCAGTGCATGCAGTATGGTTTCCGTGGCATGACTTAGTAGCCAAAACATAGTTGCTTATGAAATTTAAATACTTTTAACAGAATTTCTACCAGGGATGTCCAGAGAAGGACCAGATTCCATGACACGTTTGCAGATCACCTGCTTAAGAGATTGGCATTACCGTGGCTTTGATTGACACTCCTTTCCCTGGCACGGATCCGAGCCTCGTGGCCTGTTGGGCCCTCTGATGGAAACATCAACTACTGAACGGACTTTACTGAGTGTGTCTCACCTGTCTGTATGGTGTGTACCTGAGGATCTGTTCTCACTGGCTTTGTGTTCCGCGCTCCGGATGCAGTATTGGAAGATATGTTTTTCGCTGACGTCTGCAGCTTTGCCCTCTGACCCCAATTGTATGTTTCTAGAGGATGTTGGTATTTCTGGGGGCTGCAGCACAGGGTGGAGGCGGGGTAGTGGTTATGTTGCAACCATTGGCTTTGCTGCGTTTCGTGATCTCTTGGACCCATCCCTAGTCAGGACAGTATATAAATACCAGAAACCGTCAGCGTGTTTTTACATTTATATTTGTGAGGCATTCCACTCCCTTTGCATCGTGAGATCCAGAGGCGGGATAATTGCTTGGATCGGATGTGGACCCAAACTCCGGCTCGAGAGGCTTACCCAGCCCTGGTGCGCAGGCCGCAGCCCCTCGTTACAGCATTATGACTCCATTAGCTATTTCTGGAGAATGTTGCTGTAACCGTTGCCTGATAATCCCAGGTCCCCTGCCGTTCCCGGGCTTCAGGCCGGGTTTGGCTACGTTGCTTTTCCATGCTTTGGTCTGGATTAACATTCTTCTGGGGGCTGGTTTTTACCTGCCGTGTAATCCCGGTGGTATCCGTCCGCTGGCGCGTGACTCTGGTGTATTTACAATCTCCAACCCCAAGAAGTCCTATTTGTGTACCGGTGGCCAGAGAACAATGAGGCACTATCTGATCTGACGTTCCCTGTCTCCACCCTGCTCCCATGTACATTTCCACCCACCACCACATTATTGTGTAATGCCTGTCTACTTCTGTCCCTTCTCCTCCATGCCTCCATGTGATGTTGTTCTTTCATGTGACCACAGATCTGAAGTGGTTGTCTCCTCCTGTGGGAAGTGGAGGGCTCTTTTGCTTCCGGTATTGACGTAGGACCACAACTTGCCTATTCTCTCCACCTCGCCTGCAGGGTGTGTCTCGATTAGTTTGCTGTGCCTGTAAATGTATGTGATCTGGAAACGAGATGGTCTATAAAAAATATATATATTTATATATTGATTTGCGCATTGCCCTTAAACACTCTAAAATGCATGATCTTAAGTAACTGTAAATGTTAATATTACCCCACTTGAAAATAATTAGGGGCTCAATCACTATCGGATTCTAATTCATGTAATTTCCTGTAAATGTTGCATAATTACATGTCATTCAAAACAAAAGCACACAACACAAACTGGCATTTCAGCTGTATTTTAGTGCAAAATGCATTTTTTATCAACTGTGGGCGTGAGGGTGCACCTTGTGCTGAAACAAAAATATTGCAGACGGCACCAGAGCTGCTCATGCCACCCAACAATCGTGTTTCTTACCTGAGCGACCCCTCAAGTGTGCCACGTGTTGTAATGGTGGAATTTGACATGGAAAGTGTAACCCAAAAAGCTATACATTACACTAATTATGCCGGCGTAATTGAAATTTCATCCAGGTCCATCTCGTGGCCCAGATCAGATCTATGCAGTAGGGCAAGTTAACAAACTGTGTCCCCTCGACAATAGTTTTCATTCCAAAAGTGCTTCTCTTTCTGCTGCAAGTGTTAGTGGATTGGATATTGGCGGCTACAGATTACAGATTGTCCATTTCCTTCGCTCTCGTTTCACACTACATCTTCTTCATCTGTAAGCATGATTTCTGGTGCTGTGTCCCTGCGCTCGTGTCCGCCCGGTTCCACCCTCTCTGGATGAATGTACAGATGTTCTCTACCCTTCTTAAACTCCTCCCCGTGATTCCACCCTCTATATCTCTCTGGCCATAACTTGTAGTTTTTATGCGCACAGGATCAAACCATGTCTGCTGCCAAACTTCTCATCTCAGAGCTAAGTTTCTTTTCATCACCTGCCCCAAACTGGAAGTGGTGCAGAATATTCTCAGACTGCAACACCTCTCTTCTTGTTTTGTTCTGTACACTTATGATCTCGAATGTTTCTGTGAGTCACATGGCTTCAGTGTGGATCTAAAGGGGGGAAAGGGAATGATGCAGTGGTGGGAAGATGGAGCAAGATATATGGACTTATTGAATCTGACCCTGATGTAGCACCACCCAGTACTGCAGATATTGGCCCTATATCCAGCAAAACCAGACTTGCAGTTGGCGATGCAAAGTTTACCCCGCTGGGCTACTTATAATTCCCGACGAGGGATTGGGCACCTCAGTCCAGGTTTCTCCAGGCAAGAGGGCACCATGTTTACCGAGAGGAGTGGCAGAAGATTTTCCAATTGGTTCTGGATGCTGCCTACCATACCCCAGTGGAAGTCTTCTACTGCTCTCAGAAGTAGAACTCTAATGCAAGGAAGGACTGGACCTTCCAAGAATGGTACAGTTTGCATCTGGCTGATTGCTGCAGATCCATGGCACCAGTGTTGCCCAACGAATCTCCATCATTGGGTTTCCCCAATTAAAATTCAGAGGCATTGAAGTCTTGTGAATTGTAGGTGACTAGATCTCAACTGTGATCTCTGTCCGGTCAGGACTCGAACCTCCTAGGTGAAGTGTCTATCACAGGATTGCTGGGGTACCCTCCTCCCGCTGCCGTGTGGCTGACACCCACCTTTGGGCTGACTTCAGTGTGGCTGATGTGGGACTGTCACTCCCACAGTTGACTTCCCACCCCCAAACCCCCAAAAAGGTATTAATCATTAAGGAATGACCAAGTATTGTATTGTAATTGCATTTATATAGCGCTTACTACCCCTGAAGAGGCGTCAAATCGCTTTGTCGCAAGTAGTACACTGTTCCAGAACCCATAAAGGATTAGTGGTGAATTAGTATAGTGAAATATGAAAGTAATTGGAGTGGTGAATATGTTAGTTATTTGGATTGAGAAGGATAGCGGAGGGATAGAGGTTGGCATTTATATAGCGCTTGCTACCCCTGATGAAGTGTTGAAGTGCTTTTTTTTTTTGGTGAGCATGCTACTCCGGAACCCATAAAGGATTAGTGGTGAATTAGTATAGTGAAATATTGAATTAATTTGAGAGGGGCATGTTATTCTGGTATTTAGAGGTTGGAAGGTCCTGGACTGCTCCCATGAGTCGGCTACCTCGCTAGACGGCATAATCGGTGCACGTGGAGGCAATATAAACATGTTACTTTTGTAAAATGAATGGTAAAAAGAACGTCAATCTTGTTTATCAAGCTCTTCCCAGTTTGGGCTGAATTGAAAATAAAAGCATAACCGGCCTTTTCTGGTACCACGAGGTCAAATGTGAGTTTGTTTCCCTTTTTGAAATATATCAAGGCAAAATGTTTGTGTTCACATTTGCAAAACATTTGGGGTGGGTGGGTGGGTGGGTGGGTGGGGGGGGGTGTGTGTGTGTGTGTGTGTACGTACACACACACACCACCAAAGTTGGAAAACAGACAGAACTCTGTATTAACTGCGTTGGGGTAATTTGATTTCAGGGAGAAAGAACAAACACTGGTACAAAATTAGCAACTATTTAAGCTCTTTTTGAACTTTTAGGTTTACAATTTTCTTTTTACTGTGCTGCATCTTAGAATTATCAATTTATGATTTCTGTAAGCTTCTCTCCGTTGCTTGAGGTCCAGCTTAGCATTGCTGCTATTGTGTGTCTAAGGGCAGGTGCGTAACTTGACTCTCCAGAGCAGGATGGCATCAGACCCAGTGCCCAACCCTTTCCAAAAGCAATGTAGTACTCGGTGCCTAAGCCAACTCCCCCTCGTAACCACTGAGCTCAGATTCCGGCCACAGACTGGGCCTGGACGCCAGAAAATAACTCGCACCGTGCGCCTGTACTTACTTCCCAGACCGCAACAACGATACAAAATGTGAAAAATTCAGTGGCTGGAATATCTCCACTGCAGTGTATTGGGAAGCAGCCCACGTACCCTCTACAGCCCTTTCTTGAGAGATTTCACCCCAGAACCAAGACACAAGTGAAGAGTGAGTGAGCACCGCACAATTTCAGCTGCTGCGACTGTAAGCAAAGGCTGCGAATAATGGCGGCCCAGGGGAATTCTCCAGACAGGAATGACCACAGGGCTCAGCAGCCGCCGGCTAGGATTGGTCATCCTACGCTTTGAGAGTGATGAGTCACGCGGGGTGTCCCTTCCAAAGCTTCCTGGAAAACGTCTCTGTGCGTGGAACTCATTGCTTAGGAATGGTGCCCATAAAGTGCGTTCTGATCTTACTGGTTCACGGATTCCCAGAATGTACTTGTGGCAGAACTTTAATAACCCAATATTGCGTAATATTTTATTTATAATCCCGCCAATCTTGGTCTAAATTGCGATTATTTTCCAACGATGCTTCACTGGATATCGACGTCGGTGTGTGTTGGTAAAACACTATAATTTACGCATGAATCATTGTGCATCCCCTGGCCCCACCAACGCAGCCTTCCACAGAGCATTCCAGCCTTCCTCCATCCATGGAGTGATAGGAGAGGTATGACTGGAGCCTTTCAGAGGCGTGTCCAGCTTCAAACGATCCACCCATGTGCCAAAGTTATCAGGTGAACCCAATTTAGTTGACTGTACCCCAGCCCTACCGGCCTCTGAGACGACGTGGCATGGCATGCTCGGTCTACGTCCCGATGGCCCTTCCTCCCTGGGGAGTTGTTGCTTCGTGAATGACAGTCACCAGGACAGCTCGATGCAGGGCGGTCGCTTCCACCCCATTACAGATCCAAATCTGCAGGCTGGCCCTTATTTAATAATGCAGGAGGAACAGTTGTCAGGCCGGGGGTGTTGGGCCCGAAGTCTTTGTCTCCTGTGAATACCCGAGGGGTGCTTTTATCTCTGAAAGTACCACAGCCATCTGCCCCAATTTAAATGGGATGCGAGGCACTCGGTTGTTTCAGGTTTCACTCGCACTTTCTCGGCAGATTGCCAGGCTGTTCACAGGCCTGTGTTTTTTTTCCTTTCCAAGGGAAAGCTTTTGTGCCTTCTTCCCTTGCCTGGCCTTTACCCAGCAGCGGCGTTAGTGCATCTCATCTGGTAGTATCGTCTAAGTGCAATGCATCATGGGAACGCTTTAGGTTATATTGGTTGCTTCTCACCCGCGCACACTATTGACTGAAATGTCTGTAGGTGAAGCAGGGCGGGAGGCCGGGGGAGGGGGGAGGGAGGGGGGGGGGGGGGGGCGCGAACAGAGAAACATGGGGCGACGGCGAGGCGTTGATGCCTGACAGACAAGAAGTGACAGTATGAAAGGTGCGATACCACAGGGGATGATGGACGGAGCGTTTTCAGCAAATCACTCGCCTGATCTGGGTTTAAGCCATTATCGGTTCAGGGAAGACATGGCTTGGCAGTTCGAGCTGGACTGTTCCCATGAGGCACAGGGTCAAGACTGATTTGCATATGGCCATTTCTGAACTGGGTGGTGTGGTGAGCAAAATAACCTGAATATAAACCCAGATCTGTGCCTGGGGATGACTGTTTTGCCAATGTGCAACATTCTGTCCATCACCTTGTGTGTTTTGCGGTATGAAAGGTGCGACAGACGTAGCTCCGGGCCGTAGAGTGACCGTTTCCCTTTTCTTCTCCACCTTTCACTCCCCACCCCCTCCCCATGGAGTTGGCCGAAACTTTTTCCTGTGCCCCCTACGTTCTTCATTGTTCAGAGTCAGAAGGGTCTCTGCCGTCCTGTGCAAGTATCTGAGGTCCCTTGTCCTACTGAACCCGGTTTCTATGCTGGCCTGTACGTGTCTGTCAAGTGCCCACGAGGGCCAGCACCCAGCTATGTCCAGTGTCTGAGGACCAGTACTCAGCAGTGTCCAGGGTCTACAGGGACTATGTGTCATTGGCTACAACCCTGCTGGGCCCTGTGTCATGATGCCATGCCTTCTAAAGTTGAGAGCTGGGGCTGGACTGGTTTTGTAAAATGCCTGGCAGAGCTCATGGGTACTCTTGTCCAGTTGTCTCTTGGGTCAGGATGGACTTGGTGGATGGCATTGGACATCATCCCCAAACCAAAAGACTTTGTGACCTAGAACCATCTTTGAAATAGACTACCTGGTAATATAGCTCAGTGGAATGAGCACCCTGTTCCAAGTTTTGTACCGGTGTATTTAACATGCAGGTAATTGATATGAAGTTTGAAAGGACTTAGTAATCCTTTCCAGGTAAATGAATGAATACTGCCAAATTAGGTAGGTAAATGACATTGGTTTATCCCTGCCAAAAGACCGCAAGGTGCCTGGTATGTGCAGAGACAGCAAGTCCCACAAGATGAGACACATTGACTCGCGAAGACGTGGACCCTGGGAGACTCTGACACCAGGAAATGTAGTCAGTTTTACCAAGATACACAGCGCTCCCAAACTCCGCAAACTTCTGGCACCAGCTCGCTGGACCCGGATTTGTACCATGTGGATCTCTTGGCAGATCAGTTCACTGGTCTCATTTCTAAGCTTCCAAGGATTTAAGGTCCTTTGGTATCTGATATTGATTGACACGAAACACCACTTCTGGTTGAGTTCAGAGACATGCGCATAACCATGTTCGGTGCCATTCTCGGCCACATAACCAGATCAGACAGCAACAGCTACTGGTCTCATTCAAATTTGAGTGGCAGGTATAGTAAACACCGCAGCCAACACTCCCTCTGGTATCACCAATAGAACCACCCGCTTGCATCTGCCAAGCCGTGCACAGGGCATGCCCAGGCACATGATGCTCAATTTGTAAAAGAATAATTCACAGGGGCCAAAGTTTTGTTCTGAAGCCTGTAGCTGGTGCTTATGAAGATTTGGGTGCTGAATACCAAGGTTTTGTGGCCTTGATTCACCTCGTGTCTCATTCATCCAACACCATACTCTCTCTGCCAGCTTAGCCCCCTCTTGGTGGTTCGCGCTGGACTGTTCCCATGAGGCACAGGGTCAGGACTGATTTTCATATAGCTGGGTGTGAACTGGGGTGGCGAAGTGAGCTAAAGAACGATTACGGATTCAAGCCAGATCTGTGACTGGGTGAGTGTCTGAAAAGTTTTAGCGCCCTGTGCATCATGTCCTTGAGTTTGCTTTGTGCGCCCTAAGTTGGCAGGGTATGCCCAGACGTGGGTCCCTTTACTCCCTTTGCCACTGGATTCAAGCTAGCCTAGCTGATGAGGGGTGTGACCCTGAAACCGGTCCCAGGATACTTGTTTCCGGTCCAGGAAAGACTTGGTTTGGTGGTTCGGGCTGGACTGTTCCAATGAGGAACCGGGTCAAGACTGATTTGCATATGACTGTCTGAACTAGAGTGGTGAAGTGAGCTAAAGAACAATGATGGATTCAAACCAGATCTGTGACTGGGGTGAGTGTCTGTAAAGTTTCAGAGCTCTGTCCATCGTTGCCTTGTGTTTGCTTTCCTTAGCCTACTCTGCCAGTTTCTTTTAAAACCCTGCTTTCTCCCTTTGCCATTGTTGTTCTGTCTTTTTCTCACTTTTTCTTTGCCCCGTGTGTGTGTGTGTGTGTTTAAAAAAATAAATATATATTTTTATTTTCTCTCTCGGCCTGGATCAAAGTCGATTGAGGAAAAATAAGTGCCAGTCCCCTAAAATGTGTGCTGGTGGGTCCCACCTGCAAACACCGGCTCAAAAGAAGCATTGGTCGGCCACCTAAAAGGTGAAAAAGTTCAACGTTTCATACCCTCATTTGAACTTGATAACATTTTAGGCCTATGCCACGGCTGCTTTTCATCATTCATGGGGAGATGCTGCACTTGCTGTTTTCGGAATTCCTGTCTGTCTGCATTCAGAAGGTCTTCTCAACCCGCTCTACAGCTTTACTGCCAAAACATCTTCAATCAATCAATCAGGTCATTTGTAGAGCGCACTACTCACCCCTAAGGCCTTACTTGGCTCAAGGTGACACAGCTCGGCCTGCTTCTGAGAGGCCTCTCTATCCTCCGTGCATGTCCTTCCTCCCAAGTGTGATGTCACCTGGTGCTTTCCAGGACTGCTTTACAATGATGCTTTCTCATGCAATGATCCTTTCAGTGCACCATTAGACTCTTTAAAAAAAATCTTGACTGGCAGTGGCTGTCTGGCTCAGAGAAGGACCATTAATGTCAGAGTCGCTACAGATGCCAGGGCTGCTGCTGGTTGCCAGAAACAGCGCTGATTTTCATATAAATGAGCGAGGGACATCATACATCCTTTAGCCAGGAGTCTGTAAGGTGTTTGAGTGGATCCATAGACCTTTGCTAAGGTGTGTATTGATTTTATTCGACTTCACCTTTGCCCCTTATGTGTGGACCCTATGTAAATGTAAATTGATACTTGTATAGCGCACTACTCACCCGCAAGGGTCTCAAGGCACTTGTACGAATACTGCTGTGGAACCCATCCTGGCTTTCCCTGTGAGGTGTCCACTCCTGGGCACCCCCAAGGTGGAGGCCAGGCATCCTTAGCGTTGTGGGGGCCGTTGTGGAGATTAAGCAAGCTATTGCCCAGAGTTGCAGAGTGGGACTCCATGATTGGAATAGGCACAGAGTCGAGAATTATCAGGTCCGTGGAATTTTGAGCCCAAGACCCGCCGAGGCGGGGAATTGAACCCTGATCCCGGGCTAGACCTATGCATCAGGGTCTGCCGCTCTAACCATTGAGCCACACTTCTCCACTGCTTTATTGACCGGTCTGCTATCTCCTTGGGTTGAGCTTTGGGCTCTCCTGGGGCCGACCCTATAAATACATACAGTATTGCATTTATTTATTAACTCCAGATTGCACCAACTCCTCAATGAGAGTGGGATATCACCTTGACCATGCTACTGCAGGTTAATTAGGTACAAGGAATAATGCTGCATGAAGCATGTCCTTTGTCCTCTCAAACACCTCTGTATACATTTGCACGTTTAGCAGCCGCGTCCAGAACACGTTTTGGGACCCCACACACCTCCCCAGACTCTTCCCACATAGGATTTTCCATAGCGGCACACCTCTCCAAATGAAGCTCAGAGGGCCACCTGTGATCGCCCTGGGCAGCGCTGTGATGCCATACACTAGTGTGCCTGTTGCATGCTATTCAAGTGCCAAATAACCTCATGGACGACAGCCTTCGGCCGTCTAGGTACACTGGTTTTCTTGAGTTGTAGTCAGTGCTTTAAATGGGAGGGTATTATCAGGTTCTCAGCACCTGCACTTCTTTCATTTGAAAGGGACATTAACAACACTGCTCTTATGCCTTTAAAATGAGAGTACTGACACTTCTCAGCAGCAAACGGTGATGCTGGGACAAGGAGTTTTCCTGCACTTCTTAATTTCCATTTAAAAAACTCAGGGCTCGAGTCTGGGTACTACGCGGGTGGACGGCGTCCCCCCCAATTATTTTACTGGGAGCTCGAGAACTGGAGGAAATGGAGCCACACATTCACTCTTTGGCCTCTCTGGGGCGAGATCGGAGCACATTCAGAATGCTGCTCATCCGTTGGCTTCTCTGATGCAATCGCATCTAAGGGGTGAGCGAGGGGAGGCAATGAGTCTGATAGTTCAAGCCACCTTTTCATGACGTCACTTCCTGTCGTGACGCCAGCGTTCCCCCACTTTTTTTTTCTTTTTTTCTCGGACTTGTACCCTGCAAAAACTGATAATAGTTCAATGCTGATGCGCAGAACACTGGTTGAGTCAGTCATTTCTATTGCAAGTTTCCCATGACTCCAGAATTACCCTTTTGCCCTGATGTCCGAAAGAAAAACGTTTTAATTAAACGTCTAATTGAAAAGAAGCTTTTGTAGGATTGGCGTCTCTGATCCAGGTTAATGCAGCCGAGATTGTGAGAGAAAAGTTCCACTTCCGGCGCCGGGACGTCCGCGCACGTGGTGTGTGAATCACGCATCTGTCTCCATTTCGATGCACGCCGAGTGAAGACTCTTCATTCCGAAAACACGGGGGGAGGGCGGTTCTGAGGCTGTGGGCTCGAGCAACTGCTTGACAACTACATTGAGTGTTTATTTTCAGCTCGAACTGGCCCTTAAATCGCAACCTGTCCGGGCTAGAACCCAGCGCAGCACCGAAAGGGGGAGCCTGCAAGGCTTTCCAGGGATCTCGAGGCCCTTGGGCGCGGATACCTGAAAAAGTCAATGTAAACAAACAAATTAGATTTCACAGGTCGGTGGGAAACTCTGTACAACAGTCACTGGCTCGAGGCGAACCAGGCCCTGCGTGAGTGCCTTGGGCCCTGGTGAAAGGAAGGAGATGGCTCCCCTGGTTGCTGTCTGATTCATAGAATGTAGTCGGGGCTTTAAGTGGGATGAAAAAACTGGGGGGTCTTTCAAAGGGGCGTGACCAATGTAAATAGGGGCGTGGCTTTAAAACACTTACGCTAAAAATCTGTGTTTAGCATAGTGTGCCGCTTGACTTGTATTTTGCGGTTTCTGTTATTGCGTCCAGATATGTGATACAAGTAACATCATACCTACAACAAGTAAGGACTATGGCTTTGTCAATGGTTATTATTAGTTGCATAAGATAAATAAGCTGCAACTATGACTTGTTGTATATAATATTGAAAAAGCTTCCACTAATAGCCCTGGTGACCCTTCCACATGGTTGCTGCTCTTGCGTTTCAGATAGAGAAGGGAAATCCAGAAAGAAAATGACTCTTTAAAGGATTTCCCTTCCCCCACAACGCTCACCTGGCATGACGTCATGCCGTAACTTCTCCACTAGTGAGAAATGAGCAGTGTGGGCAGAGTACATACATGGGCTTGCTGTCTCGAAACGGGTCTCTATCGGGCTGTTTTGTGCCCTGGCACTTTTTTCAGGACTGCAGTAACCGTAACTTGCTGTCACTGCAGTACGGAAAAAAAACGGACCGCCTGTGCCAGGGCTCAAAACAGAGGCTGATAGAGACCCGTTTCGAGCCTCCCTTTAAAAAACTGCCAGTGCTCAGACCCCTTGAGACCCGGACCACTTAAAGCCCTGAGTGTAGTAGAAATTAGGATTCACTAGGCCCCTCAAATTTCTGGACCGCGCATCCATTCCACCAATATAAGCTACTGCTCTGGGCCGTACAGCTGCAGAGTGTGAGACTCGCGCCAAGCAGTGAGACTCCGCTCCCATTGTCCTGTACCTGTTTAACTGCATGTTCGGATTTAAGTTCACAGTCTAGGTCCCACAGAGCAGCATGAGGTAGGAGAGACAATGAATTTGGACAGAAATCAAGCTGTCACCAGACAATTGTGAGCATTACTAGAGCGGGGCTTTGGCCCCACCCACATGTTGGGAGTCAGGAGGACATGTTTTGGTCGGGCCTAAATTGTGTGCTTCTACAAAAAGTGCTTGTCCACCACAAAGCTGTATAAATTTGTTTACCCACCTGCCTGAGTTGGACGTTCAGGATCACACGTACAACACTGAACTAACCATTAACCTACATGGATTTTTAGGTCTGGCTTGGGGGTGCAACTTTTCACCTACACCAATATTATTTAACAGTTCTTTGCTTCCACACAAATACATATTCATTCCCATGTTATTTACTTGTAATGCTTCACATTACCAAACAACGTTCTTTTAAAGCCAGACCTATTGACATTGCCAGTGCTTGTTTGTATTGCTCTAAATACCTGGAAACAAACTGGTTCAAGGCTATTCCAGAATTCGCCACGTATCACATTTCCTTTGTGCTGCACTTTGCCTCCTACCCTCAAGGGCCTCGTTTACATTCCTGGAAATTTACACTGCACTTAGTATTGAATTTGTGTTCCTCATGACCTGCATCCACTTTAATAGCGAGATCCCAAAATAGCAAGCATGGTGTGACACAGTAACACCGCAAAATAATGTGTTTTGCTAGCCGCATAATCTGTAAGCAAACACAGCTATCTTCTTTAGCAAGGGGGAGACACACCTAAAATGGAAGCCATGTATGAATTGAGGAATACAATGGGTAATGATAGAGAACTTTTAAGGCTCTCCTGCCTGGTGAAGGGAAAGGAAGAAATAAACTCTTTAACACGCAGGACAACCTTTTGTCAGCCCACAGTGCACATTTCAAGTTTATTTATTTATCACAGCTGTGTCTCGGGTGCGGTTACACAGGCAGCATGCAGGCAGATCGACGTACAAAGTTCAACACCGGTTCACTTTAGTCGGAGCATAGGAGGGGGTAGTTTGTACCAACAAAGAAGTTCTTGTGTAGAGAAATGTTATCCGCTTTTCTCACTTATTTGTAATGTACACTATAGGGACTCACATAGGTGCATCTCAGTGACTTACACTGGTCGATGGTTGAAGTGCTCTCTAGGTGTTTTTGGATTAGGAGTGCGACTTGAATTCTTCCGTCCCCGCACAGGGATCCGGTGGAATCCTGACAAGATGTTATCTGTGTGCCAGGACAAGCCCACTGCAGCCTTTGGACCATTTGTAATCTGTCCAGGCGGTATGCCATGAGCCTGGCATAGAGTGAGTTTCCATAGTCACTTTATCAATTATCAAGGTTCAAATAACTGGTGCTTGCAGGCCTGATGTGCTGGAGGGTGGGACTTCCTCAGAAGAACATGCTGTTGGAGGTGGTTTTGACTGGGGTATTAATGTTTAAGCCACTGTTAAAGTATATCCCAAAGTTACTTTGAGAACATGGGGAGGTGGAACAGTGGAAGTGTGGGTGGGGTGACAGCTCGGGCAAGGTAGTGGCCATGGAAAATGAGCAGGACACATTGATGTTTGCTCCATTTCTGTGATACTGCTCTTTCCCATGTGAGCCACCTTGAACTTGATCTCGGATTCATCAGCAAAGGAGTTGAAAACGAAGATCGACTTGCAGGTTGACAGTAGGGGAGCATGCATATGATGGGGTGAGTCAAGGTCCTTAGCAGAGACTACAGGTGGATGGAGCCCCTCTTTTTAAGGTTAGGTGAAGCAATTCTTTAAAACTCCAAGATGAAGCACGTAAATAATCTACTTTGGGACCTGTGCCACTGGGAAAAAGGTGAATCATGCGATCAGTGAAACTTGTAAAACTTTTTCAAAAGACTCGGTGCAGACCGGAAGGATTAGACGAGTGAGGTTTTTTTGAGCAGGCAGGGCAACAATGTCAGCAGAGATGGGCTAAAGGGGGAGCACTTTCACTTCCGAGTCATGGACGAAGTATGATTTACAAGGGCCAGGAAGGATGGGCGTGGGCCTCTTACAGTTCGATAATGGATATGCCTTTTGGATGGAAAGGAACAAGGATTAAATGTGTTTGTCCATGTCTCTGTAGACGATCAGCTTGCAGTGATGATCGTTATTGTGGATAGATGTACTCAATGATAGCCTTAAGCCATTATATCTGTGTCATGGAAGGAGGAGGCAGGAAAGCTGGTAAAGACAGTCTCAAGTGGTTACTTGTCAAATTAGGATTTCTGCTTTCTGAATGGGGCAAAAGTAGGGAGCAGGGTGACTCGGTTGGTGGCTTTGTGGATGATGATTGTTCAATTTTTTTTTAAAGATTTTGGAGAGGAAAGGATACTAGCTGACCACGTTTTTGATGCAGAAAAACATCCCAGGCTGTGTTCAGTGTGTGGAAATTGTAGATGCAGAAAAACATCCCAGGCTGTGTTCAGTGTGTGGAAATTGTAGATCAGGGGGCCGTGGAGGATGGTGGACCTTGCTTTGAAGAGGGCATAATGAAGATGTGAGGGGATGCAGGAGATTACGGCACGGCCCAGAGTTTAAGGTGCGGGAGTATTGATGGAGAGAACATTGCTTGGGGCGTTGAGGTAGAGGAACTGGTTACAAAATGCTTGCGACAGTCACAGAAACATTTATGAAGGACTAGGACATTCTGAATGGCCTTCTCTGTACCCTTTGAGGGAGGTGTTTTAGACCCGACGTGAAGGCACCCGAGGCATTTTGTTTTCTTACAGGGGGCTTGGAGACCACCTATTGCTTACCATTGGTTGGTTTCATCGTCACTCTTTTCCTTGCTTCTCTTTGGTCAGAGCTCTTGGCTGCACGTCCTGTTCGTTGGGCCTTGCTTCAGGGTGGGAACAAACAAAGTACTGCTTCCTTGACTAGTATTTGTCCTTCTACTGACTGGTTGTTTGTGTTTTCGGAGGAACTTTTTTCTTTTAGCTTGCCCCGCACCTCCCACTTTGTTGCTTGTCCCAAACTCCCACTCCCCTCCCACTTTGTTGCATGCCCCACTCCTCCTGCTTTATTGCTTGTCCTGTCCTGCTCCTCTTTAGCTTTGTTGCTTGTCCCGTCTCTCCTACCGCTCCAGAAGGAAAGCTCAGTGAGGGCCAGAGCTGACTGCATCGTAGGGTTTTTTCAAACTTATAGCCATGCTGCTGTACAACATGACTGACTTTCCTTTCTGGAGAGCTGTTGGTGTTATCACTGTTTTTTAAGCATGGCTGCTACGTAATCTGGCTGAAATGCTTCAAAGGACAGTCACTGGCGTAGTCAATGGGATGGTGTTTTTTTTTTTGTTTTTTTAAACTCTTTATTGTCTTTAGAAATATAAATAGGTGGTGGTCATCACAATCAAGGCAATTATCATTTACATGTACATCTCGGGTAATCAAATAAGGGAATAACATACTCATTGCAAGCATTCAGAATAGTGCATCACTATATCTTTAAGGTGCAAGCGGTTCGTCAATTGGGGCAATTCGGGGGGGGGGGGTTCGCAAATGTTGCCCCTATATTCTTTCCAACTAGACCACATTTCTATCCATTTCCGCGGGCAGCCACGGGCCACATACACCGTTTTTTCTTGGAGCATACACCAATCAACATCAGTCTTCCAGTGACCCAATCTGGGAGGCCTGGTTGCCCCCCATTGTCTGGCTATGTTACGTTTGGCAATGGCAAACCCCAGTGTCGCCCAAAGCTTGCCTCGGGACGGTAGATCTGTGGACTCCCAAACGTTAAGGAGGCACCTATTTGCCTCCACTCGAAGCTCCACCCACCACACCTCCTGCATACATCGGACCACCCGGACCCAGTAGGTCCTAATCTGCGGCCATTCCCATAGTATATGGAAATAGGTCCCTACCTCCCCGCACCCTCTCCTACAAAATCCATCTTCGCTTCGGCCCATACGCTGCAGCCTGCTTTCTGAGAAGTATGCTCGGTGCAGGATTTTCAACTGAATCAGCCGGAGCCTTGCTGATATTGCCACCTCCTTAGGGGAGGCCAGTGCAGTCCTCCATTCTTCCTCATCTAGTTCCAGCCCGTCCGCTTCCCACTTCCCTTTAAGGAGGAGCAGGAGATCTGGGAAGTTGTTTACTATTTTTTTTATATGTGAGCGATATGGCATGGTCAGGAAGGTGGCCGGGGATGGTGTTTTTAAAAAAAATATTTTGTAGCTTTATTGCACAGCAGCTGCGCAACATGGCTAAAAGTTTAAGAAAAAGTGCTATGACTAGGTTTTTTTTCTTTTAAACTTTCAGCTGTGTGTCACAAAAGCATAACGCTTACATTACTTGTCATATTGTAAAATGAGGAGCAGGGTTCTTTAAACTGGGGGCGGGCCTCAACTGATCCCAGGGGGCTGGTGTCATCCTCTGGTTAAAAGAAGCATCATGCTAATACAAGTGCATTGTTTTAAGCTGAAAACAAATAATAAGCAGTAAGCCTCTCTGGAATGGGCAATTACTAACATCCTTTGTCATTTATATCTGGCTGGAAAGGCGTGCCAACAGGGAAGGGACTCCAAATGTTCTTCAAACCTCACCGCCCCCATTTCTCATAATCACACTGTGGATACTTTTACACATTAGTTCGGCCTAGCTAACCAGAATGGTATGTTCAGCAATTATGTATTTGATTGCATTTCTAAAAGGTTTCACATTACTGTAATGTTTAAATAAGTCTAGACATATTTTAACATTGCAAATTGAATAGAATTATTGTGAGAAATTCGGGGGAGCGGGCCACTTTTTTTTTTTTTTAATACTGTGGGAGTGCAACATCAAAATGTTTGAAGACCACTGCTGTAGAGTTTTAAACTTGAAGTTCATGGCACTATCAGAAGTCCTTTCTTAATATTTTTTTGGTTTAAAGTCTTGGGGGATCTCCTGTACCTGTTGGGTTTGTGTTAATTTGCTCCGGGTTTTATAGTTTGTGCTGTAAATGTCGTAGTTGTCATGTTCACACAATTGCAGTTCTTTGCACTATAAAAGAGGGTGTTTAATTTCTGTGCATGGTTAGCATGCTTGTAGATGTTAGTTCTCTGTAAGCTTGCTTTTTGTACCTCTGGATCGGGTGCTTAAATTGGAGTCCAAACACTTTAAGAATGTTATTTGCCTTTTTTGCAGCTATGGTCCATTGCAGTGCTTGGCACTTGTGGTGTGACTTATTATTATTATTTTGTTTTTGTATTGGAGACTCCAGCAGGTCTCCTCGGCGCCATGGCGGTTGTGTCATTTGCATTATATTTAATTTCTTCACGTCGCTTCCCGGGTTACGTAATTTGCCTGTGGTGTGTGTTGCACAGGTGGGTGCAGGGTTTCAGGTTGTACTTAGGAGAGGCTGTGGTGACTGCGTGAACCCACGGGGAATGGGCACGGCCTGGTTATTCTCGTTTGCACTCCACCCACTTGCCAGCCGCCCGCTGACTGGCACGGCCAGGATTTCTGAGTGCGAAATCTGCCCAGTGGCAGAACAAACTAGGCTGACAGAAATAAAGAGCGTCAGTCACATGGCTGTATTTACCTCCTCTCTCCCGCCAAGGCATGTGCTGATGACAGGCTTTCTGCCCAGCGCAGCCACCTCATCAGAAAACGCCGGGCAGGATTCCGATGTACATGATGTTAAAATATGTTCCAGTGAGCTCTGCTTTGTGGGAACGGTACTGCCTGCCTTTTTGCCCACCTACACATTCACCGGTACCTACACCTACCTACACATTCACCGGTACCTACACATTCACCGGTACCTACACATTCACCGGTACCTACACATTCACCGGTACCTACACATTCACCGGTACCTACACATTCACCGGTACCTACCTACACATTCACCGGTAGCTACAACTACCTACACATTCACTAGAAACTACAACTACCTACACATTCACTAGTAACTACAACTACCTACACATTCACCGGTAACTACAACTACCTACACATTCACTAGTAACTACAACTACCTACACATTCACTGGTACCTACCTACACATTCACCAGTAGCTACACCTACCTACACATTCACTGGTAGCTACACCTACCTACACATTCACCGGTAGCTACACCTACCTACACATTCACCGGTAGCTACACCTACCTACACATTCACCGGTAGCTACACCTACCTACACATTCACCGGTAGCTACACCTACCTACACATTCACCGGTAGCTACACCTACCTACACATTCACATTCACCGGTAGCTACACCTACCTACACATTCACCGGTAGCTACAACTACCTACACATTCACTAGAAACTACAACTACCTACACATTCACTAGTAACTACAACTACCTACACATTCACCGGTAACTACAACTACCTACACATTCACTAGTAACTACAACTACCTACACATTCACTGGTACCTACCTACACATTCACCAGTAGCTACACCTACCTACACATTCACTGGTAGCTACACCTACCTACACATTCACCGGTAGCTACACCTACCTACACATTCACCGGTAGCTACACCTACCTACACATTCACCGGTACCTAAAACTACCTACACATTCACCGGTAGCTACACCTACCTACACATTCACCGGTAGCTACACCTACCTACACATTCACCGGTACCTAAAACTACCTACATATTCACCGGTAGCTACACCTACCTACACATTCACCGGTAGCTACACCTACCTACACATTCACCGGTAGTTACACCTACCTACACATTCACCGGTAGCTACACCTACCTACACATTCACCGGTAGCTACAACTACCTACACATTCACTATTAACTACAACTACCTACACATTCACTGGTAACTACAACTACCTACACATTCACTAGTAACTACAACTACCTACACATTCACTGGTAACAACAACTACCTACACATTCACTGGTAACTACAACTACCTACACATTCACTGGTAACTACAGCTACCTACACATTCACTGGTAACTACAGCTACCTACACATTCACTGGTAACTACAACTACCTACACATTTACTATTAACTACAACTACCTACACATTCACTGGTAACTACAACTACCTACACATTCACTGGTAACTACAACTACCTACACATTTACTAGTAACTACAACTACCTACACATTTACTAGTAACTACAACTACCTACACACTACACATTCACTAGTAACTACAACTACCTACACATTCACCGGTAACTACAACTACCTACACATTCACCGGTAGCTACACCTACCTACACATTCACCGGTAGCTACACCTACCTACACATTCACCGGTAGCTACACCTACCTACACATTCACCGGTAGCTACACCTACCTACACATCCACCGGTAGCTACACCTACCTACACATTCACTAGTAACTACAACTGGTAACTACAACTACCTACACATTCACTAGTAACTACAACTACCTACACATTCACTAGTAACTACAACTACCTACACATTCACTGGTAACTACAACTACCTACACATTCACCGGTAACTACAACTACCTACACATTCACTAGTAACTACAACTGGTAAATACAACTACCTACACATTCACTAGTAACTACAACTACCTACACATTCACTAGTAACTACAACTACCTACACATTCACCGGTAACTACAACTACCTACACATTCACCGGTAACTACAACTACCTACACATTCACCGGTAACTACAACTACCTACACATTCACCGGTAACTACAACTACCTACACATTCACCAGTAACTACAACTACCTACACATTCACTGGTAACTACACCTACCTACACATTCACTGGTAGCTACACCTACCTACACATTCACCGGTAGCTACACCTACCTACACATTCACCGGTAGCTACACCTACCTACACATTCACCGGTAGCTACACCTACCTACACATTCACCGGTAGCTACACCTACCTACACATTCACCGGTAGCTACACCTACCTACACATTCACCGGTAGCTACACCTACCTACACATTCACCGGTAGCTACACCTACCTACACATTCACCGGTAGCTACACCTACCTACACATCCACCGGTAGCTACACCTACCTACACATTCACCGGTAACTACAACTACCTACACATTCACTAGTAACTACAACTGGTAACTACAACTACCTACACATTCACTAGTAACTACAACTACCTACACATTCACTAGTAACTACAACTACCTACACATTCACTGGTAACTACAACTACCTACACATTCATCGGTACCTACTTGAAGTCTTTGTCTTTTCTGCACTGGGTGACCCTTGTCCTGGGTCAGCACTGAGGGAAGTTCCGGCTTGGAATTATGGGGTACCGTCCGCTTTTTCTGCCAACTTGGGGCACATTGGGTGCACTGGGCATTGCACGTGGTGCACGTTGTATCCACTAAGGGTCCTGACGCCCTGATTACTTACTGTCTTGCAAAGCCTGGCCTCACTGTGTACAAATGAAACTGTCACAAAAACCCAAAATGAGGAGCAAGAACTGTTGCTATAAAACCAGCTCTTGATTTTCACATGCTATAACATAGTACGAACTAGCGCAGCCTTCTAGAGTTTACCCAGCTCCCTGCTCCTGTTCAGCGCCTAGTACACTGTGCCCAAAGTGTTCATGGTTTCAAGGGTACCTACTGTCTTTACTAAGATATCCAGTCAGTGAAGAATTACCAAATCTCTTTGCGTACCAGACAGGTCTGGGGGTTCTGGAGGTTGAAGGACGCTCTGCAGGCTTGGCTCAGCTGAGGCGTGTACACAAATCTACAGGAGGTCACCTGGCTGAGCTGTTTGAGGTGGTCTTGATGGCCATGCTGCTATGGTCTGTGATGTGCTGCCGTAATAGTCCTATACCAAGTGGATCATGTGAACCTACTACGAGATGCTATGTTCCCCTGCTGTGGCCCACTTAGATAGGACAAGCGGGCTTCAGTAAAACATGGTTCTGACCTTCAACCACCTACCTCTCTTCCAGGACATTACGTACTTATTAAACTTGAAACACCTGTTGCAGATTCTCCGAAGGGTAAGGTGGTTGAAGTGGATGCAAGATGGCCTCTATCAACCGGTCACAGGCATTGATGCAAGTGGTCTACAAAATGTATGCCCGCCTCTAAATAAAAGTGGAACCCAAACAGTCGTTGCTGAATGTTTCACCACATAATACAGCCGTTTTCTCCAGGGTCATTATGCCTGCCACCAAAGGTTCCATTACATTTTTTATTTATTTATTTATTTTAACGATTTATAAAGCGCCTGGTGACCCGAGGGCATCCCCGCGCTATGAGGAATGTTATCCAGATGAAGGGAAGAAAAGAGGGGGAAGACGTTATTTAGGGAATAGAAGGGTTTTCATTTTTTTTCTGAAGGCCAAATAATTGGATTCCAATCTGAGGGTACGTGGGAGGGAGTTCCATCCAATGGAGGCTTTCACGGAGAAGCGTCGACCTCCCGTACGTGTCTTTTTAAATTTGGGAATGTTGGCTAGGTGCTCATTCTCGGACCGCAGGGATCTAGGTGCTTTATAGGGAGTGACCAGGTCGCTGAGGATCGAAGGGCCAACTCCATTGATCAATTTGTATGCCGTGCACATGGCTTTGAATTCCACCCTTTGGCGCACAGGGAGCCAGTGCAAGGCCCTGATGGCAGGTTTCGCTGACACTCTGGATGGAAGGTTCATGAGTAAACGGGCTGCTGCATTCTGGGTTCGTTGAAGTTTCGTCAGTGTGGCCTCAGGGGCTCCCAGATAGACCATGTTACTGTAGTCTAATCTTGACAGTATGAGCCCTTGGACTAGTAGTTTCCTGGAGGCAGGGGGGAGTAGCGGGAGAATCTTGCGGGTGGTGCGCATCAGCCCAAAACAGGTCCCTGCAGTTTTGGCCGCTTGCGTCTTCATTGAAAGTTCGGGTTCTAGCCATACTCCTAGGGTCTTTATTTCATGTTTCGGGGTGGGAATTTCCCCGAACACGTCTGGCCAGACCGCTGGGGGGATGGTCACCCATTGCTTTCCCATGAGCATCACTTCGGTTTTTGGGCTGTAAACACAACTTTGAAAGAAGGTGCTTCCCTTAGCTGGAATAGAGTGAAGATATTGATGTTCACAAATACTAGCAGTGACAGGTCCCGGACTTGGCTATCATCAACAGTTCAAAAGAAACACACCTGACGAAATCTTCAGGGCCTGATTGTGCATATTTGTGTACGACGCATATTAATTACAGATGCTGACATCACCTGCACTTTTTTTCCCTTCAAATGCCTTTGATGTAAATATAGCTGCATGACCATATTTATTTAGCAATCTGACCAGGTGTTTTTGTAGCAGGCCTAAAGTAGCCTGAAATAGCTTTTCTGTTTTGCAACAGTTAGGCCACAAACTATGGAGGGCAGCCAGCAAGGATCTTAAAATTGTGCTGGAAAATCCAGTCAAACAGACCGAAGCGGTTTCTGCTGTATACAGTTGTCAGCATGCAATGTTTATGGACATCTGTTCATGTGTTAAGGTGAAAATACCGGCTGATTCCGGTTACATTTCAGAACTGGCCCTTCCCTGTGGAGTCTGAGCTTTTTTTTGTGTAAAACCGATTTCACCTTCTTTTGTCTTCATGAGGGAAATACACCATAGAAAGATACAAAAATCCAACCAGTAGATAAGTTTTGCAACTGGTCAACTGTAATTTCCACCTATAGCGTGGTGTGTATGGTGTTCAGTGCTGTACAATTCAAATATCTCTTAAGTGCTGGTTGTTGTGGTTACCCCTGGAATTTATTTTATCACTAGTACAGCAGGTCTTAACCTTTTAACTTTTGTGGGACACCACGGATTCACTACTGGAAGTTGTGGATCCCAACTTAAAAGATTTCTGTTTAAACCTTGTAGGAAATGGAGATTTTGATTGAGGGCGGTGAAAACCCTTCTCAAGCAATATTTTGGGGGGTGAAACTGCTAAGAGAGAGTAAAGTCCAACCTCAAAACAATACACAAAAATGCAGAAACTAGTATACATTAAACAAATAAGCAATTATGCACAAAAATCAGGGAAGGTTGGAGCTTTCCAAAATGTTGTTTTATTTCTAAAAGATAACGTGGTATGCTAGAACCTAACATATTCCTTTGTTTTTTGGTCCTAATGCATGCTCGGTTTGTCAGTGTACACCCGTGCCATGCTTCAATTGAAGCCAACAATCATCCATACTAAATTCTGCTTGCGCTATTCCCACAAATCTAGCTCGGGATACTAACTTCTTAGACTCCAATTCTTTCACGTTTACTGAACACTTTTTATTTTATTTTAGAGTTTGCCTTTCTTTTTACTTTGTCAATCTTCTAATATTATTTAATATACTAAACTGTTGCCGTCACCATGGTGTCAACGCCACCCTGGGGGGACCACGGATTGAGAGCCACTACTCTAATCTCAACAGCCTTGGTTTAGATCCAGTTACCTGAAAGTTGCGCACACATCTATGCAGTCGGCTAAAACCCATAGAGCTATCTAGCCAGTCCTGTGGCGCCTTCGCCGAATCTTGGCTTGCAGCCCATCTCCCCGTGTCACCGGTTTGTTATTAAGTCTCATGAGTTAAAGCGTATTATGGGCAACCGTCTCCTTGAGGGGCCGTCGATCCTTCCCTGGAAGTAATAAATGTCACTTAGGAAATCCATTTATTTTCCCTGAGAGGAGCAGCGTTCTGCGGTTACGAAGAGTATGGTTTGGTTTTCTCGAGGTTTCCGGCAGCCTCTGATGCTCACAAGCACCCCCGGGTTTACTTAACGTTGACTTCCTGTAGTTCTGCATTGAGCTGTGCCTGCCTTGGTAAACGGTGCGCGCGGCCCATTCTTGGCGGTGCTTACGCTGGGCTGCTTGAGCCTTTAGGGTTTTCACATCCAGCCGCGCGTGTGCTTGGCTGGAGAATGTGTAATGTGTGGTTTGGTGTAGTGGGTAACCTATAATTGAAGACATCCTTCCACAACAGAATAACCATCACACGGCCATCTTCCAAAACGTGACAGAACAGCACTGAGCAAAATGGACCCCAAAAGCAAATTGCGTGCAACCCACAGACTTTCCACAGCGACCAGCACCAGTGAGCAGATAGTCAACGTTCACTTGAAAAAATGTAACCTTCAGTAGCATCAGTGGCAGCTGGTCTTGACCGGTTGAGGTTCTGTTTTTTCAGCCTTTATGGTACTGTGCCAGTGAAGGCTCTTGCAGTACTCTTAGTCGGTCAGTAGAGTGTGTGTTTGGAATCCCTGGTTTGATGGGTGATCCTCCCATTGTCTGGTTGAGTCTATTGCCATTTTGCATCCGCTTACTCTTGGTTGGGTGGGGTCTGAGTGGGTTTACAACCTCAAGCTGCTCACACTTGCTACAAGGATTTTTTTTCTCTAGATTGGTCGAATCAACATGGCGGGCATCCTGTTTGTAACTAGGTTACTTTTTTTTTTTTTTTGTCAGTCAAAGCTTATATTTTTGGTTAAAAACCATAAAAAGACAATTTACAATTTCATAGTCTAATAAAGAAGAAGAGTTAAAAACTTTAAAAAGTCACAATAAAAACTGTATCATAAAATGTACAAAAGGATAATAAAAACAATACGGAACAGTACACCCATCTCATAGTAACAGATAAAGAATAGTAGATAGGGTAACTAGGTTACTAGTGCGTGCACCTTCAGTGTTCTGCACCCAGCCTTAGGCTTGGGTTGAGAGCAGTGCACACGTGTTTCCCTATATTAGCCTCATGCTCCCTCTTACCGTCTGCTATACTCCTTTGAAATATTGAGGTAATAGGACCCATTAATATGTAATTTTGTGTTTTAATGGTACAACTGTGACTTGCTCCTTAAATTTTACATTTAGTGTGCTATTCTGTGGTGCTCTTTTCTTCAAGTGTTAGGTTGTGTGTTGGAAGTATGCAGATCCTTGTGTTTAGAAGTGCATGTTTTTCGCAGTGGGCACCAGAAACTACACTACATAATAACATGTTGGCACTGAAAGTGCCTGAAGTGAGTGCTGAATGTAGGTCTGCATCATTTTATTTTCCAAAGCATAGCTATTCATATTGCTATTTACCTGCTGGCTTTGCCATGCACTGACAAAGGCATTAGGTCTGAGTTTAATGTGCTATTCCATGCATAGCGTGTACTATTTGTGAGATGTCTTTCTGCCACATCTCTTGTGCTGCCTATTCATGTTCATTGTATTGTATTCCTCAAGATTGTGGTGCATGCATTAGCACATAAAGACAGGCCTATTGGCTTTGACATTTCTTGTTACTCTCAGTGATCAAGCAAATATTCCAGCACAAAAATAGGCTTCTACCTAGCAAAAGACACAAGGTTGATGGACGGGATGCAGAACAAATCAGAACATTCACCCCCAGTCAAGAGATCTGGGTTAAGTCATCATTCTTTTACTCACCATGCCACCCCAGTTTAGACCAGGCCATATGCAAATCAGTCTTGACCCTTTGCTCATGGGAACTGTCCAGCCCGAACTGCCAAGCCAGGTATTCCCTGGAAACAAGCATCTTGGGAACGGTTTCGGGGTAACACCCCTCATCAGCCAGGCTAGCTTGAATCCAGTGGCAAGACTGATTTGCACATGGCTGGGTCCAAACTGGGATGGCGTAGTGGGCAAAAGAACAATGGGTTTAACCCAGATCTTTTGACTGGGGGAGAATGTTTGCATTGTCAGCATTACGTCCATCATTTCTTTGCTGTAATGACTTCTACCTAGACTGGCCTACTTGGATGGCCGGATGATATAGGACTACGGTGGCGTGCTTAAGGAAGCGCACTACTGTTGTCATGCTGAATAGTGAGAGGGGATTTAGACTGAAAACACGCATCTCTTTATGTAAATCAATTATAGACTGCAAAAAGCAAGGATTAGCGAAAAGAATGCACCTTTGGATTAAGATTACATTTATGCCTACTTAAAGATTTACTCCTCAGGAATAGGATTCCCTATTTTGTACTTCATAAGACATCCTTTTACTCCAAAAATCCAGAAGCAGGGAATACAACATTTCTACTTCAAAGCCTCCTATGTAGCACTCTGTGTGCCTTTATAGAATGCAACATTTGTCTTGACTCTTTAATATTTAATTGAATTGTGAGAGAAGGTCCAATGCTACATTGGGGTCACTGTAGGTAGCTGTCTTGTGGTGTGACTACTAGAGGGTGGCAACTTGTGACACATTACCTAGTTGGCCTTGTATTAGGGAGCACACAAATGGCAAAATGTAATATTGCACAAGCCTATGAAAATCCATGGAGCAGAGCAGAAAATTTCTGGGTGCAGTTAAGCGGGGCACTGCCTCTCCTTCTAACCGACATACAAATTCTTCATAGCTTGACAATGAAATTCCAGAGAAGGCCTCAGGCAAGCGATCCCCTGATTTTTATCATAGGTCTTGTGAGTTTATCAGGTCTTCCTAGGTGGCGTTAACTTGCACTATAAGGATTCATAACAAGACGTCACCTGTACTGCTTACTCACTGACCTAGAGCAACTTTGCACGTCCCTCGCACATGCAACATGATCTATCGTAGACCTTAAGATCTCAGAGAGGTTGTGTAGAGTAGAAATCCTGTAGACCCATAGACTGGTCTCACCACTACTTGAAGCCACACCCTGTCAAGTTTGTAAAGCACACTTGAAGCAGTTGCAGCCTACTCAGGAGGGGCATCTAGTTACAAAGCGATTTATTGCAGCTTTGTGACAGGCGTGTCAAGTAGTTCCTTTTGATTCGAGAGGGACATCTAGTAAAGTTTTTGGTGGGCTGCAGTCTTGTTAAAGACTTCTTATTGTTTCTGCCGACTGGAGAAGGACATGTATGTAGCTTTGTGAAATAACAGCCCGATTGGCTCTGCCAGGGCTTGTTCATTTTTAGTCACCAATCTCAGGTGGATCAGTAACTAAACAGTGCATGGACGCAAAACGAGGGACTTGGACAGACAGGGTAGCAAAGCAGGGAATGCTGGTACTGGAGAAGCAACAAAAGTGAGGAAAACAACCCAGGAGCACAGAATCACACAGTGAGACAGCAACATAGAGATGAGGGAATCAACACATTGAACCGAGCAATATGGAGACAGTTTAATCACAGAAGCACACAGTAAGATGAAGCACTTTGAGACTGGGGCAGGGGAGCACACAAGGAAGACAGCTGGAAAACACACACTCGTAGATTTGGTAACTATAAAAAGAAAAAAGTTGCAGCAAAAAACTACAGTGTAGGGACAGACTTATGACCGAGAAGTAAAACCCACAAAGGCGGCAAATTAGAAGCGAGCAAATGAGATTGACAATGAGGCCAACCAAAGGTAAACAATGGGTGGGCTCTAAGCCCACTGTAAGCTAACAAAATGTCTAGCAACAGAAAGCACATGCACCGTCTTAGGCGAGATCTAAAGAAACAGGATACCTATTGATGTTCTCGCCAGTATGCCACCTCTCCTTCATAGCAATTTCCTTCCTGTGCGCCCCAACTTCTCTAACAAAGAGGGACACAGGTCAGTTCTCTTCGTACATGCTCCTGAGGTTCAAATATATAATTATGCACTCAATTGTAATTGAAAATCTCCTCCTTGGAAGACATTGATAGCCTGGCCAGTTCTCTTTATGACCTGAAGCGCTGGATGACTCAACACCACCTCAAACATGTCCCCCAGAAAACCGAATTACACCTAATATCATTACCTTGCAGTAACACTCCAGTTAAAACCTGGATAATGGAAATAACCTGCTCAGCTGCAAGCTCTCCATTGTGGATCATCTTTAGCTGTGTTACTCAATTAAAAGTAAATCTGCATACTCGCATTGATGCTTTAGCAAAAATAAACTTGTACTAGATCATACTCCTAAGGAGTTGCACATCTCTATAATACCGCAGAAGGATTTCAGAACTGTACTTCAGTCTCTGGTGGTTCTGCAGGTAGATTAAAGATTCTCCTTACTGATTGGCATTCCCAAAGATCCATCTGGCCCCACTTAGCACGAAGCTCAACTCTGGGACAAAACTAGTTTTTGTCACCAAAAGATTAAAGCATGTCAACCCAATATCGACTGTTCTTAAATGGCTGTCCATAGAAGCTAGAGGTCTGTGTATTATGAAGGCCGGTTTGAACATAGTCATGCTTGGAAAAGTTGCAAAATATCTTGCACAGACACTTTCCATATCAAGAGGCTTCAGCCTGCTACAGCGCATGGATCTCTGTCTGTAACCCTGTCTTCAACCAAGCCACCACTCTCATCAGGCAAATCCCCAAAAATCTGGAACTCCATCCACCAGGCAATAAGGAGAAGCCCCATGGATGACATTTAAAAAAAAAATGAAAGACGCTTCCAATAATGAGCGGAAACTGAAATTACAGCAAAACTGACAACGAGCATTTTACAGTTCGGAAATGAACCCGAGACTTCTAAAATTGTTAAAAAATAAAAACACATTAGTGGGGATATATGCTAAATCCGCACTGGACAAGGGAAATTTGTACTAACTCAATGCATTCAGCACCTGGTGCTTGCCTTGCTCTTACATAAAGCGTTCTGTTGGGTCTGGTTTGCGCTAAGCAAAACGGCAACTAAATTAAAATGCCTGGTAGCTAAATTCGCTTATTCAGAGAAAATGCGTGCTTAAAAGGAGCAAAGCTTTTAGTGGATTGAAAACATTGATACAGTTGCGGTTTGTAAAACACAAGTCGTAAGGGGAGCATGTGCGCCAAGGAGAGGGTGAACTGCGTTCTGCCCGGGGAGCCGTGAAGCCACTGCTGCTAGAACCAGTAAAGGCGTCACTGCTACGCAATTAACAAATCCGGCAGGAAGGAAGGAAGTGTACCCAGCAGCGAAGACTCCTCTCTGACCAGTGTGCCTTGCGGATAACTTATTAACACAGTCCATCTAGTTGGTATGATGGTTCAGTGGCCTCGCTCTCCTGCGAGCATGTGAGGGTACGTGCATACTTGGCTCCTTTCATCTGCGGTGTGGTTGGTTAAATGTGGACCGTTCATTTTTTTTAAAAATAGGAGCACCCACTGATTGTAATGCAAAATAGACAGTGAAGTGTGAGCTGCATAAAGTATAAATCCGGTTACAAATGTCACCGCTCCAGTGACACGCGTGGCCAGCATATATCTGGCCAGTGTTTGTGTGCATCAGGTGGGTAAGCAACTATCCGCCCATTTTACTTTTGGACCGAACCATAGCTTTTATTTTCGGTAAGCAGTGCTGTGCATACGGTAGTATATGTTGTAGACATACACTGATTTATGGTTAAATATCCATAGGCGTCAAAGTTCAGTCTTGCAGGTGGCTCTTCGACCCAACAGATGGTAAGATTACTTTGAGTGGGTTTGGGTTCAAGCATAAGCGTCAGAATACTGCATGTAGCACCAGGGTCAGAATTCAGGTGGCAGACACTGCTTTTTAGTTCTCGCCTCCTAGACTGCACGTGCGCTGTCTGTTGCTAGAAACAATCTCCGTAACAGAAAACTTGCAGCACATTCATTGTTTACCATTGGTTCGTTTCAATACCACTCATTTGCTTGTTTGCTTGTTATTTGTAAGCTTGTGTGGACTTTACCTCCTCTTCAAGAGTTTATCGCTCCCTTGGAGCATGGACTAATTACTTGTGTCCTTCAACTTCTCACTTTTTAGCCACTTTTAATTTTCTTTATTTCAACCCTCCACGAGAGCGTATGCGTTTTTCAGCTGTCTCCCTGGTGCACCCCCAGCCCTTCGTTTTCTGACCACATAAATGCACAGCCCTGTTATATATGTGCAGGCGCGAGTCAAGGTGGCCACTTTAAAAGGCTGCCACACCGCTGCTTCACCAGTCAAGACCACCAAGGCTGAAGTGCCGATTCAGCTGCCTTTTTAAATAACTGACTCGCCTCTTTCCGTGCTAATCTAGCCTGCAAAATTACACTGTTGGACTCCTTTGCTTGTTTTTGTTACTTGTGGGACTAGTGTTTCGGCGGTCCTTCAATCTACTCATTAGTACCCCTCGTAGGGCCTCCAAATACCCCAGTATTCCCAATATTGTCCTTTGCTTTCCTAGTCCATTAACAGTGTCTTGCCCTACTTAAGGGTGCTTTGTTGCACTGCTGCTACTCTGTTACCCCTGGGTTTGCTTCTAGGGTGGCTTCCATCATGTCGAATTCTCATCCATCGAGTATTGTCATGGCTTGTTTGCCCTGGCTTCTTTGCCTTTCATTTCTGAACAAGGGGACACACAGATTTCCTTCAAGCATCTGCAGTCATGGCTTGGAATGAAATGGCTGTTCTTTGAGTAGGGGGAACGAAGGTGCACCTTCCCCCACTTGTGCTTCCCAAAGAGGTCTTTGGAGGTTGCTTTTCTAGACTGGTCCCCTGAATTATATCAAATATTATGTACCTTCGTTTTCATATTGTGTGTGTTACGATGTCTAGTACAGACATGTTCATCTCACCAGACCATCTGATCATTATTTTCTTTTAGCAAATACAAATGATGATGCATTTGTTTTTTGCAACTTTTCCAAGAGCGCAGAAGTTAATGAAAATAAACGAGACCCTCATTTTTTTTAGTACTGTCATCTTGAAGCTTTGCAAATTAATCATCTTTCTTTGACTTTTCAAAGTCCTGTACAGTTTCTTTAAAGCCACGTAGAGCTAAGCGCTCCTGCCTCCATGCTCCATGCTATGCAGGGGGCATGTGCTCTTAATTTGCTACAATGATTGTTCCAGAGGCCTGCCTTTTCCTGTCATTTAATTGTGTTGTGTCTACTGAATTTAATATCCCACCCACTGAGCTTTCTCTTCTCGGCCTGATTTTTTTCCCCCTTCATTCTAGAAGCTAAAATTTTTCACATTCTTGGTTTATACTCTGTCGAAAAGAGCTCTTCTTTCTAAATCCAATGCTAAATAATTTGCCAGAGACCTTGTCTAAATCCCAAAGTATCTGAATGGGCTGTGTGCCAGTTTTTAGGTCTCGCCTGTCGATGCGCATCGAGCTTGCGAGCCTATTGCGGCTTAAACAACCTTTAACTAAGAAGCAAGGAATCGTGGCGATTCCTTGCAGTGCCCGTGACTTTTAAGCTCAATGCGCATGTGCATTGAGCTTAAAAGCGCGTGCACATCAGTTCCCTCAGCCGCAATCGCCGTCTGTTCCCTCAGCCGCATTCCTCCCGACACCTTTTGAAGTGAAGCTTAGCTTCACTTCAAAGGCCCCGGCTTCTTCACACCCACATGCCGCTCTCCCCGCTCCGCCCCCTCCCCTGCCCGCCGTGTGCATTTCTCCTCCACCCCCTCCCCACAGCAATGCCCTCCGTCTTGTTTGTTAATTTCCTCCAACTGCCCATCTCCTTTCAATACGTTTCCATTTAATCGCCTACCTCTCGATGTCCCTCATCCTCATCTCAATTCATCTATCACTCCAGCTATCTCCTCTTACACGTTATACGAATATCTCTCTCTTCACCTCCGTCCCACAATCTCTCATCTCTCTTCCTTTCACCCTCTAATCACGATCGTCTATTCTGTTGCTCTCCCCTCGCTAGCCCTCTCCCCCACCTATTAATCTTTTCTGTTTTCTACGCATTTTCACCCTCTTACGTCTTCCTTTTCTCCCTCGTGCTTCCTTCATCTTTCCTTCTCTAACCATTTTCCTCGTCCGCCTCCCGCCATCTCTATACACCTCTCCCCTTCTGTGACCGTCACTCTCCTTCCCTGCATCTCCGTCGCTCTAAGCACCCCTATATCTCAGCCCTCTTACCCCCGTCGCACCTATTTAATCTCTAACTTCTGTCATGTCTCCCCAGTACCCATCTACTCCTGTTGGGTCACCTCGTGCTCTTCTCCTCTGTCCCACATGTCCTTTCATTTTCCCTCTCGCAATCCCATTTTACAGCTGCTCTTCTGATGTGTTCTCTCCATTGCTGCATGTTTCCTCTTTCTACTTTTTCCTATTGTCTGTTTCCCTACCCTCGCTCTCCCCAGCCCCCGCCTCCATTTGTCTCCGCTCACTCTCTATCCATTTCTCTGCACGTTTCCATCTCCCGGTTAAATAATAATTTATTGGCAAGACAAATCAGCTAGACATTCACGGAAGAGAACAGGACGAGCTGCCAGCCCTCAAGCCCTCGACCCTGTTCAATATGCCCTGTTCAGTGACGAGGGAAGGCACATGCTGAGGTGCCATTTCTGACAGGGTGGAAATAAGCCGTTCTGCAGGCCTGTGCGCGTTTCCCTCAGGGGAAAGAGTCCGAGTTTTTGTGCCGCGCTATGTTGCCGTTTGTGGGAGACGTTCGCTTGCTGTGGAGCACGATGCCATGGTGTAAATCTACATGATGTCACCCCGTCCTTCCGAATCCCCCCCCCCTCACCAGTTTCTCACAACTCAGGGATAGTCGTAGAAATTGAGTTCAAGGGGTACCCCAGCCTGTCCCAGCCTCCCCCTGCAGGAGCCTGCGCTACGCCCCTGGCTCCATACGATTTTTTTGCTACTCGCAATCACTCACCCTCACTCACCCTCACCCTCACTCACCCTCACTCACCCTCACTCACCCTCACTCACCCTCACTCACCCTCACTCACCCTCACTCACCCTCACTCACCCTCACTCACCCTCAACGCCTCAACCTCACTCACTCTCAACCCCTCACCCTCACTCACCCTCAACACCTCACCCTCACCCTCACTCACCCTCAACCGTTCACCCTCAACCCCTCACTCACCCTCACTCTCACTCACCCTCACTTACCCTCAACCCCTCTACCTCACCCTCACTCACCCTCACTTACCCTCAACCCCTCAGCCTCACCCTCACCCTCACTCACCCTCAACTCCTCACCCTCACTCACCCTCAACACCTCACCCTCACTCACCCTCACCCTCCCTCAACCCCTCACCCTCACTCACCCTCATCCCCTCAGCCTCACCCACCCTCACTCACCCTCACTCACCCTCACTCACCCTCACTCACACTCACACTCACTCACCCCCACTCACCCCCACTCACCCCCACTCACCCCCACTCACCCCCACTCACCCCCACTCACCCCCACTCACCCTCACTCACCCTCACTCACCCTCACTCACCCTCACTCACCCTCACTCACCCTCACTCACCCTCACCCACACTCACCCTCAACACCTCACCCCCTTACCCTCAATCACCCTCACCCTCACTCACCCTCAACCCCTCACCCACCCTCAACCCCTCATCCTCACTCACCCTCAACCCCTCATCCTCACTCACCCTCAACCCCTCATCCTCACTCACCCTCAACCCCTCACCCTCACTCACCCTCAACCCCTCACCCTCACTCACCCTCAACCCCTCACCCTCACTCAGCCTCACCCTCACTCACCCTCAACCCCTCACCCTCACCCTCACCCAGCCTCAACCCCTTACCCTCAATCACCCTCACCCTCAACCCCTCACCCTCACTCACCCTCAACCCCTCATCCTCACTCACCCTCAACCCCTCATCCTCACTCACCCTCAACCCCTCACCCTCACTCACCCTCAACCCCTCACCCTCACTCACCCTCACTCAGCCTCACCCTCACTCACCCTCACTCACCCTCACTCACCCTCACTCACCCTCAATGCCTCACCCTCACTCTCAACCCCTCACCCTCACTCACCCTCACTTACCCTCAACCCCTCAGCCTCACCCTCACCCTCACTCACCCTCAACACCTCACCCTCACCCACCCGTTCACCCTCAACCCCTCACTCACCCTCACTCACCCTCACTTACCCTCAACCCCTCAGCCTCACCTTCACTCACCCTCACTTACCCTCAACCCCTCAGCCTCACCCTCACCCTCACTCACCCTCAACCCCTCACCCTCACTCATCCTCACCCTCACTCACCCACAACCCCTCACACTCACTCACCCTCACTCACCCTCAACTCCTCACCCTCACTCACCCTCAACACCTCAGCCTCACCCTCACTCACCCTCAACGCCTCACCCTCAACGCCTCACCCTCACTCACCCTCAACCCCTCACCCTCAACCCCTCACCCTCAACCCCTCACCCTCATCCCCTCACCCTCACTCACCCTCACAACACATATTGTGTTACAATAGGTGTCACATTTGCGGAAGATAAAACTATCTAGAGATGTAGCATAACGACCAGAGCTGCCATATAAGTCACGTAAATACTAAACATGTTGCATTCCAAATGCTATAGGTGTCACATTTGCAAAAGTTATAACTATTGGCATTGTAAATGACAAAGCCATCAATATAGCAATTTTAACATCGCAAAAAAAAAAAATTATGTCATTTACAAGACCAATAACTACAACTTTTCTAATGCGATACTTATTGCATTCCAACACCACTCACACACGCAACGTCACTCACACACGCAACGCCACTCACACACGCAACGCCACTCACACACGCAACGCCACTCACACACGCAACGCCACTCACACACGCTACGCCACTCACATATGCAACGCCACTCACACACGCAACGCCACTCACACACGCCACTCATCCACGCAACGCCACTCACACACGCAACGCCACTCACACACGCAACGCCACTCACACACGCAACGCCACTCACACACGCTACGCCACTCACACACGCTACGCCACTCACACACGCTACGCCACTCACACACGCTACGCCACTCACATACGCAACGCCACTCACATACGCAACGCCACTCACACACGCAATGCCACTCACACACGCCACTCATCCACGCAACGCCACTCATCCACCCAACGCTACTCATCCACGCAACGCCACTCTTCCATTTGCAAAAAGAAAAATGTCTAACTATTCTATTGCGAGACCTATTGCATTTCCAATGCTTGTTTTTTCTTTCTTTCATGCGCATATTATTATTCCAGCTTTAGTTTCTGTGGAGTGCAATTGGAGAACATTTCCTCTGCCAGCAGTGTCCAAGGCCAGAACAGGAAGGCCTCTTAACAAAAATACCCCCCCTCCACCCCCAGTTCTAAAAAGACCCTACACAAAGTAAATCTTTCCTTTACTTGGATGTTTGCCCACTGTGTATTACAAATAACCCTTCTGTGTTTAAAAATATGTAACCGATATTTGTTTTGATACAATGAAATTCCAAATTCCTTTTAGAAATGATCTACCTACATCACTTATCGTAGATATACTGATTAAAAAGACAGTTGTTTAGGACAAAGTGTGCTACGAGACCAGGTTGATGTGGGATGTGATTTTTTTTTTTTACATACACGCCAGAATATTAAGTCGTGAATTGTTGATTATGCTCCAGTTTCTCCAATATCTACAGTTAGAGCATATCTTTTAGTCTTTTATTATGAAATCCATCACTATCAAAAAGCAATGTTTCTGCGTATTAAAACCCTTTCCCCCTCCTAACAGAAAATGACGTGGCTCACTACTACATGTTTTCTGTTTTCAAATTGAAATTTGTCCCTTCAACTCCTCGGAATTTTAACGGCTCACCAAGAGATCCTCTGATTGCTAAATTCACTTGTTAAACCGCAACCCAATTGGTGTGCATCGTTCATCCATTAAGGTTCACGTTCAGGTCATTTGATTACATTCCGTCTCATAAGGGCTTCATATTTGTTTGCTCTAGGCACATGGATCTCTATTCCTATATTGACGTGCTTTTTATAGTACTATCTCCATTATTATCTTTATCGTTCGTAAACTTGTACCTATATAAAATATAAGATCACAGAGAGACACTTCATGTGTATATCTTCCCTTAATCCTCAATTCCATCTATCGTTTACCTGCACCTCTTGGTTCCAGGCATGCTCCACCAACACCGAGTGCAAAACTCTTAATGTGTAAAAAAAAGTCCTCCATTCCCTCTGACATTTTTTTGGTCTTGTGCACTTGACAATTTTGGCTCAGAAGGTACCCTTCATAATGCTGCGTTGCCTCATAGACATTAGTGTTTGTTTCAAGACTCCCAGCCGTTTTAGTCCTCTTCACAGAAGAAAACATTTTCCATTCTACAATCCGTGTCTCACCAAGGGTATGAGTTGCTACAGCACGCGAGTGCACTACTGTGCTCGCCTGTGTAGTGATTTATATGCTTCAGAGTCTTATTCAGTAGCTTGAGAACCGTAAATGACCGCTTCGTTTTTGAAGATCCCACTGCTGAGTATAGTCTTGGGAATAAATCATCCATTGGTCCAAATAAGGCTATAACTTGATGATTTACTACAGTTAAATAGTACTTTCATTATAGACTTCTGGCGCACTGCGTGGCAGGGGAGGTTTCTATTTCTTATTATTTTAAATGTAGCCCTTGTGTTCAACGTTTTAGGTGCACGTCCCTTACAGTCCATCCGTGCCTTGGTCGCGTCTCCGTTTCCCAGTGACACACCGCGCAGGGCAGCTCTGGATGCTGATGCGAGAGGCCAGCTGGGAGGCGCGCTGCTCGTCTTCCTGCTCGTGCTGACTCGGAGAGAAAACTTGTTTTCATTGGGAGAGAGGCCTTCAAAGACCCGGTCACTGCGCCTCTCCGAGTGTTTAGCTTGGGATAAAATGGGCGCAGTGTTGTGGTGATGACAGTAGGGGGTCAGCGCTTGGAGCAGGCCTTTCTCCTACGCACAATGCTCCTTTCTGCTGCTGCCAAGAAGGCAAAGGCGCAACGAAGCTGCCAATAGCATCCGCTCTGACCCGAAAAAGTATTTTGACGTCCTGTTACCAGAGGCTCCTCGGCTCCATGGCGCAGCGCCCCCTCCTTGGCGCTCATTAGGGTTCTGGCTCCGGGTAACGGAGCAGCGGTTCGCCAAGCAGCCCCGTTTCTAGGAGCCTGGGTCGGGGATGGGGGCACGAATCCTGGCTCCGAGGAGGCACCGCGCCTGACTACTTGAGAGTGGGCCAGAAGAAAGGTTAGTGCGTCCTCTGCTGTGGCCCAGTTCACCTTTTTTTCTTTATTTTTTCTGTTTGAAACGCACTGCCCTTGTATCAACAGCCTTCAGCAGGTCATGGGCTTAAGAACGGGTATGGGCTGGATTTTTGGCGTTCGCTGCTTGTCCTTCACTCCTCGATATGGACCCGCGAGACAGTAAACCCACAAGTCGCACTCCTAATCTTGATAGAAAACTCAACTAAGAGACTGAGCAAAAAGGATTTTTAAATCAAAATGGAGGCAGTCTAGTTGCGAGCTAATACTCCTATGGTGGCTGGGAGATGGCTGCACCTGGCTTGGACTGGCACTGGATTACAGCCACTCCTGAGATGAAAAATGCATCCCGATTTGTCCACCACTGTTCAAGGAATGCAAAAACCCTCTACCAGGTTGGTTTGCGGTTTCCATTCCTGGCCTCAACTTTACGAGAAAGTTGTAAATTGGTACTTTAGTTCTGTTCATACAGTTGAAGTTAAGCAAGGCTAGAACGACCAGAATGCAATATATTTTATTAATGACTGGCCAGCACTGTAATCCTGGCATTACCAGTGCCATCAAGTCGCAGCATTGTCAGAGCTTTCATTATGCGCTAAAACATAATTCCAGTGGTTGTCTGAAGGGTTGCACATGTCCGGGCTCTCCGCTGGATTATCTGAATATGGGCCTACCCACCCCCAGGGCCCTTTCCACGTCCAAACCCATCTTGAGTGATCGAAGGCCACAATGGTAGTTATCATTGTGAACGATAAAGGCCCACCGCAGTGGGCTACTGTTAAGTGCCGTGGTAATTCACTGCACTGCACGCGGTAGGTCATGATGGAGGTACCCTGGAGGCGCGTGGGAGTTATGTATTATACACAGGCCTCTGCTAATATACAAAGGCTCAGGTCTCATCTTCTGGTAGTATCACCAGTCAAGCGCCAAGAAACCTTGGTTGAACACATGCTTTATATGTATCTGTTACACAACATTAGAGAAGGCGGCAATCCTGGGTGCAAATTGGGAACTTAGCAAATAACTGAGTCACTGAATATAGTATTTACCAGGTGTATAGTTTTTCCATCAGTTACACATTTATCCTTGTAACTGGGAAACTTGCACTAATTCAGGTTTAACCTGCTATAAGGTGTGCAAATTGTGCGATATTTGGTCTGGGTTTACTTGGCAATAATCATGCCGCCAAAAACCCTTGGGGTGCACTTGGCACCTGATTTGGAACGCTTCACCCTGCAGCTAAATCTGGATTTGCAGCCCACTACGAACTGAAGGCATAAGAATTAATCCTGCTTGTTCCATTTGAGGTGCATTTGCGCAGATTGGTTGTGGTAGGTCATTATTCTGTGACAGGGTACACTGCCTGCCTGGCTGAGATATTGGAGGTGCCAAGGAGCCTTCCACTGCACTCACGGTGTCTGCATGCCTGACTGAGGTGCATTGGAGGTGCCTAGGAGCATTCCACTACACTCGCTGTGTCTGCATGTCTGGCTGAGGTGCATTGGAGGCGTCTAGGAGCCTTCCACTACACTCGCTGTGTCTGCATGTCTGGCTGAGGTGCATTGGATTTGCCGAGGAGCCTTCCACTACACTCACGGTGTCTGCATATCTGGCTGAGGTGCATTGGATTTGCCGAGGAGCCTTCCACTACACTCACGGTGTCTGCATGCCTGACTGAGGTGCAGAGGAGCCTTCCACTACACTCAGTTTCTGCATGCCTGACTGAGGTGCAGAGGAGCCTTCCACTACACTCAGTGTCTGCATGCCTGGCTGAGGTGCATTGAATTTGCCGAGGAGCCTTCCACTACACTCACGGTGTCTGCATGCCTGATTGAGGTGCATTGGAGGCGCCTAGGAGCCTTCCACTACACTCGCGGTGTCTGCATGCCTGGCCGAGGTGCCGAGGAGCCTTCCACTACACTCACGGTGTCTACATGTCATGGCTGAGGGGCATTGGAGGTGCCTAGCAGCCTTCCACTACACTCTCGGTGTCCGCATGCCTGGCTGAGGTGCATTGGAGGTGCCTTGGAGCCTTCCACTACACTCACGGTGTCTGCATGAATGGAGTTAAATTGTGTTTGTTCCCTCTGCTGTGACGTGGCACTCTGCATGTCATGGCTGAGGGGCATTGGAGGTGCCTAGTAGCCTTCCACTATAGTCTTGGTGTCTGCATGCACGGAGTTAGGTTGTGACACTTCACTGTGTTGTCACGCATGCGCCATGTCCCAGCTGAGGTTCATTGCAGTTAAGTGACGCTTCTAGTACATGACGCTCTTTCCTGTTGGGAGCGAGGCGCATTGATTGCTTCTCAGAGCTGATGTACAGCGCCCCGCTCCCTGCACGCAGAGGATGCGCACTGCACGGTGTTACTGAGATGCGTGGGGCCTTCCACTGCACTAGGGGACGGCTAATATTTGAGGGCGGGGTTGTGGTGCACTAGATGTTGACTAGTGAGCTTCCATGACGGAAGTGCATTGAATCCGCCCTTGGCACTATGAAATGCCTCTTCCTATCAAGATTGAATGAAGGAGAACGTTTGTTAAGTACAGGGCTGCTCCGAAGTGTACCACGGAGCCCGCTGAGGTGTGTTTTCTCTGTGAGTCTGACGTTCGCCCAGGTTAGTCGGGCCTCTCCCCCAGCCATAATTACCACGTCATACACTGAAGAAATATTAAAAGCAAAGCAGATTGAAAGGTTCAGCCCTGGGCCGTGGTTCACCAGCCTGCGGCCGCCCTGTAATCCAATCCTATTCTCTTTCCACCTCTCTCACTTAAAGGCGTAAATCCATTCAGGGGATTTTTAGGGAATCATTCGGAAATCACCCATTTTCACAGCATTGTGAGCTGTAAAGAGGAGATTTGAGTGACGAGAGCAGGATATGACTCTTGTAGGATTGATCTGCGTGCTGCCACTTGATTAGTTCGAGCTTTCAATGCAGTGAGTGAATCTAGCTCAACTCCGAGTCGTGTCTCTTTGGGATCACGTGTTAGTCAGCGCTCAGCCGAAAGCACTTCTTTTTAAAGCTCGAGTGATCAGCTTTTGCTTGTTAAAGATTTGAGGCTTCTAAGTAAGTAATGTTACCTTTTTTTCTGTAGCACGTCACGGCACACTCAGTCCCTCTGTGAGCTCTGTAAAGAAAAGATGTTTCTATTTCCAAATTGAATACTGTTGAATTTCCTGGTGTCAGATGGACGGATGGCTCACAACCTTCAGATCCCCGCATGTTTGTTTCAGCAGCGAGTGACCCGTCCAGCCTTTATGCAAGAACCTGGAAGGGGCAGTGTGTGGAACGAGTGAGGCCCCAATGAGCAAACATGTTAAAGGGCTCGGAGTGCCTTCAAAGGGAACCACAGGGCGTGGGCCAAGCAGTGGGGCGTGAGGTGAAAGTGAGAATATTTGAGGCGATTGACCGAAAATGTGTGGACATTTTTGTATTTGTGTTGTATTTTTATATCAGAGTAGCAACAGGCTAGGAATGTGGGTTTTCACCAGCGCCTAGGATGTACTCCTCGTGGGGGCACTCTGGACCATGGGAGGTGAGGGTTCTATGTTCATGATGTCCTGTACATCTGCTAAAGTGAGGCCTCTTGACACTGGAAGTAGAGGAGGTGGGACTGCATGAGATGAGTGTGATTTAAGGAAACGCAGATCGTTAATGCTTTCTTACAGCATCTTTTGATGTTGATGGGATGCTTATTCCAGTGGAGCGTGGCCGGTGCAGAGAATGCACGATTCACAGCAGGCTTTCTAAAACCGTGCTAGGTAGGCATCCGCTACGCATAGGCTGCCGTTAAGATGACAGTGGGAGGTCAAGGTAAACCCAGAAAGCTTGGTTTGTAGATGGTGGGAGGATTGGGCAAATAAGCCGGATGCCTTTGTTTGGGTTTGTGGGCGACATGGAGTTAGGGTGCTGAGCTAAGTGCTGGGGTTGGAGCATATAAACGAGATTCATTTGACGCATTGGAGGGAAATAACGCGATCTTTGACCATACACGATAGTTCATTGGTTGTAAGTCAGTGCTGGGAAGTGAGTAAGGCTCCATGGTGGTTTGAGTTGCTGATGGGAGAATAATTTTTGGTTGCCTTTTAGTGCGGTGGAATACGTGAAAGCCCTTGAAGTGTGTGAGGTGGTGTTTGTGGAATAGATGAGACCCCATTGGAATCTAGAAAGCCACTGATGTGAGAGGAAGGAATATACCAGCGAGCTTCGAGAATGTCCATGTGAGCAATACGTACATAACACTCAACATAAACTTGAACCTATTTGGTAGACGGCGTATGGGAGACATCCTTTACATCGCATGCAGTTACAACGCAAGTCGTTATAATGACTTGCTGTAGGGGGCAGAAGGTGTTGGATTAAAACTCCAACACCGTCCCTACTGTTGTACAGACTTGAGTTGGAATAGTAAATTGTACTATTCCAACATCCAGCACCCCCTACAGCAAGTCATTATAACGACTTGCGCTGTAGTATGCGATGTAACAACGCAGTCATTGTAACAACCGCATTGTAATGGCACGCGATATATCACATGCTAGGTAAAATTTTATATTCATGGCATATAGCAGCCAAAAGCAGGTGTTACCGTAGCTTCAGCTGAAAAGCTACATTTTCATTTCTGTATATATATTCTCAAAAGTGTTATGTTTTTTTCCCTCTGTGTGCCTATTACTTGTTTTTTTTAGATGAATAACTTGCCTTGAGGTACATTGAACCTGTCTCTAAACGTCTATTTTTCTCTTCCTTCCAGGCCTGAAAAAAATTAGACTTCTGCGGTCAGAAACATCTGGAAATGGTGATGACCAGAGGTGCATGATCTGCTAGTCTTGGGATCTTAACTGGTGTGATATTACAAAATATTTCAAGAATTTCTGGCTGTTTCACACCTTCAAACTTCCTTTTCTAAGACTGAGCTAAAAAATACAGCCAACCCAAAATGCCGATCCTGAAGCAACTAGTGGCCAATTCGGCCAGTACCAAGCGCCGGTCTCGCGTCGACCTGACAGCCGAGATGATCAGTGCCCCACTGGGAGACTTCCGCCACACCATGCATGTGGGGAGGGCAGGTGATGCCTTTGGGGACACCTCTTTCCTGAGCAGCAAAGGGGACGATGCAGAGCCTGAGGAACCAGACCCCAAGCCCGGCCTGCTCTCGCGCAAGTTTCGTAGCAGCAGCAAGCGTTCGCAGTCTGTGACCCGCAGTGACCGACGCGATATGCTAGGCTCCCTGAGGGACTCTGCTCTCTTCGTCAAGAATGCTGTATCGCTGCCCCAACTCAATGAGAAGGATGCTGAGAAGGGAAAGAGCAAAATGCCCAAAAGTTTGTCTTCGAGCCCAGTCAAGAAGATTGTGGAGGAAAAGCAATCCAATGGGGCATCTGGGCACGAGAAGCAATCCAATGGGGCATCAGCGCATGCAGCCAGTCGTACCCCAGACCCCATCCGACAAGAGCGGGAATTTGGGGAGCCTACAGACTTGCCTGTGACTATTCCTAAAAGCAGCTATGGCATGAAGCATGCTGAATCCATCATGTCCTTCCATGTTGACCTTGGACCTTCTATGCTCGGTGACATCTTGGGCATAATGGATAAGAGCGAGTGGGATCTAGATGACCTGGACTTGCACTGTGATGACGACAACCATGACGGCATTGATTCCAAGGGAAGGTTCTGCACTACTTCCACTGTGGTGCCCCAACATCAGAGCCTGGTTGGAAAGCCCAGGGAGGAGCACCCTGCATTTGTGGATCGCAGTAGGGGCTCCGCCTACAGCCCCGGGCCTGGCCACAGCATTGGCAGTCACATGACTAGGGACAGCAGTTCTGTATCCAGCCGCACTTCAGGGGCCCCTGATGACCGGCATTGGGATGCGCCAGTTCGGAGGGACAACAACGTCACCAAAAGGGCACCAGTAAAACGTATGGAGAAAGATCTCTCTTTTATGGACGAAGAAGATGATGAAATTAGAGTTTAAAGAAAAAAAGAACTTTTTTTCTAGTGTACATATCTATTTTTCTTTAATTGATTTTATTTTCTTGGTCCCACTGTACTTTCCAACTTGGATACATGCCTCTGTCCGGTGATGAAACAACGAATTCAGTGGTTTTAGGCCCATGCTTGAGACTCGAACATTACTTTCTGCTTATTTGATATTTTTTGTGTATCTTAAAGAATATTTGCTGCTTAAACTGGAAGCAGGTAGAGGGGAGACACTGCCGTGGGCGAACAGGGACACGATGAAACAAAATACAGTCTAGTATATGTATATTTTATTTCATTTGTATCCGCTTAGCTTAATTTTTTATTATTCTTGACCCATTCCTGTATGTGTTTTGCAGCTTTCTGGCAGCCAAAGGTTTATGCTGGAACAAAACCCGCTCTTGACAAGACTAACTGGTGCATTTTTTTAGCATCTTTTTTTTGTTGTGTGCTTCAAGTTCCCCTTTGGCTTGGTTCCCCTATAGGTTCTACCACATGCAAGCGGAATAACCATCTCTTAACAAGGGGATAGGGGGGCCTTATCCGGCTGACCCTGCCTATTTTCTGTAAACTGAATTCCAGACAGAGTTTGTGGAAGGCTGCCTGATAACTTCTCGAGAAAGTTCTCCAGTACTGCACTCCAGATGTGGGACTGAACTCTGCAAACTGGGAAAAACAAGACTTGTATTTATATAAATATGTATATGTAGCGAAATTACAGAGAACATTGCTGCCCTGTTTCCAAAGAAATTCATATATTTTTCCTGGCAAACGTGTGTGTAATATATATGTATGTGTGTATATATATATATATATATATATTTTAGATTAGCTTGTACAAACTGTTGTATGTGTCCCCCATATACACAATGGAAGATGTGTAATGGGTAAAAATTGATGGTTCTAAAATTCCATCGAGAAGCCATTGTACTATGATGGGAGTTTATAAAGTGCTTTTCCTCACCCTAAGATAGCATAACAACTCGGGAGTATGTACATAGTCAAAAATCAGAGGAAAATGTGCGCGGAGCATTTTGGGTGGAGTGATCGGTCCGAATGACACTACCCATAATAGAATGGTTTGTAAAAGTCACATGAGTCATTAAACAATATTCTGGAAAGGAATATACTAGAATTGCATATTTGTTATATCACATCATCTAACTGAAAATATACATTTCAAAATATTTTTTTTTCCCCTCTTATTGCCACCTTTCCCAAAGGTTAAAAAAACATAATTCTGAGTAATTATGATCTATAGCTGGTGGCAAGTTTAAAAGCATTTGGAAACGAAATAAAGCACAAAGGGTTTTGTAATATGTTTCATAATTTGCGATTTCATTTCACAATTAGCAGTGTTTCGAAGTTGGTAATCCAAATGAACTGTCAAAACCATAGATTGTGACCAGACATTTACCAATATTATTTTTGTAAATTACCCTGGTATCAAAACCTTTTAAACTCAAAATGTGTTCAATAAAATCTTCTGAGATGCTTTTCAAATGTTGTAGACTAACCCATTGAATTACAGTAACAGTGCCTTTAACAATATGAAAACCATTGAAGTATAATGGTGCCAATTTGCAACATTGTGACATAAATCGCTTGCACCATGAAGTACAGAAAATCTGCAATCGTGTACTAGGTTCATTTGATGCCAACCTCGCGAAATGTTCAAACCATACAGCCTCTGTGTTTATAATGCAAACTTGGCTCTCTGGACTGCGGCTGCCGCAATTTCTTTCTCAGCAGTCACCTAGGGCACTCTCAGCCTTGGTGCCAATTGCCCCTAAAAGCAGTGCTCCAGATGAAATTTTAATAGAGAACACTTAAATCAGATTTATTTTTAAAATGGAGTGCAAATAAAAATTTTAAAATATGAACTCATTGTCTGATTACTGCCTTATCCATAAGTGTACGTTTAAATCTAGTTTAAGCGTGCACAGTTTTATACACTACACATTTTAAATAGTTTAAAACTGTTCAAAATTAAAACTGTACTTTGTATATGTTTAAAATGATATAAATACACGTCTACATAAAGGTATGCATGGAACATACAATTGTGAATATTTGAACAGTTTAATATTTAAAAATGCCTAGTACTAAGCTTAGCAAACGACTGACCTCAAGATCAAATATGTCCTCATTGTCAGGACAGCAGAAGGCAGAATGGTCCTTGGTTGTCAGAAATCCTTGTCTTACCACTCTATGGAATTGTACAGCCATACCCCATTGTGCAACCTTCATGTGTATGTATGTATAAATATATATATATATATATATATATATATATTGTGTGTACAGTTTTCATGTGGGGTGAATGCTGGGTGGAATTGCAGTCTGCAAGATTCTGATGAGTGGAGCCTGATTTTGACATCTGTGAGCATCCGGTTATTCTTGTTTGTGCACAGAGTTCTGGCTTCAAATGTAGTCCTCATTGGCAGGGAGGTGCTACCATCGAAGCTGCATCACTGAGAGACCCTCTTTCACCGCATGGAGGCCTTCCCCCAATCTTGGCCACCAGACTCTGAGTAAGGACCCTTCAGCAGCGTACCTTTGTCAGGAGATGTGGCCTATTTTTTTTTTTAATCTGTAACACCAAGAGATCGAGATCAGACTGCGTGATGCCTCACAAAAGCACCAGTGTCTCCGTTTCCTCATCTTTCAAATCTGGGCCTGCTTGGAAATTGGCTGAGCAGCGATTGCTAAATGTTCATGCAGAGTGGACCTTTTCAAGGATAACTCGGCTTCTCCTTCATTTAATGTCCTCTTCAGTAAGACTGGTGAAGATCATGCTGTCCAAACATCCAGGCCTTCCTTCAGCAGTTCTGGCTGCTAAAAAAGGACAAACATTTCTCACAGTGAAAGGTCTGAGGCTTTTTAAGTGTCAACATTGCAGCTAATTCCGTGTTGCTGATGTTCTTAACTTTTAAGGATTCCTGATGTAAACCTGGGACTTGTTAGTACATACTCACCCAAAACCTACAACTCCTTAAATTTGTCACACACTGCCTGCACAGTGCCATAAGACCGAACAAGGCCCAGTCTGTGATGAAGACACTGGTCTTGCTCTGGACTGCCGAGAGGAGTGCAGTACAATGCTAACAGAAGACTGGGTGCCATAAATTGCTAAATATCAGCACCAACACTTTTTTTTCCTTTTTTTTTTTGAGAGAGAGTTTGGCGTTTATACTTCAGTTGTATTTCACAGTTCTAAAGCCCATCCAACGTGAGATATATATATATATATATATATATATATTTTTTTGCCGGTGTGTCTTTGGGGCAGTGGCTGTGTATTGGGTATCAGCATTGTGATCGCACTCAATCCTTGCGACTGTCTCGTCCTAACATTCTCATGCTTTAGCCTGTGGCCGCTCGCATCCCTGTCAAACTAGAGTTGAGCAAAAGCTCTTAAAGGGAATTTTTCACCTGAAAGTGAATTCTTCACTTCTTAAAGTGGCAAATGTCTGAAAACTTCAACTTGACGTATATTAGCGAGTTCCTGAACAGTCTTTTGTCCATGAAAGAATACCAGAAGCTTGCTTAGTGAGCAACCCGCACAGTTTTTATGTCTCTTTGCATCTTGACTCCCTTCTGGGTATCCCTTATTACAGCATCTCTTCGGGAAAAGCCCTGTCGGGGTGATGCAGCAGTTTGTTACTGTGCCATTCTATAATAAAACTCATTTTGGGAGACAATCCAATTGCTTCGTGTTCAAACGAGCAAGAGGATCCCTTATGGACATGGACGCCAGAAAATGAGCGAACCCGCCTATGTCAGAGCTGAAATTGTTGCAAGTTGGCATTGCTCATGAGTTATCAGAGTTTCTAAAGGGCTTGTACATATAACGGTGAGCTTGTCGGTCTAAGCGTGCACATTACGCAGTCTTGGCCCAGTTCTACTGACCTCTCAGTGGCGCCAGACTTTTGGAAAAAAACTTTTGTCCAAAGCAGTCTTTCTGCAAAGGCTGCCTCTCCTGAAGAACATCCTTATGACTCAACCATAATATTTACACACACTATGAACCACTGGCCTCAACAGCTATGTTTATACTGCGATTACTAATTAACTGAGGTATTCTTGGTGGTAGCCTTGCTGAACGTCAGTGCTCACAATGAGCAAGGATAATAAAACACAGTTGTATAACGACTACATATAGATCATCGTCTCTATGATGAAACCGATGGCCAACGACAGTGGGTTCTCGACTGGTGCTGATGGCTTTAAATCCCCTTACTGGCTCACTTCCCCACTTTGCGAGTGTGAGCATGCACACAATGTCTGCCTGCTGCAAACGTGAGTGACACTCAGCAGTGTGGTGGCCTCTTATCTGATGTCCCCGACCATGTTGGTACCTTGCATGTCCATAACCTTTTAACTGTATTGCCACCTCCAAAATTCACCTAAACGTGATAATTGTCCCTGAAGACAGCGATCTAATGCAAAATCAGAGACACTGCAGAGTATGGTCATTTTCCAAAATGAGTGTTCCCTTAAAAAGTATTCTAAACGCCTTCATAATTTTTCTGAGCGGTTTACTCAAAGGTTGAATCAGTAGAGCTAAACGTTACGGTCGCTACTAAGAAGTAATTTATAGTGTCTTATGCACAAGAGGTCTTTTTAGAAAAATAATTTTAACCACATTCCCTCTCGTTCGTTGCCCTTTCCTTGAAGTTTGGGCCTTGGAATTCATTTTAACAAAAGATGCATCGCTCACGGCTATAAGACTGAGGCTGTGCATTGCACTTACTCATCATTATGAGGCACATCCCACAAAAAACCCCTGCCATAGGGTGGCACGGGTTTCAAAATTTCTGGTAAGAAAAAAAATATATTGTTGCATGGGATAGTAGTTTTAGCGGCAGCGAAGTGTAATTAAATACGCAAACACAATTCTTCTTAACAGTACCTTACTGTGGTGGCACCCTCATTTTGCCCATTCATTGAAGACCAGTTGGATTAAAGGGTTATTACTACAGCAGACATAAAATAAGGCAACTCCCCCCTGGTACTCAAAACCAATCGATTCATTCTTCTGATCGGTTGAAAGTACGGTGCAGCTTGGTGATGTATTGAATGCACCTTTTCAGTGTTATTTCTCATATGGTGTAGAATGTTTGAGAGCGTTGAACTCTTCAACCTCTACAACGGCCATTACCTCCTTGTTGGTCTTATTGTCCCAAACCTAGCATGAGTGGGAAAGGAGCCCTCCCCTGAGACAGGTAACCCTCTATTTATTAGGTCTGAACATTACTAATTTCGGATCACTACCTTGAAGTAAGCCTTTCTTCTCTTTCTACAACTGACCCATTCACCAATGTTCATCGCTCTCTCTCCTTCCAAGTGCAACTTTAGCCTCACTCCTTGTGGAGCCGCCTGAACTTTTCTTCCATACTTTTCTACAAGCTCCATTTTTATTTTTGTGTGTTTTAAATGCTCTGGTTACCTATAGTCCGGCTTGGCTGGACATGGGTTTCAGAACTCGCCAGTCTCCACCATTCTGTTGGGACCTGGTGTTTAATATGGTTGAGTTCCACATCTAGTTCCTGGTCTTAATGGGTTCTTGTGAAGCAAGGGGGAGATGTTTCAACTCTACCCTCGGACCCAGCTTCGGTGAGTTCTCTTCCTCCTCAGGAGGTGGCTGTGGCTTTTCCTACTCTAATTCTATAGCCGGGGTGGAAGAAGGGCTGCGTCAGCGGTCCACCGAGAAGCACCCAGGCCGAGTTGCTCATGGAAAGTTGAGGTGCTCTCCCTCTCTTGGTCTCAATTGAGGTTGAAACTCTAAGTCTCTCTGATATTTTTCCTAATATGATGGCGCTTGATGCACACTAAGGTGAGGGTAAACGTGCAAGGGGTGCAGCCTCATGAGATGGTTCACATAGTCATGACATGCTAGAATTCAAAAAACCTAAACTGGAGGTCATACAAGATTTCTATACATATTATGAAATATCTGCTGCATACACTTGTTGACTTTTCACATAATCCTTATAGGTGTTCATTTTAGGGACTGGAAAGACACAAATTAAAACTAAATATTTTGCTTTTTGAATAGACGGTATAATAGACATTGAAAAGAACTTTACTCGGGTCCCTAAAGTTAATTGCAGCCATGCCTCATCCTCGGGTTTCCCGGGACACTGTCCTACCAGATTCCAAAGAGAATTTAAAAGGGGTGCTCAAGCATTTCATTGTGCAATCCTGACAAAGAACTATGTGACCTATCCACATGCCCACTGGATTTGTGCAGCAAGGGAGGCCAAACTAATGCAGCATGCTTGGCTAAATTAGGCTGTAAGAAAAGGCAAATCACGCATCGTAATGTGGCTCATTTTATGATAGTATTGCTTCATTATTTTTTAACATGGTTACACTGTCTGGACAAATATTTCACCGCAGTAGTGCAAGTTTAAGAACCAAATACAGCAATACACTGAAAGATGACCAGTCAACCTTTGCATAGGAACACGTTTTACCATATGTTTCGTAACGTTTGATGCATTTGAGCTACACACATTTTGTTAAAATCTGCAGATTATGCAGCAGGTGAATGATAAAGTGGAAAATTCATGATCAAGCTGAAAACGCAGCAGCCGCATAATCACATTATTCCAGTGGGCCCTGCCTTTACCAATCAAACTGTTGACGGAGTCCAGGCTCTTCAATTGCATCCAGAAGTGTGAGGATGATCATACCTGGTTGGGCACTATAGCACTCATAGGTCACTCTTATCAACCATCACTTTTGATCTTCTTTGGTCCTCCTCCACGGCTTCTGGGTCAACTCTGGCATCCAAGCAGCACCTTTTGAATAAACTGCGGAAGGTAGTCGGCAGGTTTTGGGTTATCGTCTGCCTTTTCTTGTCCTCAAGCTGTTTCAGCCTGAACTCCATGATATTGTCCAGGAGCCCTCAATTTGTAGCCTTACCATGAGGTTCCAAAAGGTTGGTGTCCCCTTTAGTGTCGGAGCTTGCGGCCAGAGAGCTGTTCTGTCTGATAAGTCCCAGTTCCTTTTGCACCAGCAGCCTCCCGAAGGCATGACTACGCCGCTTCTGTGTTGGTGGAGGCCGCCTTCAGCTTTACTTCCGTGCATGGCTGTTCCTGGTTCAAGATGCTTGTTTCTGAACACTGTCCGAGGAGTTTATTCTTTTGATTTGTGGCTCCATCGATTGAGGATCACTCATCTATCTTGTCTGCTAATCCATCACCAAGCATTGTTGAGGAGTCATCTCTCCCCATTTTAGAAGGCCTCTCGTCTCAATTTCTCTTTCGCAGAGGGGTTTCTGATTCTGTTACATCTTCTTTCACATTCCCAAGACCGATAGAGACTTCTGTTCAGTCTTGGACTTGCTGAGAATGACGCTTTGAAAACAGCTATACAGTTAAATCTGAAACAGATGGTTTACTTGTTATGTCGTAGCCACTGTTTTTAATTGATGTAGGGCCATCATGCTGATGTCAATACAAATATAAAATCACCGTGTTGTTGAAAAGTTTGTAGACACTCCAAGAAGAATGACATATATTGGTTTATGGATGGCAGATCATATGCCAAATCAAAAGTGACTAGAAAGCCAAATGCATATACATAGTAATGCCTTTGGGACAAGAGGAATGGAAGTGGGTGGTAGTGGCAGCTTGTCTCTGCCCATCACCAGTTCTAACCACAGGCTTGGCTTTTAACTGCAGGAAGAACTTCTGTAACCCTTGTTCCATCTTGTACTGTGCAATGCTCCTGATTGATGGGTTGTTTTATTTTCTGCCAAGGTGCACCAGGCTAAAAGCAGAGACTGGAGGCCCTGGGCTTCTGACTCTCCGAATGAGGTTTGGCGCCTTTAGCAATGACGTCGGATTCAGACCAGACTCTAGGTTTCATTTTTTGTACAATGTTTCTGTAAAATTAATAATCATAAAATAGTGTAAAAAACGAGAAAATGTGTCTATTTTGACTCATTTGTGGTTTTTGAATGTCTCATAGTGATAATAGAAAGTCCTATCTGAAGTTCCTTTAAAGACAAGTTGATGTGGTCTACTGAGTAATTTGAGTACTTTTGTTCTGTAGGTCCAGGAGGTCTGGGTTCCAGTTCCAGCTTCCCCACTGACATTATGTGATCTGAGGCAAATTGCTTAATTCGATGGTTCCTCTGGACCTGTAACTTTTTCATTAGAAACACATGTAATGCTGGCAGAGAGCGATATACTCCTTCGCAATGGAAACCGTGGCTTCATGAAAGACTTTCTCAGGTCAACCAAAGCCCAGACAAGGTCAATATATCAGACAATCGGAATCTGTGTTCAGGATCATGTTAAAATCCGTTTCAGGATCCGTGTTCAGGATCATGTTAAAATATATCTCCTGTAGCTTATTGTAACACGGTTCCACCACTGAGGCCACTTCCTGGACTTCATAAAATAGAATTGTTAATTCTCTGATTCGCCCCTTAGTCTTGACCTTACAAGTAAGGAAGAGATCAAACCATCATTGGCAAAGCCAAGAAGATCGGGCTTTAATGGAATGTTGTATAGTAATGTGAAGCATTGCAAGTAAGTAGCATGAATATATATATATATGTATTTGTTTAGAAGCAAAGAACCGTAGAATAATAGTGGTGAACGGTAAAAGGTCAGGTGACAGTTGCATTTACCAGCCAGACCTAAAAATCCATGTTGGTTAAAGGCTGCCTACCTCCCACCTGTGTTGCTACCGAAGACAAACAATCTGAATTATCTAGGGATCTAAGACACCTTAATAAAGCATTACACTGTCATCTGTATGCCCCCTAAGGTTCAAACGTAGGCAGCTTAATAAAGAAAAGGACCACGGTTGTGTGGATGTCAAGCACCGTTTTTGTGGGAGCACACCATTTCTGCCAATCCACATATGTGCTTTCAGCTCCCCAGCGTATCCAAAGCACCTCTTGAGGGATGCTCACAATAATTGTTTGGCGACAGCTACCCTGTCAAGCCAGGCCATAAAATGAATCCACTTTCAGCATATTATTTGAGTCAAAGCTCCCCTGACTTCACATTCAATATCTGATTTCCCGAATCTTCCCTGTAACAATTGGTAACTATATATTGATAATGTTGATGCAGACTGTGAATTCCAGTCAAATATTGTGAAGCATACTATTCGTATTCTAATCTGCAGCTCGCTTCGTTACCAAAGCTTGAGAACACCACAACCTAATGGAGAGTACTGGAAGTTACCAAAGATAAGGAAACGAGAAGTCATCTTGTGGGCCCAAACATGCATATTCGTAAGGTGGCTCCAAGCACATTACCTAAAGGCTCATATTTTTTCCAGTCGAGCATTCTGTGCTGGAACTGTATTGCATTAGTTTCCTCAAGAGCTTTTTTGTTATGGTTTAAAGATCATATGATTTGTATTTTTTTACACACTTTGATGTTTTAGCACATTACTTAGGCAGCTGTACATTTCCCCAGGGCCTCTTTTTGCGGTCTCGCTACAGACCTCTCCAGCTGTCTGTCGTGAGACAGTATTGTACACAATACTGCATAGTGCCAATGCTTGCTCAAGACCAGATGATTTCTTTGGCAATCTCATTTGCCTCTCTTTCTGTGTTTGTCCTGCTCATAGGAGTTTTTAGGTCGAGCCTGGCAGCGCATTGCTGCTCTTTGAGGCATACTGTATTCGGTATATGGGCTATTGGGGACTTTGACCACGACCACCACTTTGGTTGATTAGATGGGCTGCTATTTCAAATTCCTTTTCTCTTGTTGGTCGATTTGTGCATCTGTCCCGCCTTTCGGTGCTTGGTTCCCTCCCAGCAGACATCACCAATTGATTTTTTGTGTTGATTGGCCAGCTCTGGCATCTCTTGACTCCTCGCTCGCACACCCTCTCCCATCACGCAAGTGCCACATCCAACCATGCCATTATCTGGAGGGGGAACATTTAGGCCGTTTTAATTAGGCCACGGGCCTGCTGAAGGACTAAGTGGTTCCCAGAGGTAATATCAAGATTAAGCAATACAATAGGTCTTGCATTACTGAAAATTTGATCTATTGCATTTCAAATTAAATTGCAACTCCAACAGCTCAAACTTCCAGAAATGCAAATGCTTGTTTTGTTTCGCCATTTGTCCTGTAACAAACGCATCCGTTTTGTTGGCTGCAAATGTGAAAATAAAGGCATGTTTAAACACCATTTTGCTGCATTTGAGTGCCACTATGTGGTCTCTAGAAAAACTGTAGTGGAAGATAACATCAATCGTAAGAGACATTGGACTAATTTTTTAAAAAAAGCATTAGCAACGCTAATTGGTCTCGCTTTTATGTAAAGATAAGAGGGGTTTTGGCACTGCGGGTGTTTATTTAAACTATTGTGGAAGCTGTAGGAATAAGTGATGACTGTCCTGTGTTGTAGAGGAGCCGGTAAACCGGCCCCAGTCTAGCCACAGTATCACTGAAAAAGGAATTCACTTCCCTGACAAGAATAGAAAGTTGATTGCAGCACCAAGAAGCACTGGGATGCTTCTACCTGATAATTTTGTCTCTGAGCATTTGATCAGTGATGGACTTGACTTCTAAACGAACAGCTAGAGGTACCTTCCTAAGGTAGTGCTTAACAGGAAAGACATTCTCTTTCAAAACTATTTAGTGTTGATAGTCTTTGACTTCGCCAAAACGATCCTCAAATAATCTTTTGCATCCCTTCAGCAAATCTTCCAGCTCTCCTTCTTCAGTGCCCAACACTTGTTCTTTGTCCCTAGGATTCACAATGATATGCAGTTAATACTGATGGGACCACCCCAATATAGGAGGTCCATCGGCCACAACGTTTACTTTCCCCTTTGTCGCACGACCTTTAAACTCTATATCGAGAAGTAACCCATGATGCCAATGTCGGCTCCCTGATAGCCTTTTAATCAATCGGTGGTTTTTAAAGTGCACTCCTCGTCCGTTAGGGTTTCAAGGTGCTTGGTGGGTGTGCAGCTCCATTGGGGTCATCTGAAAAGCCAGGTCTTTCCTGAACTGGAGCAGTGTAGGGCTTTGCCTTTCATGATAACAGCTGAAATGTTCAACTTTTCCTTTGGCCACAGGTCATCAAACATGTGCTTCAGAACATCAGTGTATAAGGAGCCTGAATCTACCATCAACACAGACATTTTGCCAATCTTGAATTCAGCCTTGGGTCATATTATTCTTTTTCAATGTGGTACTCCTCGTCGTCCACCACCAACCACCTGTGCTCTGTCTCTCTGCCCACTTCTTCCAGAAGGGCAACTGTTTTGCTTGAGGCTTTGCAAACGTGAAAAATGAGCTTTTCTTCCACATTTATAACAGTCTCTACCAATAGAAAAACAGTTCTTGGAATTTGGTAAGTGCGAGAAACTGTCACATCTATGACAAGATCAGGTACCCTGACTTTTTTTTGTGAGTTCAGATTGGGCCAAGATTTCTCTACGATAGCTTTCCCTGCGGATTTGGTTGAACCGAAGTTTTTCAAATAGACTGTTTTTCTTACAGTGTTAACCAGCTCGTCCTCATCATCTACTCTGGCTATGGCACCCTCAGACTTAACATCCGGCCTTTGCATTTCCTTCATGCACCTCTTTGGCTCCTCCACTATTTTAGCTATTTTGATAGCATCCTTAAGAGTCGGATCAGATGTAGCCCAGAACCTCGCCTGAATTTTCTTGCTGCTGCGCTTTAACAATTACTTGGTCCCTAATCATTTCCTCCGTCATGGGACCAAACGTTCCACTTAGCAGCAAGCTCACGTAACCGAGCTACAACCTCATCAATAGACTCACCAGATTGCTGCGGTTGCATATAAACGTGTGTTGTCTCATTACTGTATTCACGGTTTTGACAATGCAAATTTGTAATCTCAGTTTAGCTTCCTTAAACACATCCTCTATGATGACATCACCATTTTGTTCATTTGCCTCAGGTAAGTATTTAAAAATGTGCTGACCTTCAGTGCCCAAACACCCCATCAAAATAACCTATTTCCACCCAGGTGAAACATTTGTGCCTCCCAATGCAAAAATCTAACTGTCAAACATTTCAGACCAATCCTCCCACTCAATGGGTGGGTCTTCCCGTTGTAACAAAAATGATGGTGGAACTGTGATTGACTGAATAACGTTCATATTGCAGGAAACTCTCACAAAGGATATAAAAAATATCTAGTAGAGGGCGCTGTAACCAAATAAGATGATAAAGAGAAGTCAAAAAACAAAAGGATAGCATAGGAAGTCACTATAGCAAGTAGCACGGATGAAGCAGGGAGCTGAGCAGGTAAAAGTTATTTTCTTTCGTTACTTTCTTTCTTTAAAGATCCCTTCTGGGTCAGTAGACTTAGGCACTGGCACAAGCAAACGCACAGCTGTCACTGGCAGCCACACATATGCAATCATCCACCGTGTTATTGGAATGCACAGGACTGAACACAACAGGGAGGACCTGCAGAACACATCGCATTGGTGCAATACTCCACTGTCACAGTGAGCGTCACCCTCAAAAACGTGACATAGGTACTCCCATCGGCACTGATAACCGGAGCAAAGTCCCAACGCTTTACTGTAAACTTTGAGTCCTGACTGCCTTTTACTGAAATCACCACGCAGGCAATGACGTTGGTTTCACGCACGGTGGCGGTCAGAAGCAGGATGCTCCGCCGGGAACTGGAAGGAAACCGCTTCCACCAAGAAACACTGCTACAGAGGCAGAAATAAGGCACCTCTCCAGTTGGAACACAGGAGGCAGCAAGGACGTGCAGGGACTCCCACACCAAGCGACAGTAAGGGGACCTAGTCAGGCACAGGAACACTACGCCGCAGGCATTGTATTGTAATTGCATTTAGATATCGCTTACTACTCCTGACGAGGCGTCAAAGCACTTTTTCAGCGAGTAGCATGCTACTCCAGGACCCATGAAGGATTAGTGTTGAATTAGTATAGTGAAATACGAAAGTAATTTAAGTGGTGGATAGGTTAGTCAGTTATTTGGATGCGGAAGGATAGAAGAAGAAAAAAGGTTTGTATTTATATAGCGCTTGTTACCCCTGATGGGGTGTTGAAACGCCTTATTTTATTTTTTTGGGGCAGTAGCACGCTACTCCGGAACCCCATAAAGGATTAGTGGTGAATTAGTACGGTGAAATATGAAAGTAATTGGAGTGGTGGATATTAGTCAGTTATTTGGAGTGAGAAGAATTGCAGACGGATAGAGGGGTGGGGGGAAGGTTTGCATTCATATAGCGCTTGTTACCCCTGATGGGGTGTTGAAGCGCTTTTCTGGCGAGTAGCACGCTACTCCGGAATCCATAAAGGATTAGTGTTGAAAATTAGTATAGTGAAATATGAAGTAATTTGAGTGGTGGATTATGGTTTTCAGATATTTGGATAGAGAAGGGTAGCGGCACGATCGAAGAGGGAAAGAGTTTTGTACTTATATAGTGCTTGCTACTCCTAATGGGGTTTGAAGTGCTTTATTTGGTGAGTAGCACAGTACTCTGGAACCCATACGGATTAGTGTTGAATTAGTATAGTGAAATATGAAAATAATTTGAGTGGTAGATATGTTAGTAAGTTATTTAGATTGAGAAGGGTTGGGGAGGGTTGAAATGGGAAAAGGTTTGCATTTATTTAGCGCTTGTAACGGATGGGGTGTTGAAGCGCTTTATTGGCGAGTAGCATGCTACTCCGGAATGAGTCCAGGCAACAGACCTAGGACCGACCTATGCCCAGGACAGCTGCTCTTGAATGTAGTGCAGGTTGCTCTACCAGAAAGACTCAACAGGTGCCTGATCACTAGGAACCCTCGCTCGTCGCCAGATAATGTAATAAAGTAGGTAGAAGTCTTCGATAGTTTATTGGCATAAACAACCTGTAAACGAGCCAGGCACCATTAACTGCCTCCATATCAACTGACATGGAATCCTGTGATGTCATCACGATAGCTGTGTGACATCAACAGGATTCCATGCGAGTCTAATAAGCCCACAATACAACAGTTGTCTCCATATTTGAGCCTCTCAGCTGCAGTATCAGCCATACAAAGGGACCACATGTTATCCCATGCAATTTCAAAATGGCGATTATTAAATACACTAGATGAGAGCTTTATAATTCACCACACTTTTATCCTGGTCTTTTACAAAAATGAAAACTACAATCTTTTGATGCGCTACAGGTGCAAACTTTCCTGTTGTCCGGTCTGATCATGCTTATAAACATGTCTTAAACATTAGAGCTGAAGGGAACTGGCCTGGATTCATTTTTCCACGGGATTGCCATTGGGTAAAAAAAAAAATACAAAATGGCGGATTAGAGAGAGTGAAAGGAAAGGTGGTTTGGAGCACACTGTGGTGGAGCCAGCCAAGGGCAGTGTGGGCACACAACCTGGCACGTCGCTTTGATGGGGAATCCGGCTGTGAGTACTGGCCCTGGACGAGATAAAATGTGATTTACCTATGCTCGATACAGAGAGTGATGCAATGTAAGTTATGTAACATGAACAGCTCTTCTGCGACTCAACTGGTCGGTTTTGTGTAATCATCGACCTAACCGCTCTGCGAGAACCTGTAGAATGGGTATGCCGCATGAGGAGTATCAGTTGTTCTTTACTACACTCTTGATATTCTATACTAGTTGTTTTCAATGATTAGGATCATTAATACTGTGCTGTATGTGTAGTCATCGCCAGGGAGGAGCATTTCGTTTTACTCCTGCACTCTTTCCACAGTGCCTGCCAACTTCCCCTGAGGTTTGCTGGAGCTGTTAGAGAGTCTCCTCAACTGATTGCCTTTAAGGCCTCTAGTTAGACATTCCACCCTAGGGAGTAACTCAATACCAACCCTTTAACCACGCCCATCGACCAGAAAACACAGATGGCTTCACGTGTGACCGGGAGACTACAGAGACTCATCCGCTGATCTGTGGCCCCCAGTGGTCTGCTTCACAATGAAAGCATGCAGAGCCAGTAATAAAGCGTATTATACCATGGGATAAAGTTGCCTCAAATTCGTCTCAGCTGCCCTTTTCCTTATGTGAAAAGGCTAGTAGCACACCCTGACACCTGACCTATTCAAAGCTTTATAAACGGAGTGAATGCTATATTTTCTTTTTTACGAGTTCGGTCTGCACAGTCCCGGATAGTAGCTCTGAGCACTTTTGACAGAACAAAGAAAAAACATATAGGTATGCCCTTCAGTCAGGGCCTCTGGAGTTAGGCAACAGAGGAGGACTAAATTATGTGGCAGTGTTCACTACATTTTGGTGCAAGAAAAGGCAAATAACGCAGCACATTTTCTAGTTCATTATTTTGTCTATTTTCTCACAGGTTAACACTGTCTAGGCAAATGTGTCAACTCAGTAGCAGTTTAAAACCCAAATTCAGAAATAAGCAACATAAAGGTGACCAGTCAACTTAGGTGAAGGTCATTCCACTGTGCAGCAACACGTGTCACTGTATGTTTTAGTAACTTTTGATCCATTTGAGCTAGAAACATTTTATTGCTAAAATCTGCAAATTATGCAGCAGATGAATTATATTCAAAATCCACAATTCTGTAGAGAACGCTGGCAATTTGCATAATTCTAGTGGCCCTGCATATAGTGATTATCCACATGACCACAACAGCTCTAATCGTCAGGCATAAAACATATACAAAAAAATTACAAAATGCTGCATGTGCATCTGAGATCAAATATGAAACAATAGTTGGATTTCACTTTTCTCACAACAGCACACTTCTTATTTGATAAATCTTCTATCAACCCAACATAGAAATACTTTTCTACACCCACTCAAATTCAAAGTAGTCCACATAGGTCATTTGATGAATATTGGGGCTTCCCAACACCACTACTAACTACACCTAACACACAGGACAGGGCAGTGGTCAAGTCAATAGACTCCAACTGCACCTAAATTATTTTGGCAAGACCTCCGACCCATTCAATAAATTCCATAACCAGTTCAACTATTGTAAACAACAAACCACAAAATTACTACCGACGTTGCAAATCAAACACCCAACTAAACACCGGGGAAAGGCAGAATCGTTCAAATTGGCGAGGAAGGTATCTTACCCCAGCGGCGATGCAAGACCATACTAATGACAGGATGTACAATATAGAAACACATCTCTTATAACAAAATCCACAACTCGGGTAGGTGGGCAGAAGATCCGACAAATAGTACATTACATTACGTTAATTTCCATCTACCATTGAATACTACCCGGGTGCCCACCTTGGGCCTTGTCAGAGGATGCAATTGTTTTTTGTCCTCCAGTACCTGCGGATGGAGTTACATTGTCTGGTCCCAACAATAGGGTTGGCACAAGTTTGGGAGATCATAGTCTGGAGATGCTGAGTTAATTTGCATAGTTAGCTATTCTGCACTCAGCCCCATAGAAGACATTTAGTGCCAGATCTTTCATTGCTGTTGCATAACCTAAGATGACACAGGGTAACACAAGGGCTTAAGTCCGATTTACTATGCCACGCAGGGCCACCTTCTGGGTCTCTGCGTGGCATTGTAAATCTGGAGCAACACAAAGAAGCACAATTCACTGTGTTATGTTACTCTGCATTTGGAAGGCATTCCATGGTTGGAGCTTGGGTGATCCCACACATCTGCCCATGGTTTTTGGCTCATTCACAGATTTACAAACACTAGTAAACCTGGGAATGCGTCAAAATGCTGGGCCTTCCCACATGAGGCTTCACAAGGAGAAATAGGTTTATAGCTCCTTGTTTTAGCCTCTTTTTACGTGTGTCAATGTTATCGACATTTCTATAGTGCAAACTAATACCCGAATGTGTCCTGGCGCTGCATATGATGTCCTCAAAAAGTAACTGACCGGGGTCATAGGATACAATGTTAAACAGCAAAAAGCCAAGTTTTCAGGGATTTCCTGAAGTCAAGATGGTTAGTCAGGCCCCTAAGCTGCAAAGGAAGAGCATTCCATGCCTTGGACGCTCCCACCACAAAACATCTGCCTCCCCAATTGGCCTTCTTGACAAAGGGCATTAATATCAATTTGGTTGTAGAGGAGCGCAATGGTCTACCTGGAACATAGGGCTGAAATTTAAGTTTGAGATGGAGGGGTCCATTGCCTTGAAGGGATTTATGGACCATGCAGAGGGCTTTGAATGTGACACGTTTTTTAACAGACAGCCAGTGGAGCTTTCTAATCTCAGCCGAGATAGAAGCATGCTTGGGTATGCCGGTGTGTAATCTGGCAGCTGCATTCTGCAGGATCTGAAGTTTTTTCATTAGGCCATCCTGGATGTTAAGATATAGACTATTGCAATAGTCCAATCTGGACATAGCTAAGGCAGTAATAACTGTCCGTTGGCTGTCTTTAGGTAGAAGGGGCATGATTTTTCTTACAGGATCTTAGAATGGAAGTGGTAGCAAAAATCACCGAAATTCACTTGGTCCTTAAAACTAAGTTTGTTATCTATGTAAACTCCAAGATTCTTAACTTTCCTGATAGGACTAGGCAGAGGCCCGAGGGTGTCTGGCCACCAGTCCTGGGCCTAAAAATTTGAGTCATTGCCAAACAAAACCACCTCGGTCTTGCTGGAGTTTCGTTTAAGGCATTTGTGGGCCATCCAGCAGCCCACTGCTGTCCTACAATCATGGAAACGAGACGCCAGTCCATGTATCTTATCTGGTAGCAGAGATACCACAATCTGGATGTCGTCCGCATACGACGTTCGGTTAAAACCAAAAGAGTCAATCAAGGGGGCGAGCTTAGAAACATAAATATTAAAAAGTGTTGGGCTAATAGATGAGCCTTGAGGGACTCCACAGGGCAGCGAGAAAGATTCTGCATTAAACTCACCAAGGGACACAGTCTGTACTCGATCAGAAAAAAACGATTTCAGTAGTTTCCAGGCAGTATCTTTGATTCCAGTCTCTTGTAATCGGTCCAACAATAAGACATGGTGGACCATATCAAAGGCCGCAGATAAGCCCAACATGATCATAGCCGCTTTACCTCCTTGATCCAATATGGACCTGATTTCTTCAGTGTATTTCAGCAATGCAAATTCAGTACTATGAATTCCCCCCTCCCCTCCTAACCCCCCACCCCCGGAAACCATACTGAGTGGGGTCCAATACCTGAGCCTCCTCCAAATACCGACTCAGTTGAGTATTCATAATTTTTTCGGTTATTTTAGCAGGTAATGGGATTTTGGAATTGGTCCTAAAGTTGTTTGGGTCTTTGGGATCCAGATTCATTTTTTTCAGGAGGGGCACTATGGATGCTGCTTTCCATATTTTGGGAAAGTACCCATCCTTGAACATAGCATTAATAATAGAAGTCAGAGTTAACGTGACTGGCTCTGGTGCTAATTTAAGTATAGAGAGGGGGCAGGGATCAGATGGTGAGCCTGATTTAGCTGCTATCAGAAGCTTAAAAACATCTGTGCCAGTAACTGGAGCAAATTTATCCAGCAGAGGAATCGAGCGTTGTGACAGATTCGACTCAACGGTGTTAGTCAGGGCTCTATTGGTGGTTGAACCTGTCAAAGTGGAAAAAATGGCCTCAACTTTATCAAAAAAGCCTCTAGCTATCTTGTCAAACAGCTCTTGGCTAGCTGAATTAGGATGAGGAGCCAGGCATGCCAAAGCAGTGACCTTTTTAAAGAGTTCCTTAGTGGAGTTATTTGCAGAATTAATTTTATCTGCAAAAAACTCAGGCTGCATTCTGTAGCTCACATAGAGGGAAAAGCCTCAGTGAACTGTTTTTGTGCCGGAAGGTGTCCATTCCTGCACAAAAATAATCCTGGCTGTAACACCGGCACCATGGTGCAAGGGTGCCTTATATTGGCACTAGGCTACACTCTGCGGCAGCTCAGGGAGAGGGCAGAAATGCACCATATCTTGCCCTTTCCCTGTCATACAACAAGTTGTCTCGCTTGCCCCTTAATCTGTATGAGCTCCTCTCAGAGGAGTGGGAAGCTCTAACTGAAAATCAGTCTCTCTTCTGAGTTTTAAACCTAATCCAGTAAGAACTAAAGAAGCTGTTCAAAACATAGAAACGATGCAGGCTAGGGTGACCTTTCCGTTTCGTTCGTGGGGATGTTGTGCCACCAAGTGGCAAAGCAGGAACATTGCACCTCAAAGCTGTTTATTTGATAGCTTTGCATTACTGGTAACATATATGTCAGGGCATATACACCGGGCACCTGGGATTATGCGGAAATTATGGATCTATTTATGTTGCAGGGTTGACAATTGTGCGCCAAGAAAAGATAGATTATGTGCCATAATTAAACGTATTCAGTGGCAGGATTATTTTGCTATTATACCACTGTAGTACATATTCATACTGCCTGTAAAAAGGTTGTACCTCAATAGTACCAGTTTAATCAAAGAATCCAGCAACAGAAAGGCAACTGGTTACTTTTTGCTAGAAGTTTGTTGCCACAAGCCCCCGCTAGTGGTGATGGTGTTGTTTTTTAAAGTCATTTTCTACCAATTTAAACCAGAAACATATAGCTACAAAAATCTGAAACTATGCAATTGATAATGGATTATGTGGCAAATGCAGTCAATCCATAATAATGCAGAAAAGCCACAGAGTTGTATCGCATTGTATCCTTCTCAGTGCCGGTGTGCACCTTTACCTGTTCCCCCATTTTCAACTGATCCATGTGCAGACTACATCTGTGGTCCTCAGCAAGTGCTCACTGCAGGGCCTCGGCTCTACACTAGGTTTGAGTTTCTCTCCTTCAGATTGAGTATCCTAAACTGCAGGGCGCTGGACCCAGGCATGCAGATTGCCGGATGCAGATTGCAGCATCTGATCTCCATACCTTCCACATGCCCCTGTCTGAGGAGCCACTGTGAGGGGCCGGCGTATGCTAAGTGTGGCCATCAGAATTCTTTTTTTTTTTAGTAGTAGTAATACTTTATTCGATAAAAACATTTTATCATAAAAGTAGACATTCTTACAACCTTGGTATTCGTCAGCCCGTACAACAATCCGATTAAAAAAATATAAAATACACTCAATATCTAAAAAAGATACTATATACACATTAAAACATAAAAACCTAACAGCATAAGACTTCAAGAAAGGGTGCGAATAAAGTGCATAAATGGTCTTTAATTAGGACAATTGTTTTAACCTGCGCAAGCGAGTCAACCATGCGCTGCCCAGAAATTTTTCCACAGCGCAGACCAAGACTAACGACGAGGGGTCCGTAACGAGCACCCTCATGGCCATCTAGTGACATATAAGGCCCAACTCCCTACATATCGGCTTTAACCAAGTCTTTCTTGCTCCCCTATATGCTGGGCAAGCAAAAAGGAGGTGGGCCACGGACTCCTTCGGGGAAGCACACCCAGGTCAGGATTTATCTGGAGAGCTTGAAACATTCCAGCCTGCCGTGAAATCCTTCACCGACAGAGTCCCAAACTTGAGTTTTAAGTAAAGGGCTCCGTCTAGGGTTTTTTGTATATAGTCAAGGAACGGTTCAAGTTTCCAAACAGGCTTAAGCTCTAGGAACCGCTCTGTTAAGATACCCCCAGTGTCTCTGCGTAAACCCTCCTCCTGTACCCAATCCCAGTAAAGTTTCTTTACTACATCCTTTGAGGGTGGTGTTTGGGTGGCCCATGCATCATTCAAACCTAGTTTTAGGACTAGCTGTCTAAGGCTATTTAGCCACTTGATCTTGTTACCTGCACCGAGTGAGATTATTTCGTCCAGGGCGGCCGCATAGTTTGAAAGCTCTGGGGTCCGCCTCAGACGAACCCAATAAAGTAGCGGGCACAGACAAACTATGTCAGCTAGGGATCGCCTATACATATCTTGACGTAATGGTTTTAACGGGGTGGAAGAGGGAAGGGACACCAGATCACGCATAAATTTATTGTCAGATTTCACCAAGTCATGTATGTTCTTGAACCCCCACATCTCGACACCATACAATGCCGAAGGCAATGCTTGGCCATCATACATCGAGAGGGCCGGGGCTACAGGTTTACTTATCGACTCTCGCTGCTCCTGAAGGATCACTTCAGAGACACGCTTATTGTTTAAAAGCATTTTGGTTAGGTGGTCCTTCCAGTTCATCCGACTATTGACCCTTACCCCCAAATAGTCGAATGAGTCTACCAACTCCAATGGAGTACCATTAAGGGAGACGTTATTCTTAAATCTCTTGGAAAGTGAGAAAGCCATAAGCTTTGTCTTAGAGGTATTAAAGGTAAGACCTCTATCCTCATAGAAGGTGCAAAAGCGATCTAACAGCTTTTGAAGGCCAGAAGGAGTTTTCGAAATCAGATGGGTGTCATCCACAAAGAGCAGGGTGGGAGTTTTTCCCCCCGCCAGGGATGGGGCGTCGGCAGGGTCCTCCCTCAAATGGTCCACCACCCCATTCACATAGAGGGAGAACAAAGTCGGCGCCATTACACATCCCTGGCGTACTCCTCTCTTCACAGGCACCCTTTCCGTGAGCTGTCCCTGGGAACCCCATCTGGCCCTTGCGTAGTTTCCCTCGTGTAATTTCATAATGAATTCCAGGAGAGCAGGAGGGAAACCCATTTTTTGTAGTACCCTCCATAACTTCGAGTGTGGCACTAAATCGAAAGCTGTTTTGAGGTCTATAAATGCCATGTACAGGCTGCCCTTCCCAATGGTCACGGTCTTCCAATAAATGGTAAAAAAAAATCGGAAGACCTGATCCATTGTGCCCACCTTTTGTCTGAATCCCGCTTGGAGATGGGAGAGGATATTCTCCTCATCCATCCAGAGCCCAACCCGAGCAATGATAACCCTGCCAACCACTTTCTGGACCACGTCAATTAGACTGATCGGTCTGTAGTTGGCAGGGTCATCTCTTGCCCCCTTTTTGTACACGGTTATCACCTCGGCTCCCTTCCATGAGTCCGGCACTGGATGTCCCCTGGCGATTAGGTTCATAATTAGGGAAATAAGGGATGCCCAGATTTCAGGATCATTCAATAGAAGGTCCCCAGGGAGCCCGTCCGGCCCAGCCGCCTTTCCCGTTGTCAGATGATTGATGGCCGTTTTTACCTCCACGCTGGAAAAAGGGTCTTTGGGGGTTATGACTACACCATCACCATTCTCATTAACTGGTGGAGGAGGACATAGCTCTACTCCTCCACAGTATATAGCTCATAAAAATGAGAGTGCCATTGATGTTCTGTAATGTGTTTCGTGATGGGCTCAGCTCCCCCTCTCCTAGCTTTTTTTTATTAAGTCCCAGAATAAGGAAGAGTTCTTCATCCGGGATGCGGATTTAAGATCCTGCCAGTGTTGTTCTTCCCAGTCACGCTTTGCCTGCACTAGAGACCTAGCACAGTCCTTCCTAGCCGCTTTCACTAGTGAAGGATTCTTTACAAGCAAAGCTGCAGTTAGCGCCTTCCTTTATGTGGAGCATTAAGCCAAGTACCAGGGTTTACTAGATTTTATCTGGTCGTGATTCCGACTGCTACCGTCAATAGTAAAGTATTGGCCCACCTTCTCGATTACGTTCTTATAGACGGACGAGAAGGAAAGGGCCCAGAGGCTTTCGGGATCAACTGCCAGATGCTCGAAGTCTATGGTCGTCACTATTAAGTACTCCCTGATCTTACTCAAATTCTCTTCCTGGGATTTGACCCTATTCCATTTCAGACTACGGTTGGCGTTAAAAGTTGACAACTCCTTTGTTTGCATTAGAGGGGCTTTATTTCTAGCTTCATTTTTGGGACCCCACCTTATCTTCATGCACAAGGGGTTGTGATCACTGTCCTGGGAAGAAGTTACCACCATGTCAATTAGATCACGCCAGAGCCTTATGTCCAATAGGATGTAATCTATTCTTGATGGACCATTAAGCCTGTTAAATGTATTTGCCCCATCTGGGTCAGAGCTTGTCCTGCCATTAAGTGCTCTCAGATTGTATTCCAGAGTCAGGGCATTAATCTGGATTGCCCTAGGCGACCATTTTTTAATTGGTTCTAACGTCCGAGATGGTATGCAAAATTTAGAGTCATAGAAGTAACTAGTGCGCATGCAGAACAAAAGGCCCCTCCTACCCACGAGATCTTTTCTGGAAAGCACAAGTATTTAGACATCAAGTGAAGTAAAAAGCACCTCTTCTGTTAGCTGGGACGCAAAAAACCTTACTCAAGGGCTATACACTTAGTACAAATGTCATCCATATTGGCAAAATGCAATGCCTTTGCAGTAGAAATATCAATGTTCCTGCCTGGTACCTTGTGAGGAGATGCAGAAGTGACAGAGAGTAGTGAAAGTTACATGTCATACTAGAACAGATGACTTCTGAAACCACAACTTCAGCAGCTCTTGTGATGACGTGCACTGAAAGGTTGAATCCAAGTCCTTGTATCATCCTGGAGACTCAAATCAGAAATTATGCACATCTCCTTCTTGGTACAGTCCTCCTTCCCTGGGCACATTGTGGAAAGCTAGGCCCGAGTCTGTTCCTGTGACTTCCCTCAGTCTAGCCAACCTCCTGTATGCTCGAGTTGTTGAGTCCCAGCCGTATAAGGCACTTCTGCTCCGGAATCATCATCATCATCCTCCTCCACAGCAGCTGAGTTTCACTGTGATCTGATACGAGAGGGAGGAGACCCCCAAGTCATTGAGCTAGGGTCTGCATCACACAACGAAGCAGAAGAGGATGAGGTCTTCCAAATGTTCTGTACCACGTCTCAGTTCTCTGGTGCATAGAAGGCCTTGGAAGACGAGAAGGCGCTAAGAGGTATCAGCAGACCCTGAGTGTACTGAAGCATCCAACCACTCGGAGCAGGCCACGGCATAAGTACACAAAGTCTGACCAACCCCCTATGTTTAGGAAATGCATGACCTCGCTGTTGCCTCTCGCGCATTGGATTCTGAAGGGTAAAGACAGTCATTTAGAGTTAAATCCCAACTCCTTGGGATTGAACACTCAATTACTATCTTGGCTCTCCTTAAGTTAGGACTGCGCCAGCATACTTCTGGAATTGTTTTGCTTACTCCAGGCTTCCTCAGTACCGTGGATTTCCACTGGCTGTCCCTCTTTCCGGAAGGGTACACAGAATGGAAGACCTCAAAAATGTCTTTAATCATTCTGAGGCCTAGCCAGCACACAACACTGGCCCCTAGAGATGCGGTCTAGGCAGTAGCTCCTACCACTTCTTCCTATGTTCCCACTAGGAAGCCTTGCCCGCCAATCAATGGCCAAGACAGATGCTTTGCTCATCTAGGTTCACATCCCCATTCCATGTGAATATCAATACACCTGTTGTGATACTGGTCCAGCCATGGCAATGGCCTGAATGTAATATCTCCTGGTGGCTGTCTATCCAACATCATTCCCAATTGGTGCACTAAACCTTTGAGGGAAACTCCAGCAAGACCCTGCATCTTGTGAGTGGCCAACCCACTCATCTTTTCAATTGATACTTCCACACAAGCAACACTGGTTGGCTCATCCAGTCACATATGAAGCCATTTCCAATATCAGCCATGTAACATGGTATTGAATTAGGTCCTCAATGCAAGGATGCTGCCTTACTAAAACATGTACTTAAGCAGACTCCAGAGCAATGGAAGGAATTTGAATTTTCCATGTTATGGCAAGCGTGGACTGAAATCTTTAAGCAAACCGGACTTGTAAAGTGTGGCTAATCACTCATAAGGGTATGCAGGTGCTGAGAAACCCTGCTGCTAGGGAGGGGTCAGTTGAACAGCCAGGTCTTGATTCCTTTCCTGAATTCCAAAGGCAGTCCGGAGGTGAGAGTGAAGGCCATCCCAGGCATTCGCAGTGCGGTAAGATAAGGCGCGTCCAGTAAAGAGTTTTTACCGTCATTTTTACAATTTTGGATTGGTGATACATTTATTATGTTTTCTCTTTATTTATTAATGCATTTCCCAAACCATTAAAGACTCTCTGAAATATTTTCAAAATACGTCAGAGGCAAGTTGAGTAGGAACCAAACCTGGTTTTTCATTAATAAAGAGGCAGATAAAGTGGCCATACCAATAGATGGCACCCAATTATTATTTTTTTATTATCACTTTGAGATAGGTACCTATGGCAGCTGCCAAAAAGGACAGAGGTCCCCAAGGGCCCCCTCTTTATTTTAGCCCAGGCCTCCTAATAACGTCTGACGAGCCTGTGTCGTGCATGTGTCCTCTGTTCTGTGCCTGGTCCTAGCAGCTACCCTTTTGAATATAAAATAGCGTCCTTTGGCACACGACCAAGAAACACAGTTGCCAAGAAAGAGTTCCCTGTACTAACGACTGAACCTGCTGTCACCTGCCTTCAACCACACAAGCTTGCACAGGGAGAGAGATAGACGTTATCCGCTCCATTTAGGGTTACTGAAGGTGTGAAGCTCTAGTTGTGCATGCAGATTGGTGGCATTTCTTTAGGCTGCATTGTATGGTACAGAGGCTCTCTAGGGCATATTACCAAGGCGGGCGATATGTGATTATTGCCGCTTTAGCGGCCGTTTTCGGCCGTTAAGCGGCAATAATTCTATCGCCCTATTAGCAAGCTGTCGCTAACAGCAGTTAGTGACAGCTTGTAGGCGATAGCGAGCGGTTTGGGGCTCGCTTTGCATGTCAGCGATAAATATTTATCGCTAATGACATGCAAAGTGGGCGTACCCAACCTGTTAGCGACGTTAGCGACTGCTTTCAGTGACTATCGCCTATTAGCAAGGCAGGCGTAGCGACGGAAATATTCGCGCTAAGCGCGAATATTTCCAAAAACTAACGCCTGCTCAGACCAGTTCTTAGCCATTATATCCAATGGGAGTTGGATATTATGGCTAAGTCCTCATTAGCGATAATGCGTGAATATAGCTGGATTACCAGCGATATTCACGCATTTCGGCGCTAACGCCTGAAATTTTATCACATTTGAGATAAACGTTGCTAATAGCAAGTTATCTCTGCGATGAAATCAGGCGAAGCACGGAGATAGAAAAAATGTCGCTAAGCCATTTAGCGATAAATATCGCTAGTTGTTGGTAATATGCCCCTCTAAGTCTTGTTGAGACTTGTAGAAGAAGAGGTAGTCATTTACTGTTGCTGTCTGTCAAAGAATCTTTAATCGGCCAACAAAGACCATAAAAGCACATAAAAAACAAATACTAAAACAACCATCAGTGCATGACGGTTAAGAAGAACAAACCAGCAATCTGTATGCAAATTCCAAATTATGAATATATAAAACCATCTAAGTCCTTCGGTAGGAACAATCACACAGGGCATAAATGCAAATGCACCAAGAATGCAAATTTAAGTTATAAAAGAAGCATGTAAACTTAGTGCAAGTAGTAATGTGTAGAGCCATCAAATGCAAATATCTATAAAACAACCCAAGATTAAAACATATATAGTTCCTCTCAGCATAAAAACAAAAGGAGCACGTTAATCCATAAACCGCTTCTTCCTCTGTCTAAGTGCTCTAGTAATACAAGTTGGCAACTCCAAAACAGATCAGGGGCGATGACAGCAATTGTAGGTATGTCAGGGCGGGCCTCACTTGTGCAAAATTGCAATTCTTTAGCTGCGGGAGAATATATTTTTTCGGTGAATTACAGTAAATAACACAGAAAAGTTAATTGTAGGACATCTTGTTCTGAGAAATGATCACAAGGGCAGGGCGGTAGGCTGCCTGGCTTTTCAAAACTTCTGGGAACAGCTATGCAACAATGTATAAAGTTAAATCTAAATCTAGTTAGGAGGAAACGGGGGTGGGGATTATAAATAATAATACCAATAGGGTTGCCCTGAGGGCCCTGCACTCAGTGTTCTGTATTGTCTTATTGTGAGATTGGTGAATTCCTTATCTACCCTTGCTCCCACCCTCCTAGCCAAGAACATGCTTTTAACATCACTCCTCACTCTAGGGCTTAGCTGGCTATGGTGCGTGAACAACTCTGGATCGCCCTGAACTCTTTAGCTGTTCCAGGACAAAACCCAGCCAAGGAATATTCAAGGCCCGCTCAAGGAAGTAACTTACTGTTGTTGTGGTTTTCAGCACATTACCCTACGGGCAAAGACCGCTATGGGATTAAAGTTATCAGGTCACTTTTTAAGACGAGTGAAACGGCCCTGTGGCATTTATTTGTTCATTGTTCCATTCTATGGTTCTTCTCAATCCCAGCCATCAACAGAGGAAGGTATGATGGAGCAACATGCGTTCTTCCTGCCAGAAATAGGTTCCCTTACCAATTAATTCTGTCTCATATATGGGTAACAACATGCCTCTCGCTGCCTTTCCTGTGCTGTAGACGTCCTGAGGGTGATGGCGCTAGATTTATGTTAACAGTTTGCCATTCATGGTGTTTCTTTGGGTGTTAATTCCTCGCAGTGGCTTTCATTCTTAGTAAATCTGAACCAAACCTATGATCTCATTCTCACGCAATAAAACAGCAGCTTGTAATGTCAACGTCTTCCATTTGGAAATCCAGAGAGCCAGTCTGGAAGACATTTAAAACGGGCGAAATTTAATTGACTTACAAAGTCTGGAATGGCTTGCCCCTAATCCTAAAACATCTATTCCTTCTACAGTTTAGGAAGGATGCAAAAATATTCTTTTGTTTGAATCGGTTTTATTGGATTTTACAACAAGAGAACACAGTAAATATCTGCAGTACGCCGTATGCTGTCTGCATAATGTGAATACTGCATCTGGCCCATTAGCTACTAGTTCGGCCAATTTTAATATTGTTGGAGGCCTCAAATTGCATCTAGAAGCGAGCCAAGACAGGGAGATTAGCAACTTTCTAGCAGACCTTGCTGCCTTCCAATTTACGCAACACGTCCCAAACAACACTCACTCGGCGGACCATTTGTTAGACCTCTTTTTTCCAATCTATCCGCTCTCACATTTAGTCCACACCTTCACATGAGTTGGTCCGATCACTATCTGGTGTCGATGACACTACAGGGAGTAGACCCGCCTCAGGACGTTCCACAGAAACCTCTCCTAAAACGCCCCAGGAATAAACTGGATGCTACCCACTTCTGTGACCTTCTCCTTGGTCAAATACCTAGTCCTTCTAACAACACTGATGGGGCAGACAATATCTTGTCAGACTGGCTCACGCACGCTCTTGACACCCTTATCCCTGCTAAGATGTCCCACAGCCGCAGAACACAATCTGGCCCGTGGTTTAATAACAAGCTGTCTCAGACCAGGAAGGCATGCACAGCCCTGGAAAGGGGATGGAGACAACAGTATGATCCCATCCTGAAAATATAAACAATATCATAAGTCTAGAAGGAGAGAGCTGAATTTTTTGCAGATAAAATTAAAAAACAGCAGCAATCCTGCTCAATGCATATTCTCCTTACTTAAGGATCCTAAAACTTCAGGGCAACCCATTACATCCCTCTAACCGCTAATAAGCAATGTGAGACCCTTGCCGCTTTCTTGATTAAAAAGGTTCAGGATATATATAAAACCTTTCCCCACACGGCGATCCCAGTAGGTCCTACTTCGGCCCATCACTCTCCACCTTTCCCATGCTTTCCCAGGAAGCCATGCATTTGATCTGGATCTCCAGCGGATCCTCTCAAACCCGACCAATTTCAGACTTTTTCACCACAGTTCCAGCCCCCGTTTTGTGATCTCATACATCTGTCTTTGTCCTCTGCTGTGGTTCCTGCCATGCTGTGCTCCCTGAGGACAACTTTAAACACCTCTCGTTCAAGTGCCGTGCTACGTGTGGTGCCCACACTGATGTCAAAGAATTCCCTCGTGACTGCACCAAAAGAAGCCCAGAACGCAGTGTCCTCCAATGCTGCCGGTTGAAGACGCCAGGTGGGAACCGGAGGCGGGCCTGCATCCCAGCTGAGCTGCATGATTTGCGGATTATGATCAGAGTGTGTGCGACCAAGGTATTCTGTCAACTTGATGTGAGGGAGTAGTGTGGGTGAGCTTACCAGGCGATCCATCCGCACATGAAGATCATGAACATGAGAATAGAAAGAGTATATGCGGGTATCTGGGTTGCAAGTGCGCCAAACATCTGTTAAAGACCAATGTGTGAGCCAGGGAGTCAACGCTAGGGTATTCGAGGAGGTGGCCATGCATGCCAGGGGAGGAAATGAATGGTCCAGAGCAGTTTCTCGTACTGAATTGAAGTCCCCACCCAGCAGCAAGGGGACCCCGCTCCAGGGTGCAAGTACATGTGTAAGGTGATGGAGGAAGGCAGCCTGTTCCACATTCAGGGCATATATGGACCCTATCAAATTGATTTGCCCATTCAAACGGCCCTTTACAAACACGTATCTACCACCCCGATCAGTCTGTACCTCGTCTGCTGCGAAGGGTGTACCCGCCTTGATCCAGATCAGTAAGACTTTCATATGCGTAGAATAATTTGTGCTAAATACTTGTCCTCGCCATTTCCTTACACGACGGATAGCCTCAGGCTGTATTATGTGTTTCTTGCAACTGCACTATGTTGGCGGCCATACGCTGCAAGCATGACTAGATGGAATATCGCCTAACTGGGGTGAGGATGCCTCTCACATTCCAGATAATTACGTTGGATTGCGCCATGCTATCTGAGTGTCATCATTCGCACTCTGAGGGGGATGTGGAAAGCCCAATCACGCAATGTTAATTATGGTCAGTTGAATGTGTGGGTCCCGAGTGGTGATCACCCTGCATGCGGCTGTGTAAACAAAAATGGGGGATAACAATGAAACATATACGATAGTATCAGAGTGGACCCATAACGAGGGTCTTCCCAAACCAAGTCGCGGCTGCATGCTGCGTCCAACAATGTTAAATGATGCTCAAGGCAGCTGATGCAGTAGTGGTGTATCTTGAAATCCCCTGTGTTACAACATGTGGAATGGCCTAGCACTGATCAGCGAGTATCCCATGGCCGCCCGGCCGCCCGGTGACAACAAGACGCTGTGCTTTATGCTGTGAAGTACAGCCTGCCAGGCCATCCCATTGACAGTTCAGTCAGCAAGGGGGTCCAAACTCAGCAATGGTGCTTCTTCTTCCGAACCCAGAAGTGTCCAGCAAATCATTCCCTCATTTGCGGAATGTTAGATGATGTCGTCCGATGCTTGGGGTGTCACCACTGGCAGGGATGGCGAACCAAGCACGTCAGGCCAAGAGTGAGAGGAGTCTTAATAATTTATTGACTTTTAGATCCTGTTTACTGATCTGAATTGTGCGCTCGATCACTAATTGTTACCACCACTTGTAGTGCCTCTCAGCGCTCAGCAATTATCTTCTCCAAGTCTGGTATTGTTTTAGATGAGGTCTGTCTGGTTCTTTTTCGGCGTCTACTTATGTTGCAGGGATTCTGCCCATACACAGAACTGTGGAGAGAGACCCAGGACCTCAGTGAATTGTGGTGTACCAAAAAGCTCACCTCAGTACCTAGAACCCCCTAACCGACTAGCATCAGTGTCTCATTAGCTCTTCGTCCTATAGCAAAGGTACCAATGATTAGACAACCCAGAACATGCGACTTAGGATACACTCAGGAATGGTAGGAATCAAGAACACTCTTTCGTTATATTCTCATACCAGTCCACAACATGGGTAAAAAGAGACACGATAAAGTTTAAAATATTTATTTTAACGACGTGCTCTAAGATGCAGTATTTTTGCTAACATAAGCAGCCATAGGATTAAAAATAATGCAATCAGCATTGTTATAATTCCATAAAACACAAAAGGAGAAATCATATTATAATGATAGTGGAAACAGGTCCTATAGTGCCTTGTATGCCATCCTCCCTAGCTAGGAGCTATGTTTTATATAATATTAAAAGGTCTCTTAGGCTTGAATGGGGAACCCCATACCTCCAAGATCTGTAGAGTTGAATCACATCAGCAACTTATCTTATCTTATCTTAGGGGGAGCTTGTATAGCGCACTGACACCGAGAGGTTTCCTGGCGCTGGCTGAGTGCAGGTGAGATGGAGAGACGAGGGTCTAGCCAGTCTGTGTGAAGAGGTGGGTTTTCAAAAGTTTTCTAAAAGCCAAAAGAGAATTGGCAGATTTAAGAGATAGAGGTAACTGGTTCCAGAGGGCGGGGGCTGGGGAGGCAAATCTCCGACCGCCAGTTTTTTAAATTTGGTAGCAGGGACAGCTAGCAAGAGGCGATGGGAGGAACGAAGATTCCGTGCTGGACAGTAGAGGATGACCAATGATTTGAGAAAGGCAGGGGAGGTCCCAAACACAGCTTTGAAGGTCAGGCAGCCGATCTTAAATGCGGTCCTCTGCTCTACCGGTAACCAGTGAAGTCTGTGAAGCAGAGGTCTCGCAGATTGCCACTTCGGGGTTTTATAGGCCAGCCTTGCCGCTTGGTTCAGTACAATCTGGAGCCTACTAAGGAGGAATTTAGGTAGGCCGTAGTACAGGGAGTTTGAAAAATCCAAGCGGGAGAGCACCAGGGCGATCAGGACTTGTATCAGGGCCTCTGGTGTCAGGAGATGGGAGACTTTCCTGATCTTTCTGAGCTGGAACATACATGAGGACACAACCGCACCGATCTGGGGCTTAAGAGAAAGGTCCGAGTCAATTATGACCCCGAGGCTCTTTGCTGACTTAGCCGGGGCGGGCGGGGAACCAAGCTCAGTTGGCCAGAACTGTGGGCCCCAGTGAGTAAGACTGTTTCCTGGGAGGATTAACTCAGTCTTCCCCGGGTTCAATTTGAGCTGATGGGAGTTCATCCAATGTTGGATGTGTAGCATCACTGCTTGACAGTCGAGGGCTGCATTGGGGGTGTTAAGCGGAAAAATGATTTGCAGATCGTCTGCATAGTTGAATACGGTGATATTCCACCTCTTCAAGGAGAAGATAAGCGGCTGAAGATAGAGATTAAAAAGCAGAGGGGACAGGGAAGAACCCTGAGGCACTCCGCAGATAGATGGGACCTGTGCGGCTGTGAAGGGACCGAGCCGGACCGCCTGCATTCTACCCGACAAGAAGGATTTGAGCCAGGCAGAGGCCAGGCCTCGGATGCCGGCTTGCTCGGCACGGTGGATAAGGATGTTGTGGTCCACCGTGTCGAACGCAGCCGACAGATCCAACAGGACAAGCGCCTGTGATGTCCCTTTATCGGCGTTGGCCCTGAGAGTATCCATAACTGCCAGGATCACAGCCTCGGTGGAATGGGCTGGTCTGAACCCAGCCTGGTTGGGTTCGAGGAAGTTAGAGCGCTCAATGAATTCAGATAAGCAGCTCGTAACATGTGCCTCCAGGAGTTTGGATAGGTAGGGCAAGAGAGAGATAGGCCGATAGTTGGCAAGGTCGTCCGGGTCAGCTCCAGGCTTCTTTAGTAGGGGCACAAGGACTGCCTCCTTGAAGGAATTAGGTACTGCTCCCGTCTTCAATGAGGCATTTAATAAGGGCAAGATGCAGTCCGGCATAGACAGGCAGATGTCGCGAAAGACAGAGGGAGGGCAACAATCATTGGGTGAGCCCGATTTGACTCGAACAGCAAGTTTGGCCAAAGTGCTTGGGTCAAGGGCAGGGAAGGAGAGCGGGTTTTCAGGGGGGGGAGCTGGCATGTCATCAGGGGGAACTGAAGGAATCGTGTTCTTGATCTTGGCAATTTTTTCGATAAAGAAATTATTTAATGCATTGCAAGATTCCTGCGTCGGGGTCTGAGACGGAAGAGTCCTAGCATCAGACGTAAGCTCCCTCATGATCGAAAAGATCTCCTGGGATTTGTTATGAGCAGTGAGGATCCTATCCGAGATATGAAGAGCTTTAGCTGCAATGATAGCATCTTTATATTTTTTTCTCGCAGCAATATATAGCTCTCTGTCGATGGACAGATAATTACGTCTCCACCTACGCTCCGTTTGGCGCAGTTCGAGTTGCTGAGCTTTTAGGGTGGGGTTGAACCACTTGTGGGACTTACTGTGCCGAGAACGGGGAAAGCTGGAGAGAGGGGCAAAGCGATCACTCGCTTTAATGATCCAGCCAGTGAGATCTTCCTCCAGAGTGTGGACAGTCGCAGTTTTAGATAGCGAGGGACGAGTCTCAGCCAAGAATGAGAGGAATGCCTGAGAATCAAGAGTGTTCCATTTCCGGGCAGTCCCGCCAGCCATTGGAGGGACCTTACTACAACCTCTGACTGTGATCGCTGTGTCGATCAAGTAATGGTCGGACCAAATACAGGGGGTGATCACAGGAAGGGAGAGAATGAGGTTATGAGTCCAGATGTGATCTAAGATATGACCCCCGGTGTGAGTGGGGGAGGTGACGTGTTGGTTCATATTGAAGCTAGTGAGAACTTCAAATAGCTCTGCCGCATGAGGGCCAGCTTCCTTGTCATTATACCAGTAGTTGAAGTCGCCGAAAATGGCGACTCGAGCAGATGACGTAGGTAGGTTGGCTAGCTGTTCACTGAGGGCAGCGGGGAACAAAGGCATAGGGTAGGGAGGACGATAGAGGATGATGATGGTGAGAGCACCCTCATCGGTCTCTAGCTTGATGATGAGATTGTCCACGTCAGTGAGAGTGAAAGAGGACGTGGAAGTAAATTTAAGTTCCTTGCGGATGACAGCTGCCACCCTGCCGCCGGCACGCCCAGAAGGTCGATTCGTATTGAGCAGATAATAGTCGGTGGGCAGAGCAGCTAAGATGTCGGGAAGGGAGTCATCATTCAGCCAGGTCTCGGTAAGTAGGAGAATATCAGGTCTTTCATCGGTAAAGAGGAGGAAGAGATCAATCTGGTGCTTGACCAATGAGCGTGTATTTAGGTATAGAACCCGGATGCGTGTTTCGATTACTCTGGGATCGGATAGCTGATCAGTGCAAGGGGGGAAGGGGTGCATACCGTGCAATACCAAGGGCCGAGATAGTATCCAATGTCCGTTGAGGTAATGCAACAGATATACACTCCAGATCCCTAAGTACATGGGAGGAGTAAACACAGGGGGAGGTGGCCTCCAGCGCCTCCTTAGCGCGGACGGGCGCAGACGGGCAGGACACTGGCACGACTCCGGCGCAGGTCCGGCGCGTCCGCTGCGCGGATGCATGACCGTCCCCTTTTATGCGCGACTAGAGCGCAGGGGATTGGACACACACTCAATATGGCGCCGCTTGTCTAAACCTGGGACCAACTCCACAGCGTCAATACTCGGCTGGGAGTGGCCCAGGGCAATAAGGAAGAGGGGGAATGGGGTCAGCAGAGAGAGCTTATTAAAACAAGCTGATGGGGAGTTGTAGCAGCAAATTTAAAAAAACGCCGATTTTCGATTTTTTAAAAGTTCCAAATACAGTTAAAAAACACAGCAGCGAGGAGGAGCCTAGCCCGCAACCATGATGGCCGCCTGATTCCTCGGCTCCGTCGACCCTCTTGCTTTTCTCCCGTATTCCGCCCTATCCTGCTGGTGATCCTGATTTTGAGTGGCGACATCGGAATCGGGAGGCGACCCCGGTTCCACCGGTGTGCTCTCCTGTTCGGTCCCCGCAGTGGAAGTGACGAGACGCCCTCACCTCCTCCTGGTGCTTCACGGCGGTGCCCGGGTCTTTGTTCTCCGAGTGCGGTCAGCCCTGAACTCACCAACAGCGGCCATTGCAGGCGAGACGGAGCCGGTCGGCGAACAGTGGGTGCCGCATTGTGTTTTCCGCATCTTGGTTCGCCGCTTCGCAGGCTTTGTGGACCGCCACAGAGCGGGATACATTGTATCGTCTCCCCAGCCCCCGGACGGCTCTGCTCGCTACTTTGTCTTCCCGAGCGCCGTGGTGGGCGCCATTTTGCTGACTACATTCGGCGCCTGATTGTGAGGATCCTGGGCTGTTGTTTACGACACGGACGCCTGCCCATGCCACTTTGACACCGTGTGGGAATGGAGTGTGCTACCCCTGTGCCCCCGGACTGGTTGCGCTATGATGAGTGCTGGCGGGGTGCTCAACTGCTTGCTGGGAGTGATAGCGGCCAGCTTCCGGGACTACTACGCGTTTGTGAGCCCCATGCTCGGGGGACTGCTGCATCCTCTCTCCCTGAGGCACCAATGTCGATTGGTGATGCTTTGGGCGCTCTAGGCACGCTGAGAACTGCCCTATGTGTTGCTGCCCAGGATTTGGGGGACCGGGTGGACGCGGTTTTGTCTGTGGTACCCATGCCTGTCTGTGACTGCCCTCGAGTGCGGGACGCTGCGCCACACCCTGTGTTTGCATACTGTGGTTTCTCTGCCCCGGTCGCCACGGAAGCGTTGGGGGTGCGAGGCCCTGCTCCTGCTGAGGTGCCGGCTGGAATATCCTTGGCGAGGTCTGACGTCCGTGGGGCTGTGAAATGGCTGGGAAATCGTCACCGGGTGCCATGTACGGCGACTCCTTTTGGGTCTACTGGCGTGCCTCACCCTGGAGCGGTTGCTACTGCTTGGACTGGCCGACCTTGGAGGATCACTACTGTGCGCTTCTTCCTGTACCACTGCTAATCGCATGGCTATGTGTCGAATGGACTTTGGTGGGCGGCGTCCTACCTTGCTGTGGTCACCTTGTTCGCTTACTTCATCCAGGATGACTATTATGGAACTGGACTATGTCACTACACCGGACCGCGGGGGTCAGGGTTGAGGGTGTCTCCTCTCATGTTGGGAGTGCTGTTATTCGCACTGCTGGGATGCAGATGGATAGCCGGGGTTATTGAACATTCGTTTTGTATCGGTGGCGGGGTCTAGGGACGGGCGGCCCGAGTAACATGCTGAAAGCGGGTCTATTTCTCTCCTCCTCCACTCTTTATATCTTTATATTTTTCCCTTCTATGGGGCAGTTCCGGGGCGACAGGCACGCTGTTAGTGGGTTTGGCCGTAGCCATTACAGGGGTGCTGGGTGGTGGGTGCGGGGGGGTTTGTTATTTTAGTTCGTTTTGTTCTATGGTCTCTATCGCTCTTTTCCTGCTTTGGGAGGGTTCTTTCCTCTTCGTAGGGTTGGCTGTTTCTGGGTCTTGCGCCTTTTCTCTTCCTATGTCTCGACAAATCGTTGCTTCCTGTCCTTAGGGGTGGGCTCTCTGGGATTACACTTGGAACTGTTGCTTTTTATAATGTTGTTTATTGCTCAGTCTTATTGTTGCGATTGCTTAGCCTATATAGTTGCTGTATTTATAGCCTACGTTCGATTGTATATGGGGTACGCCCCTCTTGCTGCGTCTCTTTTGTGTCCCTTTCTGTAAGGTGTGTAGTCCTTCCTGTTGCAGCCCCCTCGCTTCATTTAAACTTAAAAATGAAAACCTTCTATCCTGTGTTGCGCACCCCGTAGTCACTTCTGGCGTATTTTGCGATATCCTGACTGTGTATTGCCTGTTGTTCTCCTGTTTTTATCGCCTGTCTTTGCGGCCGGCCGTGATGGTTGTGGGCTTGCGCATGTATCTTCTACTTTTATCTCAATAAAGGTTTTCGAACAAAAAAAAACAAAAACACAGCAGCACAACCTCCCGGCTTCCGCCTCAGGAGGGACACAGATAGCACTCAAACAAACAGGCAGCAGGCTTGGGGAACCCCTTTTATGCGCGACTAGAGCGCAGGGGATTGGACACACACCCAATATGGCCGCCGCTTGTCTAAACCTGGGACCAACTCCACAGCGTCAATACTCGGCTGGGAGTGGCCCAGGGCAATAAGGAAGAGGGGGAATGGGGTCAGCAGAGAGAGCTTATTAAATCAAGCTGATGGGGAGTTGTAGCAGCAAATTTTTAAAAACGCAGATTTTCGATTTTTTAAAAGTTCCAAATACAGTTAAAAAACACAGCAGCACAACCTCCCGGCTTCCGCCTCAGGAGGGACACAGATAGCACTCAAACAAACAGGCAGCAGGCTCGGGGAACCCCTTTTATGCGTGACTAGAGCGCAGGGGATTGGACACACACCCACTATGGCCGCCGCTGGTCTAAACCTGGGACCAACTCCACAGCGTCAATACTCGGCTGGGAGTGGCCCAGGGCAATAAGGAAGAGGGGGAATGGGGTCAGCAGAGAGAGCAACTGCAAAAAGCTCTCTCTCTCTGGAAACTGATTTTCTCCAAGAGTTCAAATCATGCATGCAGGGCAATATTAAAGGCTCCAGAAACTCAGCTAGCTGCAGCTGCGTGCATGTTATGTCTAGAGGATGAACCGATCAACCCAAACAACACCTAACATTGTTATGATAACCTTGGAGGCTTCCGCACTCACTGTGCAGGCTAAGGTCAATATGTAAGTCTAGGGATATTTGAAAACAAGTCATTCTCATGTGAAGAATTTCACGCAGCCTAACTTACAACAACAGTTACATGTAGTGTTGTGTGCAAAAGCAGCAAAAAGGTAAAATGGCGTTTAAACTTCTAATAACCCTATGCTAACATAGCAATGAGCGCAAGCAGGGCCCTGCCTTCACTACACCCTCCCTTGATCGGAACACGCACAGAAAGGGGGGCAATTTGGAACGCAGAGTTCAAGTTCGTGTGAGACAGAACCAAGTTCAAAATTTGCCAAACTGGACAATTTGGAGTAAAATTCCGAATTAGTAACCACAAAATAGATTTTTTTTTTTTTTACTCAACACCAAGCCGGGGCTGTATAGTGTCCAAAGCACAGAATGTGAATAGAGTGAAAAATGAATGAAAAAATCATGAGCCCAGTACGTGTTTGAAGCCGGAATCATGCCACTTCAATTCAAAAGCGTATAGGCACAGTACGTTGCAACTGCCTCCAAGAGGAAGTCATTGTTCTCATCCGAAAACATTTCAGCCATCCAATTTAATAATGGGAAGGAACACACATGTTCTTCGACAGCCGGAGCCTCTAGCACAATCAGAGGACAACTCGGGTGTTCTTCGAGATAACTGCGTGCCAGAAAGTCATGGGCAGCAGTCCATATATTCCAATTACTTAGGACTCCATGTGCCACTGCGCAGGCCAGTATTCCAATACCAGAACAGTCTAACTCATGAGCAACTAAGGGACTCATTAGTAGATCATAATCCGGGTTAGGAGACACCATGTTGCAGAGACACAAATCCAGAGCCCATTCTAAACTGCAATCCACAGTGGAAGACAGGCTGCACGCATGTAAAGTACGAAAATCGGAAAGATAATCCATACGCCACACTCAAGGTAGCCAGCGGTAACGCTCCAAAGTATTGAAGCATCCGGTTACGAAGCTGGAGCAGCCGGGGCGGGTTGTCGTTTGACACAAATTGTGCAGCTATTTTTAAGCAAGCAAATTAACAGCAGTACACCGGCAGCCAAGGCGAGAATTAAAGATAAACCGCCGAAGAGGCTGGAAAAATAGAATGAAAAAATGCCGGTATCACACCAAATATAGTTTGGAATGAGGTCACAAGGGCAGAACTTACAATTTAAAAAGAGTGCGCCAAGCCTATGGTCGACGAGGCATTGAAGATAGTGTTAATCAAGGAACCGAAATGCAGGGGTAGATCGGTATTCAAAAGGGCATGCACCTCAGTGCGAGTGTTTGCCACGTGAAGGACGAATGTTTCACAGGAAGAAGTGAGGGCGACTTCTTCTTGAGACAAAAGAGCCCTTATTCGACTCATCTTGTTGAACTCTGCTTTCAAGGTCGGAATGGAAGACCAGATGGATACATCGAGCTTCCCATGTGGAGGAGGGAACAGCACATTTTTGCAACAAACTAAACGTTGGGAAACAGTAACACTGTACGGAATCCCTGCCAGCATACCACAGTAATCTTCATTATTTAAAAGCAAATAACTACCGTTTGCTAGCAACTTGAAAGTTTGAGTCATGGCCGGGGCAGGATTCCCTTTTAAAATGCATGCTAAATTCAGTGCGTCAGAATTGCAAGAGGCATGCATTTGGATATTTCTGCAAACTAATGAGTGATCAGGTGTTAAAGTGCAATCTTCACCCTTCAGATAAACTTCTTTACTCTCCCTCAGTCACCTATAGGTGAATGGCAGAGACCAAACTTCATGGAGATAAGCGCTACCCAAAGGTTCATATCTGCCTATGGCATACTGTTTCATACATGAATCGAATTTAAACAGTGGAAAAATCAATGTTATTAACCAATGAATGAGCCATACAGCTGAATTATATTCGGCAACAGAAAAAGGTAATGGTTCTAACTTTTCAATATGCAAAAGTGAATATGCAGCATCCTTCATAGACATGAATTGTTGTTTCACAGTCAGATTAAATGGTAAAAATAGAGAGGAGGTATTCATGTAGTCCCAAGGCACTTTAGCAGCCTTTAATGTTTGTAATGTCCAAGCAAATTGCATCATGGAACGTAATTGATTTTGACCAAGATACAAAACATACACTTCATCCTGTACGATATCAACAACAGATGAAACAATATTATCCAATGTGTAAGTTCGTTAAGAAAGGGTGTTAATGCTGTTATCAACAACTGCAAGCACTTTTTCCACGGTAGATTCCACGTAATCTAGAATCTGCTTCTATTTGAGATAGTTTCCAAACTTTGTTGTAAACCGCATATAACCCAAAAAGCCATCTTTTTGACCTGCCTGCTGCAGGGCCTTTAACAAAATCATTCAAATCAACATCTTCATATAATTTGGACAAATGGAGTTTAACTGACGCTAAGGTGGAATGTTTAAGCCAATGTTGACATAATTTGCCTTTCGAATAGGTAGTAACAGTATAGTCACTTTCAAAACGGGGATGCACCCTCACCTGTGTATAGCCAGGGGCCAGACCTAGAAAACAATGTTGGCATAAATCAGAACTTTTTTGCCATAACAACCAACCTTGGGAATGAAAGCTGGAAATGTTAAAAGATGAATTTAGCAGCATAGACTATAATTCACTAAGGGACAAATCGGTGTGATTGTACCATGTAGGGTATTCTCCCAAATCAGGAAGAGAAGGAGCATTACATTTTTCAGTCATAACCAATCCAAAGCAAGTGGTTTGTGAAATAGTCGAATTCAAAAACAACATATGGTTCGGGATGAGGTATGCACAATGCAAAGCTTCAGTGCTCTGTACTTGCCAGCCTTTAGAGCCCCAAACAGATTTAAGATCAAAAGTATCTCTCCACAGTTCATAGCCCCCTATTGCTAATTGGTCAAGAAAGGACTTAGAATATATTAATTTAGTGTGGTTGAATCTAACTTTGGAAGAGGACTTAGCAGTCATCTTAAAAAAAAATGAGTCAGGATTAGACTGATTAAAATATGTAAACTTTTTCAAAAGCGATTTTGAGCTGCCTTTAACAGGAGCTGGACAATGTTCCCATTGTGAGTAATTAACCACATTTCTTAATGTGTTTGCTTTGTGCAGAAAATGATTGCCATAATGTTGGTAGCAAAATAAATTAACATAGTTGGCGGAGTCTAAATACAAATCTTCAGCATAAAAAGCAGCATAGTATTTCAAATCAGAAAACAGAGCATCTACGGCCAGGACTTCCCAATCATCAGAGTGTATGTTTTGTTTAACTACATCCCCCATTGAAACATGTAGTACATTGGGAACATTTATAACCTCTGTGGGGCCGTGGATCTGAAATTTAACAGCATCCCATACAATCCCACCTAAAACGGGCCAAGCTGTGATGTTAACAAAAGTCTGGTCCCCCTTCATAATGTGAGATGAGGAGTGGGGTGCCAGAGTTCCATCAATTAATCTAATTGAAATTCTTTCTTTAACATAATATCCATTACAAGATGGAAAAACACTTCACAAATCCAATTGACATGAATAAAAAATAGAAAAAAGCACTAGCCAAATGTAAGTCCACGGGGGTATCAAAAAATATTTTTTAAACCAAACAGCAAAAATAGAACTTTTCGATGGGGACTTTGATGTAGTAGAGTCAGTGCCAAATGAAAAGCGTGACTGGTTAAATGCAGATGTTTGCAAATCAGGCATCGACAAATCTGTGGGATAGGTATACTCAGTATCATTAAGGGAATCACCAGCCGGTGGATTTAATAAAGGTTTTGTTACTGTATGCATCTTGATGGCAACGTCAGGCCTAGTGGAACTCGCCGGAGTCAAAACAGAATTTCTCAGCATTGCTGGATAAGAGATTACTGGAGTCATACTAAGAAGAATCTGCCACTCGCTGTAATTTGACATTGTCAATGGAGATGTACCTGTTTTCCTTGCGACCAGGAAGTGGAGGTAAAATGACTGTTCTTGTACCCTGCACTCCAAGCACAGGAACTGGTGCACGATAAAAGGGACTGTTAGAACTGGGGGTCTCTAGTTGGCAGAGGTAGGTACCACTGTCCAAATAGGGACCCTTGCTTCTAGTCAGGGTAAGGAGGAAACCCTCTGAGATAACCCCTGCTCACCCTCTAGGTAGCTTGGCACGAGCAGTCTAGGCTAACCAGAGGCAATGTGTAAAGTATTTGTACCAACACTCACAGTAACACAGTGAAAACACCACAAACTGACTCCACAACAGTTTAGAAAAATAAAGGTATTTTATTCTAAACTACACAAGACCAAAACGACAAAAATCCAACATACACAGTTCAAGAATATGGTTTCAAAAAGAGTTCTTACGGTTTGCGTTAAAATTCTTGAGGTTGCGATAGAATAATCCACAGATGCGTGAAAAGTTCACAGTTGCGTCACGTTTACTCACAGTACCTTTTAGTTGCAACAAAGTTCCAAAAGCAGAAGCTGGTGCGGAGGAAAAGAAGCGATGCGTTGCTCCTGAGACCCTGGGGAGGCGATGAGACAGCCCCGCTGCAGCAGCGGGCGTGTTGCGGTGAATCCGGTCTGTATGGGGAGGAAGGCCACTTTTATGGATTCCGGTGCGTAGGTTCCGTAGGAAGTTTGTTCTCGCAAAGGCACGATGCGATGATCTCGTAGGGGCTGCGACGATCTCCGGGGCGACTATGCGCGATCCAGCGGTGATCCTCTCTCTCGCAGCTCCTCGATGCGATGGTTCTGCGATGATGCTCACAGCGGCGTGATGCGGTCCGCAAGCAAGCGGGGCGGCGATCTCACCCAGCGACGACAGGCTCTGCGACGACACTCGCAGCGATGTTCGACTTTCCCGCACCGGTTTGGTGTGTCCCGCAAAGGAAGGATGCGACGGCTCTGGCAGCGGCGTCAGGCGCTGTGACGATCTCGACCTTAGTAGCGGCGGGAAACTTCTCGCACTGTCGGGGATGCGCTCCGCAAGCAAGCGATGCGACACTTTTCAATTGCAAAAGTCTCTCAAGCTTAGTTTCAAGCTTCCCAGCACAGGTACAACTTCCAGAGGCCCCACAACTGGATCAAGCACTCTAGGAAGGACAGAACTCTTTCAGCAGAGTTCAGGGAAGCTGGGGGTGAAGTCCTTTTGTTCCTGGGACTTCAAAACAGGGAGCCAGCTCTACTCAGGCCCTTGGAGATTCCTTCAAGACAGGGGACACAGCTCAGCAGCAAAGTCCTTCCCCTCTCCTTGGCAGCAAAGCAACAGCAGGTCAGTCCAGCAGAGCAACAGCAGGACAGTCTTCCTTCTTCAGAGTCAGCTTTCTCCTTGGCAGAGGTTCCTTCTTGATTCCAGGATGATCTAATTTTCTGTTGTCAGGGGTCCTGTACTTATACCCCTAAAGTCTTTGTTCTCTCTGTGCATGTGGGCCCTGAGCCCGGTCTGAACCAGTTTTGGGTGTTTCCTGAGTACTTTGTTTTGCTGGCTTCTTCTTTCCTTTCAGAGTGAGGGGCAGGGTCGTCAGCCGCCCAGCAGGAGGTGGAGCCAGCATTGTGAAAGGCAGGCACAGCCCTATTCAGGCCCAGGTGCTAACTCCTCCCACCACTCCAGTTGCAAATGCAGTCATTCAGCCTAGGGCTGACTCAGCCAGCCTCCTGGGGCATCCCCAGCCCCTGTCACTCTCAAACCAGACAGTCAATACACAAACAGGCCAAGGCACACAGACGGGTCAGACAAGAGAACAGCTACTTTCTAAAAGTGCTATTCTCAAACACAGGATTTAAAAACAACCTTTCCTAAAAGATGTGTTATTAAATTTTGAGTTCAGGGATACTAGATACTTATGTCCTATCTTGTTCCTATGGGAAGAAATGCTGTTAACCACTGTAGCCAGCATCCCCCATGTTAATCTATGGAGCAAGATAGCCTTACAATAGTGAAAAACAAAAATGGCTGCCATTCACTACCAGAGCATGTTACCTGCACTAGTACATGCTCTACCTTTTACATACACTGCACCCTGCCCAGGGGGGTACCTTGGGCCTTCCATAGGGGTGATTGATGTGCGCAAAAAGGGAAGGGTTAGGCCTGGTCAGTGGGGACACTGACCAGGAGGACATGGCAGTTCTAAACTGCACACAGACACTGCAGTGTCAGGCCTGGGACATCATTTTAGGGCTACTCCTGTGGGTGGCACAATCAGTGCTGCAGGCCCACTAGTAGCATTTGTCATCACCAGCCCTGACACACCCAGTGCACTTTACTAGGGACTTCATGGTGATACAAATATGCCAAACATGTATATCCAATCAGAATAACACTTTACATAGAGAGCATATGCACTTTTAGCACTGATCAGCAGTGGTAAAGTGCGCAGAGTCCTATTGCCAACAGCCACGGGTCAGGAAAAATAAGGGAGGAAGAAGCAAAGAGTTTGGGGATGACCCTGCAAGAAGGGCCAGTTCCAACACAACCCCCTTCCGGCCTAAAGCCAGGGTAGACCAAACGATACCTCGATGGGATTCCCTGCTTAAGGCGATAGAACACGGAAACTGGCCCACACAGCAGGGCAGTCCTGTTCTACGCCGTCCTAAACCCAGTTGGATCACTCTATCCATACTCTCAGGGTCCACCATGCCAATCCATGTGGAACCCTTCTCCTCACCTGTGGACACCACCTGTGCAGCACCTAACTTTAATTTCCTGACAGGTGTGTCCCAACAGACCGACAGCAAGCCACAGTGACCACCAACAGTGATCAGGGATGAGACCCAGGCCTCATGCCTCTCGGGGCGCTCAAACCTCTGTGACGTCAGAGGGTGGGGGGCAGTAGCCCCAGGTGCTTGGCACCCTTTGTCCACTCCCTCTCTTGTCAAGTCAGGTCTGACACTCTGGCACTGACCCACCACTCCTGGACCTGTATCCAGCGGCTGGACAGGCGGCTGTGGTGGGCTTCCCCACACCTGGTCCTCCTCTTCCTTGGGGCTCTGTACCCTCCCACCTCGAGCGGTACCCACTTCTAGAATAGCCAGGGCACCTGTGGCAGGTGTCCCGCACCATTCATCCACCAGTTCAGGGGTGCTATCCTGCAACTGGTTTTCCAGGTCAGGGGGTATACCCCGGGCCTGGCCCTCAAACCTAGGCTCCCAAGCCTCCAGGTCAGACAACACCTGAACCTGGCTTCCCCACCCAGGGACTAACCCCTGCAGTGGAACACTTGCCTGGCGCACCAGGACTTCACTCACTGAGGTGCCTATACTGGTAGATAGTACCCAGCTGGCCTACACAACGGTGTGGCCCAGTCTACCCCCAGGGTGAGACTCCTGCCCCCCTTCCAGGGGCAACCCTGTCCACAAGGACAACAAAGAACACAACTCTCCTACCAGTTCAGGACCTCCGTCCAGCAACTGGGCTCCCAACCTAGGGTTTAAGCCCTTAGGTTGCACCGGGGTCAGAGGCGAGGACTCCCTCCCTCTGCACCCCCTTCCAGAGCGCTCTACCCTCCCTACTAGAGGGGTACCCCTGGGAACCATATTGGTCAGGACACTGGTTACAGATGTCCTTCCTTCCAGGTCAGGCAAATCCTGAACCTGGTCTCCCAACCCAGGGACCAATACCTGCGGTTGTGCACTTGCCTGGCACGCCAGGACTTCTGGGGACTCACATAGTACCCCCTTGAGGGTGACACACAACTCATGTGTCCTGTGACAGTCCGCCTGGCGCAGATCTCCCGACCCCAGTCCACCTGACAGTGCGGGAAGATCCCCCAGGACTGAAGTGGTGTCACCATGGTCACTCCTGGGAGACTCAGCTCTTCTGACTGGTCCCTGACCCACTGGTTCTCCCACTGGGGACTCCTTCCCCCTCTCACCCCTCAGTCTGGACTTCTGTACCCTCCCAAATGGAGCGGCACTGCCAGACACCAAACCTAATGGAGGCCTGTTTACAGGCAGTCCCCGTTCACCAGACACTAGGAGATCCTCCTCAAATGGCCTACAAGTACAGTCTAGGTCCCCAACCTGGTGTTCCCTTAAGGAACCCTCCAGGCCCTGAGACTGGGTTTCGGGCACCGTGAGACACACCGTCCCACACTCATTCCTTCTCCACTGAGACCGGACATGAGCCCCTACACCCCTCCCACTACACTGGGACCTAACTGTACTTCACTGAACCTCTTCCACCTCACAGGTCTGGAAGATATCTAAGCCACTCCTTTTGGGATCACTCCCCAATGCCTCCTCAGACTCTCTGGAATCCACCAAGAGGTCTGCCTCCAACGCAAGCTCTCTGGGATCAGAGAACTCACACTCCACTGGGTGTTGGCATAGCTCTGGAAAACAGGGACTTAAAATATGCTCTCCAACAAATGAATCACACAGCCCCCCACAGTTGTTAACCAAGCTACCCTTTGCCTCACCCTCCAGTGCCTCACACAAGTACCCCACACCACTCTCCTGAGACTGGCAAGACAGTATCTGACTGTCTCTGTCACACAACCCACACTCTTCTGGCTGGTCTTCCCCCACACACACCAAGGTTTCTACCATGGGGGAATCCCTCTCCCTGTACCTCTCATCTAGAGTCAGTAGAGTGTCCCTCCCACCACTAGGAATATGGTCCCCTGTGCCAATCCCCCAATCTAATCCAGGCACACTGCACTCCACTGGAACTACATCATAAACCTGTACCCCCTGGTGTATGTCGACCCCCTCTCTCAAGTCAGGCGCCACATCTCTGGGTGTTTGTACCTTTCTCTCAGCACTAGATATCATAAACATGCTGCCACCATCTGAGCTGGACTCCACCTCCAACTCAGCAGAGCTCACCTCTTGAGCTACCCATGCTTCTTCTTCAGCTGAGACCCTCATGGCCTCATGCCTCTTGAGTTCCAACTCAAGCTTCCTCATTCTTACTTCATGGGCCAAGGTCAATTTCAATTCCTCCAGGGCACGGGCATTTTTGCTCTCCTCCGCCGCCCATTCCATTTGCTTCAGCTCCATTTCAAGCCTCAACATTTCTAACTTATGATCTCTAGCCCTTTGGTTTTCCTACAACTCCTCTGGGGAAAAGCTTTCAGCTGAATGGTTGCTGCCAGCCCTTGAGGCTGCTCTGGACACAGGCAGATCCTGTGGCCTGAAACCATCCCTTTGTGCATCCTCATCCACTTCCGCATCATTTGTCTCCCCAGCCTCTTTGGTCTCCCACCAGGCGCCCAAGGCCTTCTGTAGCTCCTCCTTCTTGGAGCAGCGCTTCATGGGGCATCCAAAGTTCTTGCAGAACTGCCTGAGTTGACCTACTTTGTAATCACTTAACATTTCAATATCAAACTCCAGTTCTGCAACATCACTTGCTGGTTTACCATTCTGAGACATGATGCTTGGATTCTTTCAGAGTTATGATCAAAAATAGAACCAAAAATAAAAAATGTAGTATGCGGTGGCATAGTGGTCTGCACTCACTAGTGATGTACACCAATTACTGTGGGTCAAGTACAAATACAAGATCAAATCCCACCGCCTGACCACCAATGTTAGAACTGGGGTTCTCTAGCTGGCAGAGGTAGGTACCACAGTCCAACTAGGGACCCATGCTTCTAGTCAGGGTAAGGAGGAAACCCTCTGAGATAACCCCTGCTCACCCTCTAGGTAGCTTGGCACGAGCAGTCTAGGCAACCAGAGGCAATGTGTAAAGTATTTGTACCAACACTCACAGTAACACAGTGAAAACACCACAAACTGACTCCACAACAGTTTAGAAAAATAAAGGTATTTTAATCTAAACTACACAAGACCAAAACAACAAAAATCCAACATACACAGTTCAAGAATATGGTTTCAAAAAGAGTTCTTAAGGTTTGCGTTAAAATTCTTTAGGTTGCGATAGAATAATCCACAGATGCGTGAAAAGTTCACAGTTGCGTCACGTTTACTCACAGTACCTTTTAGTTGCAACAAAGTTCCAAAAGCAGAAGCTGGTGCGGTGGAAAACAAGCGATGCGTTGCTCCTGAGACCCTGGGGAGGCGATGCGACAGCCCCGCTGCAGCAGCGGGCGTGTTGCGGCGAATCCGGTCTGTATGGGGAGGAAGGCCACTTTTATGGATTCCAGTGCGTAGGTTCCGTAGGAAGTTTGTTCTCGCAAAGGCACGATGCGACGATCTCGTAGGGGCTGCGACGATCTCCGGGGCGACGATGCGCGATCCAGCGGTGATCCTCTCTCTTGCAGCTCCTCGATGCGATGGTTCTGCGACGATGCTCGCAGCGGCGTGATGCGGTCCGGAAGCAAGCGGGGCGGCGATCTCACCCAGCGACGACAGGCTCAGCGACGACACTTGCAGCGATGTTCGACTTTCCCGCACCGGTTTGGTGCGTCCTGCAAACGAAGGATGCGACGGCTCTGGCAGCGGCGTCAGGCGCTGTGACGATCTCGACCTTCGTAGCGGCGGGAAACTTCTCGCACTGTCGGGGATGCGCTCCGCAAGCGAGCGATGCGACACTTTTCAATTGCAAAAGTCTCTCAAGCTTAGTTTCAAGCTTCCCAGCACAGGTACAACTTCCAGAGGCCCCACAACTGGATCAAGCACTCTAGGAAGGACAGAACTCTTTCAGCAGAGTTCAGGGAAGCTGGGGGTGAAGTCCTTTTGTTCCTGGGACTTCAAAACAGGGAGCCAGCTCTACTCAGGCCCTTGGAGATTCCTTCAAGACAGGGGACACAGCTCAGCAGCAAAGTCCTTCCCCTCTCCATGGCAGCAAAGCAACAGCAGGTCAGTCCAGCAGAGCAACAGCAGGACAGTCTTCCTTCTTCAGAGTCAGCTTTCTCCTTGGTAGAGGTTCTTTCTTGATTCCAGGATGATCTAATTTTCTGTTGTCAGGGGTCCTGTACTTATACCCCTAAAGTCTTTGTTCTCTCTGTGCATGTGGGCCCTGAGCCCGGTCTGAACCAGTTCTGGGTGTTTCCTGAGTACTTTGTTTTGCTGGCTTCTTCCTTCCTTTCAGAGTGAGGGGCAGGGTCGTCAGCCACCCAGCAGGAAGTGGAGCCAGCATTGTGAAAGGCAGGCACAGCCCTATTCAGGCCCAGGTGCTAACTCCTCCCACCACTCCAGTTGCAAATGCAGTCATTCAGCCTAGGGCTGACTCAGCCAGCCTCCTGGGGCATCCCCAGCCCCTGTCACTCTCAAACCAGACAGTCAATACACAAACAGGCCAAGGCACACAGAAGGGTCAGACAAGAGAACAGCTACTTTCTAAAAGTGCTGTTCTCAAACACAGGATTTAAAAACAACCTTTCCTAAAAGATGTGTTATTAAATTCTGAGTTCAGGGATACTAGATACTTATGTCCTATCTTGTTCCTATGGGAAGAAATGCTGTTAACCACTGTAGCCAGCATCCCCCATGTTAATCTATGGAGCAAGATAGCCTTACAATAGTGAAAAGCGAAAATGGCTGCCATTCACTACCAGAGCATGTTACCTGCACTAGTACATGCTCTACCTTTTACATACACTGCACCCTGCCCAGGGGAGTACCTTGGGCCTTCCATAGGGGTGACTGATGTGCGCAAAAAGGGAAGGGTTAGGCCTGGTCAGTGGGGACACTGACCAGGAGGACATGGCAGTTCTAAACTGCACACAGGCACTGCAGTGTCAGGCCTGAGACATCATTTTAGGGCTACTCCTGTGGGTGGCACAATCAGTGCTGCAGGCCCACTAGCAGCATTTGTCATCACCAGCCCTGGCACACCCAGTGCACTTTACTAGGGACTTCATGGTGATACAAATATGCCAAACATGTATATCCAATCAGAATAACACTTTACATAGAGAGCATATGCACTTTTAGCACTGATCAGCAGTGGTAAAGTGCGCAGAGTCCTATTGCCAACAGCCACGGGTCAGGAAAAATAAGGGAGGAAGAAGCAAAAAGTTTGGGGATGACCCTGCAAGAAGGGCCAGTTCCAACAGGGACCAAACACCTTCTTGTTCTCCACCTTCTCACAGACCCGGTCACTGACTCGGGGTAGCCAGCCAACTACCGGAATCTGAGGAGCAGCATCAGATGTGGAGGGCAAGTGTTCCTTTGCAAGACTGTCTCTGGTCTTTTGTAGGTTCTGTAAAACAGCAGAATGTTCATCTACGTCAAAGGATGCGTCAGACGCCGCCACGTCTAGACCCTCAAGGTCCGAAACAAACATTTTGATGCCAAAGAGCATTTCATATGGGGTCCGCCCACCCAGAGACCTTCTAGGGAGATTATCAAGTACACATTGAATGCTATAGAAATGGGCCAGCCAGTTCCTGCCAGTACCTAAAACCCTAGCTGTCAAGGATTGCTTTAAGTCACGGTTCATCCGCTCCACAACACTATTGCCCTCAGGCTTGTATGGAGACGAAAATTTTACTTGGACTCCAATGAACCCATCAATAAACAAAAGAAATGCCAGTACTGTAACAACCAGTTCTTTTTACTTAATCAGACCATAAGGAATGTGCACTATGGTCGAGCAATATTTGAATGAATTTTTTATTTTATTTTTAAAGTTTTGAGCAAGGATTATTGGTTATTATTTCACCAATTCACTATACTTTACACGACCTCTTCTATATATACATATATTTACATTCACAAAAGATTTTTTACAATATCATCATTATTATCCAAACCAATTACAATTTTAAAACAATCATACCCTCACACATTCACACCCATACACAACGACAAATGTTATCACAAAAACCTGGAATCAAAAATATTCACAGTAAGCCATATACAATAAATTTTCAAAGATAAAACTTTTTATGGAATTTTTTTATATATCTTCCTCCTTTGTTTAGATGGCAAAAAATGTCTACGCATTTCGAACTCACACTGCTCGCGGAGTTCTCATCAGGACAAAAAGGCTGTGGAAGAAAGGAGAAGAACCTTCCTTTAGGGTCTTATCAAAAATGCTGGTAACCTTACTCACAATATCCATTACTCAAGCCACAGTGTCTTACCTCTAAAATCTAATAGAGCAGTCTGGGGTTACGTAGATCACCCGTCGAATCCACCAGTTATCCTAATCAAACCATCTGTATATGAAAAGACAATCAATCACCAACCCATCTCAATGCCAGTCTTTCTTTCTAAACAAACAAAGTGTGGATGAACTTACTTTTATTTAAGATGGAGGTCGCATATGCAACATGGGGTGCGGCCGGTCCTGTAACAGGATGAATATTTTGAGGATCATTCCTTTTTTAAAAAAAGAATTTTTTCTTTTAAAACGACCTTCTAGGCGAGCATGAACATGTTAATTCTTACTTGTCAGATGTATTACCGCTGTCCGCGATGGCTAATCTCTGGACGCGGGAGCACACTGAAAAGGAGAAGTTGGTGACCGGTTAGTTCTACCAAAATGTTACGATTGTGAGCGGAAGTGTTGGTTTGACGCATTAGGTTGTCACACTAGGTGCCTACCTGGTTACCCAGAGTTGGGGGTTTCCCCGCTGTGCTGGAAAACTCTCGGCGCTGTAGTAAATGGCAACGCTCTTCCGTGGGATGGATTTCCTATCCCCGCTAGCCTCGAAGAGAATCACGAGGGGCTTCTGGTCTCTGAAAAACAAGTGTGAAATAAATATTACAACCGTCCCTTTTCTAAGACTCCATACAGTTGCCGTTAGTTCAGTTCTTGCCTTGTTGCACAATAATCGCGCTTACCAGTCTTAGTTAGAAGGATGTCACTGTCATCAGTCACAATCTCGGGAATCGCTCGTGGCCGTACTTCCGGTTCCGTAAGAGGATCCTGGGAGTTGTAGTTGCGATCCAGTTTGTGCCTTATATTCACAACTCGGAATTGGATGTCAGTGCATGGCCACTATGTTTACAGTATAATGCTAAGTTAACTGCAACCCACCTCAATTGTGGTTCAATACAATTTGCACAATTATCCCATTCGTATCGTGTGTCATGAAATGGTTATCGTGTCGGCCATATTTGAGTGGTTTCCCCAGTGACTTAATGCCTATGTTTCCCGGGTCAGAAAAACAGCACAATCTCAAAATCGTTCAGTTAGGTTGCAGATGCTGATTATCCAGGGGGATCTATTTTTTCTCAACCTAATTTATATATTTCAGAGAGCTCATTGAGTCCATAGGTGGCGGTGTTAAATTTCACAATTAACATAGCCTCTTGTTTGGACAATTTCAGGTCCTGGTCTCCTCCTCTTGTGTCTTTCTCCACTTTAGAGATAACTGTCCACATTACGTCTGGTTCCTTATGATTGTTTATACGCCAGTGGTTCACCAATGGAGCTGTCAAAACGTAGTTCTTAATTCTTGATTTGTGTTGTTGAATCCGTACCCGAACTTCTTGGTTTGTCTTTCCAATATATATGAGTCCACATGGACATTTTATACTGTAGACAACATATCTTGATCTACAATTAGTGAAGGCCTCATGTTTCCATCCTATGTTGTTATGGCTGAAGAATGTACCCTCCACAGTTGTGTCACAACAGTTACATGCCCCACATTTATGGTGGCCCTGAATGGGAGGTAGCCTCAACATTGTTCTCAAATCGGAGGCTGTTGTCTTTGGCAATGCAGCGCGAATTAGTTGATTCGCAATACTTAAATTTTTCTTGAATGCAAAAAGTGGTTCTTTGCTGAAGGTTTCATCCAAGTTTTTTAGTAGATGCCAGTTGTTCCTAATCACTTTCTTCAACATGTTTGAGTTGGGACACCAGGTTGACACAAAAACCATCCTGTCGGATTCTTAATTTGCTTTTCTTTCTAGCAGGCATTCACGGGGGGTCCACCATGCTCTCTTCATGGATCTCCTTAGCAATTTATTGGGGTAGCCACGTTGTTTTAAATTGTCCGTAAGATTTTCAGCATGTCGTTGATACTCTTCCTTGTCATGACAATTGCGGCGGATCCTGAGATATTGCCCGAAAGGCCAATTATCCTTGAGGCTGCGTGGGTGGTTACTCTTATAATGTAAAATGAACCCATGGCATCCTTGTACGCCTTAGAGGCGAACGCTGGACCCTAGTCCGAATGAAAGGTACCACATGCAAAAATTCCCACAAAGACACACAAATCCCCGATGACAGTCAGGCATTAGCACTTCGTTGTGGCCACACCCAAACAAAGCGTGTGCACAAATCAACTGCAACTAAGATGTACTTATACGCAGTATCAGAGGATAAAGGACCGCAGTGATCTAAATAAACACACCCAAGCTGTTTATTAGATATGTACAACTGTGTCTGGGGCGGGCGCACAGCAGTTGAAGGTTTTATCTGATGGCATATATCACAATGAAGGACATAATCACGAGTCTGGTTGTACAATCCACACCACCAGTAAGGCTGTTGTAAGAGAGATACAGTAGCTGACACGCTGGCGTGAGCTGAGGCCATGCCCTCGTGAGCTGCTGTTATCAAGGCTTGCCTGCAGTCCGCATTGGGAATCAACCTGTCACCAACGTCGTTAATTCTCACATAGGGAACTTTATCAGGACTTAAAAGATAAAAGTATTTATAAGGGAAACCTCTAGGGTAATTATCTCCCTTCTCTGTTGCGGCAATAGCTGCCAAGATGTCATCATCGATCTTACTTTTGGAACGTGTAACTGCTGCTACTACATATGTCGCAACTGCGGTCTTGGCTGCTTCATCAGCAAGACAGTTACGAAAAGCGTGTACCCCCACGCGTTGGTGACCAAGAGTATGAATCACAAACACAAGTGGCAGACGCTCTTTAAGCTCGGCCACTCAAACCCATGGCATTTTGTGTTTAATCGTGCTACCTTTGGAATCACTATAGTCATTCTGGGTCCGATAAAAAGAAAATTTCATTGTAAAACTGAACACAGTAGTAAGAGTCACTCACAATAAGAGTAGTCACACAAGGGTCAGCGTACTCCAGTGCAAGCACAAGTGCACATAGCTCTGCCAATTGGGTGGTACAGTCCCCTAATGTCTGTGTATGCACGACATCGGACTTGATTTCTCCATTCACCATAGTACCAACCACTATTGCGCAGGCCGCTGAATACGCATGCTTTGAACCGGTTGCGCCGAACCGTCAGTGTAAATGATACAATGGAAATCCTCCAGCGGGCATAAGGACAAAGAAGCTGGATGGACAAATTCATACTGCAAGTACTCCTGAGTTTGCAAAGAGGAATCAAAGACAAACGTGACATCCAGAGAAGTCAAGGATGTGGCCCATTGTATCCAACGTGGATGCAAAGCTTTGGAATTTGGTACACTGGCCTTTATCACTGGCTCCAGGGCAGGATACGGTGTAACAACCAGCATATGTTTCCCCTGTGACAGTGCTCGTTCTTTAAGAATCGCATCTGCACTGCAGTCAAAACTTTTTCCACAGTGGAAAACCGCATTTCAGCCGAAGTGTACAAGTGTGACTTGTAAGCTATAGGGACTGTGTCACCCTCATGAAAAGTCAGGTACGTGAAACCCACCGCCACGGGTAGAATTCTTATTACCAGGTTGGTGTGGTTGTCATGAATCAGCAAGTATTTAGATTCAAGAAGATCAGACTGCAAAGATTGCAATATTGCACAATGTTCAGGCAGCCAACAAGATTTGGTGAAAGTAGGCTGTACCAAGGTGTAAAAAGGCTCGATACGCTGGGCAAAATCGGAAATGTATGTACGCCCGAAATTTGAAAACCCCAGTAAAGATTGTAGTTTTTTCAGAGTTGTCAGAGCATGCAGCAGTGCGCATTTCTCCAGGAAGTGAGGTGCTAAACCTCGACCTTCATTATAGTCCCGGAACAACACTGTGTACTCTGCAATGTGTGACTTTGCAAAGTTAAATTTGTAACCGAAGTCCGCAAACATACAAATGATGCGGTCAACGTGACACAGATGCGGCCATAATTAATCGCCAGTGAGATAAATGTCATCAACATATGAGCATGCATCAGGGTCAAGTCTGTCCAAAAGAGAGACAATGCGGGCTGCAAAGACGCCTGGACTGTTCTTATAGCCCATAGCTAATCTTCGGGACTGTTTTTGTTTACCGCCACAGCTGAAAGCTGTCCATTGACTACTAATAGAGGACAGGTTATGGCTAAAAAAGCCATTGGATATGTTAAGTGTTGTCTTAAACCGTTTACGCACAAGACTATTCACAAGGGCTGAACTGTAAGTATTCTGTACCACGCAGGTCCAACAATGAGAGTTCAAGTGCCGGTAATCCAATACCAAACGGTACGAGCCATCAGGCTTTATCACAGTAAAAAGAGGATTATTCATCTGAGACACACGTTTCAATCACATCTTGATATTCCAATTGGTCAAGGATTTCCGCCACGGGAGCATTCGCTTCACGTCGCATGGGATATTGGGGTTGAGGCTGTGGAATAGACCGCAATGGTATCTCATGTCTGGGGGAAAATTTGTCCCATCCACATTGAGTACGGTACAACGCTGGTGCAAGCACCTTAGCCCACTCTTCTGCAAAATTCAGGGCCTGCTCTTTCAGCACAGTGTGTGTGAAACTAGGGAGGATTACCTCCTCCCCTCTCGGAGTGGCCAGAAGGAAGGGTGGGGGCCAATCAGCTTCTGTAAACAAAATGTCATAGGTAGTAGTCAGATTCTCCCAAAATACCCCTTTTATAGTACGTTGTATGTCACCTTCAATTAAAAGGACTATTTCATAAAGTCTTTCAGGGGGAGCCACTCTAGTGTCAGCTGTCTCAACAGCAGCGAACGTGTCAGTTGCTGTAACCTTCAGAAATGGACGCAATGCTTCCTGCACTACTGTAATTTCCGCCCCGCTGTCTAACAGCGTCAGCGCCCATGTCAGGTCCGAAGCTGTGTTCTCACTATCCGTGGCATACCTCGCTGTTAAAGCGGCAACTTTCTTCTTCTGAAACTGGGGTCTTTGACGTGGAGAGTCATCTTGCTTGCCTTTACCCTCGGTCTTGCGGGGCTGCTCACGGCTTTGTTGGGCATCCCAACCTCTGCCGCTGTCTCCTTCACCGGTTGGTGAGACCGATGTATCCTGCAAAGAGCAAGGAGAACATTGATCAGGAACCTGAAAACGATCAGGTGACTTAATATGTTCGCTCAGTAGGCACAGGCATTGGCGAAGCAGGACGTGTCCCCTGTTTCTGTTTTCCCTGTTTTTTATTTTTATTCCAATTTTGCTTTGGAAAATTGGGTCGTTCATCTTTATCAGAAGTCGCCACCTTAGTTTGCTTTTGTGCTGCTGTCTTAGCAAAAGGCTTAACACCCAAACTATTGTGGCCAATGGTCTTAGAAGCTTCCGCAATGATTTTCGGTAACTGCCAGGGCTTATCGCATCGGGGACATCGCATAAAGCATTAGACACCTGGAAGTACACCGCATCTCCCTTAACATTAGCAAGGACGAGATCGGAAACTACATGAAACACTCCAACGAGTCTCATTCCCAACTCAACAGCTGCCACCGCACCGTGTTCATCCTGGACACGCTTAATGACAGAGGGTAGGACAGCCATGGACAGAGTGCCAAAGCACCTAGTATAGACTGTCGCGAAAATCTTACCCCAGGTCTCACAATCAGGATCCTCCGGTATTAAGTCTTTCTGCAAACTTATTGTAAGAATCCTTTGTTTCTCAACAGGAGTCGTATTAGGAAATACTGCTTCCAGCTGGTCAAATTTCTCAGCAAGCCAAAAAGGCATATCATCCTCATCCTGGGGCCGCTTGCCCATAACCGAATTAACCATGACGGGATTAATTTTCATCCCGGCCGGTCCAGCTGGTTGCACCACAGCACCAGGTGGCCCCACCTGGACGTTGCGGGATACGTATTGCACTAGAGCCCGATGCATTCCAACCAAAGAGGTATAGCGCACACGCAACTCATCAATAGTGACTGTAAGGTAACTCGGATGCAGTGTGTAACTGGCCAAAACAGGCCACGTGGCCCCGGGAATAGATAAAAGGCACAACTGAACCACCGTTACCGATTGGGGAAGGGCGCCATTAAACCAAACTCGATGCTGCCAGGCAGTGATAGGAATCTCCAGTGTCCTATATGGGGTGCAGTTTAGGAGCACGGCCGTGGGAGTGCAAACGTGAAATGTACCAGAACCCGCATTGACCTCAGGAAAGGTAACCCATGAGTAAAAGAGCTAAAACGGGTATGCCGCCTCAGCACTCACCACAAAAACAACCACCATGCCATCCACGGTGACGCCAAGTGCCTGCAAATTATTGCAGACGGCCACCCTACTATGCTGTGGGATCTCAACGTCAGCCGTAAGGACACGGTAGAGAAAAGTACAATGTTAAAGAATTGTAGCACAAATGGGTAGTAATTCAAAGTACGAACCTTTTTAAATTATCAAGCTTGAAAAAACCTATGTCACTATAGGTAGGTTAATTCGTCACCACTGTCAACCGGAAACAATAGTGAGGGTGTTGTGGACTGATATAAGCACTACTCGAGAGTCTCAAAATAAGATCACATCGTTAGGTGTGCCATGTTGCAGGGATTCTGCTCATACACCAAACTGTGCACCGAGACTCAGGACCTCCGTGGATTGTGGTGGACCAAAAAACTCACCTCAGTACCTAGAGCCCCCTAACCGACTAGCATCAGTGTCTCATTAGCTCTTCGTCCTATAGCAAAGGTACCAATGATTAGACAACCCAGAACATGTGACTTAGGATACACTCAGGAATGGTGGGAATCAAGAACACTCTTTCGTTATATTCTCATACCAGTCCACAACATGGGTAAAAAGAGACACGATCAAGTCAAGTCAAGTCAGGAGCATTTATAGCGCGCACATATCACATCCAAAGGAGTCTCATGGCGCTTACAGACACTGACCAGAAAGAACGGCTAGAATCAGCAAAACAGCCAGGTTTTGAGTTGCTTGCGAAACCTGAGATGTTCAGTGGTGGTTCGCAAATCCAACGGCATCTTATTCCAAAGAGAGGGTGCCAGGAAAGAAAAAGCTCGACCCCCATTTCTGGCCATTTGGATTGGCCGCGGGGTAAGCAGTGATTTGTTACTTGATCTAAGTTGTCTGCTTGGCTCATACCAAGTGAGTTTGCGTGACCAATATTTTGGGCCTTTTCCGTACATTTGTTTATGTGTCAGACACAAGATTTTAAACGTAATTCGCTTCTTTACCGGGAGCCAATGTAGTTCCTTGAGGCAGGGGGCAGAGGAGGACATTCTTGGTAAGTTCAGCACTAGACGTACTGCAGTATTTAGCAAACCCTGCAACTTTTTAAAGAGATTTTCATTCGTTGCCAATAATAGGGCTTTTCCATAATCTAATCTATTTATAATTAGGCCTTGAACCAGGGGTTTTCGTGCCTCGTCAGGTATCCATTTGAAAACTTTTAGAAGATTGCGCATAATTCCGAAACACGTTCCCACAATATGGTCAATTTGGCATTTCATAGAGAGTTTATTATCCATATGGATGCCCAGGTTACGCACTGATTCCTTAGGGGCTGAGCAGTCGCCTAGCTGCGCTGGCCACCAATCCTGCGTCCAGTATTCGGCAGCCTTGCCAAACAGCATGAATTCCGATTTCTTGCCGTTTAGCTGCAAATGATTCTTGCCCATCCAGTTCTTAACCTCAGTCATACACTTTTTAAAGCGAGCTTTGGTTTCATTAATGTCAGGGCCAAGAGTGACCAGGATTTGGGTATCATCAGCGTAGGATAATACATCAAAACCAAATGCCCTGATCACCATGGCCAAAGGTGTCATGTACACATTAAAAAGCGTCGGGCTCAAAATAGAGCCCTGCGGGACACCCCTTTTGACTGGTCGACTGCTGGCTATGTTCCTTACCCACTGGCACTGTAGTAGTGCGGTTGGATAAATAACTCTTAAACCAGTCTAGGACCTTCCCTCTGACACCAATCTCCCATAGCTGTTGGATCAGAATGCGATGGGAGATGGTGTCAAAGTCCGCAGACAAATCCAGGAGGATTAGGATAGTTATAATAATAATAATAATAAAATCATTTATAGAGCGCATGGTTACACTTAAAATAGTGTGTCCCCGCGCTGTGGATGAGTTCCATAGAGAACGCCCAGATAAAAACAGCAAAACACAATACGGCCACACCCTGCCCTCTACTAATGACTGGGGAAGAGGTGAGTTTTGAGTTTAAGTCGAAAGCGACTTTCAGATGGCTCCATCCGCAGATTCAGGGGAGTTTATTCCAGTGGGTGGCTGCCAGATAGCGGAATGAGCGGCCACCCATTCTGGCTCTGAAGATACGAGGGACAGTGAACAGCATACTGCCCAAGGACCTCAGATTGCGTTTGGGACGGTGGATAGTTAGGAGTCTTTTTAAGTAGGGGGGGCCTTTCCCATGTGCAATTCGATGGGCAAAGCACATTGTCTTGAACAATATGCGCTCTTTGATGGGTAGCCAGTGTAACTTGGCCAGAGCGTTTTTCCCCGAAGCTCTCCTGGGGAGATTAAGTACCAGACGTGCAGCCATGTTCTGCACTCTTTTAAGTTGCCCCAAACCTTTTTGACTTAGGCCGATGAAAAGGGCATTGCCATAGTCCAAGTGAGGGGTCACTAGAGCATGGACAAGGGACTTCCTAGAGTTGATGGGCAGAAGATCTAAAACCTTACGCAAGGTTTTGAGAATAGCGTAGCACTTGCCGGTGACTTTGGCAATCTGTTTTCCAAAAGTAAGTTCTGTATCCAACAGAATCCCCAAATTTTTAGCAGAGACTGCAGGTATAGGAGTCAAACCTAATTCACTCGGCCAACAGTCAGAAGACCACACCGATGTTGCTTTACCCACCAATAGCACTTCGGTCTTGTCCCCATTGAGACGAAGACAGTTGTTATTCATCCAGCTCGTGACAGCTGAGAGACAGGCGGAAAAGTTCCTCGCTGTCTCATCATGTCCCTGGGTTAGTGTGATCATTAGTTGTGTATCATCGGCGTAGGTGATGATATCTACGCCAAATGATTCCACCAACTTTGCAAGGGGTTCCATGTACAGATTGAACAATGTAGGGCTCAAACTGGAGCCCAGAGGAACCCCATGCTTCAGCTGTCTTGGTGATGATTTAAATGGGGGACAGTGGATTTGAAAGCTCCGTTTCTCGAAGAACGACTTGAGCCATTCATAGGCGTTGCCCTTGACTCCAATCTCAGATAGTCGTGTCAGCAGCGTGGTGTGCGATACGGTATCAAATGCCGCACTTAAGTCTAATAACACCAACGCCGCTGTCTGACCTTTATCTGCTATCTGACGCAGTACCTCGGTGGAATACAGGACGGCAGATTCCGTCAAGTATTGGGCTCTGAACCCTGATTGGGTAGAATGAAGAAACTGGCCCTGCTCAAGATAGTCCATCAGTTGAATGTTGACAATTTTTTCTGCTACCTTCATACAGTAGGGCAGCAGAGAGATGGGGCGGAGATTTTGGAGCTGTGTTACAGGCATATTAGGTTTCTTCTTCAGTGGGATTACCTGCGCTCTTTTCCAAGGTTCAGGTACCTGGTTAGTGTGGAAACATAGGTTAATGAGGTGGCTAATGTGGTCGATTAATACCTCTAAAACGTAATTGAAGCGTTTAGGAGGGGCAGCATCATTAGGAGATCCCGACTTTACACTATTAGCGATACTTATCAATTTTTGTCGATCAGGGACATAAAAACCAGTCAGCTGGCGGGAAGATTTTAAACACTCTTCTTCCTTGGCCTGAATTATGTTCTCCTCAGTTTTAGTGGTGAAAGATGTATAAATAAGTTCGACTTTATTGACAAAATAGTCAGCGATAACATTGCATAAATCATCCGAGAATATATCTTGAGTTTCTAAACTATTAGGAACAGTAATTTCCTTATAAATGGAAAACAATTCCCTAACTGGATTTATTGCCTCTGTGATCCTGTCCTTGAAAAATTTCCCTTTTGCTGCTCTAATCATTTTTGAATATTTAGTTAGTTCGTTTTTATAAATTTGTTTTCTCTCTGGGTCATAGTCCTTGCTCCAACCACGCTCCATTTTTTTACAGATAGCTTTAGCAGTTTTAAGCTCCTCTGTGAACCATGGAGCCGTTCTACTGCCTCTAACTGGAGGTTTGTTAGTCCAGGGGGCTACCTTATCAAGTGCCCTGGTCATCCACGTTTCATAGGCTACACAGCTGCCCATCAAGCTGTCGTTCAAAGTGGGCGGTTCCTTCAATAAGGCTAATCTATAAGCCTCTTGGGTGTATTTCCTCCAGTTTCTATGTTTCACAGTGGGAGGTTTAGGGCCATTAGCTATATTAGTTTTGTTATATATTGAAAACGAAATTAGTTTGTGATCAGACCAGGGAATGCTTATGGGAGGGGACACATTTATCGGCTCCCAGTTGGCAAATATTGGATCGAGCAGATGGCCCGATTGATGCGTGGGCAGGTTGAATTGGAGCTCTAACATCAGGGACTTAAGTGCACCCAGAAGGGTTTGAGCCTCCATACACTTACAATTTTCAAAATGGAGATTTAAATCTCCTAAAAGAAGGAAGTGATTATATCTTATAGCTGGCTGAGTGATGGAATCTAACAAACTATCACAAAAAGAGGCAGCTGGTCCAGGGGGACGGTACAATAGGAAACCATTTATAGTGTGTTTAGGGGAAATCGTGAGTGCGAAAAAACCTGCCTCACATTTCGCAATATTCACAGGGTCTAGTGTGCAGGTAAACTCTTTTTTAAAAGCTATAGCAATTCCGCCCCCTCTTTGATCCGCTCGATCTAGTCTAAGTAAGCTATACCCTTCAGGAATAGCATCAAGCGTGTCTGGTGACGATACGTCATCAAGCCATGTTTCTGTGAAGAAAAACGCATCGGGCTGGCCGTCTGCTATAAGGTCATGAATTTCGGTAGTATGTCCTTTCATGGAACGGCAATTTAACATCATTAGTTTAAGGCAGGCAGCCTCCTGCACTGTAGTGGTGAGGGAGGTTTTAAAAGAACAGTTGGGGCAGAGTAACGGAGCTGTGGCCACTCGAAGTGAGTGTGCACAGCATTTAGAGACTGGGGGCGCAGACGCCGCAATTGTTCACTTGAATAAGCATATTTACCAGGGCCCGCTAGATCCACAGATGTAGGGGTCATGGCCCTGGGCCGCGTCAGCTCGCGGACGGGCGCAGACGGGCTCGCCTTTGGCTTGCCTTCGGCGCGCTGCCGGCGCGCACGCCCGCTGCGCGTCCGTAGCATATCCCTTTTTTATAGTGAATGGTGGAGGGCAAGGGCAGGACAGCGCGACTAGAGCGCTGACCTGCTTTCTGCCGAGCCCGGAAGTGTTGGGCTGCCTCACCCTCCGCGTGCAAACGCCCACAAGGACGCGGCGGAACGGGGCGGGTCACATGGTAAGTAAACACAGTAACAAACAGTTATCGCATCAACTGACTTGCTCTAAATTAATATTTAAAAGTAATGCGCTCAAAAAAAATGTATCATTTAAAATAGGTTCAGTATATCAGCAGTATATCAGCAATAGCGCAAATACATATGCTTCACCAGTTATCAGCCCAGCGTGCAAAATGGATGTGCCTGTCTCTGCCACCGACAGGCAATCATCCACGGCGCGAGCCCAGCACCCTCCCTTATTTATGTCAAGGGCAGGACAGCGCGACTAGAGCGCTGACCTGCTTTCTGCCGAGCCCGGAAGTGTTGGGCTGCCTCACCCTCCGCGTGCAAACGCCCACAAGGACGCGGCAGAACGGGGCGGGTCACAAGGTAAGTAAACACAGTAACAAACAGTTATCGCATCAACTGACTTGCTCTAAATTAATATTTAAAAGTAATGCGCTCGAAAAAAATTTATCATTTAAAATAGGTTCAGTATATCAGCAGTATATCAGCAATAGCGCAAATACATATGCTTCACCAGTTATCAGCCCAGCGAGCAAAATGGATGTGCCTGTCTCTGCCACCGACAGGCAATCATCCACCTTGATGTTTGTCCAGCGCCATCCTGATATTGTCTGCGACCTCTATCAATGCAATCTCCGTGCTATGAGCAGCACGAAATCCAGACTGGGAGGGATCCAACAGCTCCTTGATCTCCAGGTAGTTTACCAATTGCCCATTTACAAAGGATTCCAATATTTTCCCAAAATAGGGCAACAAGGAAATAGGTCGATAATTTAGGTGGACCTCAGCATTAGCACCAGGCTTTTTCAATATCGGCCTAATTCTTGCCGCCTTCCATACTGTGGGAAAATCCGCTTCTGAGAGAGATTTATTAAGGAGACAGGTGAGGTCTTCAACAAGAACTGGGGCCAGTGTTATAAACATTTTAGGGGAGATTTGGTCATTAGGGGATCCTGATTTTATTTTTTCCCTATTTCTAGGGTCTTCTTGTTGTCAAACATTTCAAATGTCTCCCATCTATGGAAAGGATCGTTAGAAATGGCCATAGCGTCTTGAGGGAATATTTGTGTAACTTCTTGACTAAAAGTTTTCTGTATGGTATTAATTTTTTCTTCAAAGAATTCAGAAAGGGCCTTGGTCCATTCTGCCGAATCCGGGATGGACAACACATTCATTGGGGTTGTAAACTCTTTTAGAATGTGATATAATTCTTTGGAGGAGTTTTCAGCTTTACCTATACGCTCTACAAGGTGTATTCTTTTCGCTGCTCTTATATCCCTCATGTAGCCTGTGTGGAGAACTTTATACATCTTACGGTCATTTGGATCTCTGCTTTTTCGCCACTTTTTTTCCGCTATTCTGGTAAGAGATTTAGTGCATTTTAACTGGGCTGTGAACCATTGTGCTTGCTTCTTCTTGCACTTGGTAACACGCTGAGGGGCTATCTTATCCAGCGTAATCTCAATGGCAGTCTCAAAGTGTTGTGCTGCTATACTAGCACGTTTTACCCAGTTCATAGGATCCATCTTAAAATAATTGGAAAAGGAGGATAGGGTGATTTTTTTCAATGGACGACAGACTCTGGAATCTACTTTACAGGTTGGTCCATCCATTTGGGCAGATATTCGAAATTTTACTAAATAATGGTCTGTCCAAAGCAATGGAGTCGGAGGGGACACCCTTATATTAGAAAAGTTTGTAAACAAAAGACCGAGCGTATGGCCTGCTCGGTGGGTCAGGCCCTCGACCCTTTGACTAAGATTCAGGGTATACATATTAGAGACTAATTTTTCAGTCTCTGCATCTGATTGTTCATCTGCATGGTAATTAAAATCTCCTAATAGCAGAAATTTGTCCGCAGTCAGAACATGGGGCGCAATTATTTCTAACAGGGTGTTAGCAAAATCTCCCTTTGTCCCAGGCGGACGATAGAGTAGGCCCCTTTCCAGATCTCTTTTGAAGGGCCATTCATCTTAAAGATTATCATTTCTGTCCGGTCTATCACCATGCTCTCTATAACGACGATATTAATAGATTGAATTGATGCAATTAATAGTCCTCCACCTTTAGATTCCTCCCTATCATGCCTAGTTATTACATAATGAGGGGGAAAGGCTATATACAGATCTGGGTCAGCCTGTTCATGCAGCCATGTCTCGGGCACAAAACATATATCTGGAGCCTCTATATCAAGAAGGCTCCATAATTCCAGAGCATGTCTGGGAATGGAGTGGGCATTTAAATATATAGCTTTGAGTTCCTGAGAGACTGCAGTAGACACATTAGAACATGGTTGGCCAGTATTCATCTCCCCTCCACTAAAAGGGTTGGGGCCGAAAAGGAGCGGAAACCTATTCATATCGGCCATTAGCGCTCGTGAGCCTGGAGTCTGATGGAGATTTAAATCTATAAGTTCTTCCCTAGTGTACCTGATGTTACAGCTGGATGGAAATCAGCCATGGAAGACGACATTTCAGAATCCTCCAGTTCCCTGGCGTCTGGCGGCGGTCTGGTGCGGACGGGCGCAGACGGGCTTGCCTTCAGCGCGCCGCCGGCACGCCGCTGCGTGCGTCTGCTCCTGCCTCCCGCATATGTAGGGAGAGGAGAAAGGTGTCTGGAGCGCTAAAATCGCATCCGGGAAAGCTATCGGAAATGAGGAAAGCTTGAACCGGCCCTCCGCTCTAGCGGCACAAGCTGTGGCGGACCGGGGTCATCAGGAAGACACGTGTGTGCAAATACAGTATTAGGTAGGGTATTTAAAAGAACTTAAAAATAATGCGGCGAAAACAGAATAAACAGATTAAAAAACACAATTATTCTGCTCAACACATTGTAATTATTAATACATTTCCAGCAAAAGATGGCTCTATTGCCAAACAGCGTAACCTCTACTCAGGCGCCGCTGCGCGCGTCCGCTCCTTCCTCCCGCTTATGTAGGGAGAGGAGAAAGGTGTCTGGAGCGCTACACTCGCATCCGGGAAAGCTACCGGAAATGAGGAAAGCCTGAACCGACCCTCCGCTCTAGCGCCACAAGCCGTGGCGGACCAGGGTCATCAGGAAGACACGGGTGTGCAAATTCAGGATTAGGTAGGGTATTTAAAAGAACTTAAAAATAATGCGGCGAAAACAGAATAAACAGATTTAAAAACACAATTATTCTGCCCAACACATTGTAATTATTAATACATTTCAAGCAAAAGATGGCTCTATTGCCAAACAGCGTAACCTCTACTCAGGCGCCGCTGCGCGCGTCCGCTCCTGCCTCCCGCTTATGTAGGGAGAGGAGAAAGGTGTCTGGAGCGCTACACTCGCATCAGGGAAAGCTACCGGAAATGAGGAAAGCCTGAACCGACCCTCCGCTCTAGCGGCACAAGCCGTGGCGGACCGGGGTCATCAGGAAGACACGTGTGTGCAAATACAGTATTAGGTAGGGTATTTAAAAGAACTTAAAAATAATGCGGCGAAAACAATAACAGTTTTAAAAACACAATTATTCTGCCCAACACATTGTAATTATTAATACATTTCCAGCAAAAGATGGCTCTATTGCCAAACAGCGTAACCTCAACTCAGGCGCCGCTGCGCGCGTCCGCTCCTTCCTCCCGCTTATGTAGGGAGAGGAGAAAGGTGTCTGGAGCGCTACACTCGCATCCGGGAAAGCTACCGGAAATGAGGAAAGCCTGAACCGACCCTCCGCTCTAGCGCCACAAGCCGTGGCGGACCAGGGTCATCAGGAAGACACGGGTGTGCAAATTCAGGATTAGGTAGGGTATTTAAAAGAACTTAAAAATAATGCGGGGAAAACAGAATAAACAGATTTAAAAACACAATTATTCTGCCCAACACATTGTAATTATTAATACATTTCAAGCAAAAGATGGCTCTATTGCCAAACAGCGTAACCTCTACTCAGGCGCCGCTGCGCGCGTCCGCTCCTGCCTCCCGCTTATGTAGGGAGAGGAGAAAGGTGTCTGGAGCGCTACACTCGCATCAGGGAAAGCTACCGGAAATGAGGAAAGCCTGAACCGACCCTCCGCTCTAGCGGCACAAGCCGTGGCGGACCGGGGTCATCAGGAAGACACGTGTGTGCAAATACAGTATTAGGTAGGGTATTTAAAAGAACTTAAAAATAATGCGGCGAAAACAATAACAGTTTTAAAAACACAATTATTCTGCCCAACACATTGTAATTATTAATACATTTCCAGCAAAAGATGGCTCTATTGCCAAACAGCGTAACCTCAACTCAGGCGCCGCTGCGATAAAGTTAAAAATATTTATTTTAACGACGTGCTCTAAGATGCAGTATTTTTGCTAACATAAGCAGGCATATGATTAAAAATAATACAATCAGCATTGTTACAATTCCATAAAACACAAAAGGAGGAATCATATTATAATGATAGTGGAAACAGGTCCTATAGTGCCTTGTATGCCACCCTCCCTAGCTAGGAGCTATGTTTTATATAATATTAGAAGGTCTCTTAGGCTTGAATGGGGAACCCCATAACTCCAAGATCAGTAGAGATGAATCACATCAGCATCTGCTAAAAGCTCTCTCTCTCTGGAAACTGATTTTTTCCAAGTGTTCAAATCATGCATGCAGGGTAATATTAAAGGCGCCAGAAACTCAGCTAGCTGCAGCTGCATGCATGTTATGTCTAGAGCATGAGCCGATCAGCCCGAACAACACCTAACATTGTTATAATAACCTTGGAGGCTTCAGCACTCACTGTGCAGACCACGGTCAATATGTAAGTCTAGGGATATCTAAAAACAAGCTACTCTCATGTGAAGAATTTCACGCAGCCTAACTTACAACAACAGTTACATGTAGTGTTGTGTGCAAAAGCAGCAAAAAGGTAAAATGGCATTTAAACTTCTAATAACCCTATGCTAACATAGCAATGAGCGCATGCAGGGCCTTGCCTTAACTACACTTCGTCACCTGCCGCCTCCACTACCGTATGACCCTACTTGATCAGCAGAGGCTGTATGACCGTCTGCAAGTCCCAGGCTCTCAAGCCATTCTCAGGTCTCTTTTGGAGAAATGAAGTAGTGGGTGGTGCCCTTAGCCACCACACATAGGCAAGCCGGTAATAGGAGAGAGTAGCGTAGTTCAAGTGTGTGGAGGCATTGCTTTACTGATTGGAAGAATCCTCTGCTTCTCTGCACCTGCACTGTGTAATTCGGAAACAACATGGCATGTGCATTTTGAACCCTGATTTCATGGAGCTTGCACGTTTCTTGTAGGACTGTGTCCCTATCTCCGAAATTCAGTAATCAAATCAGGAAGGGCCTGGGGTTCGCATCTGAGGTAGGTCTTCGGGATGGCACTCTCTGTGCCCGCTCCACCACAAACTGGGGTGACAGGGCATCATCCGGCAGTATGTCCCTTTGCCAGCATTCTGCATAGGACACTGGTTCCCGGCATTCCACGTCCTTCAGCAGCCTCACCACGTGCACATTTTTGCGTCGAGAGCGGCCATCAGCATCTTCAAGCCGCTCCTCCAGCACTTGGACTCTGTCCATCAGGCTGTGTATCGTAGTGTTGTATTTGAGTTGGTGATGGGTCTTAGCTCCGTCAGCGTCACCTCATTAGCCCACACCTTTTCTGCTAACTTGCGGTGATCTGCATGTAGTAGTGTAAAGTCTGATGCAACTTTGTCTATCTTGGCTTCTAGTGATGTACGCGTTTGTTCGAGCGAAGCACCAACCTTCTCGACACCGTTAAGCATTAGGTCTATCTTCGTGGCCAGTGCGTGCTGAAGGGTATCCTCGTTTGAGCAGACTGCATGTGGGCCAATCTGTCCAAAGTGGAGTGAGCTGCGCCTTGAGGGATGGCGGACTTCAATCGCCCCATTACTAACTGCAGGACTGTGACCCGCAGACCACCCATCACCAACCAAGAATAGCCAGATGGGGGGAAAGTGAAAGCAGTAAGGGGCGTACTGTGGCCGGTGGGCCCATGGTCCCCCACAGTCCAACCAGAGTTTGAAAGTTGCAGGTGGCTCGGAATGAGATAAGGCTGTTCGTCCAGTTGCCCCAACCGGCACCTAATCCGTGGAACTCTAGCCTCCCCTTCAGTTTCCCAGTATTTGCAGGACGAGGGGAATATGCTGTAATGAATGGGGACTGTCCCACGCCCAATGTCGTCCACCTATCCGCACCGCTCAGTGTGTGCCAAGTGGCAGGTGGGTCATATGTGAAATGATCCGGCAGCCAGCGGTCGGCGAGATAGGGAGAGGAGGAGGCACTCAAAGACTGGGCCCGAACCGACCCCCCTGGGCCTTCCTTGGTTAAGCCTGTCGCCGCCTATACCCTCCATTTCATGTTGTGTCAGTTTGAGTGGCAAGTGCTGAGAACCCAGAGGGTCTAGGCAGAGGAATCACAGGATGGCTCCGTAAACAAGCGGCTGGGTGCCATAAGGCGTGAGGAATATCCAACAACTCACCGGTGGAGGTGCAACTTCACGAGCCAGCTCGCGACTGGTCCCTCCCTCCAAGATTGGATCCCTTTATGTTTCGTGACCACGAATTTCGGGAGAGCTTTGTGGAATGCACAGAACTTTACTTTGCTGAAAATGTCAGCTCTGTTAGCTCTGCTAGTATCCTCGGGGAAGTATACAAGGTGGTGGTGAGGGAATTTGTGCAGGCGGCATGTGGTGTTAAACATAAAGAAAACCGACCCTGGTGCGAGGAACTCGAACAGGAGATACTTGCCTTGGAGCGCACAGTAGCCACGGACTCTGGGGATGTCGAAGGGCTTAAGCATTCCCTTAAACTTAAAGAGCTATCCCTTTAGGACCTTGCCAACAACACAGCTCGGGCTCACGCGCTCGCCACACAACGTAGAGTTTATGATTTAGGTGACAAAGCCAACAAACTGATTGCTTGGCTGGAATGGAGGGACAGGAGTTGCAACTGTGTTTCCAAGATTCAGTTCACAGAGGGGACACGGGGTGGTACAGGGGCGGCCCTAACGGAAATTTTTCCCAAATATTAAAAAACCTTTACCAGTCTCAAGCCACAAGGGGGGGACCGGAATGCACTAAATTCCTGCGCGACATTTCTCTGCTGACTCTTGAGTCAGTGGACAGGGAGATGCTCGAGTCTGATTTCCACTAGGAAGAAGTAGAACATGCCATGAGAAACTTGCAATCTGGGAAATTGGCGGGTCCGAATGGGCTCCCCACTGAAATGTTTAAATGTGTGGTGAGCAAGCTGGCTCCCTACGTGCTTGACATGTTTAAGGAAGCGTCCGAAGTGGAGCAACTTCCAGTAGACACAAGAATGGCAACTATCATACTCCTTAAAAAAGGTAAACCGCATGACCTCTGCAGCTCCTACAGGCTCATCTCCCTCTTAAATTTCAAGGCTACGGTTCTAGCTAAGATTATCGCAAATCGGTTGGGTCCGGTTCTGCAATCTCTGATTCACCCGGATCAATCGGGCTTTATGCCCTATAGTAGCATGAGGCTCAATTTGAGACGTTTATATGGAGTCATGTACATGACTCAGAGGCAGCCTAAAGTTCCAGCCGCTGTCCTCTCATTAGACGTGAGGATGGCGTTCAACAGCAATGAATGGTCATACCTTTTCACTGTTCTGGAGAAAGTGGGCATCTGCCCGCAGCTGCAAAAGTAGATCCGGTTGTTATACTAGCCCGATGGCCCGCGTTCAGGTTAAAGGGGTAATTTCAAGAGCCTTTACACTACATAGGGGGACGCGCCAGGGGTGTACTCTGTCCCCGATGACATTTGCACTGGCGCTGGAGCTCTTGGCGGTGTGGATCAGGAGGGACCCGGTGGTGAGGGGGATAGATCTGGGGGGGGAGGGGTGGGAAGAGCACATTTCATCGCATGCGGATGATATCCTTCTTTACGCACATTGGCCCCGACAAACGTTCCATAGGCTCATTCACATAGTAAGATCTTTTGGTTCTTATTCTGGATACCGTATCAACTGGACAAGTCCTTGTTTTTTCTCTAGCTGGGGACCCTCCGGTTCTGATGTCGACATGCTCAGAGAGGGTGCTGCATGATAAATTTAAGTACTTAGGCATATGGATAACCAAGACTGAGGCGGAGTTTACACAATTGAACTTGCAGGTGCAGCTCTCCAGGTGGCGAGATGACGCAACACACTGGAGGGGGCTCCCGTCTCCTTCATGGGACAGGCAGTCCTCTTCAAGATGATGGCACTTCCGCGCTTACTGTATGCCATCCAAAACACGCCTTATCGCATTGAGGACTCTTTCTTTCAAATGATCGAATCTGAACTACGACAGTTATTGTGGGGGCGGGGGGGGTAGTCCCAGGATCGCGCTCAAGAAACTACAGAAGGGGATTCATGAAGGGGGCTGGCAGTCCCGTACCTAAGGAAATACTACTGGACTGCTCATCTTATTAACGTTAATAGGTGGGTCTTTACCCCTAATTGATGAACCAGCCTACAGGGTGGACCGATTGGTCTTGGGTAAGAGCAGTTACTTGGGGGAATTGTACCGCAGGGGTAGGGGCTCTTTACATCTACCACCACACACTAAAACAGTCATAGATATCTGGCATGCACCAGCTAGAATGACTGGTGGGAGTTGAAACTCACTGAACAGACCCCACTATGGGAGGGAGACTTTCTGAAAGAAATGCACAGACGGCAGGGTTTCCGGAAGTGGAACCTTATAGGTATTGATGTGCTCGGGGACATCTGGAAAGGTGGCAAAATGGTGACATTCGATAGCTTGAAGTAAGGCTTCCAAATGGGGAAAGGTGAATTTCTTAGATACAGACAGTCTCGTTCGGGTCTTCATTGCCAGTTGAAAGAAGGAACTGTGCTTCCAGAATACTCACCATTAGAGGATAGACTTCTTTTGGACCCCATGATTCAGAAGGCGTGTCACTGACATACAAAAAAACTGGTAAACAATAGACCGGACTGCCTGGGTTCCCTGCGGGAGGCCTGGGAAACGGATGTGGGTTGTTGGAAGATGATAATTGGGTGGAGGACCTCCAGTGTCCCAAGGAAATAGCCATCAGCGCGCGCTTTTGACTTGTTCAGCTCCGCATCCTCCACAGGTCGTATGCCTCGAGAATGGTGCAGGCCCTTGTTAAGGGCGGGGGCTCCAAGTTATGTGCCAGGGGATGTGGCAAGAGGGGATCATTCTTTCATATTTTGTGGTCCTGCCCCAGGGTTCAGAAGTTTTGGAAGGCTGTGATGGGGACACCGGTCCTGTTGGAGTTCAGATGGTATATCCTAGGCGTCACAGGAGAGATCACATGGCCGAAGTGGGCAAGGTTGTGGCTAGCTTTGGCAGGGGGGGGTCGCTACGAGGAACATAGCACATGCATGGGGGGCTGCAAATCCCCCAACTGTGGCTGCATCGCTCTGCGATATGGACTGGTGTCACAGTGCGGAGCAGGTGGTGTATCACAGCTGTGGCTGCCCCCGCAAATGGGAGAAAATATGGGGGCCATGGACATTATGCAGTGGTCTGTGATGGAACTCATGAGGGGTACTCAATGGGTTTTCCAGGAGGGCTTAGAGACGTACTCCAGTGGGTAGCGTGCGGCATTGCCTACAATGTAATTGTATATTGCGTTTTATAGGACCTGGTATTTGCCATGTCTTGTATATGCTTTGTATTTGAGATATGCCTGTATCTGAAGCTTGTTTTGACTTAATAAGAAGAAATAAACAAAATTTGAATAGAAGAGTATTGATTATGTATTTGTTCTTTGTCCTTAATACAGTATAAGAAGACCCTGGCCACAGCATGGCAGAGCACTTTACAGATTGGCAAATTATAACAATGCCCAACCAATAGAGTCATAAAACAGGAAACTACGGTCATCAAGGAGATAGTCATAGCTTTGTCTGACTGAATCGAGAAGACCAAGCACGAAAGATGGGTGCAGATAATGAAAGGTTCCCTTCCGAGCTGTCCATGAACACTGATCACACAATGGGGCATATTTACGGGAAAATGTCAGAGTGCGAAGCTGCGCCAGGCTCCAATATTTTCAAAATGCAGGGATGCGCCCTATTCACAAGACTGCGGTGCATCCCCATGTTTTCCTTAGTGCTGGCACTAAATTAAGCTGCATTGCGCCAACACAGGCACCCTTGAACCATAGTGCAAGAGTGCCTGCATTGCAGGGAATGATTGTTTTTGTGCATTAAGGTGTCCCTTCCTACACATAGGCAATCACGAATGGCAATTTGTTACTTCTATATGTGCTGCAGAATGCAGTACACATAGAAGTAACAAATCGTCATTATGTAATGATTGTTTATGTGCAGGAATAGATACCTTCCTTCACATAAACAATCATTAATGACATTTTTCTCTATGTGCTACAGAATGCAGCACACAGAAAAAGCAAAAACGAGGAGGGAAAAAAGAGTTCTCCTCTTTTCCCCATTCCAACACCTGTTCTTGCATGGCTTTAGTTTTTAGGTCGAGCGACCTATCTCAATGCGCATGCGCATTGAGCGGGAGCGAGATATATAGGGGCTTATCGAGAGTTTACCTAACTGGCGATTTCTTGCAGTGCATGTGAAAGCGCGTGCACAATGCCACCAGCCGCCTGCCTGCCTGCCTCGCATTACCACATCAAAGGCGGCCGCGTCTCAGGCCCCTGCTGCTTCACACCCTCATGCCGCTCTCCCCGCTCCGCCCCCTCCCCTGCCCGCCGTGTCGCATTTCTCCTCGTACTTTCACTTTGACGGCCGCAGGCCATCTCTCGTGTTTCTCCTCCCCCCTCCCAGTGTTTTTTTTTTAAAATAGGCCTTTCTCTCAGCCCTAACCCCCCCACACGCGCCTCTCCCTGGGCCCCCACCCTTGCACTGACCTATCATACACTCTCTCCATCGGGCCCGCCCTCACCCCAAACACTGTCAGCCTGTCTCTCTTCCACATACAGCGCCCTCTCGCTCACCATTCCCATTAAAGCTATAGCGCTTTCCCCATCTATCTGCACCCTCTCTAGTGGGCTTACCCTCGCCCCCCATAAGCACACTCACCATGTCTCTCATTCACATATTATAGCGCCCTCTCGCTCTGCATTCCCATTAAGCTATAGCGCTTTACTCAATTACACTATCTCTTTAGTGAGCCTCCCCTCACTCCTCAATACCCGCTCATAGCCGTCTCACCCCCTCACACTGCACCATCAGCCCTCCTCTGTTTCATTCCTGCCCTCTGCCTCCTGCTCCCCCTGTGCCCTCTCCACGCCGCTGCGCTACGGCCTCTTCCATGCTGTTGTTACTGCCCCCTCTTTCCGTCTGCCCCCTCTTTATCCAGACCCATATGGCTGCTGCAGGAGGCGGCTCAGCTGGCGAGACACTGATATCCCCCTGGAGGGCGTCCTCCGCCCCCGCCTTGCATGTGCCCTCCTGCGGACACCAGCAACGCCTCCTGCCCCCTCCATTGGCAGAAATCAGAGACAGCTGAACAGGGAGCAGTCCCTTCGGAACTATGCAAGCCTAGTGCCAGCCTGACTCGAGGGATGCGCCACCTACCCCACCACCGAAAAGAGAAACTAGGTGATTTAACAATGTTTATATAGCGCCATCACCAATAGTTGATATTATAGCGCTGTGCAGCACGAAACTACAGATGACAATATCAGACAAGAAGCACTGCATGATAAAAGATTGTTTATTTCTATATGATGTGGGTGTTATCCGATGCTTCTGTTGTGCTACCTTTGCTACATGCTTTTGTTGTGTTGTGCTTCTTATGTTATATTCTTCTGTTAGGCTGTCCTGTTCTGTGCCTCTGTTCTGTCACTGCTAGAAACACCACTGTGACTGGTGAGCCTAATTCATTTGCACTTTCATTTTTTTAAAAACACACAGGAACTTAGTCTTGGTCTGTTATGGTCTGTTATATAATAGTCAGTAAAAACAATTTCCGTTTCTGTAGGTGCTTTTACCTCCCGAACAACAAACTCGGGACGAAATTGAGATGGTTTTAGTGCCTGACAGCTTTTTCTTCGCTTGTGTCTAGTTTGGTTATCCCAGTGCACTCCAATGTGTTTGTGTGTGTGCGCGTCACCTCCCAAAAGCGACACTCTCAGCCTTTTTCAGTTAAAACGTCTCTGGGATGAAATTGAGGTGTTTTTAATGCATGTTATTTTTTAATTTGACTCTTGCGTCTAATTGAGTTATCAGAGTGCACTTCATTGTGTTTGTGTGTGAGCGCATCTGAGCAGTCTGATGAAAGCAGGTTGTCACATTTACAATGCAATGGGTCTCGCATTTGCGAGAGTTTATCCTATTGGCATTGTAAATGACAATGCCTTTTATTTATTTGTTTAAAAAAACAGCACATTAATAAAAGGTATTGTAGTCTACAATGCCAATAGCTCAAACTCTAGTAAATGCGAGACCTATTGCATTTTCAATGCTTGTTGGCAATGCCTCCGATTTATACCTCCTTGTAAATCTGAGGCAGTGTCAAAAGCAATGGGTGTTGCTATGGAGAGCCCACATCAACGCCTATTGCACGCCCTTTTCACACTAAGTGAAGCGTGTAAAGGGGCCTTATTTACAAGGCGACGTTAAGTGGCATAGTGCCACTTTGTAAATATGGAGAACGGCGTATTGCCACCAGAACTTCGCTAAAAGTGACGTTCTGGTGGCAATATGCTCTTGTAAATAGTCTGCAAAGTAAATACAACCTTCTGATGTCATATTATAAAGCAAGGGATCCTCACACCAGTTTGTCAGGCCATGAAGGCATAAACTTCTGACGTCATATTCCAAAATCAAGAGATCCTTATGCCACTTTGTCAGGCCATGAAGGCACAACCTTCTGACGTCATATTCCAAAGCAGGAGATCCTTATCTTATGCCAGTTTGTCAGGTCATAAGGGCCTCAGCACAGAGTGCAGTGAGCAGAATATGGTCATCACTGCCAGACGTTACAGATATCTATGACTCCTACTCAAGGACGTCACATCTCCACCTCACAGATACCACACCAGGCCGGCTCCAGAATTCTGGATCTGGTAGGGCAGTGAATAAACACGGGTGGGTCATGAAGTTGCATGTGGGAGCAGGCGAAAATAGGGTGTTTTGTAACATCTGCTTTTTAGGTCCTGACATATGTCGAATTATGCAAAGTCCAGAAGATGACATAGCTCAGAAATGTTGGGTCTCATGTGGAGGACATTGGCCATGTCCTGTACCGAGTGCCTATTTTATATTGCAAGGAGGGTAGTATTTTCCACAGGGTGTGGCTGTAGACCATGCCCTGTGCCTAAGCGGCACAGCTGCAGGCCATGCCCAATGTGTACTCTGGGCATGATATTCAGCAGAAGGCATGGGCACCAGCCATTATCTGTGGTTGTGCCCACTAGGCATAGACATGTCCCACCATTACAGCAGTATACAAGCTGTGAATTTGAGGGAGCAAAGGCACCACACCTAACCACAGAATGTGAAAATCTATGTTTTTAAAGTCTCAAGACAACTGGGTTAGAGCTTTCAACGTGCAAATGTCTGGGGACATTTTCACTTTGAAAATGCACAGGCAGCCCACCCGCCTCCCTGCTGCTACCACACAACAGGCCCGCCCATCCTGACACTCAGTTCGGGACAGGGAGGATAACAAAAAAATGGCACTGAATTAACTTTATTACCATTTTATTTTTCATCTTTGGGGCTTTTTATGGGGCATTTTGGTTAGTGGGGGACGCTGCTCAGCTCAAACCTCTGGTCTTGTTGACATTTACAAACCACTCTGCCTCATGGTTGATTATCATGTCACAAGTGCCCCTCAATTATAAAACTCGGGGTGTGCAATTTACGAAATTTGCTTGTGGAGTATTCCTCATCATCAGCAGGGATACACAATACCCACCACTAAACAATATGCATAGTTCCTCTTCCCAGCTGCCAGTGGTCCTGCTCTGAGACTAACAGCATCCATGGATGGGAAGGTACATTCATTGCTAGTTAAAACTGGTAAGAAATGACTGATCAGCATGCTTCTAATCTGTGCAGCGACAGAAATATTACAACTGCTTCACAGTCCTCCTTGTCAGCTCTTAGTATTTTAAACATTTTTGCAGACTAAAGATTAAATAATATTTTTAAAATGTGGTTCACAGCTTAGGGCGGGAAACGACCTTTACAACGATGCATTCACAACGAAGGTCCTGAACCACGACTCCTTAACAACGACTAAACCTGAATGAATCACGAGTCTTTTAACCACTAATGCATTTACAACTACCTCTGGCCAGTAGATGGCACTCTTGGATTGTATATGAAAGATGTATTACTATTGCGCTAAAATGATGGATGGCTGTATTTTATATGGTTTTGTAGAGTGGATGTTTTGTTTTTTAACAGAATACGTTTAGGAAACCGTTTTCTAAAATAGTGTTTACTATGTGAAAACGTGTTTGAATTTCGTTGTAAATGCATTAAAGGTAAAGGCATACTCGCCGTAAAAATAATAAAATTTTTAAATGTAAGTATTTTGGTAAGTATTAAAGGTAAGTATTATGTGTAAAATATATATATTCTTTTTGGAGGGATGTTTACCGGATTTACAATTGCGCTTGCCAGATGCGCAATCCAGTTGGCCACGCAGCGACAAGAGTCGAGGAGAAAACGCTGGCATCAAGCTGCTTGCAGCTTTATGGGACCGAGTTATCAGTATCTCCGTCGACCGCCAAGAACGACAGGACATCGGGTGTGAAGCGAGGTATTTTATCTCGAGGGGGCAAACACAGTCTCGGATTTGACTGCCCTTACACTCGACCGCTCCTGGAGGGACTGGCTGCTGCGGTTATGGGGGACACAGGGAGGCTCCCGTCGTTTCAGCATTCTTCGAAAAACCCGACTCACCTGGAGCTGGCCCTTACCTACAGTTTTCCCCACTCCCCCACGCCACCTGCCTTGCAGCGCCGGGACAGTGCCTGCTGGGATTTGGAGTTCAGTGAACTTAAGACGAACTCCTATTGGTGTGATGATGTCATCAGGGGGAGGGGACACAGTGACCAGCGGGTATTTTACACAGGACAAGTACTATGGGGGTGTTTCCTAACAGCATAAGGCACTGAAGAAGGCAAGTGTGCCGAAATGCATCTGCTGAGAGGTCTGAAATAAAGGATTCCTGCACTGTTTCCCCCTGTCGGCCTCTGATCTTTTCTTTTTAGAGGGATGTTTTATATATATATATATATATATATATATATATATATATATATATATATATATATATATATATATATATATATATATATATATATATATATATATATATATATATATATATATATATATATATATATATATATATATATATATATATATAGTTGCAAGTGTATTTTTAAGGGTTTAGTGTGAGTATGGGTTTTTGGGTGGCAAGGGTAATATTGGGATTTAAGGTGGGTATGGGTATTTGGGTGGCAAAGGTACTTTTTAAGGTTTGGGTGGGCACATGTATTTTTAGGGTTTACGGTGGGTATGGTTTTTGGGTGGGAAAAGTAATTTTAGGATTTAGGGTTGGTATGGTTTTTTGAGATTGCAAGGGTATTTTTAGGGTTCAGGGTAGTTATGGGTTTTCGGGTGGAAAGGGATTTTTTAGGGATTCGGGTGGGTATGGGTTTTTGGCTGGCAAGGGTAAATTTAGGGGTTTGGGTGGGTATGGCTTTTTGGGTGGTAAGGGTAATTTTAGGGTGGGTATGGGTTTTTGGGTGATAACTATATTTTTAGGGTTAAGGGTGGGTATGGGCTTTTGGATGACAAGGGTAATGTTAGGGTGGGTATGGAATTTGGTTGGCAAGGGTAATTGTAGGGTTTAGGGTTGGTATGGGGTTTTGGGATTGCAAGGGTATTTCTAGGGTTTATGGTGGGTGTGGGTTTTTGGGTGGAATAGGAATTTGTTGGGTTTAGGGTGGGTATAGGTTTTTGGGTGGAAAGGGAATTTTAAAGGTGTGGGGTGGGTGTAGGTTTTTGGGTTGGAAAGGGATCTTATAACATTAATAGTGAGTATAGGTGTGTGTGTATAGTGTTAATAATTACCAATATTCACTTTACAAGCATATGTCTTTAGCATGCATGCCTTTACCACAAAATTCAAGTGTTTTACAGGTACATACAAACCCATTACCCATACATACATGTATACATGTGTACGTATATATATATATATATATATATATATATATATATATATATATATATATATATATATATATATATATGCTTACTTTCCACGGCTCATTCGCGGCGGAACCTCCCACAGTCTGGTGGAGCGCTTACGGCTGGCAGAGCCCCGCCAGTCAATCGCTTTTCCAAAATTATCCAATTTCGGAAGCCTTAACTCCCTTGCTCACACTTTGTGAGCAAGGGAGTTAAGGCTTCCGAAACGCGTAACAGCAAATAAAGCGACACTGTGTACCACTTTACCTCTGAGTGCGCGTCTAAATTGGATAATTTTGGAGAAAAAAAAAAATATATATATATTCACTGAAAAAAACATAGGTTATAGACCATATATAGTTAGGAATTAGCATTTACAAAACCTTGAAAATTCACCGAAAAAACCATAGGTTATAGACCATATATAGTTAGGAATTAGCATTTAGAAAACCTTATTTTACTCACACAAAACCATTGAAATTCCATATATAGTTAGTTGCACTAACTAAACTATATATCGTGCACCCGCAATCCACTGCTGATGATGTCACATATTACATCATTCATGACATGGTCAGTGACATCATTGATGACATCACTGATGACATCATCTAGTGTCTGTGTGTTTTTGTAAAGTTTAAATACGTTTTACATATTGAAGAATGACTGGATGTATGGAAGACTGAGTGTGTGTGTGGCTGGCTGGGAGGTGTGTGACTCTGTGCATATCAATGTGTACTTGTATCAGTGATTGTATAAGAGAGTAAGTATGTGTTAGTATATGTGTGAAAAGTATGGTGTTCTGTGTTTAACTATAAATGAGGAAATCGAAGTGTGATTGATTCTTCACAGGACTGACTAGGTGTATGAGTGCATATGATAGTGTTCTAATAATAAGTGACTGTATGTATGAGTAATTGTATGGGTGAATGAATGAATGTGTGTGTAGACGTACGAATCAGTGAGTGCGTATGTAGTAACTGGTATTGGTGTGTCATGATGTCATCAGTGATGTCATTTGAGATGTCATCAGTGATGTCATTTCAGATGTCATTAGTGATGTCATCAGTGATGTCACTGAAGTATGGTGTTCTGTGTTTAACTGTATAGATGAAGAAATGGAAGTGTGATTGATTCTTTACAGGACTGACTTGGTGTGTGAGTAACTCCATGGATGAGTGGCAGTGTGTGACTGTCTGCATAGGTGTATGAGTGCATATGATAGTGTTGTAATAATAAGTGACTGTATGTATGAGTGATTGTATGGGTGAATGAGTGAATGTGTGTGTAGACGTAGGAATCAGTGAGTGCGTATGTAGTAACTGGTATTGGTGTGTCATCATGTCATCAGTGATGTCATTTGAGATGTCATCAGTGATGTCATCAGTGATGTCATTTGAGATGTCATCAGTGATGTCATCAGTGATGTCACTGACCATGTCATGAATGATGTAATATGTGACATCATCAGCAGTGGATTGCGGGTGCACGATATATAGTTAGTGCAACTAACTATATATGGAATTTCAATGGTTTTGTGTGAGTAAAATAAGGTTTTCTAAATGCTAATTCCTAACTATATATGGTCTATAACCTATGGTTTTTTCAGTGAATTTTCAAGGTTTTGTAAATGCTAATTCCTAACTATATATGGTCTATAACCTATGGTTTTTTCAGTGAATTTCATTGGTTTTTTAACAGCTAATATCTGTAGCTGTAAAATGTATTCTTCTTTAAATCCAAAAATATATTTTATATGTTTATTAATAACTTTTTTTTAAAATATTTTTTTTTCTTCGTTCCCGCTTCGCGAATCGGGAAGCTTCCCGTTAGCTGACCTTGATGCCGCGAAATAGACCGCGAGCCGGTAAACGTTTCTTTACCGCAACTGCCGCGTTAGAAAACAACATCGTGACGCCTCCCGTCCGCATGACGTTTCGCGTTGTCGCGTGATACGTCATATGACGTGCTACGTTAGCGAACTGGTACGCTTACCGAGTCGCAAAGCACAGGTTTCTGGAAGCAAACCTGGAGGCCCTGCAAAGCGCGTAACGTAAACACAGCAGGTCATGTGACTCGGTAATAACACTTTTCATTGGTTCATTTCACTTTTGGTTTCCTAATGATGTAAGACTAGGTCATATAATCTAAAATGAACACTTTTCATTGGTTGAGAACTATTGTTTTTCCCAAATGATGAAAATCCCTCCTTCTTTCCTCACTCTGACTTTCATCATTGTGAGAGAAAGACCCTTTGTTACCAGTGAGCAATGGCTTCTTTAGTAGCTTCAGCTGGTGCTTCCCCACCACCTCCACCACATCCAAGGAAGAGTGGACCACCTGCTAAAGTTATAATTCAGCAACAAGAGGAAGAAGAGGAACAGGACGACCTAGATAATCTCCCTATTATGGCCAGAAGATCTGTTGTACCGGAAGTAACGGGACCAGAGGGCAGGGAGATGGTGCCAAATATACAAACGAGATTTCGTGAAGTAAAACAAGTCTGCGTACATTGCAGTGGATTCATTTGCTACGGAGAAAGTAGCATCACTCTGATCAACAGAGCTATTGACAATCATGCTCATGTTTGTCCGAAACGCCCCAAACAATAAATTCTTTTTTTTTGTTTTGTTGCTCCTGTTGAGCCCTTTACAATGAATAGTTTTCGTTGCCCCCTCCGAAAAAAAAACAAAAAAAATATAAAACTGTTCAGAAAAATTCAAAAAAAGTAAAAAAATGTTGAGAAAAATAATAAAAAAAATATAAAACAACAAAAACAATTAAAAAAAAAGTTCTTTTCAGAACTACCTCCCCGTTATTAAAAAATTGGTACAATATTTGGAACTGTGCCAACCTCTATTTCTCTTAGTTCGCTTCCCAGTTCGCTCCCCGGTACGCGAACCGGAAGCGAACCAAATTTTTTTTTTTTTAAAAAGAACAGTAAGTATAAGGGAAGGAAACAGACAGTTATGTTAAAAGAAAGACAGCTATAGGGGAGTAAACTAGAGATACTATTACCCGTAATCCACTGCTGATGATGTCACATATTACATCATTCATGACATGCTCAGTGACATCATCAGCAGAGGATTGCGGGTAACAGTATCCCTAGTTTATTCCCTATAGCTGTGTTTCTTTTAACATAACTGTCTTTTTCCTTCCCTTATACTTACTGTTCTTTTTAAAAAAATTTTTTTAGATCAGTCAGAAACAGTGAAAGTAATGAAATATAAAAGACTACGTAGAATATGAGCACTGTATGCAACAACTTTGACACTTACAGAAGCCTCACCTTCTCCATGCCTCCTACACAGTTCTACATGTACATCATGAATGCAAACAGAACAGAATTAATTATACATGTTAAATGGTTTATTTTTGCTGTTCTCAGAATGTATCAAATTTCACTAAAACAGTGACTTGAAGGTATTCATCATATAACAGCGGGGAAAAAAAAACACAATCAAAATGATTGTGTTTAAAAAACCCATACAACATAACAAATCAGAATTCAGAACTCCTTAAAGTTAACTTACTTTCCATGACGGCCAAGGATGTCCTATGAACAGCTTACACTCTGTTGTGCTGTTATTACTTTCAACCCGCCACTTTCTGAAAGAAAACCTCCATCGTTTTCAAAAACATGTTACATACAATAAATGACTTCTCTCTCTCTACCACACGTTTCCACAAGGCCAAATCGTGTCTGAGCCATTTATAACTCTTAGAATTCTTTTAAGCCAATCCCGTCATGTTGTATTTCCGCAACTTTCACAATTAAAATGTTGAAGATCATTTTCACAATCCTGGACTAGTAATATCTTCCCCTTCTTGCTCAATCATGTTCTACATTTCCTATCACACTGATACTGCTTACTATGAAGCAGACTTACACTACCTTTATGACTAGTACAATTATTTAATTCTCTACATCACTTTTAATGACAAAGCAATGTAAAACAGTAGACAGCATTGCAGACTTACATTCCCTCTACTCCATGTTTTGATTGGCTGCTTCAATTAGCTTATAAAAAGAAACAGTTTTTCTGAACTCATTCAAAGTGCACGTATTTCTCCATGACGTCCAGTGTTATGGTAAGAACTTATGTCTCTGTACTACACTTATCCTCAAGGCCAAATCGTGTAGGAGCCATTAGAACTTCTTGAAATTCCTCAGAGCACATCCCGAGATTCTTTCCCTAAAATTTTGGTTTTAAAAACACCAGGTAAGAGTTTTTAAGGTCATACGGCAATTTTTAAAAAAAAATTAAAACAGAATCATTGCAGAATGACCAGCCATTTCTACACTTTAAATAAGCTGTATAATGTCCTGATGTTATTGAAGGACCATCATGATATATAATTGCTACAGTTACAAAAGTCCTTCCTGATATTGACAACTGTGAAGCCACAACATTTTTAATTAAAGTTGTCAATTTTGTTCCATCAGGCCTACATCGTTGGAACATTAAAATGACATACTGGCCATATGTTCGTATAAATAATGTGGACATCATTTCAGATTTACATTGGCTACACTCCATGTTGTGATCAGCTGCTTTTACTAGCTTATTAAAAGAGACTGATTTACTGTCTGGCAAAGTTAAATATATAAATCTTTCTGAGTCTACACTAGTAGTACTTGATACCCTACAGTTCTCGCAGTCATGCTGCCATTGATAAGAAAGCCCAAACAGGTGATCTACATCTACACCTTCATCATGCAATACATCAAGCATATACATTAAAAACTCCTGACAATCTTGCTGACTATTTTGAGAGAATTGTGTTTGGCCTGAACATCTGTCTAACAGATTTCGAATTTCAGACACACTTTCTATGTTTGTTCTATCAGTGCTACATTTCTCTAACACAGAATTTAACAAACTGCAAAATCTTTGATCAGAAATGACCACAATCTCTTCTTTTACATTTTCTAGAGAAAACAAAACATTAACCACTACATTAGCATAGCAGTTGACACCAGAACTGTTTTCAAATTGAAAACCAACAACATCTTCAACAGAATCCTTTTTGTTTCTGCTTATAATTTCAGGTTCATCGACTTTTCGTCTTTTTGCTACAACCTCCCCAGTATTGGTCACATTTCTTCGTTTCCGGCCTACCACACGTTTCTCAAACAAAGGATACTGAGGCAAATGTGGCGCATACTCTCTTCTTAACCTATTGTATTCCTTAACACAATCTAGATCCGCACAAATGTTTGTGACATCACACTCAATCAAGTACAATCCCGATAAAGTTCTAACTCGTGACAATGCCACATATGCCATACCCTCCTTGAACACAGAACTGCCAATATTCACCAATGCACAGTCTACACTTAAACCTTGCGATGTATGGATTGTCACCGCATATGCCAAGCAAACAGGAAACTGCTTACGACGAACATATAAGTCTTTTACAAGCAAAAATCTAGCAGAACAACGAGCAATTAGCTGTACTTCCTCAATGCCATCAAATTTAATTTTTAAAAATTCAATTCCATCTCTATTTCTGTATTTCACAAAATCAACAACATTACCCATTGATCCATTTACCAGACCTCTTTCAACATGTAAATTCCTTCTTAAAATTATACGGCAGTTCAAGCACACATTCAGAGTCTTTTCAAAACCCGCAGTTTTAGATATACTCTTCTCTAATGAATCCAATTTTGTTTTCAGATTCTCAGACAAAATAATTGTTGATCCCATATGCTCTACTCTGTCAATAGCTTCCAGTTTCACAATCTCTTGCTTTTCTAAATGCAACATTTTGTTGTTGAATTTGGCACATTCTGCAAGAGTTGGCATCAAACATATTCCAGATTTTTTCTCAGTAACTTTCTGAAAAATATTCTCAGGCACAACATCTTCGTCTGGATATAAATTTGTCAGTAATCGTGCATGTAAAGCTTCTTTCCCATGCTCGGTCACTTTTCCAATTCTAACATCTTGTAGAATAGTCTTGTAAACTTCATCCTTTGCCTGACGCATATTTTCATGCAGTTCAGCATAATTGAAGTTTAACCATATATTGACGTTGCCAATGCTCCCTAAGCACTTCCTGGTATCTTCATGCGTGAGCATTTTGAACACAGGTTGCCCTTTCACTGGTGTCAGCTGCAGAAGATCTCCGAAAACAATGATGTGTTTGCCACCAAATAACACATCATACTCTGTTTTGAGAACTTCTTGCATTCTCAAATGCACAAAGGCAAGCATGACATTGGAAACCATGCTTACTTCGTCAACGATAAGAAGTTTCATTTTCCTCAAGACTCTTGAAACTTCAAAACAAGCATCTCCAGATAGCTTGTGATATTCTAATTTGTTGTCATCCTCCACTGGCAGCATCAGTAAACGATGTAAAGTAATCCCTTTAATGTTATGTGCTGCCAGTCCAGTTGGAGCGGTGACAACACAAGACAGCGATGACTCTGTCCTTTCCTGCAAATAACATGAAATTGCTTTAATAAGGAAACTTTTTCCAGTTCCTGCTTCTCCACTCACATACAGTCGGACAGGCTTCAACGACGTACATGAGCACTCTTTCTTGTCATGACTTAATCCATGATCAATTTGCATGGTAAGTTCGTCATATATTTTCCTCTGCTCAACGTTGAGTTGTCTTTCCAACTCTTCTAAGTTAACCGCATCCTCCTGAGCATGTGCCATGGCTCTTTCCACTTCATTCATAGCAGTGGCAGCTTCATTTTCGATAAGAGGTCCTCCTAGTGGATCCTGACTCAATGAAGCAGAACTCTGACTGTCCTGAGAACTGTCTCTGGCAATCTCGGCTGCAATCGTTGCTTCCTGCTCAATTTCCACATTCAACATTTCTACATATTTGGGAAAAGCAGGACATTCTATGGTCTCCTTGGCAGCATTGAATGAGTCTTCGTAACAAAGGAAATCTCCAAGCAGTTCCTCTTCTGCACGCCATGGCTTAAAAAGTTGCAAAAGTGCTAAATAGAAAAACTCCTTTTTTTCAGGAGATTCGCCACTCAATTTTCGATGGTTTATCAAGTGGCATTTTCTTTGCTTGACCAGACATCCCTCACTTCCTATTACAGCATACACTCCTTTCTCAGTATCTTCTTTGATGTTCCTCTTGAATATGTAATTTTGCAGAACCTCATACAGACAAACATTCTCGAGGTGACTGCTTCGATTTGGATAATATGTATCCAACATGTTGCTCTTCAAAATGTCGGTACTGTTTGGCTCCTTTTCCGCCAAATACTCAATTTCCCGCACAGGTTTCAGAACTCGATTACGCGTTGCAGCAAGACCAACACTCGCCCAAACGATACTCCTGGACTTGGCATAGAGACTTGCTGAAGACAACCGGTCAGAACATTCGTAAGCTCCGATTTCTCGATGCGACAACATCTTCAGACTGAAACTGTACAACTTCTTGCTGAGGCTCTTTTCATGGGAAATGTCCTCCCACATATCCTTCAATTCTGTCTTCTCTTTTTTGGTGATGTAAGATGTCACATACCGAGCCACAGCCATACAGTTATCAGCCACAAACTGTATATCCATGTTAGCATTCCACATGGACAAAATCACCGGGTTGTAGTCGTTGATGTACTTGGACTCTTCGTTCCTCTTCAAATTGTATGTGTTTTTAGGTGATTTCTTCATCACATTATGTCGCAGCGAAGACATCAAACTGTTTACTCTTCCTTTAGAAATCACCGGTCGTGGAAAGCCGAAACGACATTTGGTGTAGAACTTGTCCTTGTTTCGGAATTTACGACGGCAGTACTTTCCACATCGATGGCTTTGGAAACGCAGAACTTTTTCTCTTAGGCTTTTCTTCTCCTTTGCGTTTGGAACAGCACACGTAGAATACTGTTGGATGAAACTCATCACTGAGTCTTCTGGATCCGTTCCAAATTTAGGTGCATCCTTGATCCACAACAACATATGTATATGAGGAGCACCTCTTGCTTGGTACTCCTTTCTCCAGAAGAAATCCAACACCTCTCCAAGAGGTGGATTCTTCTTATTCATGATGAAAGACATCATAGCTTCAAATCTATGATTGAAGTACCTACATACATTGACTGGATCCAAAGAGCACAGTTCTCCGGGTGTCTTGAATTCGATGTTATCTACGTTAGCATTTGCCTCTCGTAGAAATTCAAGTAAGTCTTCCCAGCCATACTCGGCACAGCTCAGAGTGAGGAACCATGTGGGAGTACCTAAGTTCCTCAGCATACATTTTAAATCACCATGACGACGGTACCAGTACTCATTAGTACCACGCTGACACGCCATGAGATTAATCAGGTGAGAATCCAAAATACTGTCTTGGACATTGACTTTATCCATAAAGTCACTTGCCGAGATGTTTTGCATGTGTATACCACTTTTCAAGATGTGGTTCACTGCATATGACAGTCCAGACAGATCGCTTTCAAACAGGAGATGAAACAAATAAGGAATGCATTGTCGAAACCTAGCATCTCCTGCATACAATCGCAAAGTCCGGTATTCAGAAGCAGGAATTTGATGAGGTCGCTCATCATATCTTCCTCCCTGACCTGTTGGAAAAAGCTGTGGGAAACACCGAGCTTCCAAACTTTCCTCCCAAACACTAATGGGACTCCCTTTGGCTTGTTTCATTTGAAACAACTCAATAGCATTCCCCATGACTTCCTTGGAATGCAAAGGATGAACACTATAATGTTCATATATTTCTTCACTAGTAGAGGGTTCTACTTTCTCAATTTGACCAGCACACAAATCGCTATCCTCTTCCTCACTTACTTCCTCTTCTGCAACATATACATTCTTATAGAATTTATTATTTTTTTTCAAATACAATGTTGCCTTTTTAACTTTCCTAACATCTACTAAATCTTGCCATATTTTCTTATTCTTTGTCGGAACCCCATTAACTAAGATAACCAGAGGTTCCTCGTCCACTTTTTCTACTCCAATTGTGTTAATGTTTTTCTTCAAATCTAGAGGCAAATAAACAACTCTTCCCTTTAATCCTCTCTGTAAATCTGATGGAGGCAATTTCCCTGTCTTTGGCTCCATTCTTACAATAGCCTGAAAGGGATGGATACTTTGAATCAAAATAGATTCATAAGTATTTAAATCCTTCAATTCAGAAGGAATCTCAATCAATTCCAGATTATTATGAACTGCTCTAGCAGGCATCTGGTTTTGATTTAATTTGTTACAACAATAAGTACACACACGTTGATCCAATCCCAAATCAAAACAATTTTCTACCATCAAGTATGTTGTGAAATCCTTCCATTCACTATTATTTTCCCTTTCACTTTTTGCATATAAATCCACTAACTTAGTCTGATTCTTATAATAAGTGCGTCGACAACACACACAAGTGAAATTTGGCCTCTCACTTGATTTGACCTGAAACGTCACAATTTCCCTCTGGAAATTATCTGTACTGGAAACCTGTACACTATCTTCCACATTACCCGCTTCTTCTTGGTCAATTTCAACATTCTCCTCTTTACTTCCAAAGTAACAAAACTCAATTTCTTCACATATATTCTTCACATCTATTTCAGAACCATGCAAAAGAGCAGCGCATAATTGTTTAAGCATAATTGCTGGACTCTTAGCATAATACAACATTCTAACTAATTTCCTCACTTTATTATGATGCACTGCTAGCATCCTGAAATGATGAAAAACACTCTGGCATACTCTCCTGGAAAGACAAGCCAGTGAATGACCATGCAAACCTGTCACTTCTCTCACTCTGCAAGGATCTAATTCTTGCAACAACATCATTTTCTGCTTCAAACTTTTCTTATTAAATGACCGTACAAAATCACAAAGCAAATTCATGGAATCCTGTCGCACACTACAAATACTACTACACTTCCAGGTGTACACAGGACCCTTAGCACGTCTTCCTAAAACCTCATTACCTAACACCTCTTCTGCCTTTGTTGTCACAAGTTTTTCTTTTTCAACTGGACAACCATCTTTCACTTCATAAGCACGACCACTGGTGTCAACTGCATGCACCAAATCATTATCCTGGAAATAACTCTCCTCATTAAAAAATGCCTCAGAGCTTGAACTATGCATCCATTCTCCAGAAAAAACTTCACAAAAATTACTACGATTAACTATTCTCTTCCATCTACTATTTCTTTTGAAATCATAAATTGCCTTCTTTAGCTTCCTAATTCTATTGATTATCAAAATAAATAACTTACGTTTAATTTCAAATGCCTGATCAATAACTTTCTCAACTTTTTTTTTTCTCTTATAAAAAACCACTTTCTGTTGACCTTTCTTAATATTTTTTAACAAATTGCCAATTATCCTGTTGCGGAACATTCGTTTACGAATGTCCCTAAACTGTTGTTTCCTTCTACTATCATGCACAGAGTTATCTCTTGCTCTAGCAGTAACATTTTTGATTGGCCTTTCCTTTCCATTTGAATTGCTTCTCTTTTTATGGACTGAAACATTTTCTGTAGTAATATTTTTTTTACTACACATATTTCTTATGAATGTTTTTGTACTCTTACCCGGTGCTTTCTTCGTGACTTGACAAATCTTTTTGTTAGAGGACTGCTGCTTCTTTTGATTGGCCTGCTGTCTTTGACGTTTTGCAGCCTTTCTCTCTCTTTCTTTCGTTGGCATGGTGAAATGTTGAAATGATCTGCAGTTGAATCTGTGGTAAAATATATTAAAAAATGTTATTAACCACTATTACCAAACAGTAAATCAATAACAGTGATCAAAAACTTAACACACTACTTGACATTTTAAATAGAAGATTTTTTAGTCCTTGGCAAATTTACAATACAGAAATAGCAGAAAAGAAATGGAATTTATATTCATGTTACCTGTGCTATTTTATATGTGAATCTGATCTAATTTTATGAGCATATTTTAATATTTTATTGAAGACACTACACATAACCTGTTTTTGAAGGTGTCTTTATTTTTAAATTAAACGGTTTACACTTTTACTTTTTATTTATTATAAATTTTAAAAATAAATGTTTATAGTTCCATAGGCTCAAGCAGGTCAGCTTCCCACCCTATCTCATATAATTCGGACAAATCTGCATCCTCATCACGCTCTTCTTCATCCTCAGGATTTAAATCATCCAAGGGATCAACATCCACTGATGTTTCAATTACAAGTTCAATGATGAGGTCAAAATCAACTGATTGCAGATTGTCGCTCATGTTGATGTTGTCTTTATCTTTAAAGAAAGATAACAACAATGAGATGTTGCAGAGTAAGAGACAAATCTCAGAGATTATAATAGTAAAATTGTTTAACAAGAGTAACATTTTGCAGCTATTATTTAGCCATGTCCAGCGATGCTGAGCAGGTGAAGCCTATGTCTAATTTTTCAGTGAACAGGACTCATCTCTTCTTAACCTTGGATAAGCCTCACCAACTCTGTGTCCCCTGCACATACTGTAAAGGGGCAGATTTATGTTAAATGGCACATCCCCAGGCATGCACCAGTTAACGTGCACCGCTGCTCTGCCACCCATGGTGTGCCGTATTTACAATCAGATAGGAGAAAGCTGCGTCAAAACCCTGCGCCTGCTTTAAGCAGGCATAGGTCTTGACGCAACATTGTGGAGATGGGGCACCCCTGAGCCTTGCTTGAGCTGCATCGCACTTGCGATACAATTCCAGCAATGCGCCACCTTTACAGCACAGATACGTCACGCATCTGTGCCATTTTTGCCCCATGCTGCGCCGCATTGTAAATGCAGCACACCATGGGTGGCGGAACAGCGGCGCAAGATGACTGGCACATCCCTGGTGATGCGCCAGTCATCATAAATCTATCCCTAAGCTTCTTATCTTGTTACAGATGAACCGCCATATGTACCATCAAACTATTTTGCATTTCCTAAATAGCGAATTTTAAGGAATAAATAGCAATTCTTTACCATTCCTAATTTGCAATGAGCAAATTGCTAATTGCAAATTACCCATTCATTTCCATGGGCTAGGAGGCTCATAGGAATGAAGGTGCAATTTGCGATTAGCAATTAGCTCATCGCAAATTAGGAATTTTTCCAAGGGTGCATGGGTGTCTCAAGAACACCCTGCTGCACCCCTGAAAAAAAGAAATTTGGGGGCATATGGCGCACATACATGCCCTAAGGGCATGTATTGGCGTCATGTGGCACCTTTTGTTTTTTTAAAAAAAATTCTTTTTGAAAAGAATTCGCAAATTACCACAAACTAGAAGTTGGTGGTAGTTTCCAAATCCTTAATGTCATTTTTTACATATTTTTTGTTTGATACATTGCATTTAAGAAATCGCAAAATTTGCAAATCCTTCAGTGCAATCGCAAAATAAGGAATAGCAAATTTTGAATTAAGGACATTTTAAGTCATTTCCACATGTGCAGTGTTTTGAAATTATGATTTGAAAATCGTTTTTGGGGAAAAGGAATGGTTTGCAAATTTATGACAAGGACATAATGGTGTATGCTTCTCTATAAGGCATTTCACTGTCTCTGATGTCATTTTTCCCATATTACATTATAAGACCTTTCCCCATGGAGCACATTCCTTGTAAATATGCTCCCACCTGTGCATGGTGAATTTAGATTTTGACTGTTTGAGTCACATAGCCATGTTAAAAGTGACCCAAAAAAATTGCAAACGCTTTAAAAAAACACATTCATGTGTCTTAAGCACATTTTAAGTCATTTCCCCGTAGACAGTGTTTTGTAAGTGGCGCAAAAGAGGCATACACCTATCATAAATCTGTCCCTAGCATTTTAAATGATTAATTCATGATGACGATAAGGTGTGGCCTATCCAGAGGTTTGTTTAAGGTGAGGCCTACTCAGGATTGCAGATTAAAGTTACGCTTGATGAAGAATACAGAGGACATAATACATGTAAAGCTCTACCAATGAAGTAAGTAATGTCCACTTCATTGCGCCAGTCATCATAAATGTATCCCTAAGCTTCTTATCTTGTTAGACATCAACCGGCATATGTATCATATAACTATTTTGCATTTCCAAAATAGCAAATTTTAAGGAATAAATAGCAATTCTTTACCATTCCTAATTTGCAATGAGCAAATTGCTAATTGCAAATTACCCATTCATTTCCATGGGCTAGGAGGCTCATAGGAATGAAGGTGCAATTTGCGATTAGCAATTAGCTCATCGCAAATTAGGAATTTTTCCAAGGGTGCATGTGTTTCTCAAGAACACCCTGCTGCACCCCTGAAAAAGAAATTTGGGGGCATATGGCGCACATAAATTTTAACAACATTCCATTACCTCAAAAACGATTTTCAATTCATAATTTGAAAACACTGCCCACAGGGAAATTACTTAAAATGTTCTTAAGACACATGAAAGTGTTTTTTGAAAGCCTTTGCAATTTTTTTGGGTCACTTTTAACATGGTTATGTAACTCAAACAGTAAAAACCAAAATTAACATGCACAAGTGTGACCATATTTACAATGAATGTGGCCCACGGAGAAAGGTCTTTTAATATAATATGGGAAAAATGACATCAGAGACACAGAAATGCCTTATAAAGAAGCATACACCATTATATCCTTGTCATAAATTTACAAACCATTCCTTTTCCCCAAAAACGATTTTCAAATCATAATTTGAAAACACTGCACATGAGGAAATGACTTAAAATGTCCTTAAGACACATGAAAGTGTTTTTTGATTGCCTTTCCAGCATGGTTGGGTCACTTTTAACATGGCTATTTAACACAAACATTCAAAATCTAAATTTGCCATGCACAGGTGGGAGCATATTTACAAGCAATTTGCGCCACAGAGAAAGGTCTTACATTAAAATGGGAAAAATAACATCAGAGACAGTCAATTGCCTTATAAAAAAGCATACACAATTATGTCCTTGTTATTAATTTTAAAAACAATTCCTTTTCCCCAAAAACGATTTTCAAATCATAATTTCAAAACACTGCACATGGGAAAATTACTTTAAATGTCCTTAAGACACATAAAAGCGTTTTTTGATTGCCTTTGCAGCATGTTTGTATCACTTTTAACATGGCTATGTAACACAAACATTCAAAATCTAAATTTACCATGCACAGGTGGGAGCATATTTACAAGCAATTTGCGCCACAGAGAAAGGTCTTACATTAAAATGGGAAAAATAACATCAGAGACATTCAATTGCATTATAAAGAAGCATACACCATTATGTCCTTGTCAGAAATATTATAACCATTCATCTTCCTCAAAAACGATTCTCAAGTCATAATTTGAAAAGACTCCACAGCTCCTATGCAGAAAAACACCCTGTCAGTACTAATACTTCACATTTTCTCCAATTACATTTTCTCAAAGAAACAAAATCTATTTGTAAAACACTTGAGACAAAGCAACATTTGAAAAACACAACTTTCTTCATAATTTTCTCCTTAAAGCACACTATTCTCTATCTAAATTAAAGAAATATTTTCTCACCTTAGCAAATACTTTGAGTTTGAAAACAGTCTCAGAAACACACCAATTTGTCTTCAGCAGAGCAAAAGGTATGCACTCCAGAGTCTGCAGCTATCAAAAGCACAGAAATGCTGTAATTCTTCACACATATCTCTCATGTCACCCAATCAAAACTCTTCCCTCACTTTTTTTCAAATGAAAACCCTTCCCCCCTCTGCCATTTCATGCCTTTTCTGCATAGCAACCACCTCTTGCAAGACCTCTGGTGTTTGCAAGTTCACATAACAATGTTGCAATTGAACTCTGAACTCTCAGTGCACCTGCATATCCAGTGCAATCTTTCATTTAATGATTATTTATTGACCATTCAAAATACATCTTTCAAAGAACTCACCCATGCACCCTAACTTTCTGTTTTCAGCAATCAAAATCCACCAATCACTGTTACTGCTTCATTAACACAGAAACTCCACAGTTTTTTTCATTTTAAACTCTCATTTTTTCAACTGCCATTTCATTGCCACACTTCATCTGACTGCAGCAGAACCTTCTCTCACCATGTTTTCTGTCTGGATTGTTGGACATAGTTATATCCACTGGGCTCACAGGTATGCTGAGAACAGAAAATTACCTAACCTCAATTTACAAGATGTGGAAATTAAGTGGTTTGGCCACAGAGGATTAAAATGTCACCAATTGATACCATTCGTGAAAACCTTTATGCATTTGCCCAAACCTGACCTGTTAATTGTGCACTGTGGAGGTAATGATTTGGGCACTTTGACTGGGGTAGGTCTGGAAATGCTTTTAAAGGACACCTTTGAGCAATTGATGGCACTTTTTCCTCAGACTGCCTTGGTATATTCAAATATATGCCAAAGACAGAAATGGAGGTGGTCAAACCAATTTTGTCCACAAATTGAGAAGTCGAGGAAGCATGTAAACAAATCTGTTTCAGCTTACATGAGAGACCATGGAATGGGCTCCCTGTACAACAATAACTTGCGTTACTACATGCAAGATATCTACAGAGGAGATGGAGTTCACTTCTCAGATGAGGGCAACAGAATTTTCATTCTGAATTTAAGAATGTGCATTGGTACCTACTTATAAGTACCTAAATGTACCATAAACCCAAAAGCTCTTCTCAGAGCTACCCTACATCTGATCACTCACAATTATTATTTTACTCTAACTTTTTTCACTAATTTTCAACAAAGTACGCTCCCCGGGGCACTACCCGGTACGCGAACCGGGAGCTAACCTCGCGAATTTTTTTAAAAAAATGGTTTTTTTCGCACATATAAGCCTCCTCAGCCATCCTCACAAAACCTAGGGGGTCAAGATAAGTCTACCGTGCCCCCTTCTACCCATTCTGAACATTATTTGCCCTCCATTTTGTATCTTAATTCGACTGAAACACAAAATGGTGGACTCCCGTAACACTTAAGGTTCGCGGACCGGGCGCTACCCACGCAAAAAAAACAAAAACAAAATATTTTTTTTGCCCCGCGGGGCCCTTTTAAAACCTCCACATTAAACCTAGGGGGTCAGGGAGGATCTACTATGCCCCCTTATGGTTATTTCCCCCTTTGTTTTGGCCTCCTCTTGTCTCTCAATCCTACCGAGAGACAAGATGGCGGCCGCTACGGACTGTTTGGAATGTTGACAGACGCCGGAGAACCAATCAGCTTCGCTTCACAAAGCTCCGTTGCGCGAAAAGTCCGCGAACCGGAGCGCTGCCCGGTCCGCTGTTACAGATATATATCTTTTTTTAAACGTTAATTTCTCAAAATCCACTGGAGCACATATATTGAGACCTACAAAAGGCACATCGGGCTACCAGTCCCTACAATTTTGCCAAGTTTCGTGCAAATCCATTCAGCCGTTCGGGCTAAAAGTGAGGCCAACCGCCCTATGGAAAACTCAATGTTAAAAACACGTTTTGGGACCCCCCTTTTTTCTCGGCCCCCCCTTGACGAACCCCCCCCAAATTTTTAGGGGCTGCTCAGAAACAAAATGTTCCATTTTCCTGAAAATTTCAGCCAATTCCGTCCACAAACGCCAAAGTTATTAGACATAGAATTTTCAAAAATCCCATAGAGAAAAAATCCTAACTATATATACCTACTGGCGACCGCCAGTAGGTAATATATATATATATATATATATATATATATATATATATATACACATACATACATACAGGTTTATACTTACCAGTAAAATAGATACATTATTTGGGTAAAGACAAGCAAGGTAAAGGCATAGTAGTTGTAAAAGATAGTTGTTGTTAATACTTTAGTGGTTTAGACTAAGTAGTGGTTAAGGAGTAGTTGTTTAGACTGTAGTTGTTCAAGTGGTAGTTGTTCCATCATACAACCGCTTAGGGCACCACTACACAGAAACATAGGGGCTTATTTACAAGCTTCTTGCACCGCCGGTGTGTCACTTTTAATATGGGAAAAAGTGACGTTCCGGCGGCGCAAGGGGCTTGTAAATAAGCCCCATAATACACAGTTGTCTGGTATTTATCCTATAACCAGACAGACATGTAGATAGTCTAGTGGCACAATAATGCTGTCATTGAACTAAATTTCATAATAAGTCATCCTTTACAAAGGGTCAAAAAGACATCTTTTTTTGCAAGTTTTACAATCTTTGACTAAAGTTCACAAAATTTTGAGCAGCCTTCTGGGATGCATGTGCGGCAATATATACTACATTTGGTGATTGCTGAACACGGATTTTAAAGTTTGAAAGATGATTTTTTTAAGTCCATTTTTGAGCCATATTCTAACATGGGTTTTTTCAGAGATACCAAATCAATCAGACTTTACTACCCTTAAGCGTGGAGTGCCAAGAGGGTCTTCTTTGAGACTGGTTCTATTTAGTACATAAATAGCCTCACTGGAGACAGTGATCGGTGTTTTGCCTGATCTTTGACACATATCTAGACAGCATACAAATCTTGGAGCTATGAGAGGAAGCTTTGGCCAAGGCCTCCTCTTACTTTCAAGCACTTCTAACAGCAGAGCAGTGGCAGACTGGATATCAGCTAACACATTAAAATGGAAGTCTGAGACACACAGGAGCTCATCTCGGGGGACCACCTACCCTCTCTAGCTGGACCTGTTTGGTGGTCCAGCTGGGGAGCAACGCTAATGAAGTCAGAAACCGAGGCATTACGTTCGATCCAGAATTAACTTTTACTCCCTAACATAATTAAGATATCGTAAAGTCTTTTTTTTTATCCCGTGAATATTGAGGAAAATACTCCCATGTCAACATATTGCTGGCAAAAACCTTGTCATTCAAGTGACTACATCAGCTAGGTGAGATTATGGAAATGGCATTTTATCTGGGTTTACAAAACTCACAAACCTTTTTAGGCTGCCAGTAGCCATGAGAATCTCTGTTACAGGTGCTAGGACACCCTCAACGAACTTATTCACATTTAAATTAAATTCATTTATAGATCAGTTTAAAGCACACTTTTAAAAAAAAAATCTGTTTTGAACAAATGTCACAAAACGTTACATGCACATATAATCTACTTGACCCATGTGCACATTAATAAAGAGTAAAAAAACGACCTTTTCCATTTCACAAAACACTAAATGTGTTCAAAACATATGCATTTAGTGCAGTGTTCACATAAAATTATTTATAGACAGAAACATGATATGGCCAATACTCCTCTGTCCTATTACAAATGCACGGTCTGCATGATCAGTTACTATTGTGCAGTCGGAAGGAAACTAATATCACCCCTGGCAGAAATGATCAGACCAGCCCCGTCCTGTATGAGACAACCACTGCAATGAGACAATGGGACGCTCGTAGTTTGGTAATAGCAGCCTTACCAGCTCTAAAAGTAGCCCCTCTAGCCTCTGAAATATTGTTCTCTAGACTTTTCAGGAATAATAAATTAATTGCGATATCTGGCAATTGACACTATTGTGTGTTTTTGTTTTAAAAAGCACCTTCCCGGATGTGTATCACTATTTTTTAGACTTATTTTATGTGTTACAGCCTACACTCACTCAAACTTTACCATCCATTGATACCTTTGTTGTTTTTCATTAGACATGTATATAATAACTTGTCTTTATGTGGTGCTTGGTAACATGCATGTTGCTATTCCGTACTACTATACATGACAAGTGTTCTATTGACAATCTCAGAAGGATGAAATGATGAAATTCCCTTGCTGGGATTGAAATCGGGTCCTGCACGTTACCTACAGATCACAGCAGAAGGCCCAATGCTACCAATTACAACCATGTACATCTACCCATCTACAAACACAGAGGGGCATATTTATCAAGGGGTTGCATCGTTTTTGTGCCAAGCGGTGCAAAAGCAACATGACCCGTAAGATGTTATTTACGAAGCCCTGAGTGTGGTGACGCGCTCTAGTTGTTGATAGCATGCGCCCGGGGCAGGCTGGAAACGTAGGCGGCCATTTTGTATGCCGCAATACCAGCTGTACAAAAGGGGGTGGTGATGGATGGAGCATCTGAACCAATCAAACACTCACACCCAGTCAAAAGATCTGGGTTTGATCCATCCCCGTTCTTTAGCCCACTCTGCCACCCCAGTTCAGACAGTACCAGCTGGCGGCAAGTCGCGTTCCCGGTGCTCGGGTTATTAAATCCTCTAACATAAAACGTGTCCGTGTGTTCATTGATACGAACGGACCATAATACTGAGTGGCTTGAAAAATCCAGAGTAACGTAACACTGCGCAAATCGCTCTGTTGTGTTACTCTGCCCCAGCGAGGCGTTCCAAGGGTGGTGTGTGGATTGTGACGCATTCTCAGATTTACCATAAGTGGTTAAAACTGCTACACCTCCCCACCTGCAGCATACATAGAAAGAGGAAAAGGCCTCACAGGATTGTTTTTGTGTAGCAAGGAGCCTCTTCCTGCACAAAAAAAATCCTGCTTAAAATGCAGGCACCCTTGCACCATGGTGCAAGAGTGCCTGCATTGGCGCTAGGTAGCACATTATGTGCCAGTGCTGGGAAAAGGCAGAAATGTGCTGTATTATGTGTGTTGCTCTGTGTGTTATCTTGATGAATATGGCCCAGAACGTTTTTGTCAAATGAGCGCTAGAATGATCTGACTTTATCCCCATTTCAGAATACAACAATTACTTTGATCACTTTTTATTTTGAGAGGCTCAGTCTTTAATCCTTCCAAAGTGGATAAACGACAGTCACATATTAGGTAACTAGTAACATATATTATTTATATAGCACATTGAAATGCCAGAAGTGTGGTATGTACTGCTACATATAAGACAAATACGTTTTTGTTTTTATTTAACTTATTTTAGTTCTGTGCAGAAAGTTAGGAATTGCCTCAAACTAAGAAGAAAGTAATGCAAACCACTAGTAAATTGTATACGTTCTAGTTGTATGTACATTTTTATTTACTTTTCTTGGGAAGCTTAATTCTTTCTCTTTTGTTTTGTCATGTCACAGGATTGTCACTTAAGTACCCTGTGAAAATGGCTTGATATCTCTTCACCTATAGCAGGAGTGTTGCAGGATTCCCCTGATGTTCATGTATGCATAAATCCACAGCTTTCATCCATGCTGATTTCACACCTGCAAGGAGGCCCAGACATTTTGGGTATCCTGAAAGTTAAGTAATTAGGCAGAGAAAGACGATTGCAGGCCCCACAAGAAGTATTTCAAAGATGAACAAAGGGCAGGGTTCCACGTTTGAATGGCATTGGGTGGGCCAGGGGTCTGTTTTCTGATTGGCTGGAGAACATCCCACTCCCAGAACAGGGCCTGTGCCACAAGCTAATCATGCACGGCTAAACTAAAGAGTAGCCCAGTGCCAGTACTCATTATCCCAGAGTAACTGGCTGCTACTGAGACCTGGTGGTGTTCCTCCAATGGTGATAATGTATCCCCCTGCCTGTACTCTTCACAGAAAATAAATGAAGCGCAGACACTCAGGGACATAGTTATGAGAGGTTTGTGTCATGCTTGCACCACGCAACGTGGTACATGCACGGAGCAAACCTCTATGACAGATTTATGAAGCCGCGCAAAGCCACTCTGCGCTGCTCTGAGCAGCTTCATAAATCTGGAGTGAGCAACGCAACGCAAATCACTGTGTTGCCTCGCTCTGCCCTGGGTAGGCGTTCCATGGGCGTTGCAGTGGGAATTCCCACACAACTCTCATGTATTTTGGCGCATTCCCAGATTTACAAGGCCTAGTAAACCTGGGAATGCGTTAAAATGTCACTCCTTGCCAGGGGAGGCGTAACGAGGAGAAAATATTTATTTATACTTGTTTTATCTCTTTCTATGTGTGCTGCATTCTACATCACACATAGAGAGAGGAACATGCCTCTCTGGATTGTTATTGTGCAGGAAGTTGCCCCTTCTTGCAAAAAGAACAATCCTGTCTACAACACAGGCACCCTTGCACCGACGTGCAAGGGTGCCTGTGTTGGCGCTTGGCTGCCAAAACGGTACCCGCGCAAGGGAAAAGGACAGGAATGTGCCACATTGGATAAATATGGAACATTCCTGCCCTTTACCTGTGATGCAGGGCAGTGCAGCAAGGTGACTTGCTGCGCTGCCCTGCGCCACAATTTTCATAATTATGCCCCTCAGAGCCTGGCAGAATCTGCCTGTGTGAGGCACAAACAGCATATTTGTGATTCAAGCTCTTTCTTCAAGGTTACGCTTGTTGTAATTGCTTGCATATGCCAGCATCTTTCACACTGCAACAACAGGAAGAAGATTCTGTGAATCACACAATGCTAGGCTGACATCTACTGTCAATCTTCGGTAAAAGCAGGTAGGTCCTTCCTTAACGTGGCTCGCACAAATAACATTTTTAAAAAGGCACATGTTCTTTTCTCTAACATACTCCATTTATATTCTGAGTACCCCCTAGATGACGTAAGTGAGAGAATGACATTGATACACGGTTCTAGAAATGAAGCATGTTTATTGTGGCACTGCCTGAACAATGTGGTCTTAATTCACTTCTGAACTATACGTGGTTCTCAAAAGAACTCCGACTTCCATATCACCCACGAGATGCTTTTCTTCAACGGGTTTTCCCTGGTCGACCTCACAAGATGGCTGCCAGCATACGACAATGGACACCGTGAAACCAGCCAGCGTCATCGTCTTCTCTCTTTAATGAATGGCGTCAAGATGCCATTGAGGCATCCATTGCCAGTTGTGTAGCCTCGTGACTCTTTTTATATGCTGCACTAGGCAAGGGATTCTCTTTGAGAACAGTTATGAGACAATTAAACTAAGTGAGACGTTAAGATCTGAAATACTGATTTAACTTGCACCCTCCATATTCTGTAGATGAGCTGGTTGCATTGCAGGCAGGGGCCGTGCGCCCATTAGAATGCTGGGGCCTTGCCCCACAAACTGCCCGCGCCCGCAGCTTCCTCGGCGTCTCTGAACTCTGAGTTTACTTAAGTTTAGAGACGCAGAGGGAGAACTGACAAAAATGTCAGTCAGCATGATGTCAGACCGCCCACCCCCTTCAGACTCTGAAGTGGGTGGGCGGTCCGGCGTAATTTTGACTGACATGATTGTCAGACCAGGGGCAGCAGGCAGCAGCACAAGTGCGCATGAGTGGGGAAGGTCGGGGAATTTTTCTGCCGTGCCAAGTCATGCACACTAGTGTCTGCTGTGGCTGGTGCAGGCCCATTAGGAGAGCGAGGGTTGAGCAAAGGCTTAAACCTCGGTCTCCTAATGGGTAGGTGGGCGGAGAGTAACCGTGCCCTAAGTCAATCCTGGAGCTGCTGGAGCGCCAGGATTGGCTGAGAGGGTTTGGAACTTGCCAGCAGTGATGCAGCTGTTGTCCTGTAGGCACCAACGGGCCCCAGGTGGCGCAGACCTGTTTAGGTAGGGATTTTTATTTTATTTTAAAAACTGCCACCCACCCCCGCGCAACCCCCACGACATACCCCCCGGCAAGCCGCGACTGCGAGGTGTGTCGCATTCACTGTCACAGACAATCCAAAGCACATAGACATCATCTTGCATGTGAATTACTACCATGCTTTAATCTGCAATGGTTGCAGAAATATGCCGTAGTAAACCATTTACGCCTGTCAGGATTCCATGTATGAATTCCTGGTAGGTGTAAGTGAAGTGCCATACAATGCGTGTACGGCCAAAAATGCCTCTTGAAGTGCTCCCTTTGTGCTGCTGGTGTGGTGTAGTACATGCCAGTGTCACAGTGCGGTGTGCTTTTTAAATGTGTATTAATGTGTTTTGTAACACACACATGTAATAATCGATTAGATGTTTTAATATATACTCACCTGGGCATGGCTATCAGCTGTGATAAACCTAAAGCTGTCTATTTTAAAGAGGTCAAAGTTAAAAATGTTACTCTGTGTATGTATGCATGCCAGCCCCATATTGTTGCTTATTAAAGTAATTTCATTGCAAAGCCAGTACATTGTACAAGGTGCATATCCCTTTATGTTTAGCCTGCATCTCGGTTGCTACAGTTTAAATGAAATATCCTTGGTTTATTTTCTACCCACAATTGTCTTATAGTTTGGTTTTCCCTTGCAGTGCAGTAGGGCAGTGATGAATCAGTGTGCCATGGGCTCTAGTGCAGTAATTATTAGGGTTTACTGTGTCCCATAGACCTGCCGGGCCCGGTGACACTGCACCTGCTGCACTAATGAAAGCCAAGATCCTGCAGTATGGCGGAAGGCAGATTAAAGAGCTAACTTGTCTGTTCATATCGTATTGATAAATTACACTGATATGGGAAGCTTGGGTATCACCACTGTAATATATATTGAGAGATATTAACAAATTTTTAAAAAGCAGCATTTTTGTTTTTAAAGACAGCCCAGTCCGTGTTCTCTTGATTAACAGTTGCTTTCAATGAATAGCCCGAAATCCTAGATCCTAGTTTCATCCGGAATATTTGCACAAATGGGCCTAGTTTAAAATTTATAAGAGGATTTGTTTGTGGTGAGTTAGGATTGGTCGGATGATGGCCTTTTGTCCCGTGTACATGACTTTGAGATGGCCCCTGTACTGTGTTATTATAATGCTTTCTCTAAGGGAAGGAAACACGTCTATGAAGGTCATAACTGTGCATCTCTGGGCATCTATGTGAAGGAGGGACTTACAAAGCAACTGATCTGCAGTGTTTTGACTCGATCAGATTGTTCAAATGACACATTTGTGATATATTTATTTTATTTGATCATTACCATGTTGACAGGCTGGTTTCTGGGGATGTGTCAGTGTGTACAACACTGTCTCCGGTTATGGTGGAAACAGTAAAAGTTACCGGCTCGGAGGATTGCCGCATCTGGTTTCGGTCGACGCGGCCTCTCTAGTCTATCATGGGTAGTATTTACTCAATCGTTTTTCATTGCTGTAGATGGGGCTCAGTGCTTCCCTAAATAGATGAAGCTTATATGCTTCTTTGGAAGGTAGTTGGCTAGACATATTCCTCAGGTGCCATAATGGTGTTTTTGAGATGTTGCAGGAGCCCTTTGTTGTCTTTCTCTGTTGTTTTTAGGGGTGGAATTTGGTCTGGGCAACCAGATGTGCATTCTGCATTCCTAAATTCCAGCTCGAGGTGTAGCTTAGGGTCACTTGTGAGTATTACAGTCCATCCTCCCGCCAAAGACTTTCAGGGAAAAGTACCAAATGTTATTATTTGCTCTACTGGGTGTCAGTGAGTGTCTTTCAAGAGACATTATAGTCTGGCTGCCTGATTTTGGAATCTTTGAACCTTCTGCATGTCTTCCTTTGGTCTTCGGTGCTTAAACTCTATGTTGTAGGAGTCCAAGTGCGATAGGCAGCAGCTTTGTGAGATCCATGTAGTGGTTACTCTGGAGTAGAAGGAAAGACCTGCCCAGCTACATGAGATGAATCTGGGAGCACATTCATATGGTTGTGATCAGCTGTGAGTAAAACAGGTCAGGAGCACTACATAATCCATGTTCTTTCACTTTGTATGCTGAGTTGAGAGTTGTGCACGATGTGTGAGGCCGTTGGAATGAGAGTGAAATTTCAGATAGGCCATCTATCTGCATCAATTTTGGTGCCACGGAGGCAGAGCTGGTAGTCCTCGATCCAACAATATTTGTGGCTTCATTTTATCCCAGTGTTGTGGGCTGTCCACAGCCAGAAAAGGGCATGCGTATTACCTGTGTACATCTTTAATTGTGGTGAATATTGTGAGATGAACTCTGGTAAGTGCTGGGAGTAGATACTGATGAGCTAAAGTGATAGGAAACACCCTAGGGAAACCCTGAGGTTGGAGCCTCTCGGTAACTAGGTGGTGTTGCCAGTTCTCATTTGCTGCCACTGAACTGAAAGGAATGCATGGGGCCATTGTAATGCTGAGCCCCTGATATTTTTCCTGGTAGTCAAAAAGATCATGATCCAATGTATCATTTGCTGTGGACATGTCTAGAAAGATCACGTCAGTGGGTGGTCTAGCCTGAGTTCACTGATGCTCAGAGGTCATCTAGAACTTTTTACATGTAGAGATTGATGAAAAATGTGAATCAAGGCATTACCTTCTAAAAGTATCCTATTTTTCATACCCCCCCCCCCCATTTTTGTGGCATGCTTCGTCTTAGGGCATGTTGCACGGTACATACATGCATTTGAGTTGCATGGTCAAAATGTATGTGTCACTTTCATAGTTATTTATTTATTTTTTTGGCATTTATTGTGCGCGCAGCTGCTCCAGCGAAGGAGCGTCCCGGCGCCTGACGAGGCAGCCACACAACATAACTGAAGAATGGATTTTATTTTAAAATTTTAGTTTAAAGGGCTATGGAAACAGAAGAGTCTTAACAGCCCTGCGAAAGGAGAGCAGGTCAACAAGGGTCCGGATTTCAAAAGGAAGTGCATTCCACAAGGCGGCTGCCCGCACCCGAAAAGAACGTCCCCCAGCTCGGCTCCGTTTGAAACGTGGAGCTGCTGCTAATTCACGGTCCGAGGAACGAAGAGAGCGGCCAGGGATATAGGGGCACAGAAGGTTATGCAATATCTGAGCAGAGGGGCCTTTTAAGATCTTAAAGGACATACAAAGCACCTTGAAGTGAATCCGCTGCCTAACAGGCAGCCAGTGGAGAGCACGCAGGGTGTGAGAGACAGAGCAAAACCTAGGAAGGCCTACAACTGCTCTGGCTGCTGGGTTTTGCACTCGCTGGAGACGAGTAAGCTCGGCCTGGTTTAACCCTATAAAAAGGGAGCTGGCGTAATCCAGCCGAGACAATACCGTCGCCTGAACCACAAGTTGACGGGTTGCGGCATCGAAAAATTTGAGAGCAGGTCTCAAATTACGCAGAATGCCAAAGCAGCAGGCCGCCGTCTTTTTGGTGTGGCCAACAAAACTGAGGGTAGGGTCCAACCACACCCCCAGATTTTTAATCTCCGAGACCGGAGTGGGGGTGGGGCCCAACTCAGAGGGCCACCAAGTATCGCCCCAGAGTTCCGTCTGTTTACCAAAGACCATAATCTCTGTTTTTTTGGCATTCAGTTGGAGACAGTTGGACGTCATCCAACCGGCCACCGCCCGAAGTCCGTCCCGGAATCTTGGGGCCTCCACCCCGGAGTCCCCGCTGATCGTGACCGCTAGCTGAGTATCATCTGCGTATGACACCATGGTCATACCGCAGAGCTTTACGACCTCAGCCAGCGGCCTCACGTAAAGATTGAACAACGTGGGACTCAGCGAGGAACCCTGCGGGGCCCCAAGCGCCAGAGGGTGGAATTGGGACTGATGGGGCGGGGCAGCCACAGAGAAGGAACGATCCGCTAGAAACGATCGGAACCACTGGAGCGCAGTGCCAGTCACGCCTGCCTCCTCAAGGCGCTGCAGGAGGATCCCATGCGAGACAGTGTCAAAGGCGGCGCTCAGATCTAATAAGACAAGCGCCGCCGTTTGACCTGCATCAAGCACTGCCCGCAGATTCTCAACCATAAATAGGAGTGCTGTCTCCATACTGTGGCCAGCTCGAAAACCGTTCTGTGTATCATCCAGAACGTTAGTGCGCGATAGATGGTCCGAGAGGGCGGTGTTAACATGCACCTCCGCGACTTTAGCTGGCCACGGGAGAAGCGAAATCGGCCGATAGTTCTCCGATTTACTAGGGTCAAGAGATGGCTTTTTCAAAATGGGCATTACTACTGCCTGCTTCCACTTCAAAGGCACACAGCCAGACGTGAGCGAGATGTTAATCAGGTCGCGAACTGGGTTAGAGAGTGTCAAATCTCTAAACATTGCTGGCTTGAGCGGGTCTGCCGGAGACCCAGATTTGACTTGAAAAGCCACAGTCTTGAAAATCTCCGGGGTAAGACAGGGGAAGGAATCTAACACCACCTGTCTAGGCAAAGTATGCGGCCCAACGCCGGTATGCACAACAGTAGGGAAGGCTCTGCAGATGGTATGAACCTTCTCCAGAAAAAAGGCCGCCAACGTCTCACAGTGAGTTTTGGAGCTGATGGTGTCAGTAGAGGGCTTTTTTGCCACAAGGTCCTTGAGAACCTTGAAGATGGTTTTGGCTGGATTCAGGCTATTACGAAATTCCAGGGCATAAAATGCGGCTCGAGCCCTGCAGACCGCTCGATGATAAGACTTGACGGTAGCCGTATAAAAGGCTTTTTTGCTGTTATCGTACGTTCTCCGCCAGTCTCTCTCTGCACGTCTACAAGAGCTTTTCAGTGCACGCAGTGTGCCATTATACCAGGGACTTGGATCACGGGGTCCACACTTACTCGGTATCATAGGAATAAGGGAGTCAAGGGCTCTGGTTATCCATTCGCAAAAATGGTCGTAGCCAGATTCCACATTCTCCACTGAGCCCAGTGGGTCTTCAGAAAGAAGGCGGTGGAGATCTTCCAGTTTTAATTTGCTCCAACGTCGTCTGGGCAGAACTCGCATCGAGGGCTTAAAAGGAGCCTCTGACAATGGACAGTGAATAGTCACCAGCGAGTGATCTGTCCAAGGCATAGGAAAAGGAGAGGCCACCTTTACCTCTGCTAGATTTGAGAAAAAGGGGTCCAATATATGTCCACCGACATGGGTGGAATCCGAGACCAATTGAAGCAGTTGGAGGGCCTCAAGGTCAGCCACAATCCCACCCACTGAGGGTAGGGCCGGGGTGTCAAAATGGAGATTCAAGTCTCCTAAGATAGAAAAGTTGGCACACCCTACTGCCAGCGAGCTGACGGCATCAGGGAGAGCCTCCCTAAATGCCACATCGCTGCCCGGTGGACGATAAATTAGCAGTCCTGAGAAAGTAAAGTGAGGTGTGACGGAGACCTTGAACAGGGCGCTTTCGCATCCCGCAATATTTTGAACTCTCCAGGCGCAAGGGTAGCAAGATTTAACGGCAAGCGCAACTCCTCCACCCCTGGAAGAGCGATTGAGCGTGTAGGTAGAGTACTCAGAAGGAAAGGCCAAGTTGAGAACAGCTGTATCGGAGTCCTGGAGCCAAGTCTCTGTCATACAGAAAATATCAGGAAGTTCCTTACCCATGAGGTCGGCTATGTCCTGATGGTGTTTTACCAACGACCTCACATTCAGGTTCCAGATGGTAATATGGTGCAAGGAATAATTGCTACCATTAGCTGACTTCGCTCCAATGTCCCTCGATAGGGCAGGTGCTTCAAGCAGCCACCTACCACATGCACACTGATGAGGGCCACACAGGGGGTGAACGCGGGCTCCGTCACAGGGTGGCAGACACCGATTGATAGACATGAGGGCTTCCCTAGTATAGCTGAGCATTGTGCAGTAGTTGACGAAGAACAGAGTCACCACCGGACCAGCGCGACCGAGCACGGACGGGCGCAGACGGGCAGGACTCTGGCACGACTCAGGCTAGGTGAAGGCATCACCGCTGCGCGTTACCGCTGCGCTAAGCGGGGAGCTTTAAGTAGCTGTCCCCGAGTGTCTCCTGCGCACTAGAGCGCTCGCCAGAAGTAGCGCGCAAACACCCCACCACTCCGCTCCAAGATGGCGGCCAGAGTCGGAACAGACCCCTCCCAGGACCCGGACCCGCTCAAGCGGCGGTGCCAAACAATTACAGACTGTCTTTCTGTTTTATACTGTTTCTGCCAATATGTAACCTTGAGCCACAATTTTGGTTGATTTTGATTGTAGTGGCTCTGTTTATTTGGTGATTCACAATTCCAATCATGGGTAAAACATGGCCTGTTGAACATAGATGAGATGTACTTGCACATTGTTGGATTGCGTATTACATTTCAGGTTTTCAATTTGATCAATCTTTTGACTTCTTACCAATGAAATATGAGTGTCTTCCTGGTCAAGGACCACACTGCTTTTTCTCTTATCTGTCTTGTATCAAGACCCTGCTGGACTATGGGGTGAAAGAAAGCTTGAATAAGCAGCTACCTATGTTATATGGCATCACTTTATTAATGTAATAACTGCACTTTCACAATTGCTTTATTAACCTTCCTGCTTTCTCAAATTTGCTTGAAATTGCACCATTTGTCCACTCTTTTTTCAAAGTTTTCACGGGGGTGAACCCCCCCTTAGGTTGTTCAGACTCGCTCGGTGCCATATGACAATCATTTTACGCCTCACCACTTTCAAATGTCACCAGCCGCCCCTGAGTGCAGGTTATGGTAAATTTAAGTTAATTGACTGAGTACTGTGAGGCGCATGTTCGGCTGAAAGCTAATTGTTTAAAATAGCAAATTGTAATAATGATACTATCGGGCATTGCAATTGTCACGAGGTGTCTTGAGGGTCTGATTCGGACAAAAAATGTCCTGGACTGCCCAAACAAAGGAGCATAGTAACAAGCCCCTAGTGGCATCGGAGAGTCACTTTTTGGATCCTCCAGTGGCGCTGTGTGCTGGTCCATATTTGCCATGCAATGCCGCTTTGCCTGGATTTATACAGCCTTGCAAATGTGGCCCTCTTTCATGCAGTAAGTACACTGCGTTAAAGGGGCTTGTTATGGGGGTTGCTGTGGGTGTTCCAGAAAAACCCATGGCTTTAGTATTACTGTAACAGGTATCCCTAGGAGGCTTTGCCCGTGTCCAGGGCTACCCATCTATCATTCTCTCCACATCCTCTCCTATCTGATCATGGGTGTCAGGAGTCTCACTGCACATTCTGAATTAAATGGGGTCCACTCCAGAGGAGTATCCCACTTCAATGACTTGACGCTCCACTAAACTACTTCTGTATTTAATAAGTGCCTTTTCACAACCTGTGGTTTTTGAGAGGACTTATGTGAAAATTGTGCTTTAAGATACATTCTTTGACCTAGTTTAAAAAAAAAAAAACTTTGGACAGAGAAACCTAACGGCTCCTTAGTAGACGTTGGACGTGCTTGCTTTGCTTGCTCACTGGAATTGAGAGCAAATATTTCAACTCTACACTTTCAAAAAGCACCTGCCGCGATTGTATATTTTACAACCCCTAATGTATCTTAAAGTTAAGCTAAAATTGAGAGTAGAAACGATTATTTGGAGTTCTTTGTTTACCGCATGCTCAATGACTGTAAGAGAGAGATTAGAAATCAACCATTAAAATATTTATTTTCTAAACTCTTGGTTGTGCACATGCATTTCTAAATATGGCATTAGGCATTATTACCCCACAAAATAAACATGAGGATAGCAAAGATTTTTTTCCAAGTAAACAAAAGGTGGTTTCATCAATATGTGACCACAAACAAAATGGAAGGGGACGGGGATCTTTATGTACCAGCTTTTTCAATACATGTTATGAATTAACACACCTTTTTGCCTTGAAAAGGTGCGGTAAAAATTGAAGCAAAATGTGTTGGCTGTTTGTAGTAATGTGAAATAAAAATTGAGAAAGAAAAGAATACTGAAATTGGACTGTTACATTTTTTGTAAACTGAACACAAAAAAGAGAGTGCTCTTCCCCATTGTGAATTTCAAGTTAGCAAAAGTAATTGTTCCACTTCATAGATAAATTAACATCAGCCCAGAAATGCAGAAAAAACAATTGCTCCTCGTAAAACTATATTATTGACCATTTGAGTGGTGCACATCAAAAAGGGAACATCTTTCAAGTCTTCAGAAGGTAAAATAATTGTTTTACTTATACGCACGTCATAGCAGCCCATTGTTGTAAACAGTCTTACCTTTTTTCAAGTCCTCTGGAGCTGCAATGGGGGTTTGCTGGCATTAATGGTCATGTTATCATCCAGGGAAAACAACAACAGAGGAAGGTGTTGGGGCTGGCTTAGAGACATGTTCAACTGGCAGACAGTTCATGGCAGGACAAGCATGAGCAGGCATTGTGCCTTGGGTAGAGAGAGTGATTGATGTCTCTGCTTCAGGCATGAGAAGATTTCTGTCCACTTCACTCACAAAGCAAAATGGGGATGCCCTGCAGACTGACTGACTGCAGATGTGCTGTAGCCATACTTAAGACAAGGGTTTGAGCTGTCTTCCTTGGGGAAACAGCGTTTACAATGCTGTCATTACAGCGCAGTACTATTACGACTGTTACAACGACTGTGTTGTTAGTACTTAATGCATTTACATCGCAAGTCATTAGAACGACTTGCTGTAGGGGGCGCTAAGGTATTGGAAATGAATTCCAACCCCTTCCCTACACCTTCCCAAACTGGAGTAGGAATAGTAAATAATACTATTCCTAAGTCCAGTGCGCCCCCTACAGCAAGTCGTTCTAATAATTTGCGATGTAAATGCATTGCGTACTAACACCGTGGCCGTTGTAACAACCACGATATAATACATAGCGTTGTAATGTGCTAAATTCTTTTCCTGTCTCCAGCCCTGCCTGGCTGGTAAAGATGGCAATGCAGGGGCTGTGCAGGGTAGGTCGAGCTCGGTAAGGATTTCAAGGACAAATAGTTTGGGCTGACACCAACTCAGCAACAAACTATGAGCTGGGAAAATGTGAAGATTAGCCCGCAGGAGCGGTGTCAAGGCACTGGGTTAGGTGCATTGACTGCATCCTCTGGTACATGGGTACTCACAAACTTTCTCTCGGGGGCCAAATTTGCAGTGTGGTTTGTGTCCAAGGGCAGCACCGATGGGGGTGGGGTCTGTGGGGGAGGGGGCGGGGCTAGAGCAACAAAAAAACTGTGACCATGAGGTTGAACAGAGGTCCCTGCAGCAGACGCCTTCGTCCACTGAGCTACCAGACCCGGCATACACACCTCTCTCTCTCTCTCTCTGTCTCTCTCTCTCTCTCTCTCTCTGCATCCCTCTATCTCCCGCTCTCCCTCCACGGTCTCCCTCTGTCTCACTCACTCTGACTGTCTCCCTCCCTCTCACTCACTCTCTCTCCCTATCTCTCCCTCATTCTGACTGCCTCACTCCCTCTCCCTCTCTCCTTCCCTCTCCCTCCCTCTCCTTCCCTCTCCCTCCCACTCCTTCCCCCTCCCTCTCCCTCCCTCTCCCTCCCTCTCCCTCCCTCTTCCTCCCTCTCCCTTCCCTCTCCTTTCCTCTCCTTCCCTCCCTCACCCTCACTCCCCTTCCCCTCACTCCCCTTCCCTCACCCTCACTCCCTCCCCTTCCATCTCTCCCTCCCTCACTCCCCTCCCTTACTCCCCTTCCTTCCCTCTCTCCCTCCCTCACTCTCCTTCCTCCCCTCCCCTCCCCTCACTCCCCTTTCCTCACTCCCTCTCTCCCTCACTCCCCTTCCTCCCCTCCGCTCACTCCCCTTCCCTGACTCCCCTTCCCTGACTCCCCTTCCCTCACTTCCCTTCCCTCACTCCCCACCCCCCCTTTCCCTCACTCCCCTTCCCTCACTCCCCTTCCCTCACTCCCTTCCCTTCCTTCCTCATTCCCCTTCCCTCACTCCCCTTCGCTCACTTCCTTCCCTCACCCCCTCACTCCCTTCCCTCACTCCCTCCCCTCACTCCCCTTCCCTAACTCCCTCACTCCCCTTACTCCCTCACTCCCCTTACTCCCTCACTCCCCTCACTCCCCTTCCCTCACTCCCTTCCCTCACCCCCTCCCTCACTCCCCTCCCTCACTCCCCTCCCTCACTCCCCTTCCCTCACTCCCCTTCCCTCACTCCCCTTCCCTCACTCCCCTTCCCTCACTCACCATCTCTCTCACCTTCCCTCACTCTCTTCCCTCACTCTCCTCCCCTCACTCCCCTTCCCTCACTCCCTCCCTCACTCCCCTTCCCTCACTCCCCTTCCCTCACTCTGTCTCCCTCACTCCGTCTCCCTCCCTCTGTCTCCCTCTGTCGTCCTCCTCCCTCTGTCGCCCTCCTCCCTCTGTCTGTCTCCTTTTCTCTGTCTCCATTTCTCAGTCTCCCTTTCCCTCCCTCTCCCTCTGTCTATGTCTTCCCTCCCTTTCCCTCCCTCCCTCTGTCTCTGTCCCTCTACCTCCCTCTGTCACCCTCTGTCATCTCACCCTGCCTGTGTGTCACCGGGCTGAGACAGCTACCCCAGCCAGCTTCCTCAGCGCGCACAGACACACAGCCCCCACCCGAGCACTTCACAGGTCTTTAAAGGACCATTTGCATGTGAATGGGGCTTTGCTGTATTTCACCTCCTCTTAGCGCCCCTGCAGCTCCACTCTGGCCTCGCTGGAATGAATCGCCCGGACCCAACATAGCAGCAGAGTGTTTGCAGACACTCTTTGAAAACACGGGTACGATGTCTCACGGGCCACCACGGAAGGCTTGCCGGGCCGCTGCCGGCCCGCGGGCCGTACTATGAGTACCCGTGCTCTAGTAGGTCACTAAGACAATGTTGTGCTAGCTAAGTCCTCCTCCAGGCGACGACAGGCAACAAGAGGCATGCAGGCTTATACTCTCCCCTGGTTTGACTATTGTTGGCTACCTACCACACTTTAAAGTAAAGAGAAGCCTCTCTTTTAATGACATTATCACAGTCCGGGCAGAGTCTCATGATGAGAAGCCAGGTCTGGTGTTGCAGTGGGCTAAAGCTTTCATTGCAGGGATCTGTCATTAATCTCAGGGTCACAGATTGAAATCCCAATGAGCACACTCAGCCTTTCATAGTATCATGGTTGATAAAAATGAGCACCCTTGAGAAGGGTACAATGCAGGGCATGAGAGGGTAATCCAGATGAATTGCAGATCTGGCAGCTGTATTGAGGTGGATCTGGGACCTGGGTTGGCTCCAATTAAATATTGTAAATTTGTTTCAGTATAATTTTCCAAAGTTGGGACACATTCAGCAGTGTCCGCAGTTTGTCTGCTTTCTGTTTGGAGCACCAACCTGCAGTGGGGTTAGAGAGGTTTCCAATTTTCAGGTAAAGCAGGGCCCAACACAAAGGCCTCACTTAAAGGATCATCAGCCCTCATTTTGTTGGAGTCTCATGTTGGCTGGGAACTATCTGGAGTCTAACACCTAGATACCAGTGCAATGGGGGGAAACCAAGGCACTCAGCTAGTTATCACTTGACAAATACGTAAGAGAAACTTTGATTTGTAGGCAGTTTTTTTACTTTGTTCAACCCCTGCATTTGAGGGACATGCATATTTATTTTTTATTTAACTGCTTCTATAGTTTTATTTATCCCAGTGTAGGGAGGCATAGTGATTTAGATTGCATTCACAGACAATGCATTATATAAGTGTGTAAATCAATAGAGTAACTGTTACCTAAACTATAAGGGTTACAAGATGTAGGAGTCACATATCTTCTATAATGGTTAGCTTTATATGTTAAGAGTGCTTGGTCTGCAGAAACACAGTCAAGATTTAAAACATAATGCAGTGCTTGGGGTTGACTTGTCTTTACTAATAAGGCTTTATTAGTACCCAACAAACTATTTTTATAAATCTCTGAAGAAAGAAAGATTGATTAGAAAAGCAATATGGTTCTAAACCCAGGCTTTGCAGTTTACATGCAGCTCCTTGATGCTCCTGCTGGTTCATAGCTCACTGTGCCACAGTGGAACGATTATAACTTATGAACTGCAAATTAGAAAATGACCTGTGTTACAAAAGCAGTAACTCGCTGACCTAGCTACATAAAATACAAACCTGTGATCTGCAAGCTACATGATGTGCTTTGCAGCAAGCACACTAACCCTCTGTACTAACTTATGATTAAACAAAACAGTGACAAAACACAGATCTCTTCAGTGAGTACATGCATTACTCTTTTTGAAAAACTGGGCATGTGCTGGTAAGTTAATTAATTAGATTTAGGCTGGCCAGGCCGAGGTGAACATGGCCCTGTAGCCATAACAGCGGACTTGGCCTTCAAGAGAGGCCTTTCAGCCTTTGCAAACTCCCCTCTCCCCTGCCCACTATGGCCGGAATGTTAACGGCCTGGAAGAGTAGGGTGTCAGGTTGAAGACATTTGTTCTGAGTTAGATAGGCCCCATGGTGGAGAAGGCAAGGACGGACCAACAACCACAGCAGTACCTGGCTTCTCAGTGAGCCCTAGGCATACTACTTCCTTCCCCCGCCTACCATGGGCTGAATGTGAAGCCCCAGTGGGAGAGAGGTCACAGAAAGGACATCGCTTCTGGGCCAGGCCAGGGAGAGCAAGGTAAAATAGTGCCACAACATCACCTGGCCTGCCAGCGAGGCTGCTCTGCCTCTTCGCACTTCTCCCTCCCCGTTCACCATGGCATCAATGTGACAGCTGGTGGAGGAATGGATGGGGAAGGACACTGCGTGCGGGTCTGGGCTGGCACCACTGGTACCATGGTGAAGATTACCCAATCACAGCCACAATACTGGCCTCCCCAACGATGATGCTGCTGCCAGCCTCTAAGTCCCTGACATCCCTCTCCCCCGCTCCGCAAAATAGCACTGGTTGCCCATTCCAGCCCCATATGATAGTGACCTGGTCTAGTAGGTATAGCAGGGGCTGGGTGTGCGGTAGAACACTGTGGGCGGTTGCCAGAGGCTCTTTAAAAACAAGCATTGGCATAGCCAATAGGTCTCGCCCGGGACTTTATAAGTGGTTTGCCATGCATCAGTTGATGTTGTTGCACCAAGGATATTGTGCTGGATGACTAAACACTTATAAGGTTCCAAAGGCGAGACCTATTGGCTATGCCAATGCTTGTTTTCTCTCTGGGGCTCCACACACACACGTAGCCTTCCCTGGAGAGGTTGTAGTTACTTCTTAGTGAATGCTAGAGGCAGAGACCTACTGCCTCCTAGGTGATCCCAAGACCGGAAGTTGGTGATCTTCAGGGCTTAGGAGGACTCTTGTAGTGTAGTTCCTATATTCCCAATAGGCTCTGCTCATTGGAATAATATCTCCTACAGATTTGACATAGGACTTTTGTCAATAGGTCTCTATAGAATATATTAAACTTAATTGTGTGTGCCAGCTAACTCAGAGGTCACTAGAAACTTTCTCGAATACACAAGAAGGGATTAGATTCTGACAACCCCATAAACATGATAAACAAGAAGGGGACTCAGTTGTTCCTAGACGAAGAAAAATAGTAATATGGTCAAGAGGGGAGGAAAATTGATGGGGGGGTAGTGCTCAGTGGAGTGCTCCCCTGGGCATCCCATTAGTTGGAATGAATGGCCTCACACACTCTTGCGAGTGTCATGCTTCATCATCGGCCGTTGCTCCTCGTTGGGCAGGCGGTGCAATGTCCAACGGGCTCACCTCTAGGAGGGGCTCTTTATCGGAGATCTTTTTTCCAACAGCCTGTGGGTGAAGTGCAAGTGAGGGGCCAGGTAGGAAGTGGATAGTGTAGGTGGGTGTGTTAAAATATAGCAAGGGATACCGGAGAGCAATTTATTCTGGTGGTTCCCCTACTATAAGTAAAACCAGTGGGTGGCCTATGATCGCCAGAAAGTTAGGTTCTGTATCACGATCTAGGACTACACAGCGTTACGTGAGGTCGACATGTTTCTCGCTTCTGCGATTATGCTGCGATTCTTCAGGACCTTATTTAAATTTTACATCTATCACAACTGGAAGACCTGAAAGTGTCAACCTATAAACATCAATTTGTAACCGTTGTACTACCTGTGTATAACCGCTCTTGCCTGGAGGAGACAAAAGGAAGAGTTACCAAAATACAAGGACAACAATTAACCATTCTTGACCGTGAGCACACTGTGATTAGGTGAAGAGAAGTGACTCTGTGTCTGTGGCATTCTGTGAGCAGTGACCTGTAAGTATCCACTTAATTCACATGTATCACCAGTCATCTCTATCACAGTAGAAAAATAAAAAAATATAAAAATTAAAAATTAAATGAGACTAAACTTAAAACATGATAGCAGCAGTTATTATTCAAGGTGTCTAATTATTAACCCCTCTGGGATTCATTAGGTACTCACCTATAGGTCAAGGAGTACAGGTGTCAACAGTACCCGGTAGGTGTGACTTCAAGGGAGAGAGCCAATAGGGGTTTAATGGCTATAGGGGAGACAAAGGCACCAATTTCCAGAGTTATCAGAGAACTCCCACTGTCTTAACGTATCTTAGGTGGAATACTGATATGCAGGTGGGTAATAGTGTAGTGTCAACCGCTTATGTAAAAGGATTGCCATATTCTTATTAATGTATCAGAGACATAAGCACATATGTCCGTCCTATAGCGTGGGCATATTGAGTTCTGATTAACACTGCCGGTGTCTGTGTATAGATTCTCGTGGGGATGCCTCACCTTGCATTGTGCTAGGTTCAAAACAATGAGAACAAAAGGCCAATCGCCCTCGGAGGTTCTAAGGGATTTCTAGCGCATATTTCATTCATCCAACGTGGGCATACCCAGTGTCCATTACACGTACCACTGTCTCTCGTGTTAGATGTAGTGGCCCTTCCCGATCTCACCATGATATAAATGAGACCTCCATGACAGGGGCCAGGGGCGGTTATTTGTGGTTGTCTGGGTGGTGAAATAATCAGAGATACAGGTGCATACAAACACCTCTTGTCTTAAGCTTGGATCTCCCGCTATGACAAAAACCAGATGCCAGCAATACTCCTAGGTTGTAGGCTGCCAAACACGTGCCACTGTCTGCGTGCTGAATATTAACGTATAGCCGAGGCTGACATCGCGCCCTACAATGTGCCCAGTGCACACACACACCAGAGGCCAGAGATACTTAATTAAAGCAGGCCATGCAGCGCTCGCCGTTATTAATGAGGCGCCCGGTGCGCATATCACGTGCGAGGTGTCCAGGTCTATTATGTGAAGAGACATAGGCGCATCCAACCACGTGCCACTGTCTGCATGCTACATATTGAAGTATAGCAGAGACTGACAAAGCGTCCTACATTGTGCCCAGTATACACCCACACAATCAATGGCCGGAGGTACTCATTTGCAGCCGGCCGTGCAGCGCCCGCCATTACTGAGGACGCGCCCGGCGCGCACATCACATACGAGGTGTCCAGTTCAGTAATCCACACCTGCTGCGCCAACGCGGGTCGCTGAAGCAAAAAGCGCCGCCCACTTACTTCTCAGAGCCTCGGTCAGTGCTCTTTCGCCTACCCATCACTACCGGGATCCGGATAGTACCAGGTCCCCGGTACACTGTTGTTTATGTTGCTGGTTTGGGGCGTCACCCCAGTGACTAGCGGGTCACGTGATGAGTAATGTAAACGTGGGCGCCATCTTGGAGTAGGCAAATCCAGGCGCCTACAATATGAAGAAAAGCTGGATGACACTAGTATATGGTGTTTTCCTTGGTAACACTCTTAATCATCATTATTTGTGAGTGTGAATATACACACAAAAGTAGGTCAGTCCTCATGTATATTGAGATAACGTTAGGCACAGCTGCTGTTCACATGGAACCCTTCTCCACTTCGGCCTTCAAAGTTCTCGTTTGAATATTTGCTACTACCACCAAGATCTGTGCCTTGCCCCACGTTGGGCGCCATGTAGTGTAGTTCCTATATTCCCAATAGGCTCTACGCATTGGAATAATATATCCTATAGATTTGACATAGGACTTATGTCAGTAGGTCTCTATCGAATATACTAAACTTAATTGTGTGTGTGCCAGCTAACTCAGAGGTCACTAGAAACTTTCTCGAATACACAAGAAGGGATTAGTTTCTGACAACCGCATAAACATGACAACTTTGTTTCCCTGGAATAAGAATGTATCTCTCAGAGTTGTGGAAACAATAGATAAGTATTTCACTCAGTCAATCGTGCATGCTTCGTTTCTACAGAGTTGCAGAAAAATAGAGAGACAGGCGTTTTCAATAAAAGGTTTATTGAACAGTCTTCTTTCTCATGCAAGAGAGGTGAACTACAACAATTGTTAGGCAGAATGCAAAGTATAATGTGTACAGCGTAAACAGTAATATGAAATAATACTGTAAGAGCATTGTATGGTTTCTAAGCCATATAAAAATACATACATAAATAACAGACTGAAATACTCAACTGGTGCTTCTAAAATACGCCTAACCCAATGTACCTAACCTAGGTCTAGTACGAGGATAGAAGTAAGTATTGTCTTTTGCATAGGTTTAGTTTTGCCAAGAATCTTCCAAAGGTTTCTCTAGGTTCTAATCAGCTTCATACCTTTAGAATAAAGGAGGTCTGGTATCTCTGCCTCGGGACTCGATTTCCCAACACCCCTCAAGGGGAGCCGGAAACACTGGATTCTCGGCAGAGAAGGGCAGCTTCCTGATCAGTGCATCAGCTGAAGAGTCGGCTTCCTTTGGTACTTGCTGTAGGGAGCTGCGCCGGATAAGTAGGTCTTCAAACTGCTTCGAACCACTGTATCTTGCTATAGCAAGTGAAGGTATATTTATACCTTCAAGGTGTTTAGGAATGCCGTAGTTTGACGTAAAGTCGGGCTTATGAACGTCATGAATGAACCCCTGGGGAATAGTTGTTCATGCATAATAATGAGTTTCTTAGAGAAATCAATATTCAAGTAAAGGGGAAGTCCCTTCTCTTTAAGAGTCTGGTTTTCCAAGAAATCGTTGTGACGTTTGGTGAACGGATGGAAGTAGCCATGCCTGTATTTGGGTAGCTTGGGCTATGCCTAAATAAGGGCTTGATTTCTTATGCCTGTATAAGGGCAATGTGAATTATACCTATATAAGGGCATGAATCGGGAAAATTCAATCGGATCCTAAAATGCCACACAACACCCACTCCACTTTCTTATGTACGACATTACCAAGTTCTAAATACGTTAAACATATCAAAACATGATGTGTTAAAAGCCCACCCAACAATACATTAAAATGCATTGGTACTGGTTGTACACGAAAAGAGCATTTGGGCTGTACGCATTAAAAGCAATGTTTCATTCCAAGCATATAGGTGACTTCTTCAAAATGCTATCTGAATGAATCACGAAAATACATTTATGAAATGGCTCGTAAATACAGAAAAGAAAAGGTGCCGAAACCATTTCATGATAGTTTATATAAAAACTGTTTGTTCTTAGGACAAGGTCAAATATTGTCTCTGGAAGTTTTCAATGAATTCTAGTTGTCTATGAATAGTTCTACTTTAAGCAGATTACTTTGTGGAAAACATACAAATTTGGAGAAAACAAAAGTGGAATCATAGAACTTTGTTTTGAAAAAATGAAGGTCGAATTCAGAGTCTCTCAGAACACTGCGTGCCAAATCAAAAGTCAGTGTTATTGTTTGGAGAAAACATCATATCTTCAAAGTCTGTAAAAAGTGTGTCTACCATTGTAGGTGAAAGTTGGATTACCTCGTTAAGAAGATCAACCGCACATAGATGTGAAGCATCGCCGTCAGCATTGGTCGCATTAGAAATGTTCGTAGTGGATGATACCTGTGTGCCTTTTTCCTCTCGTACCTCACCATCAGCCTTTTGCGTCTGTGAGATCTCAATGAATGCTGCCATCAGAATTGGTAGCCGCTGGGGACAACACAGTGCATGGGCATGTTCAAGCAAAGTATCAACTTCCGTTGGCATGACTGATGGGAGTGTGAGACAGATGTCTAACACGCATTCTTCTCCGCATAGCATGCAGCGTAGAACATGTGAGATGTAATCTTGCCAAATTGGTCTGAATGACAGAAACCATGTGGTATTTAATTCTCTTACACAAGTTAATCGCAAAATTTAGACGATGTGCTCACGACACTTCATCGCCAGTAGAGTGGTCTCCACGGTGATCTGGGTGTCAGCTGTGGATTGGCTTGCCATATCGAAGCAGTAGGAGCAAAAATAGTATTCCTGCAGCGAGTCCCAAAATGAGAGGCAATCCGCCAAACACAGAGTGCACAAAGTTTGGAAATATTCCTAGGACTGCTTCAAAGGGTGCTAATAGTCCCGAAAAAAACATGTACAATACCACTCGTATCAGACACGTTTAAGACACGACTTAACATTTCTGAGAAATGTACAAGGCAGTTTGTAGTTAAGAGGGCTTGTATCTCTGCAGAAGTCCTTGCGACTTGCAGATCATAGGTCTCTTTGGCCGAGGTCAGTGGCACAGTTTTCTGTAAAAGAATGGCTTTCATTCTTTTTAAAGTATCAATTCGTATAGAAAAGATGTTCAGTGATGGCGACTCCCGATCTGTCTCAGTTTTTGGAAACAATACTTGTATACAGCAAGTGACCCTGGCTGACACAGTTACGAGATAGGGTAAACCTGGCATCATGCCACAGCAGCTGTGATCGTTCAACATAATGTAACTTCCATTTGAAAGTTGTCCAAAAAGTGGATCAATACCTGCAGACGGAGAACCTTGCAGGTGGCAGAATAAGTTGATAGAGGTACCATCGCAGGCCCCGTGTAAATTAATATCCTGAAAAAGGAGAGAACCGCTTAGTGCGTTTTCACAATTTTTACCACTAAGAAACACTTCTTTTCCCCCACTACAACATCTGTGTGTGTATGGTAATTCCCAGGATGTCTTGATGTATTCTTTACCCAACCTTTCTGTAACAGGGAGGCGGGGAACGCTGGCAATGTGGACCGGGAAACTGACGTTCCTTCCGTCTCCTCTTTCTCACCGCTTCAGGACACCAGGGAAACGGAGTCCGAAGCATGGTGGCACCTGCAGTCAGAGCGAAGCGGAGACTATACCTTTAAGGAGGTTGACTATGTTGGACTCGACACACCCCCTTGTGACGCAATGCCGTGTGGAGATAGCAGATTGAGGGGAGAAGACATGCCCCCTGGTGACGTCACAGAGCAAGGAGGGAACACGAAGCCGGAAGGAGAAGGAGCCGGCGTGCAAGACACCTGGAGAGGAGAACGACCGGAGAGTATGGAGGACGGAGAGGAGCCGAAGAAGGAGATTGCGGAGGAGCGGAAGTCGAGAGTAGCAGTGCCAGGAGGCCAACGTTTCCAAGCACCGCCCAGCCACACTCAAGGAGGAAGAGTGTGGCTCACCCAGGTGCGTAATCACATTTTGGGGTGGCTAGGACCGCGGGGTAACGCTGTGTAGCTATTGTAATACCGCCGCATCTTACCTTACCCAAATGTTCCTTTAAACCCCCCTCACGAACTACTCCTTCACCGGCTAAGCACTAGGTAGCTTTGTAGCTTTGCTTAATCAAACGCACAAACCCCGGTGTCCTCACTCCCTTGGTACCCTTGGGGACCATTACAGCAAGTACACGCACACTAAGAGTCCTCTATTTTCCTTTTCACGCATGTGGCGCTGGAGCCCAACAAGGGAGAAAGAACCGGAGTTCCCGGAGGCCGAGACAGGACGAAGACCACGCGCCCTTGCTGACACCTTGGACCCTGCCACTTTAGCTCGAGAAAGACTTACTCAGAGGAAGAAAAAACCTTTATTAAAATAAAACCCCGTTTACCTCACTCTGGTTTACGTGTCCCTCCTTCTGAACCGCCACACTTTCATATGCGCCTGCTGGTATATGTTTTAAGCAATACTGAAAATTGAAAATTGTAACAGGCAGAGTGATTTTTCCTTGTATTATCCATTCAATGGCTGTTTTGTCAGCAACTGTAAATGGCAATCCTTCCAGTTTTTCAATGCTCAGCAACGTATAGTCTGCTCCCCTCTGTGCCAGTTTGATCTGTTTATCAGTGAGATTGAATTCTGAAAACAGTGACGTAGTATTGATTAAACGCCAAGGCACATAGCCGAAACGAAGGTTTTGTAACGTCCAGCCTAATAGCATGATAGAACATAATTGCGACTGACCATGTTGCAGCATGACCAAGTCCTGTTCCATTATGTTTATGGCAGAGGATACTATGCTGTCCAAAGAATATATTCTGGACGACAGAGTCATTAACCCATTGTCAACTACAGAGAGAGTTTTCTCTAACTTAATACAATCAATTTCTCGTATTCTTTCTGCAGTCTCTGCTTGCGTAATCTTCCATACTTCATTATACATAGCATAGATAGCGGCATATATAAAACTTTTATGACACAGTTTAGTAGGTCCTTGCAAGAAGTCCCTTAGATCAGCGCCATCTTTAAGTAAAGATAAGTGTTGTTTTACATCTTTGAGTGTAGATTTGTGAAGCCACTCAAGGCACAGTTTCCCTACACTGTATGTAGTTACTATTCCTGGATGCTGTCTCTGAACATATCTTGGAACTGGCCTAGTGAATGTGAACCCTTGTGTCTTATTCAGGAATCTATCTTGACAGTTGTTTGTGTTTGTGGGCTAGATTAACCATTTGTTCCAATCAGGATCTGTTCTGTTGCGAAGCAAAATAATATGTACGTCGACCTCCCCCTCTGAAGTGTTATCACTAAGTTGTGTAGGTGCAGGTATGGACGGTTTTCTTAGGTCTTTTATCTTGGCTAACCCAAGACAAGATGTCTGTGGGACAGTGTCTTTCAAAAACATAATTTGCTCTGGGATTATGCAGGCTCTAAATAAAGCTTCTAGTCCCTGCACTTGCCAATCTTTTGTGCCCCTGACAGTTTTATGCCTCAATGTTGTCTTTCCAAAAGTCAAATCTGAGAGAAGACAACTGAACATAAAAGGCTGCAGAATAAATTTGCTTGGTATATGTCAACATACTTTTCATTCCTGTCTTTTAACATTTTTAAAGCAAAATGATTCTGGATTTAAAACATTAAAACCTGAAAAGTATGGAAATTTTCCATTATATGTTTTTGAGCTACCCTTTGGTGGCGTAGGACAATGTTCCCATTGGTTATACATCAGTACATTTCTAGGATTTGCAGATTTGTGCAAGAAATGATGACCATAGTGATTATAACAATACATTTGTTCATAATCTGATGAACCTTCTAAGAATTCATGATTTGTTAACTTTGCAGACATTTCTTAGTCTGACATCATATTATTAACAGTCTCGAAGTCCCAATCATCAGAAAAGATACTAGATGAAACAAAGTCATTCAAGGAATTCTTGAACTGGTGCGGAATCTTCAATAGCTCCGCCGGGCCAAAAATGTCATAGTCAGTTCTGTCCCAAGCTATCCCACCTAGTATAGGAACGGCTGTGATGTTCACTGATGACAAGTCTCTTTATTCACGATGAGATGATTTGTGTGGCTTGAGTAGTAAGTTGATGTTCTTACTTGCTGTGTCCTTTTTAACATATCTTCCATTTATCAGCATTCCCAAAGTTATTTACCAGAGTCAACCAAAGTAGAAGAAAAAGCACACCCAACACAATCCAAACTTTAATCCAGGGTGAAACCAGATAAGTCTTTTCCAGGTGATGAAAAAGTTCTGTTGCTTGTTCTTTCAAAGTTCTTGTCACTGGCGTCCTTTCAGGCTCGCTGGGATCCTCAGAAAACGTATCAAAGTTAATTGAATAGCCAGAGGCAGTTCTGTCAATTGTAGGGATTGCATGAGGATTCGTTGAAATCGCTGAAACCACTTGATCACTTGTTACTTCATTGTAGACAGGTGTTTCTTGACAAACTGTTATTTGGGTTTCAAGAGGTACAAGTTCCATTGCTTTATTGCATAGTCCTTACTTTCACACTGCAGAATCTTCAAAGGTGATGAGTCTCTCAGTTTGAACCTCTTGGATAGTAGCCAGATTAGGGCGTCTGCTACATTGTCGGAGTCCACTTGGCCTACTGCTTATGATCGGCCACATGATGTGGTTTGACCAGGTCGATGGACACAAACCGGTTCTACTTTTTACCAGCAAGGGGCGGCAGTAATACTGTTCTTGATCCGTGTATTGCTAGGACAGGTACTGTTTGTCTGTAAGAAGGTCCAAATTCCTTCTTGTCCACGATCTTTTCTCTGACTAGATCCCCAATCTTTGGAATCCACACAGGCCTTTCTGGAACGGTTGGTTTCTCTTCAGTGGTTGTTGGCTTCAGGAACATGTTACTTTGTTTCGTTCTTAGTTAATTTAAGTCCTGTAAAACAGCCAAACGGTCTTTGATATCAAAGGGTTTTTGGTCTACCACTGAAGTCTGACAATCGAGATCCGAAATTAACATTCTGGTCCCAAAAAGGACTTCATATCGAGTGATACCCCCTAGAGAACTTCTTGGCAGATTGTTAAGACTACGTTGGACACTTATTAGATGTTTGACCCACCCGTCACCCGAGCCTAATACCCTAGCTGTTATAGATTGCTTTATGTCTCGGTTTTTTCTCTCCACTACCGAATTTCCCTCAGGATGGAATGGACTAGAATACCGCAATGCAACGCCCAGATTGGCCATGGCCTCCTTGTAAGCTTTTCAGTTAAACGCAGGACCTTGGTCAGAATGTAGCATGCCGACTGGGTATGTGCCGAGAAAGACTCGCAAATCTTTTATAACAGTTCTGAGGCCACATCTAAATGAATCTTGAACACGAATCCACTGCGACCATGATATATTTATAGTTACCATCCCTCTGTAAGGGACCGCAGTGGTTCAGGTAAACACAAGCTAACGGTTTATCTGAGATTAACAGGGGCGTCTGCGCAGGACGTTTCACTGTAGAGACTTTCATCTTTTGGCAGATTTCACATTCCAAAACATAGTTTCTGGTCTGTTTCCTCATGCACGGCCACCAGTATCTCTGTTTTAATAATGACACTGTGGCGGAAACACCTGCGTGTGCAGAGGCAAGCCCTTCATGTGCTGCTAAGATTAGTCTTAATCTATGTTCCATGTTTGGAATTACTCTATCCCCCACTCCAGGGATTCGAGCAAACTGAACATTATGTGCATCAGTTATATACGAGTATTTGAGTGGAAAGCCTTTTGGTAATGTTTTACCACGGTCTTTGCTTGAAGCATTGACAGCATTATTTCGCCGTCTATTTTAGTTTTTGAACAAGTGATTGCAGCTACGGAACCGTTTGCACAGCTTCCTATGCGGCTTCATCAGCCAATGAATTCCCTGCAACGTGAACGCCATCACGTTGATGACTCAGCGTATGTATCACGTGAGTGTTTTGCAGTCCTTGTCGTAACTGAACTACTTGTTCCCAAAGCAATTTATGCTTGATTGTGCTACCTTTTGCATCTTTGTAACCGTTTTGAATCCAGTTCTAGAAGTATTCATTGTAAGATTGAACACAATAATACGAATCACACACTATGAGTGTGGGGAATTTGCGGTCTGTATTTTCAAGTGCCATCTTGAATGCTTGTAGTACAGCTCGCTGGGCTGTATAATCTCCTAGAGATTGCGTTTTAGTTACCATTGGTCGGAATTTCCCATCACGCCAAAGACCTTTAACGATCGCGCACGCAGCACTATAAGCTCGTTTACCCCCGTAGCGGGTTGGGCTGATCCGCCAGTATAAATTATACATTCATACTGCTCTAGAGGCAGAATTTCAGTAGGCAGAGGACATTCTTGTTCGTATTGTAGAATTGCTTGTGTTTTCAAATATGGGTCAAAACGTATTCAACCTCTGTTACAGCAAGAGAATTATTCCATTGTATCCATCTCGGATGTAAAGCTTTAGCATTCGGAATGCTCGCTTTTGTCACTGCCTCTAAGGCAGGGACAGTTGTAACGACCATTATTCGTTTACCCTATGCGAGGGCTCTTTCTTTTGCTACTGCAGTGTGAACCGCTGTCAGAATTTTTTCTGTTGAAGTGAATTTCATTTCTGCTTTTGTGTACAAGTGTGATTTGTAAGCTATTGGTACTTTTCACCTTCGTTAAAAGTTAAGTACGTGAATTCCGCATTGTCCTGGAATGATTCGTATCACTAAGTTGTGTACGTTTACGCATGTTTACAAATGTTTTGTTGCTAACATGTCTGTTTGCAATGAATGCAAACTTTCTGTGTGTTTTTGAGTCCAATTAACTGTTTTAAAATCTGGTATGATTAATTCGTAGAGAGGTTTAACCCTTTCTGCGTAGTTTAGAATGTATGTTCTTCCAAAATTTAGGAAACCTAGAATCAACTACGTTTTTCAGCATTTTTAGAGGTTGGAGCAGCGCACATTTCTCTAGAAAGTTTGCTGCCAGGCTTTTGCCTTCACTTGATAATTCATATCCTAGAAACAGGAAGTTAAAATGGGCAATTCTTGATTTCTTAAAATTGAATTTATACCCTTCTGAGGCGAAGCTCAATATAATGGTTTTCACCCTGTTCAAGTGCCTGTCCAAGTCATCGTCTGTTAGATAGATTTCATCGACATATGATAATGCCTCATCATCATAAGTTTGTAGTAACTCTGTTACTCTAGCTGAAAATAACCCAGGACTATTCTTGAATCCCTGAGGGAGACAACAGAATTGACGCTGTGTCCCCATAATTGAGAAAGCGGTCAAATACCTACTTTCTGGTGCAATGTTTTGACAGAAGAAACCATTAGAAATATCTAATGTGGTTTTATATTTTTTACGCAAAATGTTATTCATTAATGCTGCACTATGTGCATTTTGCACTGCAAATGTTTTGCAACAAGAGTGAAAACGTTTGTAATCCAATACTAGACGATACGTAGTGTCTGGTTTGGAGACAGGAAACAAAGGATTGTTCATGGACGAGGTGCATGTTTCAATCACCCCCTGGTATTCAAGTTCATCTAATATCTCCCTGACCTGTTTTTTATTTTCTTGCTTAACTGGATACTGCCTTTGTGCAGTTGGTTGCTTTTTTTAACTGGATTTTATGGTGAGGAGATTCCTCATCCCATCCTACATGATTTTTATATAATGGAGGAGCCTGGGCCACTGCCCATTTCCTGGCATAAATTAATTGGAATGTGGTTGGAGAAAGCTGGCATAATTATGTCTCCGCCATGTGGGCACTCCCTGACAAATTGTGGTGGCCAGTCTTTTTCAGCTAGAAGAATGTCATAACCCTTAGAGAGTCGCTCCTAAAAGAGTGCTCTCACTTTTCTTGGTATGTCCCCCTCAATCCAGAGTGTAATTTCATATAACTTATGTGGACAACTAACTCTGGTATCTGCAGTTTCAACTTGAATGAATTCATTCAAGTCCACTGTCTCCAGATGATCCTTCAAGTTCTTGCGAGCTATGGTGACTTCTGCTGCGCTATCCAACATTGTCTGAGCCCATTCCCCGTTCTTGAGTTTTATCCTCAAGATCCTCGGCATGTCTGATTTTTAGACCCGCTACCTTCTGTTTGGTGAATTGAGTTTTCTTATTTTTCTGAACGTGTTGATCGTCTTTGGACTTCACGCGTTCTTCCTTGTGTTCTGACCGTCCTCTTCTTTCGGATTTCTGTGACGAAGTCTGAAAGGTACGAGAGGAACGAGTATCAGTATCTTGATATCTATCAGGTTTTCTCAGATTATCCCTATTCCTGAGGTTATACCTCCTTTCAGAGGGCTCCTTTTGAGGAGACTTACCTCGGGATTGAGAACGCTTTTCTTTGGAAGTTTGTTTACTGTTTTCCCGCTTCTTTTTAGGAGGAGTAGGAGTGTTTTTAGTGAAGACCTTTTCAGGACGTTCTAACAGTTGGGGTTTAACTGGTTTCCCACCCAAACTGTCTCTGCTTAATTCTTCATAGGATTTTTCAATTATTCTGCCCAGTTCTTGTGGTTGCTCAGTTACATCAAATTCCATTAATTTTTTGCGGTTCGCCACAGATGCTGCCTCACCTTTAATATTAGCTAATATTATTGTTGAGACCTGTTTGAAATCTTTCAGTAATTTCATATCTAGATTTAAAGGAGGCTCTGCCCCGTATTAATTTTGAAACGGTTTCAGGATGTCGGGTATAACCGCCATAGACGGAACACCATGTGTTTTAGTGTAAATTGCAGCAAAGACTGTACCCCAAGTGTCGAAGTCCTCCAGGTGTGGTGCGATCCCCATTGGTAAACAGATTGTTAGAATTCTGTGTTTCTCATGAGGGGTAGTATTAGGAAATACTCCCTCGATTGGAGAAATTTTGTGAGCTATCCAGACTGGAATTTGTTCCCGTTTTGCGGGTAATTTACCAATGACTGAATGTAGAGTCTGTGGTGTGATTTTATTTGTGTTCCGCTGGTGGGGGGAATGTTGTGGAATCATTATTGCTGGTTGGACTGCAAGAGTCCGCATGACATATTGAACCAATTGTCTATAGATTTTGATTAGCTCTTTTAGTTGAGCTCGTAGTTCCATCTGTCATTTCTTCGATTTCAGGATGTGGAGTGTAGCTGGCTAAAACCGGCCATGTTGCTCCTGGTCTACCTAGTGAACCAAGCCTGGTAATGTGATTTATATGTTTTAGGGCACTTTTAAACCAGAGCGCATGCTCCTGGTAAGTTAGTGGAATTTCAATCTCCTCAAAAGGAATGTATTCCGTTGGTGGTTCATCTTCTTTGTAGAAGTGAAACACTTGTGTTACTGGATTTGCTTCAGGGAAGACTATCCATGAATAGAATTCCTCTGTCTGGTGATATTCATGTGCCTCTATCACAAAAACTGCCCTACTACCTCTTGATGTTAGGCCATTTTGTATATGTTTTATAGTCATGGCTCTCCTTAAATTTACAGGAATGCTTACAGCAGCCTCGTCGGTTTCTAGGAAACATTAAAGCTTGTACGGCGTCATCGCCTGTAGCGCCCCCGGCCTCGGTGTTGTTGCCTTTATTCGACATTTTGTTGACAAAGTTTGCAGAGCAAGTTTCAAGGAAACAAAGATTAGGTGTGCAATATTTTGGAACACTGTATCCTTCAACGTTGAACAAACCAAACAGCTAATACATAGGACTTTTCGTCCTACTCAACTATGGAGGATTTTATCCCTTTACCCACTCCAGACATCTATTGGAGTATTACGGAAAAAGGGGTCTCTGAGAAAAGCACGACAGAGTTACTTTAGTATCTAGCATTTAAATAGTGCCTTGCCCCACGTTGGGCGCCATGTAGTGTAGTTCCTATATTCCCAATAGGCTCTACGCATTGGAATAATATATCCTATAGATTTGACATAGGACTTATGTCAGTAGGTCTCTATCGAATATACTAAACTTAATTGTGTGTGTGCCAGCTAACTCAGAGGTCACTAGAAACTTTCTCGAATACACAAGAAGGGATTAGTTTCTGACAACCGCATAAACATGACAACTTTGTTTCCCCAAGAAAAAGAATGTATCTCTCAGAGTCGTGGAAACAATAGATAAGTATTTCACTTAGTCAATCGTGCATGCTTCGTTTCTACAGAGTTGCAGAGAAATAGAGAGATGGGCGTTTTCAATAAAAGGTTTATTGAACAGTCTTCTTTCTCATGCAAGAGAGGGGAACTGTTACAATTGTTAGGCAGAATGCAAAGTATAATGCAGAATGCAAAGTATAATGCGCACAGCGTAAACAGTAATATGAAATAACACTGTAAGAGCATTGTATGGTTTCTAAGCTATATAAAAATACATACATAAATAACATAGACTAAAATACTCAACTGGTGTTTCTAAAATACGCCTACCCCAATGTACCTAACCTAGGTCTAGTACGAAATCAATATTCAAGCAGGAAATCGTTGTGACGTTTGGTGAAAGGATGGAAGTAGCCATGCATTATTTGGGTAGCATGGCCTATGCCTAAATAAAGGCTTGATTTCTTATGCCTATATAAGGGCAATGTGAATTATACATATATAAGGGCATGAATCGGGAAAATTCAATCGGAGCCTAAAACGTCACATAACGCACTCGCCTGCTCCCCAGCCACAGCCAATTCCACCTTTAACTTTAAGTACCTAGTTAGTTGTGAGCTGCACGCCAACGTGCTTGTTTTCCATCGCTGCATTTTATTTGTCAAAGCCTTCAAATATAGACCGGCACGTCTTACTTGAGAGGTTTTTCTCCAGAAATCACCCCCCTCTCCAACGCTCAGAGACGAGAACCGAGGCGATCGAATATGTAAGACGAAGGACAATGACATGTTAGCAGGAGGCAACAAGTAACGTCCACCATCAAAAGAAGCTATTATTTTAAGGATTATTTCTTTCTCTAGCCAGTAACTTCTAACTATCCGACAATTTAGCGATTTCCGGCGGTCTATGAACAGATCCCCAGAATAGCGTTTGTCCATATATAGGGGTAATGTCTCAGCCCCGAGCTGGAAGAAAAAGTGTGGGGCTGTTTGTGAACTCGTGCATGAGGCACAAACAATGTCCGCAGGATGTGACTGCGGCACCATTGTTTCATTTTTTGAAGATTTAAGTAGCGTGAAGCAGGTCCTAGGACATCCGAGCGCCTTCTGTCATCGTAAATTGTCTTGTGCTTTCAAAGAAGAAAAGTAAAAACTTTTTTTTTCTGTAGAGGGAGAGAGAAAGGTGTAAAAGATGTGCAGGACAACGAAGAGAGAAAAAAAGTAGAGGAAGGGAGGGCCCCAAAGCCTGTTTAAGAGCAAAGCGAACGTTAGCGCTGAGCCCAATGTATCCGGAGAAACTCAGCCGTGAGTTAGCACCTCCGCCTCCCAATCCCGATGGGTCACCAAAGTGTGCCCTATTAAAAGATCTCACAACTGGAGGTTAAAGGAATGCGGCGTGTAAGAGCGAACGGGGCAGCACTGGACTGAGCCATTTGGCATTAATTAAGAAAACACATCTAATTATGAAAATATAACAAGGCAAGGGAGGGCTTTAAACCATGGGTATGTGTTTTCGATGTAAGAGAAATCAACACATGTAAAGCGCTCTGATATCTTCGGGTGTAGCAAGCACTATATAAAACACTAAAATTAATAAGCAATGCCCACCATAGTACCAAGCCAGCACGCCTTGCCTCGCCTGTGCACAATTATGTAGAAGATCAAACAAGACCGTGTGTGCTGCGCACGCACTGAAAGGAATGATAAGTATGCAGCTGGCACCCGGCCACGCTGCTGCTCGCTCCCGAGAACTCTAGGCAATAGGAGTCAACATTTAGAGAGAAGGCGGGACATGATCCCGCCTTTGGCCAATTGCAAGCTTTCAATTTTTTAAAGCAACATGCAAAGGCCAGGAATGTGTGGGAGGAGGCCGACCCACACGGAGAAGGCTCTTGGGAAGTCTGAAGTGTTTCCAAGAGCCCTCTCCTAGCAGCACGCATAGGCGAGACCTAAAAAGGTACCCGCAAATCGCACTCTGGCACTGGTCAACTTTCCACCTTGCCAATCTGAACCTTGGTGTCTCCTCCCGGAACTTTAGGTCCAAGTGGTGCTCTGGTGGCATCCTCAATGAGTTCAATGAGTTCATTTCTCAAAGAAAGGCAGAGTCATTTCATGATAATATAGGGGGATTACATAAAAGTACATTTAAAAAGGAGGAGGACAAAGTGTGAACCAAACTCCATGTGGCACCCAGTACACTTTTGTTGTCTTCTAGTTGACAGTGGCAGATTGGCTCTCTTTTTTATTTTATTTTTTTGCAGAGTTTTATATAGCGCGAACTAGAACCGAACCGAATCAGTTATCAGAGCGCTTTACATAGCACCAGTTATGTTACATGAGGACACACTTTCATTTTAGGCACGGGGAGATTAAGTGATTTGCCCAGAATCACAGGGGGTTTTTGGCGTTGTTACCGAGACTCGAACCCAGTTCCCCAGGTCGGAGGTCGAGCGCCTTAGCCGTTAGGCCAACCCCTCTTACGAGCACACATTTGTTTCCTCAGTCGTCATGAATTTCACCCAATAACAAACCACAAAATGCCACGCTTCAGCATGGAAATGCCCGTTTCCCTGCTAGTTCATGCATGACACTAATGTATAACTCTGTGTTTTCTCTTATATTGGCATTTCTCCAGTCTTTCTGCAATGTATTCCTCTGCCTTGCCTGTAGACAGCTTCTGGTAAAACTTATGAAGAACAATGGCAATACTTACAGTGGGCTTTGAGCCCGGCCAATGCTTATGCTAGTGCTTTTCTTCATGCAAATTTGGGGACCATCTGATTAATTATAGGCCACGATCTCTGTGCGGTCGAGTGAGCGGTCTCGCTCAGCCCTGGTGGAGGAATAGGCCGCCTTGTGGCGGTTGACCCGCCACTTGCTGAGTTAGGAAGCTGCTGGCCCCCCCTGCACCTCATCAAGGGGGGTCAAGTTATATGCGGCGATGACCTCGGGCACGAGGTGAGCACCGTTTGTCCTCAGACATTGGCCGCGGCTGGTGCTGGAGTGGCCGCTCCCCTAGATCCCAGGTGCACCTTCTCCCCCGCTCTCCCAATACAATTGGCGAGACGACGATCGGAAGAAACCTACAAACCACAAGACAGTGGGTGTGGTGGATAACTCCCCGTAGGGGAAAAGCACCGTTGCTCCCCCCCTACTGCGACACTAACACCAGCGCTGCGCAGACTGCCGCCAACGAGAAGACATGTGGAGAACAGAACCAAAACAAGCGAAACTCACATTCGAGAATCGCAGAGAGACCAACTTCAATGCTAAAGACCGCAAGAATGATGACCCCCCCTGAAACCAAAGATGAAGGCTGGAAGGCCCTGCTAGTAGGGATGCAACAAAGCCTCACTTCAATTGACGCTAAAATGGACGCAATGAATAACACACAGGAATCGGTAGTGGCAAAGCTGGACCAACATGAAGAAAGGTTAAAAGAGGCGGAGCAGAGGGTGTCAGGGGTGGAAGATAGTGCAGTCGCTAACAAACAATGTGTGCTGCAAATAGACAAACTCCTTAAGGTTATAGCTGACAAGAATGAGGAGTTGGAAGCCCGTTCCCGGCGGAACAACGAACGCATGCTAGGCCTTGCGGAATCTACAAACACAGGGCGACTAGAGGACTTTATGGAATGCCTGCTAGTGGACCTATTTGGCAAAACTGCCTTCTCAGCACACCTGGTCATCGAGAGGGCCAACAGGTCCTTATCAGCACACCCTCCCCCTGGTGCCCTGCCTCGCGATAATGCGTTTTTTAAACTACCGCGATAGAGATACTGTTCTACGCCTGGCACGAGAAAAAGGCACGGTCCAATACGAGAACACCACTCTAGCCTTCTATCCCGATTTCACATAGGCCGTGCAGGACGCCCGACGTAAATTCACAGTCGTGAAGAAGAAACTTCAAGCGCAAGAAATTACGTATGTCATGCTGTACCCCGAAAGACTGCGAATCCATCACCGAGGGAGACAGCATCTCTTCAACTCTCCTCAGCAGATGGAAGACTACCTGAAAAAACGACCGAAGATCTGCATCCCGAGAAGACACTGCCCGGCGATGGTCCAGATCTCATTCGCCGCTGTCGGAACCCGGCTGACGCCAAGGGGCATGCTGGACTTCAGTGAATCGGTACAAAAGGGGGTGGTGACGGACGGAGCATCTGAATCAATCAAACTCTCACACCCAGTCAAAAGATCTGGGTTTAATCCGTCACCGTTCTTTAGCCCACTCTGCCACCCCAGTTCAGACATGGTTATATGCAAATCAGTCTGACCCTGTGCCTCATGGGAACAGTCCAGCCCGAACTGCCAAGCCATGTCTTCCCTGGACCGGAAACAAGCTTCCGAGGACCGGTTTCTGGCATTCCAGCCGTCTTCAGCTCGGCTTGCTTGAATGCAGTGGCAAAGTGAGCAAGGGACTCACGTCTGAGCATACCCTGCCACACTTATGGCGGCCAAAAGCGGTACAAAAGGGGGTGGTGACGGACGGAGCATCTGAATCAATCAAACTCTCACACCCAGTCAAAAGATCTGGGTTTAATCCGTCACCGTTCTTTAGCCCACTCTGCCACCCCAGTTCAGACATGGCTATATGCAAATCAGTCTGACCCTGTGCCTCATGGGAACAGTCCAGCCCGAACTGCCAAGCCATGTCTTCCCTGGACCGGAAACAAGCTTCCGAGGACCGGTTTCTGGCATTCCAGCCGTCTTCAGCCCGGCTTTCTTGAATCCAGTGGCAAAGTGAGCAAGGGACTCACGTGAATGGCAAAGCAGTGCCTTTGGACACATTGGACGCTATGCCGACTGGTGATGTATAGCTGTACATTTTGTTGCTTACTTGTTTTATACTGTCGCCCGAACACTCACCTCCGTCCCGTCAGATCGACCCCCTATGATCTCTGGGGTTGTGGATGGCTGAAATAGTGAGGTTGAGTGGGTGAGGTGAAGGCCCCTAGCGGCCCCTGGATGAGGACGTACCCCCCCCTACTTTGGGTTTTGATTCTAACTTTCTGGAGTTTTGTTTGAGTTCCCTTGGGGTGGTCTTCAACCCTAAGACTCCTTGCGAGGAGACGTATCTTTAAAGTAAATTGTGGGAGGTTTTGGGTGTGAAGGGAGAATGCCCGACGAGTTAGGGGAGCCGGTGTGGGGAGGAGCGGGGGAAGGGAATTGCAATGACATTGTTGAATAGTAAGCTTTTTGTTGGGGGGGCTTGGGAGGGGAGTGGGGACTGTTATACCTGGCAAGTTGGGGATGCCGGGACCGATGAGAGAGAACCCCCTTTTTATACATGGACATATGATTTCCCCCTCTTTGTTCGTGCGGATACCAGACAGATGCGACTAAGGGTGTATTATTTGTATGGTAGCGATGCCAGACGATAACTGTGATAAGCATAATGTTAAAATATTGTCGTGGAATGTTCGTTGGCTTAACAACCCACGGAAGAGGAGACAAGTGCTGGGATATCTAGATCGACATTGCATCTCTATCGCCATGTTGCAGGAAACGCATCTAAGCCCTGAAAGCTCATCTCAGTTTGCATCGCGATGGGCGGCGCACCGTTCCTTCGCTTCCTACTCCACTTATGCCCGGGGAGTTACAATATTAATTTAAAAAGGCCTATCATTAGTGCTGGGAGGAACGGAGTCAGACACTGGAGGCCGCTACTGTCTCCTATGGGGGAGACTCAATCACATGACGTGACCTTTGCCAACGATTACGGTCCTAATTATGACGAACCCCATACGCTCCTTCAACTCTGGAGTAAGATTCAGGGGCTGAACACTACTTATGTTAAATGGGGGGGAGATTTCAACACAGTGATGCACCCGCACCAAGATAGGTATACTTCGTCCCCTGCCCATTACACCAATACCTGTCATACACTACAAAAACATATGAAGGACAGCTACCTGGTGGACACTTGGAGGCACTTGCATCCCACAGGGAAGGAAGGGACACACTATTCAGCGGTACACACCTCTTGGGACAGACTCGATTACATTTTCCTGTCAGCTGGCATGGCACACTGGGTGGTGAGGGCGACACATTTAGCACGTACATACTCTGACCATTCCCCTATCGTAGTCGATCTCCAAACCTCGATACAGCAATCCCCTTATAGAAGCTGGCGACTCAATCCTCTACATTTACAGGACACTGTCTTTAAGGCAGACCTGGGGAGTGTGGGAAGCCTTCAAAGTTACAATACGGGGATGGTGTATTGTAGTAAATACTCTGGAGTCTGTCTTGAAGCAAGCTGGATTTATTGCGCAGTTAACAACAAGCATCTTCATCAAGGAGCTGGTCAGGAACAACTGACTCAACTCAGAATCTACAGAGAAGCACAGAACCATGCACATTCTGGAATACAGTGAGGTAAGAAAAATAAAGGAAACAAAGGTAGGAATAATGTATAACACATCTCCTCTCACTGAACACAAAAGAACTAGGATCACTAAAGAAAGAAAATATCTATTAGTAACAGAAACAATCTATTTGTAACATAAGGAAAGTACATGACATAGAAAACACATTTCGCAGTCATTATAGAGAACATGTTTTGATTCATTTAGCCAATCAATCAATCACAACAATAGTCATTAAGATACATGGGTGGTCTGCGAGACCGTAGACACCTTGAGGATGGCTGGAACCCATCTGAGCCCTCCTCACTGGACTGAGCTTCAATAGTATCACCACCACCACCCCTCCTACACTGGGAAATATCACCAATTGGAGAAAGCGTGCGGGAATCACCCCCACCACCCCTTCTGCTTAAGCTTCCTACAGAGCTGGAAGGAACATCGGAAGGAATGAACATATAACCAGAAGAGACATCATCAACTTCACGTTGAACTTGAGAAGAATCAGACCTTGAACCATGAGAGCTGGTAGAACAAGCTTTCTGATACAAAGCCACCCTCCTCAAATTCCACTTTTCACCATTGGAAAGCACAACATAGTGAGGGTAAACCATCTTCACAAAAAAAGGGCCTCTAAATTTGGACAAACCCCCAGAAACCCTCCCGGACTTCACTTTCACAAGATCACCCTTATTAATTCTGCTCGAAGCAGGTTCTGTTAGTCTCCTACCAGAAGTTACATGTGTCGGTAAAGGAAAAGACTCAGACACAGAACCATCCTTAGCCAAACCTGATTGGGAAACCAAATTCTTGAGCCAAGAAGGGGTCAATTTCGTGCTGGCAACCCTGCCTCTCATAATCTCAAAAGGAGATTTGTTCTGAGAACCATGAAGTGTAGTACAATAAGCATAAACCATCTCGCTAACCAAGGTAGAAGCTGATGAACTCTTAGATATAGCCATCTGAATGGTCCCCTTGACTAATCTATTCAGGCGCTCACAGAGTCCATTCCCTTGCGGGTTGTAGAGGGACGTTCTGTGATGAAAAATGCCAGAGGCACTAAGAAAAGAACGCATCTCATGAGAAACTAACTGCGTCCCATTGTCAGTGATGATGACATTAGGGAAACCCTCCATGAAGAATAAAGACCTTAGAAACTTTATAGTCGTTTCAGTAGTAATGTCCTTCAAAAATTCAACAGACAACCATTTTGAAAAACAGTCCACTACAACAATGGCAAACCTCTGAGAGACAGGTAATTCGTTCATAGGACCTATAAAATCCAGACATATAGTATGCCATGGAACTTCAGGAAAGTTTAACTCTCCAACTTGAGACCCTGCTGAAACTTTCAACCGCTTTTCACCTACTTTACACGTAGGACAATCCTCAACCCAGGAAGAAACAGAGGAGTCTATACCTGGCCACCAAAAATTTAATTTAAGTCTTTGTTGTGTCAATGTTTGTCCCAGATGCCCCTCATGCGCTATGGCGATAAGTTTGGTTCTTAAGTCAGCAGGAGGAACAAATTTGTCTCCGCGCATTATAACATTTTCTTCACACACAGACAATTCATCAATAATCTTCAAGAAAGGACGAACTGAAACATGCACACAACTTTCCCTTCGTGAACCCAACTTGACCAATTGGATAACTTCTTGTAACACACAATCATTGGACATGGCCTCTACCCAATCCTTATGCGTGAAAGAACTTGCACCAAGAGAGACAACATCGTTAATCCAAGCGATGTTTTCTTCCCCACTTTCAAGATGGAACTCATCATCAGGCAGATGTTTAGTCGAGATTGCTAATCTAGACAGACAATCAGCCTGAAAATTTTTCCAGCCTTGTATGTGAGAGATATCAAAATGATACTCTTGCAGTTTAGAGGCCAATCTTGCTAGCCTTGGAGAACTACAGGCTGCACCTCCAGTAGAGAGTATCCTTATAAGTGGCTTATGGTCGGTCTTTAGGTTAAAACGTGTACCCCACAAATAAGTGCGGAAATGGTGAGCGCCCCAGGCGGCAGCCAAAGCTTCTTTCTCAATAACGGAGTAATTCCGTTCACTTTGAGAAAGAGTGCGGGAAGCAAACGCAATGGGCTTCTCACCATCCTTGTGTGCTTGTACTAGAACAGCACCAAGACCACATGCGCTCGCATCAACCAACAAGGTAGAAACTTTCTTGGTATTAAACGGTGCCAATACTTTTGCACAGCAAATGGCATCCTTGATATTGTTGAAACATGTGTCCAACTCCCGCCCCCAAACAAACTTACAGTCTTTTTTAAGTAACGCTCTCAAAGGTAATGTCTTCTCAGAAAATTTTTCCACGAATTTAGAATAATATTCAATTAATCCCATGAAGGACCGTAATTGATCCTTGTCGGCTGGACAAGGAGCAGAGCGTATGGCCTCCAAGAGATCTTTTTTAGGTTTCACTCCCTTGGCGGATATTTCATGGCCTAAATATTCGATGTCTTGGACAAGAAAGGAACATTTCTCTTTCCGCAAGGTAAGCCCTGTATCCCAAATCCTATGTAATACATTCTTCAGAACTAGATTGTGTTCAGCAATGGATTCTCCAAATATCAAGATGTCATCTTGGAAAAACACCACATTTCGCAACCCCTTGAAAATCTCCGTAACTAACCTTTGAAACACACTTGCCGCCGATATCAAACCAAAGGGAAGGCGAGTAAATTGGAAAATACCTTCCGGAGTGATAAATGCGGTGAGGTGTTTCGAAGATTCATGAAGCCTGACCTGATGATAGGCACTCCTCAGGTCCAGCTTTGAGAAGTATTTTGCTCCCTGAAGGGTAGACACCATCTCTGAGATACTCGGTAGGGGAAAGGTGTCGGCAACAACACACTTATTTAAGGCCCTAAGGTCCACACAAAACCTGAGCTTGCCATCGGCCTTCTTAGAAATGACCACAGGGGAAACCCAGGCTGATGCCTCTGTTGGTTCTATGACTCCCGACTGAAGCATTTCTTCAATCAACAACTTTACATCTTCACGAATAGAGATGGGAATTCTTCTGACACGGTGTTGTATGGGTAAACTATTCTTCTTCAGTTTGATAAGGTGAGAGTAACCCCTCAGCTCACCAAGCTCGGCTTTGAACACTGAACTAAATTCACTGAGAATGGACTCGATAGAATCATCATCTACTACCATGATCTGGTTCTTGGCTCTCGGGTTGATAACTATATACAAATCATATTGGTGGATCCAACCTAGAATGGGTGGACCATCAATAGAGACGTACACTTTCCCACGAGTGGATCTCTTCTCAAAGCTAATATCAGATTCAAAAAACCCAAGAATTTCAATCTTCTGGCCATTAAAACCCTTTGCTGAAATGTCACTCTCACTCAAGTTCATCCCCTGCCAGAAGGTGTCAAAAGTAACTTTAGGAATAATGGTATGACGTGATCCTGTGTCCACCATCAATGATACTTCATGGGAGTCAATTGTGAAGACAGCTTTCGGTCTGTTCTGTCTGGGATCATCGCCAACCACATCGACTTCATCCACTACTAAAAATCTTTCCGCTTCATTCTCATGCGGATAGTCCTCAACCGTAGCAACCCTTTGCTTAGATTTAGTCTTGCACATCTTTGAGAAGTGGCCCATTTTACCACATTTGAGGCATTCTTTATTTGCCGCAAAACAGAATTTCGCTTCTGAAGAGTGGCTATTGCTTCCACATCTGCTGCATAGTTTGCTGGCAATGAAGTTTTTCTTTTGTGGAAATCTCGGTTTGTTTCTTACCACTGCAATATTGTCACTCCCACAATGTTCACATTCAGTAGAATTATTCCTATCAGAAACTACTGAAATTTCCTGTTGTGGACTCGCTTTGTGAGAATCAAGTGTCTTCATACACTTGCTAGATTCCTCAATGACCTTTGCTAGATCTATGGCATCCTTGAGCGAAGGATTCTTTGCCGCCCACAACCTCTCCTGAATTTTCTTGTTCGAACACTGTACTATAAGTTGATCTCTTATGAGTTCCTCATTCATGACACCGAATTTACATTTAATTGACAGCTCTCTGAGTCGGGCCACGAAGTCATCTATGGACTCAGATTCTTTTTGTCGTTGGGTGTAAAACTTGTATCGGTTCATGACTAGGTTCTCCTCCTTCGAAAACCTAACTTCCAACCTTGCTACAGCTTCCTTGAACTCATCATCCATGTCTTGTCCGTTAGCTCTTAAGGCTATGGGTAAAAATCTGAAAACTCTCTGCCCTTCTTTGCCCAGCGTGCTCAAAAGGATGGCTTTTTTCCTCTTGGCCGAAAATTCTTGACCGTCAAGTGCTTCGAGGTAGTTGTCAAACATAATGTACCAGTCTTCCCATGGTATCTCTGGTGTACCAGGTTCAGGTAGGAATTGTGGAGGTAATGTAACCAGGATTTGTTGTGCCATATTGATAAGTTCAATTTTATTACTTTAAAACTTTGAGTAACGATGGTACAATGTTAATAATTTGTTAGTATAACATGAAAACGTACCTCTGTATATGTATTGTATATAGGAGAGCTTGTTTTGTTATATTGATGGTCAATCTGCTGATGAGGAAGCTTCTCCCGGACAGCCGGTCACAAACGAAGAAAACTGCACTTTGAAATGTAAACACTTAATAAAATGGCCGCTATGCCAAAACGAAGCTTGGATTGTCTGAGGAGGAGGCGTGAAACGCAAGGGACGTCACAGCGCGCTTGCGTGTAGAGCTCCCTTGACTCAGTCACAGTGCAAGGACAACGCGCCTAGCAACACCGCCGGCGTCATATTGAGTGCGCATGCGCTCAGAGTTTTCCACTGCTCTCCGTAGGTGTGACGTCAGGCAACAGCGCGAGGGCAGCGCACCTAGCAACAGCACCGGTTGGGGAGCGCTCGCGCTAAGGGCAGATTTTTACTCACTGTTCCTCCGCAAATGAGAAATTTAGCAAAACGCTGGCAGGGCAGAGAGGTTGCACACGTGGAGTTCTTTATTTTCCTTGAAGAAGTCTTCTGTTCGTTGTTAGCTCTGCGCTCTCCGAATAACAGCCCAAATTCTCACGGTCCGTGGGAGAATACCAAGAGTATCTCTGACCAGCTACAAATCGTCGCCATAAATTGTAGTAAATACTCTGGAGTCTGTCTTGAAGCAAGCTGGATTTATTGCGCAGTTAACAACAAGCATCTTCATCAAGGAGCTGGTCAGGAACAACTGACTCAACTCAGAATCTACAGAGAAGCACAGAACCATGCACATTCTGGAATACAGTGAGGTAAGAAAAATAAAGGAAACAAAGGTAGGAATAATGTATAACATGTATCTCTAGAGGTGGTTGTGTTGAGAACACTGCGACAAGATCTCAATCGGCTGGAGCAGAAGCTCAAACACCTGGAGCATGGCATTGTCGTGAACCCGACCGACCAAGTAATTAAGGCCAAGATGCGAGATACTATGTTGCAGTATGAGGAGCTCGCTCATAGCGAGAGTAAGTTCCGTGGCAGACCATATGCGGCTAGAATCTTCAAGGAGGGTGACAGACCTGGGAGGGCTCTCGCCACTGCAGTTCGACCCCCCAAATTTGCAAATTATGTTACCGCCGTAACAGATGCCCAGGGTCAAACTTGCAGAAACCTATCTGACATCCTCGAAGCTTTCAGAGAATTCTATAGTACATTGTATTCCACCCAGAGAGGGGACCAACTTGACCTGTCGACCTATCTAGATGATACGGCACTGGCATGGCTAGGTGACGCCCAAAGGAAATTTCTAGATCACGAGCTGGAACTTGACGAGATAACGGAAGCAATAATGCAAATGAAATCGGGACGAGCCCCCGGATCGGATGGGCTGCTGATCGAATTTTATAAAATGTATGTCCATATCCTTGCCCCAATCCTAAAGGAAGTATTTTACACAGCGCAAGAAGAGGGTTGTCTGCCGGAGACTATGCGAGAAAGCCGTCATTAACTCCCTACTCAAGCCAGGAAAATCCCCAACAAGTTGCGATTCTTACCGACATCTGTCCCTGCTAAATTGCGATATGAAAATTCTGGCAAAAGTCATAGCGACACGGTTGAACCTCCTCATGCAAAACTTAGTTTTACCCGACCAAGCAGGGTTCATACCAAATCGAGCAACTGCTCACAACCTCCGAACTCTGGCCTCAGTCATGCAGGATATAGACCCTAATAGCTCCGCTGCAGCAGTGTTTTTAGACACCACTAAGGCGTTCGACACCTTGGAGTGGGCCTATTTAATGGGAATACTAGGCCGTATGGGTTTGCCCATCTCATTCCTCCAATGGGTTCGAATGTTGTATCATCGGCCGACGGCAACGGTGCTCCTCAATGGTGCAAGGTCTCCCTCTTTTCCCATCTATAGCGGCACGCGCCAGGGCTGTCCCCTAACCCCAATCCTATTTGCTTTGGCTATCGAACCGCTTGCTGCGAAGCTACGTCAACACCACAACGACAAAGCATTGATATATCCGGCCAGGCAGCTGCTCATTTCCCTTTACGCGTATGACATGACCTTATATATTCATAAACCTCATGAGAACCTGAACCCGATCCTTAGAGAAATTACTAAATTCAGTGCCATATCTGGAATACAGATCAACTGGTCCAAGTCAGCTATCTTTCCCCTGATGGATGCCACACTACAATACCAGTTGGATTATCCATTGATCTGGGAGGCGAATTAGATCAAATACATCGGCATCGATGTTACTAGGGACAAAGAGGCCTTAATGAGGGCCACTTATGGCACAGCCATGGATAAAATCACCGATAACGTTACTAAATGGCTAAATTTGCCCCTATCCATGGCAGGGCGGATCTCACTGATTAAAATGGTTCTCCTGCCTAAGTTATTATATCTTTTCATCAACATCCCGTACCACCCCGGTAGGTTCTTCTTTAAAACACTGCGTACACAACTTACAAGACTCATTTGGGGGGAAAGCAGCCACAGCTCAGCCTCAACACGATGATGTTGCCTTACTGTCAGGGAGGGTTTGACGTACCCAATTTTGAATACTATTATTATTGTGCGCAAGCTCATTTTGCAACATACTGGTTTCACCCACCACCTTATATGCCTCATCTTGCAGTGGAAGATGGTTACATGGCACCGACCCCCCTCCCCCCCGGCGACTTATCTCTTCACGCAGGCCAAGGAACGCGGGCGAGATCCTTCCACTGTAGACTGTACGGTATTAGCCTGGCATAAAATAGCCCAAAAACTAAACACCCCAATATTGTAATCTCCCAATATGGCTTTAAAACGCCACCCATGGTTGGCCATCACACAGGAAGGGATCGGCTGCCAGATTCTGGAAAACCAGAAATATACCACTTGGGATGACCTGTATATCGGAGGGCGTTTTCCAACCCTAGACCAATTCTTTGCCCCGCACACACCCACGGTTATGGACACCTTTCTCTACACCAGACTCAGATTGAATGTGAAAGCGGCGACCATGACCTTTCCGGAGGAACCACCCACATTCGAAGCGCTACACATGTTTTTACAGAAAGATCCACCCAAACACGCGGTGTCCCAGCTTTACAGGCACACACAAACAGCGCAGCCTACCGCTATGAGTAGAGCCAGGCAGGAATGGGACAGGGATTTAGAAGCTACACTCACCGATGAACAGTGGGAACGCAGCTGCGCACACACAGATGCTGTTACGGGAAATAGTAGGCTGCGTTTGATACACTTTAAATTCCTGCACATCACACCCCAGTGGGGCTCCGTAAATTCCATCTACGGGACAATGACAGATGCACCAGATGCCATGGTGAAGGTGCAGATTTTCTTCACTTGGCGTGGACCTGCCCACAAGTAGCATTGTTCTGGACACAAGCATTTGGGGGACTATCAACCATGTTGGGGATTACACTCAACCCTTGCCCTCTGGTTGGCCTCTTGGGCCTATCACATGACGTCAATACCCCCCACAGAAAATCCCTGGCTATAGGGCTGCTCTTGGCGAAAAGACAAGTAGCATGTCACTGGGGGAGAGGGAGGGCTCCTAAGTTTAAGGGGTGGATTCAAACCATGACCACATGGCAAGAAAACTTAGGCTATTATGCGGAATCGTTACCCATGAAGTCCCGGCCTAAGGACATATGGGGCCCACTGACCAACTATCAGTTAGCACAAGGGGACACTACTGAGCAACAACAGAGAGACACAGGGGTGGGGGAGGGAGATGCGTGCTGCTGAGCATGGCGAGCTGCCGTTGATTTTCGCCATGCGCAGATTGGACCTGGGCAAACAAGAGTGCCAATACAGGTGATGAATTGAGCAGATTCCACCGTAAGCGGATGGTTAATAATGGGCTTTGTTATATGACTACATATCACTTACTGGCAACTAGAATGGCGAATTATGGATGGGTATGTTGTCTGCCGTCGCACCTGAGGATATATCTTATTGATTATTCCAACAAAACACGAAATGTCATGCAAGGTAATCGAAAGGGGGACTGTTGTTATTGAATCTGTAGATACGGGAAGGTGTGATATACTGCTACAAGATGCAAATGTATGATCCGCCGGGGACATTATTACACTGATGTACCGTACTAAGTTTCAATAAAGGTTGTTTTTTTTTTTTAAATTAAAAAAGTATGCAGACTACACATTAGGAATGCAGAATATAAGCATTAAACAATGATAACTGTAAACAATACCAACCTTAACGGAGACCACCATCTGAATTCATTAGACCCATGAAATAGTATACTATCCTGAAAAACTAGGACACAACCAAAATAATTAATTTCCTAGACAGGTTAAAAGGAAAGAAATGTTGTACTGCAAGGTGCTGGTTCAGGATAAGTGAACCAAAGTAATTCACAAATAAGTAACTGATACCATTCTCTTGTCTTGCAGCATAAGAGAAGATGCAGCAATCAATCAAGGTAGAGAACTAACTCCATTCTGCTAAATAAATGGAGAATCAGATAAGTATATATTTAAAATAATGCTTAGATATATTTAATCCCACCATAGGCTGGTAGCTAGGATTCTTTAAATACTTCACTTTGTTCTCCCATTGCAGGAACAGGAAGAAAAACATAAGGGAAAACTGCCAGTAAGAAAAAGAAACAAGGCTGGCCGGTGAGGGATTGGCAATGTTGTGTCATGCCCCAAAAGAGAAGAACAGGGAAGACTTCGGGAGGAAAACATCAAGGACGTTCCTGCTCTCCGACGCGATATCAGGAATGCAGGTAAGTGATGAAGAATCTCCGAGAACTGAGGAAGCTAAGTGGGGGTCCGTGACGGAACGCAAAGCACGTTCCCGTCGTAGACAAGCCCTTTTGAATGCCTTAGCGCTGCCTTCACCAGCTGATGCGTGTCGGTAAGTGAGGCGTGCACATCAGGCTGCGGGTGGGGCTGCGAGCGAGGCTGCAGACTGGGCGACAAGCGAAGCTGCAGGCGGGCTGGCGTCACGACACTAATTTATGGTAAAGTCAGATTTTAAATTGTAATTGTCATAATGCCACTTTTAGAAAGTTGGGATCTTCCTGCCTTAGCCATTTTGTACCTGGGTCACATGACTGGGTGTACCTGATAGTTGAGCTTTGTATATTCCTCCTAGACAGCCACACACAATAGGGAGCTTAGAAGTACCTGGTTGGGCCATCACAGGCAAGAAGGGAAGGAGCAGCTGAGCACAGCCCCACTTACACTTGAATAGGCTGTGTCCTACCTCCACTCAAAGGGCTTCATACTGTAGTTAGTCTGGTGTCAGGACAGAGAAGGCAGTTTAGCTGGAGACTTTAAAGAGAAACCTCTAGAAGCTTCTCCCCTACTTCAAAAGCACAGCTGTGTATAAATACTGGACCTCAGACACCAACTCTTCAGTACACTTCTGGGCCTGTGGATACTCTGCCATGAATAAGGACTGTAGTGCTGCTATAAGGACTTTAGCTCTGCTGGACTCCTGCTTTGTTTTGTTGACCTGTTGCCTGCTGCCCTTTTGCCTGGGTGAGAAGGACTGGACCTGCATCTGTTGTACCCAAAATCCAAAATGACTCCAAGGGCTAGTTAGCTGGCCTCCTGATCAGAAGTTTCAGGGACATAACAGGCTTCCAAAAACCTTGAACCCATCACCTGGACCCTGCCGTCTCTGAGTCCTGCTCTTCCAAGTGTTGCCACCCCAGTCCTGGATGTTTGGTAGTGGGTCAGAAAGTGCATATGCTAAGCACAGCTGTGGTCCTTCATCTGAACCAAATTGAAGCGATGCAAACCCTCACAAGGCCTCATCGCACAGCTGGTAGTCTCATCGGAATCGACACTGAGCGATATTAAGCTCCCCAAAGCATCACCAAACAGCTGCCAGCTCATCTGATACAACACAAAATGGTGCAAGGCCCCAAAAAGCTTCCCTATACAGCTCCTCATAACCATTACAAAGCGACACCAAGCCCTGCAAAGCCTTGCCGCAAAGCTCCTCAGAATCGACGCAAATCTATGCCACACCCCGCAAGGCTTCGCTGTACAGCTTCCTTGGAGCCAACATTGAGCATCGCAAAGTCTCGCAAAGCAGTGCTGTGCAGACAGCGCACCAGCATTTAAGAAAGTGGGTTCAGGGGACCTAGGTGGGTCTCTGTAGCCGACACGCGCTCCATTGCGGTCAGTCTGAAGATGTGACTTTGTCCTGGTTCAGCGCAACCAGAAAACCACAGTTGATGTGTTGAGTTTTTGTATGCTATTTTCACTGCAAATCTCTAGTTCTACTGATTGGATTTTTGTTGTTTTGTTCTGGTTTAATTTAAAAAAATAACTGTATTTCTCTAACTTGGTGTGGAATTCTTTTTGTGTAGTGTTTTCACTGTATTACTGTTTGTAGTGTAGCACAAACACTTTACACAGTGCCTCTAAGATGAGTCTGAGTGTGTTGCAGGTATTCTGTTTGGAAACAGAACTATGCCTTGGATCACAGAACGTTAGTATGTACGGACTGAATCACCGTACCACATCAGTACCTATGGGCCCGAATCCTGACTAGCTCATAATGCCTTACCTGCCCTCCTAACCTGCCCAGAGTAACAGGTAAGTTGGCACCCTATAACAGAACACACTAGTCCCCAGGGGAACCGTAGTAACAGGCCATCACCTTTTGTTCTCTCACTCCTGCCTGTCCTTAATAAACAAATGACAATATTTATTGAAATTACTGTGTTCTATCATTTAGCAACTGTGCTGCAATTAGAAAACATATGTAACTGAGCAGAGAAATTAGCATTACCAATAAACTGTATACAATGAAAAGCCCTATCATAGTGAAATATATATTTGCCTAAGCCTAACCTCGCATAGTGATATATCAGCGATTTCTGGGATTAAGGCCGTGCCCCATACCTAGCATTTGCCATTAGCTGGTCTGCATTTCAGATTTGCACAGAGCGCGTGCACTCATCCCGGGACCTGTCTTCTGGTATAAATCCTCCTCTCTATTTTCAAAACGACAAGTCTCAGCTTATATGATAAGAAATGCCATGCTAGAAAACAGAGGCTGGGTCTCTCTATTATGTCTATTTGTTAGAATGGGTTAGTGACCAACCACAGAAAAAAACAAGCATTTACAATTCAACAGGTCTCACAATTGCGAAGGTTTGTGCTATTGGCATTGTAAATGGCAATGGCTTTTATAAAAAAATTAAAAGGCATTGTCATTTACAATACCAATAGTTCAAACTTTTGCAAAAGCAATACCTATTGTATTGCAGAGCACGGTGTCCATGAAACGTGCACCACACTCATTATTAAAGTTTAAAAAAAGAAGAAAGAGCGCAGTGTCCCTGAGACGGGCGCCACGCTCATTACTAAAGTTTTTAAAAAAATAATGAAACAGAATGTGGTGTTCCTGAAGCAAGCGCCGCGCTCAGTATTAAAGTTTAAAAAAATTATTTGAAACCGAGCGTGGTGTCCCTGAAGCGGTCGCCACGCTCAGTAATCAATAAAAAAAAAAAAAAAACAACAGAGCACAGTGTCCCTGAAGCGGGCGCCGTGCTCAACATCAAAGTTTTTTTAAAATGTATTTATTTATTTTTAATAAAACATTTAAACTAGGGTGCCGCGCTCAGCATGCAGATACCAAAAAAAGCAACCGCCATTGTCCCATCAGTGTCCATAAACAAAATAGTGCTCACCCACTAGAATATAGCCGAACGTGTAACAAGCCAAGTAAAAGGTCCATTTGTTATGGGCGGTAACAAATGTTGACAAGGCAGTACCAAGAAGGGACTAAAAAGCCTATTTACAAATCAGAAGCCAGCATTTAACAAGGACAATGACACAAAGCGAATGGCAAATATAAGCGGAGAGTGGGCGGGGCTGCTAGTACATACCCTAATACAGCATGACTCGCAGAGCGAGCAGTGCATGCCGCTAGGCTCGACCTAACAGGGCAAAATATTGTTTCATTTTGTACATAAAGTTCAGACTGAATACCAGTATAAGAGCGGAATAACAAAACATGTGCAGCCTATTTAAAAAAATAATAGTGTTGCGCAAAAATAAACGTGTTACTTTGTAACGCGCGCAAAGCAAAAGCAGCCCACAACCTGCAGTTAGGCTAACATAGTGGAGAACTACAGTGGGTCCTATAGGAATCTCACGGTAACTGCTCTGTGCCAAGCCTCCTACGGGTCAACCAACCGCCCAATTTCTCACATGATCACTTACCATTGGCTGGCTTTCTTATCACTCTCATTTGGTTGCTTCTTATTTGATGGATTTACTTCCTCCTCTTGTGTTTCTCCTCCTCTCATCGTTTATTTACCTTCATTTTGATTGATGTCTTGTATCCTCTAATTGGTTACATTCAGGGAGCTATTTTCGTTCCTTTAGCATTCCATGGGGGGGTGTTTATATTCTTACTCTCGTCGGCCGTGGGTTCTCCGATGATAGCCCTCTTCAATAAACCCCCAAGTCCAACCATTTCTTCAATCACCCTCCAACACAGCGTCTGTCCTTTTGGAAAACGGGGTTTTCATTTTCCCCTTTACTGCTCCTCCCCGCTCAGCAGTGTTCACTCTGCCCGTTATTTACGTGTGCTTGTACCGGGACACCATTTTTCAGCTTTGGGCTTCTCTGTTTGTTTCTGATGATTGCAAACATACATTCTTTTGACAAGTGCAGGCCTATTCCACCTTCCTGCTTATGGGCAAGTACGAACAGAAAAGACACGTCGAGCTGCCTCCACGTCCTGTCCCGGTTTTCTCTTCGCATTGTGGGACTTGTAGTGCTCAGTGGATGCTGAGAAATACATAACTACTAATACCAGCATGCAAAGAAAAGGACAAGAGCTAGATGTATTATCCATGCATGGAATTGAGTAATATTACTAGGTATTCTCGCACTGACAGCTGCAGCCAGCTCTGATTAGGAACAGAAGTAGCAGAGTGATGTGAGTTGAAGCTGGAGCTCACTGCAAACATTTGGAACCGGAGAGGGGAGGGCTTGAGTACGATGACGTGCGGGTTAAATGATATGTAATTTACATTTGGTAGAGTGTAATCCTACGTGTGCACAGCCGGTCAGCTGCGGCCATTAAAGAAGGTAACCATCGAGCAGGAAGGAAGCTGACTTGTGTCTGGGTCACGTGGCCTATGCCTGAGTGGAGATAGGCCGCCTCCAGCTTGCACCTTGCAAGCTGTTGTCGCCGACTCTGCTTGTCCCTTCGGATCAAGGATGCAGGAACTCATCGCCGGAGTGGAGAAGTTCACGTTCGACATCGAGGTGGACGTGGACGAGCAGAAAGGGGCCTTCCTGCTGCCCTTTAATGGAATGGACAGTAAGTGTGATCGCGCGTGACACTGCGAGGCAATAGAGGAGGCGCGTGCAGCAAACCTTTATTTATCCTTAGCACTCAATCCAACGCTTGAAAGTTAATAAAAAGAGGCACATTTTGGAACATACAAGAGAACACGTGGTGTATTGTGATCTATTTCGGAAAGCCACCCACAGTGCACTACTACAGCAGACTTACTATAGCTGGGAAGTAAGCCTACGCCTGTCATTGGTTTCGTGTTTTTTTTGTTTTGTTGCACCAACATCTGTTGCATTCTGGAACTTACAGTGTCAGATTTAACATTGAGCATAAGGGCTCATACACCTCCCCATCCAAAATGTTTCACACTTGATGCGGTTCCGTCCAGTAGCTCTGTGAACTGATCTCTCTAAATGATTCGTTCTTTCTAAAGTCGACGGCGTTTCGACCCTTTGAAGAATATAGGGTCTCTCCAGGACCCAGTGGTATAGGGGCATCTGTAGATTAGAAAGGGGAGAGAGTGGTGTAAGCTAGAATCCTGTGGTAAAATTATGCGTAAATGAATGAATGAAGGGACCAACTTGTGAGAGATACCTGGAACAGAAACACTTGATAAGCGCAGCCATGTGATGTTCAAACATCAGTTGGGTGAAGACAGGCGCGCAACACCCATTGGGCTCACGGGGCTTCAGCCCCCCCCCCGTCGTGTGTGTCAGCCCGGGCTGACACAGTTTCGCGGGTTGGGGCTGGCGAGCATCTAATTGCAGCCACACCCGAGTAGTTAACAGGTCTTTGAAAGACCATTTACTTGAAAATGAGGCTTTTGAGAAAGAAAACCCGACGCAGACCTGCTTACATATGGCAGCTCTCTTACAATTAGGAAATGACGTGGGTTAGGCACGCTCTGCCATAAAAGTGGACTTGTTCATTTGGTGAGCTAAACGCACAGTGACGATTTCCTCCTTGAATATGCAGCGCATCTTGGTAAATATTTGATGGCGCTTTGGTTTCACTACAGTAGAAGGGCTGACACAGTTTCCTTCGGCAACTGTTTTGTCTTTGGGGCATTTTAATTGGAAGACGCGGGGGATGAGGTGTAAATAAATGACAGTATAATCTGTGCTGTGCCTGCCAAAACATCACATGAGCGCAGGAATGTAAAACTTGCAATCTTAGTGGCTGTACTAGATGAGGCAAAGCCTTTGCATTCATATTATATGTGAAGTGTTTGAAGTGTTAACCGTGACGTAATATTGGGAGTAAGAATAGCTCTTGTTTGCAGTCAGAGTGCTGCCACATGGGAATTATGGACTGTATTTCTGTATTTATTTTTCAATTTGCTGCAGCATGAACCAGGCCCTGTTAGGCATCAGAGCTCTACTACCATTTACACAAGATGGCATCATTGTGCCTTGGGGCCTGTTTCTTGCTGTTGTTGTGCCCGGGCAGTTAAGTGCTCGAAAATAAAACTGCAACATCAAGGCCGCTGTTAGATGTCTGGGTCTAGACAGAACGTCACAGGGAGGAGCCGGTGCATTGCCATCAGCGTCACCATAAGTGACACAACATATCTGAGGAGTGTCTGTAGCAGTGAGACATTATTCACCGAGATGATGGGGGTCCATGTCCTGTGCCGCAGTCGTGCAGATCCAAGATCACGAGGAGTGGACACGCTAGCAGTGGATAGTAACATTTCTGAGTCTTCCGCGCAGTGCTCAAACATTTCCCGCTCTGACAACACGGAGGGAATGCTCTTCTATAGCACACACTGCATATTAAGTCACATCTCGGCCATTCTTATTTGTATAATAAAATAGTTAAGGAAACATTGGCTGAGAGAAGCGACGTATTGATCGGTTAAAGGGTTTCTAGTGCGCCCTAATGGGTTTGGGCTGGCTCGCTGACTGGTCTGTGTGATGTATTCACAAGGCCCCGTGGCAGCAGAAGGAGTCTCGTATGCCACCTGACATAATATAAGGACATTGAAAGAGATCTCTCCCTGTAGGAGAAATTGACAAGGTAGCGGGGCTCATACATTGGCCTGCTTCCTCTCCCTATTGCTACCACTATCTACAGCACTCCAATGCCTTACTAAATAAATGCACAAAACAGAAGAGCTTTAAAATGACTAAACAAGGATTTCGTGATATGGTGTTCTCCTTTCTCATAAGGGGTCAGGTCATTCCATATTGTGATTGAATGTGGTATCTCTCGCTGCTTGAATCCTGCCTGCCTATCAGGCCACTTCACACAAGCACTTCTACAAAGGGGACTCTTTGTGCGGGTCTTATGTGGGTCCGTGACACCAGAATATGTGTTTTTAGTGCCTTCTTAAAGCAAGTCAAGTTGGACGGATAGCTCAGCAATTCTCGGAGAGAGTCCAGATCTTACGGAGTTGATTGGCACGGTCACTCTCCTCAGAGCGTTGCAACACTGCTTACTGAAGTAGCTGTGAGCGCTTCATATATGGTCTCAATCAATCCATCAGATAGAAGGGCCTGGGGCAGAAAAAGCTCTGAAGCCTTAATGTTAAAGTTGACTTGTGGGACTTTCAAAAACAATTTATCCTGAGTTACTAGATTTTTTATGTTACAGTAGAGTGAGATTCTGATGGATAGATAGAGGAGGACCAAGTACATGTATTCATCCTACAGCAGTGTATACATGTATACATCCAGCAGTCCAGTTTGAATAGGATCCCATCTTATAACTGGTAACCAGTGAAGGGCTTTAGAGCTGCTGCTGTACCATGATCGCTTCTACCCAACGCTGAGACAGGTGAGACATTCTGGCCATCTGACACCGATTGCGCCGTGAAGCTGGAGGGCCATTGTAGATGCAGTTATATTAATACAGTCTGAAGTTAACAGCCCCCGCAACTTCAAGGCAGAAGAGAGTGAGTGCATGACGTGTCTCACCTTTGCTTGTTGGTGGCAGCAACTCTTAATTACAAGCCCTTGCTGACCTAGAGGCATGATTTGCGTCACATTTTGGCCTTAGATACTGTCTCTGTCTTTTGCACTCTGTCTGTTTGGGGAAGTTGCGAGGAGGGTGGCTCTCTCCTTGGTTCCAATTAGGATTATAAATGTCTGGGGATAGATGGAGTTCACAAAGACACACAATGCAGTAGCATACGAACCCATATTTCACAGGGATTGCCATTGAATATAGATTTCATCATCAAAATGATATCCCCCCCAAACCACTCTGCGGAGCTTTACATTGTGAAGAGTATTGAGAGTATGTGGCTTGGGGACCACATTATGCAGCAAGGTTATCTAATTTGTGTCTAAAAAATTGCAATTTAGGTGGCACATTATATATATATTTTTTAATTTTTAGAGTTTTATATAGCACAAACTAGACCCGAGACATCGAGTATCAGAGCGCTGTACATGAGCACCAGTTTCGTTACAGATGTACACATTCATGGTTAGGCACTGGGAGATAAGGTGATTTGCCCAGAATCACAGGATGTTGAGCATCGTTGCTGAGACTTGAACCCGGTTCCCCAGGTCCAAGGTCCACCGCTCTAGCCGCAAGGCTACATCATCATTAGCTAGAAGCAACATTCTTTGTTAATTCTAAAGAATAGGTAGTAAAATGATATGGCAACTGTGGTAAATCTATAATTATGTGGTAAACCCTGCAGCCATTGTATCACATAAATCCGAGGTCCCTCGCCATTGCCCACTGTTACATCAACAATTTATTCATGCAAGTACATAAAACCTAAACATTTTAACCCCTTCGACGCTCATGACGAGCTGGGCTCGTCATGCAGTAGCCTCCCAGCACGCTCATGACGAGCCCAGCTCGTCATGAATAATGGGTTTTTGTAAATCCCAGCGCAGCAGCAGAATATGATGAGCTTCCAAGTGGTTAAACAGGGTTTTCAAGCTAACTACCCAACACCAAGATGTAATATAAAACTACATAACACTAATGTGTAATATGTAGCCATCTCTGGGCTCTCTCCAGGCGGGCAACGCCCATTGGTCTCAAAGGGCTTCAGCCCCTCCCCCCTGTCGTGTGTGTCAGCCCGGCTGAGACAGCGTCCCGGGCACAAACACAGCCACACCCGAGTACTTCACAGGTCTTTAAAAGACCATTTGCTTGTTAATGAGGCTTTGTTGTTTTTTCACCCCTTTTTAGAGAGCCCCTGCATCTCCACTCTGCATACTGCTGGAAGAATTAGCCCCACCCGAAATTTTTTCTTAGCCCCCCCCCGAAATTTGTCTCTAGTTGCGCCTCTGGGTGAAGAAGGAAGGGAAAGGATACTCACACTGGACCCAGCCGGGTACTGCAGAAGTGAGGGAAAGGAATTATGAAACACTGGTAATAACAACACACACATTCCTTCACCCATGCTTCTGTTATTGATAATACACAGACACATTCAGAACTTCAGCCTGGACAATAACCAAATCTTGACCTCAAGATGAATTTATCTAAAACTTCCTTACTGCCCACAGTGCAGATGATGCAGTTCCAGAAACTTTAATGTGTCTTTTAGGAACATTCTGTGACTAGCTGGAACCGTCCCAGAAAGAAAGATTGTAGAAGAACAGAAACATTATTGAAGTTAAACATTGAACAAGGGCAGGTATAATAATGTAAATATACATATTGTGCAAGGAAACTAATACCCTAAAGGAAATTTGGAACACCCCCTGTAAAAACAAGCATTTGCAATGCAATAGGGCTCGCATTGGTAAAGTTAGAGGTATTAGTATTGTAAATGACAAATTTTTTATTTATGTTTTTGTTTTGAAAATAGCGAAATTAATAACGTTGTCATTTACAATGCCAATACTGTTTACTTTTGCAAACGTGACACCTATATCATTTGTAATGCAATATGTGTTGTATTTACATGACTTAGATGTATTAATATTAAAAATAACAATGGGTTGTATTTTTTTCAATATTTAACACTTAAATAAAAGTTATTGTAATTTATAATGGCAATAGCTTAAACTTTTGAAAATACATTTTTTAAAAATTATGTTTAGTGTATTTTATTGTGATAAATAGAACAGAAGTGAAATATTAACATTTTTTTGTGACATTTGTAATAAAGTTTGAAACATTGAGAGAGCATATTTGAATCAGTTGTTGTTGAATGGTTGCACAGATTGATGCTGTGGTGGCTCTGAATGATGTTGTGGCGGCGACGAGTGATGCTGTGGCGTTCAGTGATGCTCTGGTAGCTCATAGTGATGTTGTGGTGCCCCTGAGTGATGCTGTGGTGATGCGATGGATAGTGAGGGCGATAGATAGATAGAGGGAGGGCGATAGATAGATAGAGGGAGGGCGAAAGATAAATAGCGGCAGGGTGAGAGATAGAGGCAGGGCAAGTGGGCGAGGGATGGAGTGTGGGCGAGGGATGGAGTGTGGGCGAGGGATGGAGTGTGGGCGAGGGATGGAGTGTGGGCGAGGGATGGAGTGTGGGGCGGGGGAGGGATGGAGTGTGGGGCGGGGGAGGGATGGAGTGTGGGGCGGGGGAGGGATGGAGTGTGGGGCGGGGGAGGGATGGAGTGTGAAGCGGGGGAGGGTTGGAGTGTGAAGCGGGGGAGGGTTGGAGTGTGGAGCGGGGGAGGGATGGAGGGTGGAGCGGGGGAGGGATGGAGTGTGGGGGAGGGATGGAGTGTGGGGCGGGGAGGGATGCAGTGTGGGGAGGGATGGATGGAGTCGGGGGAATAGATGGATGGAGTGGGGGGATGGATGGATGTAGCAGTGATGTGGAGTTGAGAGGAGATGTGGAGTTGAGCGGAGATGTGGAGTCGAGCGGTGGTGTGGAGTCGAGCGGTGGTGTGGAGTCGAGCGGTGGTGTGGAGTCGAGCGGTGGTGTGGAGTCGAGCGGTGGTGTGGAGTCGAGCGGCGGTGTGGAGTCGAGCGGCGGTGTGGAGTCGAGCGGCGGTGTGGAGTCGAGCGGCGGTGTGGAGTCGAGCGGCGGTGTGGAGTCGAGCGGCGGTGTGGAGTCGAGCGGCGGTGTGGAGTCGAGCGGCGGTGTGGAGTCGAGCGGCGGTGTGGAGTCGAGCGGCGGTGTGGAGTCGAGCGGCGGTGTGGAGTCGAGCGGCGGTGTGGAGTCGAGCGGCGGTGTGGAGTCGAGCGGCGGTGTGGAGTCGAGCGGCGGTGTGGAGTCGAGCGGCGGTGTGGAGTCGAGCGGCGGTGTGGAGTTCTACATCCATGACAGCAGCCTCCAGTCAGCAAGCTTTCATAACCCTTAGCCACTGGCATGGCCTCCGGTGGGTTGAGGGCAGGCACACGTCAACGCAAGGGTTCATTTGAATAAGTCCACCATATAACATAACATGCATATTTGTAGAAGGTGGCATATTGCATGTTTGTTTTAAGCCAGCTCAGGTGTACTAATTTTAGCAAACTCGCAAGGTTGAGAGGATGAATCGACTCTCTGGAATTTTATCCTGGGGCCAGCAGTTCAACCACAGTTGCCGGCTGTGGAAGTGAGTGCGCATTTCATCCAATAACCGCACATGGCCGTGCATAATAAGCACAGGAGGAGAGACAGTTCCACCAATACAGTCGGGTGGGAGATGAGGGCCCAGAGAACCCTTTTTACAAATGCTGAGTTGTATAACTCAACCTGACTTTTCTCTATTAAACTGTCAATTGTGTCTTGTGGAAATTATTGCCACTACCTGTAATTGCCACTGCACGCATTCTCCTACCTCGTGTGTGTGTGTGTTTTTTTTTTTAAATATGAAGCACTCCAGTTACTGCATGCTCAAACTGAGCCTTTTTGGATAAACATCTTTAGGAAAATCAGAGAAAATCCGACGCGTAAATAAAACACAAGCAAAGATAAAATGATGAAATACATACTTCTTTAAAATGAAAGCATTAAGCAAGAGGAAACGATGTATGAAAATATATAGCTTTAATCTTGAGACATAAAAACACTTTTGGTACAGAACAGACGTGGCGCTGGGGAAAAATATAATACATTGTTTTCAGTGTAACACTACCTACCTCGCTTTGCACAGAGAAACTTGATGTGCCACCCATACACAAAAGAGTGTACCCAGCTCTCACAACGAGACACACATGAGACATCTCTGATAAACCCGTTGCTCTGCAGAGAATGCATTATCGCGACAATCTGTCACAAGGGAAGGAGGTACCGACCCAGCGTGAAGCCAGCAAAGTGGAATCTGATCAAACAGAAACTGGCTCTCGGCATTGCCATTGCGTGGGCGGGGGTCGCATTCCGTTGAGGTGTGAAGCAGGCAGGCGGCTCGGGAAGCAAATGGAAAGGGCAGCTACACTACAGTACTAGTCTAGGGAAATGCAAAGCAGAAGAATACATGCAGTCACAGGAACTGCTTTAATAAAAATGTAAAATAGCACGTTGAAAAGATGGTTAAACACCAGAGCTGCTTACTTTGGAGCTGGGGATCCAGGTTCGAGTCTCGGCGTCGGCTCAACATCATGGGACTCTGGTCAAATCACTTAATCTCCCAGTGCCAACCAAAAAGGAGTGTGGCCTTGTTTAATGTAACTGGTGGTCGTGTAAAGCGCTCCAATACCTTCGGGTCGAGTTCCCGCTATATAAAACTGCATAAAAAAACCAAATAATAAAGATGAGGGTTTTTGCATAGGTCAAAAATATTTTAGAGAAACCCTGACGTGCATTTGCACCAATGTAAACTCACTTTCGTGTGCATCACGCTCACCGGTCTGGGTGGGAGGACATGCCTTGGCATAAACATAAAGGGAGTTCACCCCTACTTTTCCAGGGACACTCCAAAGCTTCGGGATTCCCGGAAAACTGAAAATCTGCACTTGGAAGCGTGAAGCAGGGAGTGTATATTGGGGACGGGCTCTTGTCTGAGGGCATGCAGCCAACGGGATGAGATGTGTCACATGAACTGTGGCTTCTAATACAGAGGATCACACGCGAGGACAGTGTGTACTTTGTGTGAGAAATGCATTTACCGAATGGGGCGTGGCCATGTCGTGTCCTCCAAAAGGAGGATGTTTGTGGGCCCCAGAGAGGCTTGGCAGGCCTGCACAGTCTCCCTGATGTTAACCAACCTCCTGTGTGGCTTGCCAAGCATCTTACAATGACACTTTTATTAATTTAGCGTTTACAGTAAATACTGAGCAGATGTGGCGTAAGAGACGAACCTGCCAGTTTTTGAACTGGGGAACCAGGTTCGAGTACCGGTTACGGCTCAACATCCTGTGATCCTGGGCAAATCACTTTATTTCCCCGTGCTTTAAAAACGCCATGACTTTGTGTAATGTAACTGGTGCTCGGCTAAAGAGCTTTGATGCTCTCGGGCCAATATACCACTTCTCTGCTATTTCTCAGTGTTGTAAATAAAAAGGGTTGTTACTGCCCAGTGCAAACTTCGGGAAAGTGAGTCGTGATTCAAACATCTGACTGCAGTTCACCACATACCTCCGTAGCGAGCGTTTAACTCCCCGAGACGTCCCGCAGCAAATTGCAAATATAAACAACACCCCCCCAGCAGAATGTGACAGCTGACCTTGAATGATGGTGCCAGGAGCAGCGCTGTGCTTATGGACGTAGAATTAGAGTTCAAAGACTGTTGCACTGCTAGAGAGTGAAACTGAGTGAGAAATGATGGTGAGAAAGGAGGACGGAAGGATATCAACAGAGATGGAGAGACCGAGTGTTGGAACAGTGAGAGTGAACCGTGAGAGAAGGGGAAAGCATGGTCGGCCAGCTGAGAGAGAGAAAGAACAGATGGTGAAAGTTGAGAGAAAAGACTAAGAAAAGATGGGGCAGAGAAAGGCGTGAAAAAGATGCAGAAATATGCTGAGGGCGGTGGAGAGGAGGTGGAAAAGAGGAAACAGTTAGAAGGGCAAATAAAAAAGAGAAAGCATGTGGGGAGAGAGGCAGAGACCATGGGAAGGTGGGGTAGAGGAGGAAACAGATAGGGGAGAGCTGGGTGGGTGAGGGTGTGGCGTAGCGGACAGAGCTACTGACTTTGGAACCTGGGGATGGAGAGTCCATCCTTCTCGAGCAGGAGTCAATCCCTATCGAGGGTCGGAATGGGTAGGGAACACCTTACAAAACGGAAGGGGACGTAACACCAGAGCTGCTTACTTTGGAGCTGGGGATCCAGGTTCGAGTCTCGGCGTCGGCTCAACATCATGTGACTCTGGTCAAATCACTTAATCTCCCAGTGCCTACCAAAAAGGAGTGTGGCCTTGTTTAATGTAACTGGTGGTCGTGTAAAGCGCTCCAATACCTTCAGGTCGAGTTTGCGCTATATATGACTGCATTAAAAAAATAAATAATAAAGATGAGGGTTTTTGCATAGGTCAAAAATATTTTAGAGAAACCCTGACGTGCATTTGTACCAATGTAAACTCACTTCCGTGTGCATGACGCTCACCGGTCTGGGTAGGAGGACATGCCTTGGCATAAACATAAGATTGGAGAAGGTACTACAAGATGTGGGTAATCACTGTGTCACTGAGTAATCGTGCCCTTTGCGGAACTGCGTGCTCACTGCGTAGTGCGAGGGGGCGAGATCCAGCATGTACTGGTTGATCCGTCCTAGTTAGAAAGGCAGAGCTTGGGGTTAAAGGTGCTAGAAGATGTTTCTGAGTTCAAGCAATGACGCCTGTGCCTCCCATCCGGTGCCAGAAGGTGAGCTGGATTGGCATGAGGTGATTATAATGCGCAGAACGTCAAAATATTGATAACATCTGTGCTGCAGTGCTAGTGCATTATCATCCATGCGGAAGGTCACAGTGAGGGATCAAAAGAAAAAGTCCAAAGTACTGGGCTGGAAACCGTGCCTGGCACAGGAAGGATGAACGTTATGAGTGCCCTCCTAATCAAATAGCAGAACATTATCCCAGGAATCCCAAACTGAGCCACAGTTGTTCCAGCCATTACATGGATAAACAAGCATTGGCCACACGACACGGCCAGAAACGAAGCCGAAAGAAGCTTTTAGGGGCGGGGGGAGCAGCTCCCTTTGAAGCACGGCCTCGCTGTGGTAGCGCTCTAGTTGTTCCAAGGCGGAACAGGAAGTGACCACGGAGGAAGTGGAAGGCGGCCATATTGTTTCCCTGGCGCCGACCGCTAGGTAAGCCAGCCCCGGCGCTCCTGAATAAAGTATATGTACAAACTCATAACGGCGTTTGTACTCCTTTACAATGGCGACGAGTCGGGACGAGTGAAGAACCCGAACGCTCACGCGACCCCTGCGGTGCGCACGCATATCGCGTGAGGCGGAAAACGACCACGGAGCGCAGCAGAGGAGCCGGCAAGAGAAAAAAAAAAAGTGCGAAAAAAGCACCAGGACGACCACAAGCCAGAAAGGGGCCACACACCGACACCAGGACCCAGAACAGGCTACTGCACAAAGAAACAACATCAGAAGAAGGCAGAGAGCACAGCGAGGCGGCAGGAGACACCCACGGGGAGACAACAAGGTACCAAGCCCCATAGCACTACTGCAAGCCCTTGCTAGTGCCATAGAAACAGAGAAAAGAGGCGCACGCTGGCGGAGACTGCAGGCCCATCGAGTGCAAAGGCAGGAGGCAGCTCGAGAGCAGCATCTCTCACCACAGAGGGTGGATTGGGAGAGGACAGCGAGGGGGAACACAGAGAAGACGAGGGAGGAGAGCAAGGCGCCCCAGGGAGTCCATCCAGGCAAACAGTCTCTGTACCAAAAGCCAAGAGGAACGTCCAAGCCATGGCGAGCCAGAGCACATCCCTCACCCAGCTAGTTCCATTTCTCACGAAGAGTGGAGAACCGGAAAGAAAATGGGAGGACTGGAAGAGGTACTTCCTCAACTATCTGGAGGCGCTAGAAGAGGAAGGCGATACACCCTTCACGAGTAAGAGGAAAAAGAAGATCCTGCTCCATAACTTAGGTCCAGAAGGGCTCAGGATCTATGACACTATCGTGAAAGGGGAAAGAGCCGCAACGGATACGGAGGTGTTTGATCACGCCATCGAAGACTTAGACGCACATTACAGGCCTGTAGTGTGTGTCGCCATCGACAGATTTAACTTCTTTCAGAGGACACAGAAGAGCGGAGAGTCTGTTGACGAGTACGTCGTAGCACTGAGGAAGTTGGCTGCCACGTGCAAATTTGGTGGAGTGCATGATGAACTCATCAGGGATCAAATTATTATGCATACCTCTAGTACCCACATACAGGAGAAATTGTGGGTGAATGGCGACGCTCCACTCAAGGAGATCTGGGCGATGGTAAAGAAAGCCGAGCTATCGAGAAGGTGTGCCCAAGCAGCGAAGAGGGACGCCCAGGAATCGCAAGCAGTGTGTAGAGTAATGGTGCCACACAGGAACGACCGTTGGAAGCAAAATGAGACGCGGAAGACCCAGGGAGGAAATAGAGCTGAATTCTCCACTAAATCACAGGCGGACAGCAAGACACACAGAACAGGAAAAAACCAGTGTTACAGGTGTGGTAGCAATAACCACATGGGAAACGACAAGGCGTGCCCCGCTTTCAAGGCCAGGTGTTCCTACTGCAACATCTTTGGACACTACGAGAAGGTGTGTCGCAGGAAACCGAAGAATGCCGTAGTGCGCTTGGTAGACCATGATCAGAGAGAGGATTCCAGTGATCAGGACGACAAAGGTGAGGAGGAAGAATTCCTGTACATTGATGTCCTAGTTCTGGAGATGGATGGTTCCAACACAGACAGGCCTCGTCTCGACATGCACATAGGGGGCATACCCTTGGAGATGATCGCGGACAGCGGAGCACCCATCTCAATTGTTCAGAGGCAGGTATGGGAAGACAACTTTGCGGCGAAGATCAAGGAAACACTCTTACCCATAGATGTGAGACCAGTAACGTACACTGGACAAAAGATCCCCATGTTGGGATACTGCCCGCTCTTGTTTGAATTTAGAGGTCGCCATGCGCAGTGCAAGCTGTACGTAGCGGAGAGAGGCCCGTCCGTTCTGAGTTGGAAGGACCAAGGAGCTTTGGGGATCCAGCTCAACCCTGGTGGCATAGAGAAAATCCTACTCATGGACATGGCGGTCAGGGAAGACGTGCAGCTGTGGAGGAAAACATATCCCAAAGTATTCAACGGGCAGATTGGCGAGTTGGGCAAGTACACGCACCTCATCAAACTGAAGGAAGGGGCGGTACCAGTAGTGCACAGAGTGAGGAACATTCCGTTCCGCAGCAGAGAGGCAGTACAAATAGAGCTGGACAGGTTGGAAAAGGAGGGAGTCATCAGGGCGATAGAGAGCGCGGAGTGGCTGTCTCCCCTGGTTGTAGCCCAAAAGCCCAACGGCAAGGTACGTCTCTGCGTGGACTTAAGGGAGTTAAACAAAAACATTGTCATAGACAAATTCCCCTTGCCGCGCATCAGTGAAATGCTGGCAAAAACGAAGGATGTCACATGGTTTTCCACAGTGGACCTCTCGTCGGCCTATCATCAGGTTAAGCTTCATCCGTCGTGCACCCACCTCACGTCGTTTATCACACCCTTCGGGTGCTATGAGTTCGTGAGGATGCCCTTCGGCTTAGCTTCCGCCGCGGCCGTGTTCCAGAAAATCATGCATAAACTCCTGAAAGACCTTAGGGATGTCCTCTTCTTCCAGGATGACATTCTGGTAATGGGGAAGTCGAGGCAGGATCACAACGTGAAACTTCACAAGGTGCTACAGAAACTGCAAGACAGTGGATTGACTGCCGAGTGGACGAAATGCAATTTGGGAGTGCAGTCGGTCACATACCTCGGCCATGAGGTGAGTGGACAAGGCATAACTCCGAAGAAAACAAACATGAGAGCCATCATGGAAGCGCCCACTCCGGAAAGGAAGGAAGATGTTCGGTCATTCCTAGGGATGGCCGAGTATTACAGCAAATTCATCCCTCATTTCGCAACAAAGACACACTACATACGACAACTGCTCAAGGAAAAGAACAGGTTTCAGTGGGGAAAAGAGGAGCAAGAAGAGTTCGACGCACTCAAGCGAGAAATGGGTACAGCCATTCCACTCAAGGGATTTGACCCCAAAGCTGAGTCTATTCTCACCACAGACGCCAGTGACCGAGGCCTAGGAGCGGTACTGATGCAGAGAGAGGAGTCAGGAGAGATGTCGACCGTCAGCTTCGCCTCCCGCTCGTTGTCGCCCAATGAGGAGAAGTTCAGTGTGGTGGAGAAAGAGATGCTGGCGGTAGTCTGGGCGGTAGAAAAATTCAGGCAATACTTGTGGGGTGCCAAGTTTCTCGTGAAAACCGATCACAAGCCTTTAGTTCGCGTCCTGACATCAAGCGGACATGACCATGCCACACCCAGGATTGCCAAGATGACCCTACGGCTATTGGACTTTGTCTATGAAGTCGAGCACATTCCAGGGCCACAGAACAAAGTGGCCGACTTCCTAAGCAGGGCAGCTGCCATGGAAGAGGCAAAGAATGAAGAAAGGCAAGAGTGGGAAGGATACGTGGTAGCCACCATCCAGGACACTGAGGAGGTAATAAGCGCCCAGGACTGGGAAGAAGCCTACAGGGAAGACACAGACCTGGAGGCCGTAAAAGGATATGTCGTTCATGGCTGGCCAGAGAAGAGACACTTAAAGGAGGAGCTGAAGAGATACTGGGAGGTCCGAGAGGAACTGTCTTTGGCCGAAAACCCAATGTTCTTACTCCGAGGGGACAAAGTGGTACCACCCAGGAACATTTTGGAACGGTTGATGTCCTTACTGCATGAAGGGCACCAGGGCATCACAAAAACGAAAGCCTTAGCCAGACAGGCATACTGGTGGCCAGCCATCGACGCGCAGGTAGAAAGACACGTGCGCTCTTGCGAGTCTTGCGCAAAATCGGACAAGGCTCAGAGCATGTTGAGGCCACCGCTGGGAAGATTTCCAATTCCAGAGGGCCCGTGGGAGATGTTGTCAGTGGACATAATGGGACCGGTCCTGAACAAGGAGGGCACTCAAAAGTACGTGGTGGTTGCCATTGATAGGTATTCCAAGTGGCGGATTCCTTTTGGCAAAATTCACGGACATTAGCCTCACCTTCGGATTTCTGGTAACCCTGCTGCCTGCTGCCGCTGTTGCCGCTACTACTGGCCGGACCCGCTTCGCGGGTCCCGCTGCGCGGTTAGCTGCGGCCGCCACACTGCATCTTCCATCAAGGGGTTGGGCGTTCCCACTGACCGACAGGGCTGCGAGCTTGCAGCGGGGGACTCCAAGGACCAGGAGTCCCCGCGCGCCCGTCACCACCTGGGCTGCTCTCCCTGCCGGCTCCACCCCCATCCTACCTTTCTTAATCGGCGGCGGAAAACCCTGCAAGCGGATTCCTTTTGGCAAAATTCACGGACATTAGCCTCACCTTCGGATTTCTGGTAACCCTGCTGCCTGCTGCCGCTGTTGCCGCTACTACTGGCCGGACCCGCTTCGCGGGTCCCGCTGCGCGGTTAGCTGCGGCCGCCACACTGCATCTTCCATCAAGGGGTTGGGCGTTCCCACTGACCGGCAGGGCTGCGAGCTTGCAGCGGGGGACTCCAAGGACCAGGAGTCCCCGCGTGCCCGTCACCACCTGGGCTGCTCTCCCTGCCGGCTCCACCCCCTCATCCACCAATCTCATAGGCATAAAAGTGAAGTAACATCCCCGCTGCGCGGGAGCGCGCGGGAGGGCGCCGGGAGAAGCCCGGAACAAGGGCGGGACCGTTTGAGGCCGTTCGAGGACTAAGAGGACTGGCCTGGCCCACCTCCCTTGGTTCTTGCCACTGTCATCGTGCCTGGACTCTGAGATTAGTGAGTACTCTACAGAAATCATAACTGTCACACATTATGTGTACTCGGGGGAGTCGCAGTAAGACTGCGCTGGGTTTAACCAAGCCAAATGGTACCTTGGACGATTTTCTTGTAAAAACAAACTTGGCAATAGATGCGGAAATCACAAAAATGCAGAAGAGGGTTTCAATCGAGTTAGACGCTGCGCGCAGACTCTCCCAAACATTTGCTAATTCCCAAAAATCTTCCCTGGGAAACATTGCGTCTGCTGTATCCCCCCAACAGGCTTCATGCCCCCCCCCCCTTGTTGATTCTCGCCGATGTTCATCACCCCCCCCCCTTCCTCCTCTCCACTACCATTAGACTCTTCCTTTATCTTCTCACCCATGACCTCCAAACCTAGTGAGGGCCAATTGCCTACTGAACAGGGAAACCCTACCACTTTGCCGGACATTTCTGCCCCTTCCTTTTCTGTAGCAAAAAGCAAACACCTAGATCGTCAAGGTCTGAAAAAGAAAAACAATGCAAAATTTGCTTATGCTCGCAAGAAAGCAAAAATTGCAAGGCAGCAGTTTTTCAATCACAGAAGAACTCTGCCCAACACAGGGGAGTTTAAACAAACATCACCTCCAGCTACTCAGTTAACAGGGGGTGATAGCAATCTTACTTATTTCAACTCTACTACTGCCCCCGTTTTAGAGAATCCTACCGTCCTTGGCGATAACTTAACAAGGGGAGGGCAAAATGAGCTAGGGAGGGACATTGATAAAGCGGGTGATGATGAAGACTTTCTCAAAACAGTCTGGGTTACGTTAAAACAACTATTGACACCTTTTGAACTCAGACTGTCACGCATTGAGAACCACCTTCTTGAAATGGATAAAACCTTAGTATCCCTGGCCACGCTTAGCCTAAAACAGCTAGAAGCAACATATCCTCATATCACTGAGGGTGCCCCCCAGGTTAGTAATGATGGCATCCAACCTGTATCAGCCCCTAACACTGGCATCCAAACGGCTCCAGTCTCTAAGGAGGCCCCCCTTGTTCCTTTAATTTTGCCCTCACCTTTACCCCCCCCATTACCCAAACCTACTCCAATTCCTAAACCCCGGACAATTGCAAATGTCGCTGCTCATCCATTATCCAATCCACCAAAATCAGAGAAAAAACCTTCCAAAAAACACGTGCAGCCCAAATCTTTTTCTAGAGCTGACCAGAAGGCGAGCTACCCTATCACTCCCCTTTTAGAGCGTATACCTAACCCACACCAAAATCATCAGAACTTTCGCGGAGGCTATATTGACCTCCCCCCTGAGGCCGGGCCCTATGTTGTTATCTTGGCTGGGGTACCTCCGCTTGACCCTGACACTGTGGAAACCCAGTGGTCCTTAAAGAACAAAGTGATCTACTGGCTAAATGTCAACAGGCAGCTCCCTTACACCAACAGGGGTAGGGTCCTAATGGCCAGGAGAGTCCCATGGGTGGGTCGCACTTACAAATCGATACCAGGAGACTGCATCGTGGTGTCATTTGCAGACCACCATACAGCCCATCTCATCACCACATGGGATCCATATGCGACTGAACAAGCCATTGTCACTAAACCCCTTACCTTTTTTTACCCTCCAAAACAGGTAGTAGAGTGTCCTGGGGCCTGGACCATAGCCCACAATCAGAGAGGGAAGGGGCATGGGCAGGGATGGCAACCCACTAACAACTGGTGGGAAGGAGCACCCACTAGGAACAGGTTTGAATGCCTAGATCAGGTGGATTGACTGGGAATCGTCGATCTCCCACCTCGGTCGAGTGACCAAAATCACTCAATGAATGCCAGTAGTAGTGATAAATCACCACTTATTGTTAACAATCCGAACCATTTGGTGGTGGAACAACCCTGCCCTGTTCAGCGCCCCCTCTCAGTGCGGGCCACACAACATCTAGATAGGGTACATTCCCAAGTCCCGGTAGACGTAACGGGGAACGGGGGCCAAACACATCAGGAAGTTAGCGAATTAAAGCACTCACTGTTATCCTGGAATGTAGCAGGTCTGGGCAATAAGATCATGCACACACCTTGGTTGGAGACCGTGCAGAAGCATGGCATACTTTGCCTGCAAGAAACTTGGCTTGCAGAGGAAAGGCACATTATGGGGTATCGAACATTCCATTCACCCGCTGCGCCCTCTCCACAGGGCCGCAATAAAGGGGGTTTGTGCATATACACCTCGAATGTAGGGGATATAAAGGTATATAACTTCCACTCTGACCAATATTTCCAAATCCTTTCATTTAAATGGGGCACCACACAAAAGGTCATACTGGTGAATTTTTATAACAATATGCCAGTAAATGAAATGGAACTGATTTTGAATAAAATGTCAAGAAAGAGGGAGAAAGTGGAGTGGAGAAAGAGATGCTGGCGGTAGTCTGGGCGGTAGAAAAATTCAGGCAATACTTGTGGGGTGCCAAGTTTCTCGTGAAAACCGATCACAAGCCTTTAGTTCGCGTCCTGACATCAAGCGGACATGACCATGCCACACCCAGGATTGCCAAGATGACCCTACGGCTATTGGACTTTGTCTATGAAGTCGAGCACATTCCAGGGCCACAGAACAAAGTGGCCGACTTCCTAAGCAGGGCAGCTGCCATGGAAGAGGCAAAGAATGAAGAAAGGCAAGAGTGGGAAGGATACGTGGTAGCCACCATCCAGGACACTGAGGAGGTAATAAGCGCCCAGGACTGGGAAGAAGCCTACAGGGAAGACACAGACCTGGAGGCCGTAAAAGGATATGTCGTTCATGGCTGGCCAGAGAAGAGACACTTAAAGGAGGAGCGGAAGAGATACTGGGAGGTCCGAGAGGAACTGTCTTTGGCCGAAAACCCAATGTTCTTACTCCGAGGGGACAAAGTGGTACCACCCAGGAACATTTTGGAACGGTTGATGTCCTTACTGCATGAAGGGCACCAGGGCATCACAAAAATGAAAGCCTTAGCCAGACAGGCATACTGGTGGCCAGCCATCGACGCGCAGGTAGAAAGACACGTGCGCTCTTGCGAGTCTTGCGCAAAATCGGACAAGGCTCAGAGCATGTTGAGGCCACCGCTGGGAAGATTTCCAATTCCAGAGGGCCCGTGGGAGATGTTGTCAGTGGACATAATGGGACCGGTCCTGAACAAGGAGGGCACTCAAAAGTACGTGGTGGTTGCCATTGATAGGTATTCCAAGTGGCGGATTCCTTTTGGCAAAATTCACGGACATTAGCCTCACCTTCGGATTTCTGGTAACCCTGCTGCCTGCTGCCGCTGTTGCCGCTACTACTGGCCGGACCCGCTTCGCGGGTCCCGCTGCGCGGTTAGCTGCGGCCGCCACACTGCATCTTCCATCAAGGGGTTGGGCGTTCCCACTGACCGACAGGGCTGCGAGCTTGCAGCGGGGGACTCCAAGGACCAGGAGTCCCCGCGCGCCCGTCACCACCTGGGCTGCTCTCCCTGCCGGCTCCACCCCCATCCTACCTTTCTTAATCGGCGGCGGAAAACCCTGCAAGCGGATTCCTTTTGGCAAAATTCACGGACATTAGCCTCACCTTCGGATTTCTGGTAACCCTGCTGCCTGCTGCCGCTGTTGCCGCTACTACTGGCCGGACCCGCTTCGCGGGTCCCGCTGCGCGGTTAGCTGCGGCCGCCACACTGCATCTTCCATCAAGGGGTTGGGCGTTCCCACTGACCGGCAGGGCTGCGAGCTTGCAGCGGGGGACTCCAAGGACCAGGAGTCCCCGCGTGCCCGTCACCACCTGGGCTGCTCTCCCTGCCGGCTCCACCCCCTCATCCACCAATCTCATAGGCATAAAAGTGAAGTAACATCCCCGCTGCGCGGGAGCGCGCGGGAGGGCGCCGGGAGAAGCCCGGAACAAGGGCGGGACCGTTTGAGGCCGTTCGAGGACTAAGAGGACTGGCCTGGCCCACCTCCCTTGGTTCTTGCCACTGTCATCGTGCCTGGACTCTGAGATTAGTGAGTACTCTACAGAAATCATAACTGTCACACATTATGTGTACTCGGGGGAGTCGCAGTAAGACTGCGCTGGGTTTAACCAAGCCAAATGGTACCTTGGACGATTTTCTTGTAAAAACAAACTTGGCAATAGATGCGGAAATCACAAAAATGCAGAAGAGGGTTTCAATCGAGTTAGACGCTGCGCGCAGACTCTCCCAAACATTTGCTAATTCCCAAAAATCTTCCCTGGGAAACATTGCGTCTGCTGTATCCCCCCAACAGGCTTCATGCCCCCCCCCCCTTGTTGATTCTCGCCGATGTTCATCACCCCCCCCCCCTTCCTCCTCTCCACTACCATTAGACTCTTCCTTTATCTTCTCACCCATGACCTCCAAACCTAGTGAGGGCCAATTGCCTACTGAACAGGGAAACCCTACCACTTTGCCGGACATTTCTGCCCCTTCCTTTTCTGTAGCAAAAAGCAAACACCTAGATCGTCAAGGTCTGAAAAAGAAAAACAATGCAAAATTTGCTTATGCTCGCAAGAAAGCAAAAATTGCAAGGCAGCAGTTTTTCAATCACAGAAGAACTCTGCCCAACACAGGGGAGTTTAAACAAACATCACCTCCAGCTACTCAGTTAACAGGGGGTGATAGCAATCTTACTTATTTCAACTCTACTACTGCCCCCGTTTTAGAGAATCCTACCGTCCTTGGCGATAACTTAACAAGGGGAGGGCAAAATGAGCTAGGGAGGGACATTGATAAAGCGGGTGATGATGAAGACTTTCTCAAAACAGTCTGGGTTACGTTAAAACAACTATTGACACCTTTTGAACTCAGACGTCACGCATTGAGAACCACCTTCTTGAAATGGATAAAACCTTAGTATCCCTGGCCACGCTTAGCCTAAAACAGCTAGAAGCAACATATCCTCATATCACTGAGGGTGCCCCCCAGGTTAGTAATGATGGCATCCAACCTGTATCAGCCCCTAACACTGGCATCCAAACGGCTCCAGTCTCTAAGGAGGCCCCCCTTGTTCCTTTAATTTTGCCCTCACCTTTACCCCCCCCATTACCCAAACCTACTCCAATTCCTAAACCCCGGACAATTGCAAATGTCGCTGCTCATCCATTATCCAATCCACCAAAATCAGAGAAAAAACCTTCCAAAAAACACGTGCAGCCCAAATCTTTTTCTAGAGCTGACCAGAAGGCGAGCTACCCTATCACTCCCCTTTTAGAGCGTATACCTAACCCACACCAAAATCATCAGAACTTTCGCGGAGGCTATATTGACCTCCCCCCTGAGGCCGGGCCCTATGTTGTTATCTTGGCTGGGGTACCTCCGCTTGACCCTGACACTGTGGAAACCCAGTGGTCCTTAAAGAACAAAGTGATCTACTGGCTAAATGTCAACAGGCAGCTCCCTTACACCAACAGGGGTAGGGTCCTAATGGCCAGGAGAGTCCCATGGGTGGGTCGCACTTACAAATCGATACCAGGAGACTGCATCGTGGTGTCATTTGCAGACCACCATACAGCCCATCTCATCACCACATGGGATCCATATGCGACTGAACAAGCCATTGTCACTAAACCCCTTACCTTTTTTTACCCTCCAAAACAGGTAGTAGAGTGTCCTGGGGCCTGGACCATAGCCCACAATCAGAGAGGGAAGGGGCATGGGCAGGGATGGCAACCCACTAACAACTGGTGGGAAGGAGCACCCACTAGGAACAGGTTTGAATGCCTAGATCAGGTGGATTGACTGGGAATCGTCGATCTCCCACCTCGGTCGAGTGACCAAAATCACTCAATGAATGCCAGTAGTAGTGATAAATCACCACTTATTGTTAACAATCCGAACCATTTGGTGGTGGAACAACCCTGCCCTGTTCAGCGCCCCCTCTCAGTGCGGGCCACACAACATCTAGATAGGGTACATTCCCAAGTCCCGGTAGACGTAACGGGGAACGGGGGCCAAACACATCAGGAAGTTAGCGAATTAAAGCACTCACTGTTATCCTGGAATGTAGCAGGTCTGGGCAATAAGATCATGCACACACCTTGGTTGGAGACCGTGCAGAAGCATGGCATACTTTGCCTGCAAGAAACTTGGCTTGCAGAGGAAAGGCACATTATGGGGTATCGAACATTCCATTCACCCGCTGCGCCCTCTCCACAGGGCCGCAATAAAGGGGGTTTGTGCATATACACCTCGAATGTAGGGGATATAAAGGTATATAACTTCCACTCTGACCAATATTTCCAAATCCTTTCATTTAAATGGGGCACCACACAAAAGGTCATACTGGTGAATTTTTATAACAATATGCCAGTAAATGAAATGGAACTGATTTTGAATAAAATGTCAAACCACATCCATAAAGTGAGAGATCAAAACATGGGAGACCATACAGTTCTCTGGGTGGGAGACTTTAATTGTGCCATCTGCCCATTTTCTGAGTTAGGTTTGTGCGGCCTTACAGATCATGAGGAGGATGGCCCTTTCCACTTCTCACACACCAATCTGGGGTCTCTCCTTAACAGTATTATATTCTCTTTTGATCTTACCTTCATTAATCAGGCATGCTCCCCCCCAGTTCCCTTTGCCCCAACATATAATGGAAGAGGCTGTGAAACTACAATCGACTTTGCACTGATATCCCCCACTAAACCCAATTTCATAACTTTTTGGGAGATAGGGGATGACCCAATGAGCGATCATTACCCTATTACCTTTGGGGTTAGGCTCTCAGAGGAGAAAGCAAAGGAATCTAGCGGTCCACTTTATCCACTAGAGGTCACCTTAACAAAGATAAACGGCTATGTGATAAAGTGGGAGAAATTGAACCCCACAATCTTCTTTCACAACTTCATATCATCTTGCTTTGCAGACATATTTGTCTGTTTAGAAGAAGATATTGATCCTAAGGCGATTATGGCATCTTTCGCTAATATCCAGCTGTACACAAGAGTCACAAAAAGAATGGGAAACACGCATGCGGGTGGTTTGACTCTAGGTGTACAGCTGCCCTAAAGAATTTGAAGAAAGCTTTAAATACCATTCCGAAAAACAGGGTTTAAATTTCCCAGGCCAGACGAGAGTATAAGAGGGAAATTAATCATCGGAAAGCAACTATGAAAAGGGAGGCCTGGGAAGCTTTGGGGGAAGCTGCCAGGAATAAGGACACTAACCTCTTCTGGAAAGTTATAAGATCAGTATACAACACAAAAGATACTGACAATTGCATAGATGTAGCAATCACGGCAGAGCTCTGGGTAGAACACTATGGCAAACTTTACACCAACAGCCAGGGAGACACCCAGAATCAACAAAAGGTAATCTCATCCTTGAATAAATCAACTCAGGATTATCAGTTAAGTGACCCCCCAGTATCCCCATACCCAATTGATCTGGTCTTTACCACCGTAGAAGTTGAAAATGCAATCAGGGAAAGCCCTACAGGGAAAGCCCCTGGCCCCGACCACACACCAGTGGATCTCTATAAAACAAATCTGGAATTCTGGGCTCCCCTGTTAACTAACGTTTTAAATATGGGAAACAAATGCGGCTTAATTAACACCTGGTCAGACGCAATTGTAGTGCCCATTTTTAAAAAGGGAAATAGGGACGATCCTGCTTGCTACCGTCCTATATCGTTACTGGACGGCCTCATGAAAATCGCAGGAAGGATCGTCCTTAAGAGAATTCAGCACTGGGAGACAGAAAAAAAGGTAATCTCGGAACTCCAATATGGCTTCCGAAAGGGATTGGGTACCCAGGAACAATGTTTAAACCTGTCCTTATTGATTTCCAAATATACTGAGGCCAAAAAAGGGGACCTGTTTGTCACATTTGTTGACCTTAGCTCAGCATTTGATTGTGTGGATCATCTGCAGCTCTGGTCAACATTGGAACTTATTGGGGTGGACCCTATCATCGTCGTATTCATAAAAGAACTGTACAGAGATGCCGGTGCCAGAGTGAGGTTCGGGATTCAGGGGCAATGTACTCAGAAATTTGCCATAAATAGAGGGGTTAGGCAAGGCTGCATACTGGCGCCCCTTCTATTTAGCTTTTATATTAACTCTATTGTAGAGCATTTAATAAATCTGCCAAGTGACTACCCAGCCGTCAATGGTAGGCCTGTACCCATCCTATTATATGCCGACGACGCGGCAATTATGTCTAGGACTAAGCTAGGGTTGCAGAGAGCGGTAAGTGAATTCTCATCCTACATGGGGAAAAGAAATCTGAAAGTGAACATCTCCAAAACTTTTTCCATGCCATGCACCCAAAAAAACAAAAGGCCACAATGTTCGATATATCTTGACGAGCAAAGAATTGAGAGTCTAGACACTTTTTGTTATTTGGGTGTTGTTTTTGAGAGGAAAGGAGCTTGGAAACATGCAGTATCTGCTAGGAAGCTTGCTTTTACCCGTGCTATTGGGGCCCTGAGAACTTTTGCAGCTAAAATTGGGGGTAAACCAACTGCCGAGATGTTACAGATCTACCAAGCCAAGTGTGTAGCGACAGTCACTTATGGAGCAGGCCTATGGGGCTTTGAAAATGTGTCCTCACTCCAAATTTGTGAGAATCTTTTTATTCGCTATTTACTAGGTGTGAGTAAATTTACTTCAACTTTTATTACCCATATTGAGACTGGCCTCAAATACCTTAGCGACACTATAAAGCTATCACCGTGTTTGCTTTGGCACAAAATCTGGACCACTATGGAATGCCAATTTAATAGAGAACTCATCACGGATTGTATGAACCTGGATGCTGCATCCAAAATCAAATGGCTACGACACGTCCGGCTGATGTTCTCTAAAATTGGACATCCTGAATACTATGATGACCCAGAGTCTCTAGAACATTTGTCTAGGCCAGCTCTCAAAAAACTTTTAATCACACACCTGGAAAGCGTTAGATGGGACACTGAGAAACTCAAAAATACCACCCTGAGTTACCAAAAAATTACCCCCATTGAAGGTTTACAATTGTATCTCAGGACTGAAACTGCACCTTATCCTCGTATGCTTCTTACCAGGCTGCGTTTAGGCACTTTCTTCCGTATGGTCACTCTTCCAAAACAAAATGATTGGATTTCGCCGAACCTAATTTGCCCATGCGATGATCATTCACCACAAAGTAATATTCATATTATGTTTTTCTGTAATCTGTATTCTGCCCCAAGGAAATTGTTCCTCTTACCTCTGCTTAAACGCTGGGGCATAAGAACATGTAAAAATGCGTATTTGAAGTTACTCTTGTTAGATGAGGTGTATGTCATCTTTGTTGTTTCTCGCTTTTTAATGTCAGTAATGAAATACAGAAATTCTTTGATGTAAGCCTTACATGTTTAAATTTTACTAGACGCTTTAACATGAGGCCTCCGGTCATATCTTCATCATTGACTTTTTACATATGGAAAACTGTTTTATAGATTCTTTATAAACTTCTCGATGGGGAAAACTTTTTAAATTTGTTGTGTAAAATGTACTTGTATGCTTTTATGATTTCTGCAGATAAATCGAATAAAGCTAAATTTGATACTTTGATACTTTGATACTATTCCAAGTGGCCCGAACTACAAGTCTTGGAACGAGTGGATACTGAGGCAGTGATAAAGTTTTTGCGTACCACATTTGTCAGCGAAGGCATCCCGAGGATCATCACATGCGACAATGGACCCCAGTTCACGTCAGAAAAGTGGACTGCCTTCACCAACAGAAACGGAATTGAAGTGAAACACACCCCGATCTACCACCCGGCGGGAAATGGCCAGGTGGAACGCTTTAATCGAGTGATTATGGGCACCATTCAGGCCGCCATTGAGGATGGTAAGGATTGGGAAATGGAGCTGGAGAAGATGATTTGGGCATACCGTATCACACCGGGTAGCACAGGCTACAGCCCCTTCAAGATCTTAAGAGGCAGGGAGGCCTTCACCAAAGACAATGCAGCATGGAGGAAGTTGATTGTCCAGAGTAAGTGGTCACCGGCGGTGGTCAGGAAAAATTTGGAGAGAGCCCAGGAAGTCTACACGGCACACTACAACAGAAGACGGAACACTCAAAGTGCAGAACTTGATAAAGGTGATTGGGTGAGGGTGAAGCTAGCCATCATGAAGAAGAAAGGAGAGAGCAAGTTCTCACCTCCCCTCAAGGTGGTGGAGCCCTATGCTAGATCAGCTCTCCTGAGCGATGGTAAGATTTGGTCCATGGACAGAATGGCCAAATGCAGCAAGATACTGAAGTGGGAAGATGAGGCGGAAGAAGAAACAGAGAATGTCATAGAGGATGGAGAAAGTGTAGGTGGAGAAAGACAAGGAGAGTATGTGAACGGAACGGAAGGACAAACGGCAGGTGAAGAAAGAGTGAGTAGAGAGACCACGGAAGGAAGGAGCAGAGGCGAAGAAGAGAGTGAGAAGATGGCAAAGGACGGGAAAGCGGAAGGTGCGAGAGAGAGAAAGGAACAAGAGACTACAGGAGGAGAGAGAACGAGTGAGAGAAGAGAAACTCGAGCAGGACGGAGAATTAAGGTACCGGAGAGATTCAAGGACTATGAGATGGACTGGAAGTAAGACTTTTGTAAATTTGTTTATTGTGATTAAAGGGGGGAGATGTGGTAGCGCTCTAGTTGTTCCAAGGCGGAACAGGAAGTGACCACGGAGGAAGTGGAAGGCGGCCATATTGTTTCCCTGGCGCCGACCGCTAGGTAAGCCAGCCCCGGCGCTCCTGAATAAAGTATATGTACAAACTCATAACGGCGTTTGTACTCCTTTACACTCGCGGCCGTGAAGAAGTGTGAAACAGCAGGGTTGTTAATTAGGGGGGAGGAGAAGTGAGCACTGGGGAAGCAACAGATGGCTTAGAGGGCCCGAAAGTGCAAGCAATTCTTCTGCGACATATTATTCTAAATTCTTAACATCGCTGTATTGAGAGAAGGCAGGGGCTGGAGAGTGAGGGGGTGGGTTGCCCATATGGAGTGGGAGGGGGGTGGGCTGCCTGCTGGGAGATGCGAGGATGCGAGTCACGGAGTCACGGGGCCTGCGGCCATAAGGGGAGGAGAACTGGCTGATAGGCAGAAGCTCAAGGCAAGGCTCAGGCAAGCTCGTGCACGCCTCGTGCACTGTCCAAAATCCTCCTTGAGGACAGCCAATCAGCTGCCTGAAGCGAGCCTTTGGGGAGAGAAGCAGATCAGCGACTACAGGGCTCTCCCCTGTGTTCTATTTCTGCGAAATAGAAGAGGGACGAGCCCTAACGATGGCAATGTTGATACAGTGCATGGGTATAATGCACTTCAAAATATTGAGAAGTGCAAAAAGTGGTGAATGGCGCGCTTGAATTAATCTCAGCCACTGATAATTAATAGGATTTATTCTACTTCCTAGTTTTTAGCTTTGTGTCATTTCAGACATGGACCAATTTTATCGGGCGTTGTTGGCTATTCCACAACGCTCTTGCCCAGCGCCTCACAGGCTTGCCGCATTGCTAGATGTTGTACCACTCAACACCAGCAAGAATCTATAGGCTGCTACCAGATCCCCTTTAGTGGGAATAAGAGCTCAACAGGCCTATCTCTTACTAAAACAGCAAATCCTTTTTCTTGTAGAAGTACAATTCTAAGGAATTTAAAATCTATTGTACATACGTACCTAGCAGGCCTTGCATATTTTTTGTGAAAAACATTTGTTAACATGAATCCGTTTAAGGGTGGATTGTTGCTAGTCTGTATGAAAGTTCTCAGGGACGGATTTGGTTGCATGGATCTCAAACTCTGCTGGCCCCCTGTGACAAACGGTGGATATAGAATATTTGCTCTGTGAGAATCCATGTTAGGCCCTCCTTCCCACCAGTGCCACTGCTCCTTCTGCACTAGTGACTGCTATGCTATTGCATGAATAGAAAAGACTTGATTCATAATAACTGTTAGACAACAGCATGGGCTGTTATTATTGTAAGCTGAATTTCATCATGTATTGGATGCCCCTAGCCAGGTGTCAAATGCCTCTGTTGCTTCTTATGTACTCGGCTCATGTTTGCTGTTATCTCATGTCCATTACATCAATATCTGTATGCATCACAATAATGTACAAACTATGCAACTGTCGGACGTTGAATCTTTTTCTTCTCCCGTCTCAATTTCTCTGTTTGGCTTTTTATTCTAAAAAAACGAATAACGTTTATTGAACAAAAGAAACAACTAAAATATAAACCTCCTATTTTTAATGTTTGGATATGCTTGCATGTGCTTAGTGTATGTGGGTGATTGATAGTGTTCTAGGTGAGCTAGCCATGCGCTGCTCGTGCAAGTAGGAGAATGCAGATGGGCAAGTTTTAGCACCGAATCCGCAGCAGTATCTCTCTGGGGTGTTTCGATAGTTTATCTAATTGCAGAGCAGTAAAACCGAGTGTAAGATCATGTTTTTGTGCTTTCAGAATCTGGAGCTGCTGTCTGCAGCTATTTCACCAAAGGACTGTGCAAAAAAGGTGAGTATTATTTTTCACTTGTGTTAGTTCTCAGTATGTTCAAAAGACTAGTGGTGAGGTATGCTGCCTGAAGTAAAATACAGGAAACACTTTGCGAATGTTTGGAAATGTAGTTTTAATCGTTCATAATCACAAAATATGCACAGATTAAAGGGTTAAAAGAAATTCGTGAACTGAGGAGGTAATGATGTACCAATGATTGTATTTTAGTGGGCAGGTGTAATACATAAAGATCATTCCTATCGGACACCTTTAGGGTATTACTAAGAGGAAATCAGAACCAGATGATTGGAAGAATATTTATTGGTAAATTATAATGTATGTTTTTTACGGTTAGAACTTTTTTTCACAGTAGTGCCACAAGCAATTGCTTACAGCGACATCTGTTTTGTTGGGCCATTACCTCTACGTCCCTCGTCCTCGACCCAGTCATCACTCATGAGGTATTCCACAGACAGGAAACAAAACAGGAAACGTTTTTAGGCTCCACCCCCCCCCTCCTGCCAGGTGCTATATCATACCTAACCACCAGAAGCACATCCTGTTTTGTTTCCTGTCGGTGGATTACTTGATGGAAGACGCTGGGGTGAGTGCCGGGCACTTACCTGCTTCATTAGTCCTGTGGATCCTCTGGTGGGCTTTGGGAGTCTCCCATGGACCGTCGTGGGATTCCTTGGAGTGGGGCTGCTGGGCTTCCCTGTCTCCTCCTGGGCTTGGGAGACCTGTGCTGCTTGGCTCCGCTGGTCTTCCTATTTTCTCTGCTGCCCTGGTTTTCTGACTGTGCTGGAGGTGTCCTGATGTCAGTCCTGCTGCACGACGGGGTCTTTGACAGCGGTGTCCTGGTACCAGTCCTGGTGTCGGCGTGCATGTAGGAGTGTGGGGTGGTGTGCTCTTGGGCGTGCTCCTCCCCGTTTGTTTCCCCGCTCACTCTGCTGCCTCGCCGTGGTGTGGGGACCCTGATGTCGGCTCCTCTGTGTGTGCTGGGGTTGCTCGCTTCTGTGGGCAGCTTCGGCGACGCCATTGTCAGCCGCTTCCTCTCTCCTCCGGTTGCGCACATGCGCAGTGTTCGGAACGGTGCTCCCAGGCATTCGTTTGGGTCTCGGTGCTTTGGACGGACGCCTGGTGGGCTCCGGGCGCGCCAGTCTTTGAGGCTGTGTATGCTATGTCAGGGAGTTCGGGGAGTCATTGCTATGCACCCAGCCTCGAAGTACGAGGGGAGTTGTGTTTTGGGCCTGGGTTGGCTGATTGGCCGGTTTCGCGTTGGTCCTGCCTCTCCCCTTTCACGGCTTGGTTTTCGGCCTCGCTGGTGATTGGCTGAAAACAGGGCTTACCTCCTTGGTTGTTGCATTGGTCGTTTCATACTTTGCCAGCCTATGCTGTTGTTTCTCCATGGGGGGCTAATTGGTTGGGTGTGCCCTATTTATATGCCCTCTGGGGGGTGGTGTTTCTTTGTAGTGTTCCTGCTTCTTGGTTACTGTTACTTTGTACCTGTGTGAGTTATGGGCAAGCTCAGGAAAACAAAGGAGAGAGTAAGGGATTGTGCCCACTTCAAATGGGCGAGAAATACTCCTGTTCCCCTGGACAAGGATATGAAAAAACACAAGAAGGAGTATATTCCGACGTGGAGGTCATTCAAAATTGGAAAATTAATCCATTTTTTATAATAAACCCCTCACTCACCACCTAGTGGTGACATGCTTCATCATCGGGGTCCACCCTGGTGGCCTAGCGTCACCAGGGTGTGCTACGACACCTGTAGTGCAGTGGAGCAGGTTTGTGAAGTGTAAGTGCAAAAAAAGGGTGATGTTAAAAATTGTCCTGGTTTAGCTTTGAAAAATGAGTTTTATTAAAAAGTAACTGGACAATATTAAAATAAAGTGCGAGATACTGGAAGGGGGGGAATTACGGCCTACGTATCTCTATATGTGTTGGTGATATACTTCCCACCCTCCCTCCCTGTCCAGGCCTTTGTTGCTTGGTGTGTCAGGATGTGCTTCTGGTGGTTAAGTATGATATAGCACCAGGCAGGAGGGGGGGGTGGAGCCTAAAAGCGTTTCCTGTTTTTTTTCCTGTCTGTGGAATACCTAATGAGTGATGACTGGGTCGAGGATGAGTAGGACTAAGAGTAATGGGGATTACCCAAAGTAATCATAGCAATTACCTTGGTGTCGTGCTATATCCTGTATTGTTCGGTCCCACCTGGTAGATTTTGTAAGCTCCAACCAAGACACTTTGATACCTTTCATATATACAGTGTTGTATGCAGTGAGTAGTCCAGTCATGTTCAACTTCTGTTTTGTTACAGGTTATTGAACAATACTTCTTGGTCAGCATATATTTTCGCAGAAGCTTACTGCTTCTGTTCTTCCTAAAAGACTTTACATACAGGGTCCTCTCTATTTTTGCCCATATTTTAACTGCTTCGCTCATAAACCGTGCATGTTGCAGAGAATGGATTTTTCCCTTCTCTGCATTGTTAGGATACGTTTTAAGAAAAACGTGGAGCTTAAGAAAAACAAGGCAGTCAAGCACACGTTTATTAGCTGCACTGTTCAAACAAGATGGCCTGCTTTCTAGACCCTGAAGTTGTACCATACACACTAGAATTTCAAATGTATAAACGGGGACCATGTTAACATATAACCAGGCCAGTATTGTATGTAACATTAATAGTACATATAGCTATCTCTCTGGAGCTCTTATTTATCTCTCAAGTTGTATCCACCTTCAGTCGCGGCCAGCATGGCTCACGGGTGGCGTGGGCGGGCGCGGGGTGGGGGGGATGGCCGAGTGGTCGCGAGAGAAGATGGGATCACGCGGGGAAGGGTTGGGGGTGTTAAATAATACAGTTTTTTTTAAACGTACCTTTCCCAGGGCTTGCGTTTTCTCAGCTCCAGCTCGGCTGCAGCTTTCCTGCCTCCGCAGTAACAGGAAGGAGGCAGCCTCCCTCCCCTAAGCCAATCACAATGCTGCAATGGCAGCGTTGTGATTGGTTGGGACGCCGACCACGTAGGCGTCTATTGGAAGTTCATTTTCTCCATGTAGGCAGGAGCCTACATGGAGACCAGGGAGAGAGGGCATGACTGAGAGGGCCAACCAAACATTGAGTGCCCGCAGCATTAGGCAAGCCACACCTCTTCTGCCCTCGAGCAGACAGGCCCGACCCCCAACCAAACCCTTCTGCTTTCTCACAGTGCAAGAAAGCAGGGGCGAGATTCTCCTCCGCCCACATGGAGGAGCCGCTCATGTCCACCTTGATCTTCATTTTAACGGTAGTATTGGAACTTCTTTTCCCCTAAATAGAGCCCAGGGCTTCAAATCATGCTTCTTGGATCACTATCCTGTTTCTTTTATTTCTGATTCATTTAATTTCCAGATTTCCGTTCTAACTGAGGTTTTTGTGACTTTGCGCCCATGATTTTTATTCCCAAGGTGACATAAATTTGAGAGCTCATCTTCAGTAACTGCACATCTTTCTGATTTTGTGGAGTCACAGCTTATTAACAGTACATATAGAACCCCTGCCGCACACATCCTTGGGACACAAACAGCTCAAGGTAATTAAGATAGAAGATAAAATATTGGATTGTAAACATTTAAAAAGATGAAGGTAAGTATTAAAGCTAGAGTTGTGGTTAGGAAAAGGACTGTGTAGGGGAACAACTGGGGATAAAACAAAAAGAGAAATGGTAAGATTGCAGGAAGTGGGATGTTATGGAGACTGTATCCAGAAAAGCTAAATAACAAAATGTCAAACCAATAATAAAGGGAAAATGTACAAGTAAGTGCAAATGGATAAGGGTAAACCTATTGAAGGGAAAATGAGATAAAGAGAAGAGGTAGGGTATGTTATTGGAGGTTCTCCCTCTGTCAATGATGTTAGTTGCACCTGCCAAACAAGTCCACCTTCTAAAATACTACTTTTTAAAAGCAAGCTATTCAGATGCAAGTTGTGCAAACCAAATGAAGAAAACCAAACACAAATTCAGTGCAAATTGGCATTTTTGAACTACTTGCATTTAAATAGTTTGCTTTCAGAGACTTGCTGTTCGGAATAAACAATATGTATTTTCACAGAAATAAAACAAAGGCTAAAGTGACATTTATAGGTAGGTGTTGAAATGAAATAAAAAGAAGCATTTAAAACAAAAAAAGGACATCCACAAGCTATAATTCACGAAAGTAACTATAACCTCGCCCCTGGCATGAACTGCTTAGAACCTCACACATTACATCACTCGTATCATGTTATATGACATCATTGATGACATCATACTCCTATACTGTATAGGATTACTGTGTGTACACATGTGGGTGCATAGCATGGAAATAGCATAAACTCCGGACGCAAGTGTGGTTTTGCATGATGAAAGTTATATGGTGCACCATTACAAATCCCTGATGGCACCCGGAGGGCATCTGATGTATGTTTGAGAGCTATGCGCCATGAGCCAGATGTCGGCTGCTTGACAACTGTGAGAGGTGCTTCAGTGTCCAGGCCCTAACCAGCTAGATGGCAAAATAACATGGAGAAAGGCACTCTCCTCATAAACTGCACAGGCCTCTGTAGACAGAGCGGGTTGCATCTGTAAGGATTGTGGGGCTTGATTGCATCGGCTCTGCGGGAAGTCGGGACAGTGATCGGCATTCTGCAAATGAGACTGATGCGGTCTCACTTGCACGGAATAGCCCCAAAGTTGAATAAGACATCAAAGCATGCTGCCATAACCGGTCCAGGGAGGACCTGGCCTAGCAGTTCGGTCTGGACTGTTCCCATGGGGCACAGGGTCAAGACTGATTTGCATATGGCTGGGTCCAAACTGGGGTGGCATAGTGGGCAAAAGAACAATGGATTTAACCCAGATCTTTTTACTGGGGGAGAATGTTTGCATTATCAGCATTCCGTCCATCAATTGTTTGCTGTAACTATTTTCGCCCTAAGTCGGATGGGTATGCCCAGACGTGGGTCCCTTGCTCACTGTGCCACTGGATTCAAGCTAGCCTGGCTGAAGAAGGGTGACATACACTGAAATCGGTCCCAGAATGCTTGTTTCTGGTCCAGGGAGGACCTAGCCTGGCAGTTCGGTCTGGACTGTTCCCATGGGGCACAGGGTCAAGACTGATTTGCATATGACTGGGTCCAAACTGGGGTGGCGTACTGGGCAAAAGAACAATGGATTTAACCCACATCTTTTGACTGGGGGAGAATGTTTGCATTGTCAGCATTCCGTCCATCAATTGTTTGCTGTAACACTTTTTGCCATAACTGGAGCAGCAGCGGGCGAGTATTGAGCCAGTCCCAGCGTGGCTTCACAGCCAGGAAAGCAGAGGAGGCTGACACTCTTTCAGCAAAGGGAGCAGAGTTAGAGACCCACGGCAAACAGCGCAAGACCGGCGCGGACCTTGGCGGCTCTAAGCAGCCATCGATAGCGGAGGCTTTTTCCTCAGCTACTGCGGGATCAAGGCTCCCTCCGAATGTATTACGACAGGGAAAGTCTTCTCCGTTTCCGATTAGATGGAAGTGATGGGTGGGGAACAGGCGAATACCCCAACCTCGGATACAATGTTGCTACAGGGCAAACGTGAGCTGCATGGAGTAGGGACCATAATGCCAGAAAGGACGGACTAGAGGATGAGCCAGCCAAAGGAAGATCTTGCGCCTCAGGACTCTCTGAACGATTGAAGCTCTCCAAGGGGGTACCGGTCAGCAAAGACTATACTTCTGGGTAAAGAACCCACTGGGATCTCCAGTCTTAGGGAAGACATTTATTTCTTTAACAGATGACTCTGAACTTCTAGTTTGGTGCTTACGGTAGAAGATTCTGAGACTGAGGGCTCATTGGTTAGCCAAAGGGGTATCTAAGATACACTGGGTACCCAGAAATGCAGGATAAAGTCTAAAGCAAGGCAAAGTTAATCTTGTGGGGTGTTGGTTGTTGCAGTATATGGATGTATATAAGAATGTTTTTTTTCTCTTTGGGCTTATCCTGTAGGCTTTAATCACTGGATCGTTCTTTTTCTATTATCTCTTCAGGTCATTCTACGAGGGCTGGAGCGCAGGGGCACCTTAGGGCAGGTGGAGTGAGTGGCATCACCATGGTCAGCTCTTACCTATCTGTTCATTTGTGGGGAAGATGGTGGCAGAGGTAGGGGGGCGGGTTGGGGCAGAGGGGAGGTTGGGGGGTTTAGGGGTGGATTGGTGTGGGCAGGGTGTGGTTTGGGTACTGGAAGGGGGAGGGAAATCATGGTACATGAGGAAATCCAAGAAATCGGGAGGAAGGGAGAGGAAATGGCTGATGCATTTGGGGGCTGGGTCAGCAGGCAAAGCCAACGGGGTTCATACTGTTTTTGGAAAAAACCATGCTGATATAAATGATGAGAATCCGAATCACAGCGCTGAATATATGTGGTCTGAATGACCATGCTAAACGGCAGAAAGTCGCAATAGATTTGTAAGTACTCCACGCCGACATAGTATGTTTACAAGAGACCCATATGAAAGGTGCAAAGAGGAAACTAATGGAACAGCTTGGGATCCCTACAATCTTATCGCTACTATCACACAAGGAACTAGAACTAGAGGGGTGGTCATTCTATCCTGGACGAGAGATATAATATACAAAAGGTGCCTGTTAGACAAATATGGGTGCTGGGTGCTAGTTGAATGTTGCTTCAATAAACCTGTTTTTACCATTTGCTCTGTATATGGGTGCACTAGAGATGATCTTGAAGTTTTGGAATTTCTCAATATAGAGTTTGCACTATGGCCAACTCCCAACATACTCTGTGGAGACCTAAATATTAATGGCTTGCGCTGGCTCTGGGGTAGCAACACCAGCTATTATGCTGGCCAAAAGAATACGTAATTTATAGCCGTCACATCTCTAACACAAGACAACTGGTTTGGTAGTTTAACTCAAACTGGGGTTTCAAGTATGGCTCTAGGGTTGAATGCCATTGAGGTCATTTCAGAAATGTGTGTAGTGTATTTCTGTCCATAGGGCCTGGTAGAAGATGTCTTAACTGTGGGAAATGCATGCCAGTCAAACTTTTGACTTCAAATTGGGGGTCATATCAAGCTTTTATTATGGTGATCAAGTTAAAATGAATAGTCCACAAACAATTTTTGGAAGATGATCAAAGGTAAAAAAGGGGTGACCACAATAAAAACTATGGAGGCGTTCTGTTTAAGTGGGTGAATACCAGTAAAAGGAGGGTTTTACCCACCAAAACTAGGTGACTTGACAGATATCCTATGTCTAGCATGTTATGAAATATTATGTCCATTATCACATAAATAGTGATAGAAAATTGGCCACAGGTGTAGCTTGTTTAATTACTTTGTTCCCAAACCTTAGAAGATGCTGTCCCAATGACTGGATGATGTCATCAATGATGTCTCTTACAGTGAGTGACGTAACATATGAGGTCATAAGCTGTGCATGGCAGGGGCACACGGTATAGGTAGCTCAGTAAACTTTAGGTTGTGAATTTCAGTGTTGTTTATTTGTTTTTAAACGTTAGATTTTATGTCTGTTGAATGGCTAATTATAACATCACTTTAACCATACTATTTTTTTTTGTCTTAGTCAAACTTCAGCATACCCACAACCTCCTCTAGCAACCAGAGGCCAACGCCCCTGTTGCATATCACCTGTAGTACTGCACATCGGAAGGTTGGCTGCAGGATCTGGCCAGGCCAAACGTCCAGCTCTCGGTGGGTGGCGAAACCCCCAGGCTGTGCGCAGCAGATGGTTTCCTCAGGAGCTGGTCTCCAGCCTGGCCCTGCACCGAACCCCGCACACGTGGGCAACCTTCCGGGCTATGTGCATAGGGAGGTGGCGGTGCGTTGGCTGTAGGCCCTTGCCTCTGGCCAGGTCCTGTGCCCTATTGCCTCACAGTTGGCTAACTACCTGCTGCAGCAGCAGGTGGTACAAAAGGGGTTGGTGATGGACGGAACATCTGAACCAATCAAACACTCACACCCAGTCAACAGATCTGGGTTTAATCCAGGAGGCACAGGGTCAGACTGATTTGCATATGGCCATGTCTGAACTGGGGTGGCAGAGTGGGCTAAAGAACGGTGATGGATTAAACCCAGATCTTTTGACTGGGTGTGAGTGTTTGATTGGTTCAGATGCTCCGTCCATCACCACCCCCTTTTGTACCGCTTTGTTCGCCATAAGTTGGCAGGGTATGCTCAGACGTGAGTCCCTTGCTCAGTTTGCCACTGGATTCAAGCAAGCCTGGCTGAAGACGGCTGAAATGCCAGAAACCGGTCCTAGGAAGCTTGTTTCCGGTCCAGGGAAGGCATGGCTTGGCAGTTCGGGCTGGACTGTTCCCATGAGGCACAGGGTCAGACTGATTTGCATATGGCCATGTCTGAACTGGGGTGGCAGAGTGGGCTAAAGAACGGTGATGGATTAAACCCAGATCTTTTGACTGGGTGTGAGTGTTTGATTGGTGCAGATGCTCCGTCCATCACCCCCCCCCCTTTGGTACCGCTTTGGCAGCAGGTGGGCAGACAATCCCCGTGGCCCATAGCCTAGGAGGGTTGGCTCACTGTGCAGGGTTGGTTGAGGGCCTGGCTGGAGGGACTCAGCTTGAACAGTGGGTAGCCCATGAGCACTAAAGTAGCTCGCGGGAGGGCCACACTAGGTTTTGTAAGAGTACTGCAGTACCAATGGCCCAAATATTTGTTTTTACTTTAATCTCTGTGGGGGTGAACCCCACTCAGCCAGTGCCTGGAGTTCAGGGTGTCCTTACCCTACCCTCATGTTTCGTTTTTAGAAAACTTGTTCAAGACACTGGGACCGAGTCCCAGAGCCCTACAATGGCAGCCTTGTGTCCACCATTGCGGCCAGCCAATTAGATTGCTTGGTACCGCAGTACTTGCACCAATACTGTGGTAGCAGGATGGATGAAGGAAGAAAAAGCTCCCTCTGCCAGTCAGAAGGCATTATTTTGTAACTTTTTTTTTGCACTGCGGAACTGGACCAACCATCCAGATATACCCACCTTTCTCAGAGCATTAACCCCATCACGCCCAACTTGTGACCCTTTTTAAACACAAATTTCTTGCACATTTCTGAATGGCTATACACCACATCTCAAAAAGGACGCTTTCTAAGTAAAGTTCTAACTTTCTGCCAAATTTGTTGTAATTCCTTTCAGACATTTTTTTCTGTATCGGGGAGCAATTTTCCTATGGGAATTACTATAAGAAATACATATTTCGGGCCCCTCTTTTTTTTGGTCCCTGCTCGATGGATCGGCATGAAACGTTCCATTAAGGAACTGAGGTGTATTCACTCTTTTTGGAAAGTTTTTGATGTAAGTTAGTCGAATGGTGCCAAAGTTATTAGCAAAACAATTAACGATTTTCATATGGAAACTCTGACCTAACCATAACTACACAGTGGGAACCCTGATTGGAGTACATTTTCACATACTCTGTGAGCCTCTTGCTATGGCCACCTAATTTCTTATAAATCCGCCTGCATTTCACTTGTTACTGAAGGGTATCTCATACAAATATTTTTTCCTATTCCATCCGCCATTGCTCCTTCCTGATATGTACACTGTTACTCTTTTCTGCTCTGATAGTAATTGTAATGTTTTTCTCTACCGCTTCTACTAATTATTTTCAGAACCTATTTGTTATTCAAACTAATTCTCTTCTGCTTGATTGTAATTTGGATCATGTGACATTATAAGAATCAAATGATTCATATTATTCACTGAGTACCTAATAATCTACATAGCACATCACTCCCAACCCCAACCTATACATAAGGGTTGTTCAGCAGAAACGTGTACATGTAGATGGTTTTCATGAATGTAGAAATTCTTATATGCAACATGGAAAGAAAGATTAAGGTTTTTTCACCCGACCACAAAATTATCATTCTGACAACCAAATCTCAGACTAGAATTAACCAAACCATGACGTGAAACCTAATTAGCAGTCACACTGTGAAAATGCAGCATCTGCACTATCATATGGAATTACCACCTCAACAGGAGTCTGGCAGCCTGGCAATTCTTCAAGTATAAATGTGTATCTAATGCACCTGTCTCTCCTGGGTGATCACTAGCATTCTAAATTAAGCAAGTCTGTGTTTAGGTGCTCCGGGAAAGACATTTGCCTATGTAAACTTTTGATATCATTGCACAGATATTTTCTGAGCGTGGCAAAGTCGAGAAGTTGAGCAACTTATAATATTTAACTTTCTGAGCTTCACAAAGTGTGAATATCAAGAAGCATTTTTTTAAATGGGGTCAACACAGAATAGCGGGTGGGTTACCACCGTTTGCCAAGAGTCCCACATAAAGGCCCCTAATCCCAGCGGCATGTCCTCAGCCCCATCTTCCACTCTTTTCATCCACTTCTGCACTGCCTATTCTTCCCTCATTGTCAACGTCCCATGCAACCATTGTGTGCACTGCCTGTGAGCTCTAGCTGCCCTGCTCTCACGCCAACCCCGGTCATCTGCCTGTCCTCAGCCCCATCTTCCACTCTTTTCATCCACTTCTGCACTGCCTATTCTTCCCTCATTGTCAACGTCCCATAACCATGCCTGGCGCAACCATCGTGTGCACTGCCTGTGAGCTCTAGCTGCCCTGCTCTCACGCCAACCCCGGTCATCTGCCTGATGTCAAGCTGCTTCCCAGCTGCACAATGTCCACCCCATAATGGGCTACCTTTGTAAAAGCAAAGTTGTCAAAAAGTTGCCCAGCTTCACTAGTTGAAAGTTTCAAAGTGTTTGGACTTGGCAGGTGAAGAAAATACCGCTGCCCACTTCTATTTTGCTTCCACCCTCTGAAAATCACATCCTAAATCTGAAAATCACAGCCTCATACACAACAAAGTATGGGATTAAGCTATGTACCTCTGAACCTGGCTTAAGTGCAGTATACATAACCCTCGCACGTGCCCATTCCGTGGGTAACCCAAACACCGGGCACTTACCGGCCCGCATCCTGTTGTTGCCACAGCTGGGAAATAATGTCAGCCAACAATAACTGTTCTTAGTGGTGGTCGTTGTTGGCCGCAGTTTATTAATCATAAAAGACATATTAAAAGTATAACTGGTTAAGCAATCTTCCATTTGCGAACTGTACCAATCAATCATACAAGACATATTACAAATTCTGACACCAACTTGGGATAACAGGTGTCAGTCTTTTGTGCACTCCTCAGTTCGAAAATGGCACTTGCACAAAACCAGTTCCTTGTCAGTCTATTGGTGTTCCAGTGGTTGGTTGCCCACGCCTTCTGCGTGTCGTGGAGGGGATCTTATCTGTCCGGAGTTAGGTCCCCAGCTCGCTACCATTTGCGCCCGGCCGGGTCTGGGCCGCGAGTGCCGTCTCCTCCTGTTACTCCCCTCCTTTGTGCGGCCACGTCACCCTGCCGTGCGGCATTCAAAAGTGAGTGGCCATCCTCCTACACACCGCCCGCCGGTGTTTCCTTGGCCAACCAGCGTAGGATTTCGGTAAACGCCCCTTCCCTTCTCCAGCACTGCGACTTTGCTGCTCCTTAGGTGTGGGTGGGTGGGCTTCAGTCGTAGATGTTGTCGCGCCGCTCTTCCCAGCTCCTCGAAGCGATGTGCTTCTGCTGGGAGGGCGGCGGCGCTTAAATCCTCCTGAACCCCCATAGGGCCTCGGGTGAGCCCTACCGATTGGGGGGTTCGAATAAAGCCAAGTTGACCATTGGGCGGCCCTTGGGGGCGCCCGGGTCAAAGGTCACTTCCGGTCGGGGTGGCTGATGCGCACCCCGCTTCCGCTGGTTCCTGGGCGCTTCTGGGCGCCCAGAACCAGTTTCCCCACTGGTGGCACCGCGAGGATTATGGCGCCGGCCTTCAAGCCTCCCCCCCCCCCTGCGGGGGGGGTGCGGCGGCCTCTGCAATAACCCTCGCACGTGCCCATTCCGTGGGTAACCCAAACACCGGGCACTTACCGGCCCGCATCCTGTTGTTGCCACAGCTGGGAAATAATGTCAGCCAACAATAACTGTTCTTAGTGGTGGTCGTTGTTGGCCGCAGTTTATTAATCATAAAAGACATATTAAAAGTATAACTGGTTAAGCAATCTTCCATTTGCGAACTGTACCAATCAATCATACAAGACATATTACAAATTCTGACACCAACTTGGGATAACAGGTGTCAGTCTTTTGTGCACTCCTCAGTTCGAAAATGGCACTTGCACAAAACCAGTTCCTTGTCAGTCTATTGGTGTTCCAGTGGTTGGTTGCCCACGCCTTCTGCGTGTCGTGGAGGGGATCTTATCTGTCCGGAGTTAGGTCCCCAGCTCGCTACCATTTGCGCCCTGCCGTCCGGCCGGGTCTGGGCCGCGAGTGCCGTCTCCTCCTGTTACTCCCCTCCTTTGTGCGGCCACGTCACCCTGCCGTGCAGCATTCAAAAGTGAGTGGCCATCCTCCTACACACCGCCCGCCGGTGTGTTTCCTTGGCCAACCAGTGTAGGATTTCCGCCACGCCGCAGGGAGGCTCGCGTCTTTCTGCGGCTCCCCCCCTGCACCTGGTTCGCGGCTCACCTCCCCTTTTTTTTTTTTTTTTTTTACTTACAACCTGCGAGCGCCATCGCACCCCACAGGTTATCCCAGAATACCCTCATCCCTTTTTCGGAGAGATGTACCCCATCTTGGCCGTAAAGCTCGGGCCGGCCCGGGTGGATGAGACCATGGCGGATTGATTCCAGGCCATTGGTGGAGCAAAACTTGTGCATTGCGATGTTCAATTTTCGCCTCGCATTGTCAACCGCCTTGTTGGAGTCGGCACCTCTCCAGTGCCTCCTGCTGACCATTTCTGACCAGACTACCGTCGTGGGGCCCAGCCATGCTGCTGCTTTGGTCAGGTCCTTCTGAATGGCCTGCCCTACCGCTTTGCGCCCCAGTCGGGTCAGATCGTTGCCCCCGAGGTGAATGATCAGGACGTCGGGCAGCCATGCCGAGTCTGCCATGAGGCCGTCCAGCGTTGGCAGTAGCTGCTCCCATCTCATGCCCGGTTGCCCTATCCAGCGGATGTACGTCGCTTTGGGCCTGCTTGCCCTGTGGCCTGATTGCTGCCACCAAGACTCCATTCTGGACACGAACGAATGTCCCACCACCCAGACCAGCCGCGGGCGTCCCCCTGTCAAGAGAAAGCATTCAGTTAAGGTGGCCTGCTGCGCACCGGGTAAGGTTAGAGGGCAAGCACCCTGCCGTGCGGCAACCCAGAGTGACTGCTACCCCCACCCGCTTTTTCCTCTTTTTTTTTTTTTATTTTATTTTATTTTTTTTAAACAAGGTGTGGGCGTACGTATGACTTGTATGCCCTGGAACGCCATCTGCCTACGGCCTGGATCCTGTCCTCCGGCATGCCATGCTGCGATGCCGAGGTCGCTGCGCCGATCCTGAATGAGTGAGGGGCAAAGGACGCTGCGCGAAAACCGACCTTACTAAGGCCCTGGCGCATCACGGCCGTAAATTGAAACTTACTCAGGTTCTTTCCATCCCGATGTATGAATAGGGGGCCATCGCCAGCCGGACGGGCCCCCATGTACTTAAAAAGGCAACACACTGCGCAGAGCCCAGCCTCTGGAATGCAGTGGAGACGCACCGTCGTCCCCTTCCTTGCCCTGTCTGTTTTGGATTGTCTCAGTGTAAGCTCCACAGCCCTTACCATTGGTTTGATGTCTCTGGCCTGCAGGCACTGCTGCGCCGGGCCTGACTTGCTGGGTGCCACTATTTCGCTGATTCGGAATGCACCGAAGAAGGCCGTGGTGAATGCTGACCTAAATAATAGTAGCTCGTATTTGTCGGAAATTATGCCTGTTAGAGCCCCCAGGAGCTGTCCCAGCTTCCCGAAATCGATGGGGCGTCTGCTGTCCTTCCTTATCCCCTCAATCTTCCTCCAGCCTTTTAAGGCCGTCTTTAGATAGGCCGAGGCCGTGGGGTCCTCGCCAGTGTAGAGCCTGGCAAAATGGGCAATGGCGGACAAGTGCGCCTGCGCCCAAGATCTCGTTTTCTTGGCGTTGAAAGCCCATTGCACGAATTTTTCGACTGCCGTGCGAGTCTCTGCCTTGTCTTCGAGTGATCTTATGCCCCCTATCCTCATTACTGTGTTTGCATAAGTCTTGTACCTTCTGCTTGCTTCCGCCGTGAGCGAGTGCCCTATCAGCCTGGACAGGTCTACACCCCCAGGTCCCAAAGGTACGCTGGAAAGGGGGTCATTTCCCTGGCCGCCCCAGGTACCAGTTCTCTGAACCGCTTCATCTGGGACCGGGATAGCGCATCTGCTGCCGTGTTCTCTGTCCCTGGCACGTGGCGGGCCTTCAGCTCCAGGTTCCCTTCCAGCTGTAATTTAATTAACTGCCTCAACATGTTAGGGCATCTCGCTGCGCCTCTGTTAATGGCCTGCACTACTCCCTTGTTATCGGACCATAAAGTTAGTTTCAGGTTTTTGATCTCCTCTTTCCAAATGGTCAGTGCCACTATTATTGGAAACAGCTCTAGGAATGTGATGTTGCTTGTGAGCCCCTGCGCATGCCACCTGTCAGGCCACTGGCTGGCGCACCATCTGTTTCCAAGGACTGCCCCGAAACCCAGGCTCCCGGCTGCATCCGTGTAGAGCGCCATCTGATTGGCAGTCACCCACCCTTCTCTCCAAATCAGTACACCATTGAAATCCTGCAGGAACTCGTCCCACACTTTTAGGTCCTGTTTTACACCCGCAGTTAAGCGGACGTGATGGTGTCTGTGGGTGACGCCGGCCGTTAGCCCTGTCAGGCGCCTTGAAAACACCCTAGCGGGAGGGATTACCCTAGCCGCAAAGTTCAGTCTACCTATCACCCCCTGGATCTCCCTAAGGTGGCTTTGCTCCACCCCCGTAGTTTGGCAACCTCTTCCTTGAATTCTTTTACTTTGTGTGCGGGTAGACTGGCAGTCCCTGCTATGGAGTCTAACTCTATGCCCAGGAACGTAAGCCTCGTGGTTGGGCCTGTCGTTTTCTCCTTTGCTAGGGGGACCCCCAGGGACCTGGTCAATTTCTCGAAGGCTGCTAGTGTGCTAGCACACATCGGGGATCCTGCGGGGCCTGTGAACAGGAAATCATCCATGTAGTGCAACTTTCCGCCGCCCTGGTGTCCATCGTGAAGGGCCCATTCCAGGAAGGTGGCGAATTGCTCAAAGTAGGCGCACGATATGGCGCAGCCCATGGGCATAGCTTTATCGATGAATACGTCCCCCCCCACTGGAAGCCCAGTAGGTGGAAGCTGGAGGGGTGGACCGGCAGCAGGCGGAAAGCAGATTCAATGTCCGCTTTCGCCATAAGGGATCCCTTTCCTGACGCTTTAACTAATGCAATTGCGTCGTCAACCGACGCATAACCCACTGAGCAGGCTTCGGGGTCAATTCCGTCGTTCACAGATGATCCTTCGGGGTATGATAGGTGGTGTATCAGTCTAAATTGACCCTCCTCTTTCTTGGGGACCACCCCCAGCGGAGAGACAACTACGCCTGCTTGCAGTTCTTTTGAAAGAGGGCCCTCAATCCTACCCAAGCTTTTTTCCTTCTCTATTTTAGTGCTAACCACATCGGGGTGTTGCATTGCCGACTTCAAGTTGTTCGCCCCCTCCAGGGGCAATGGGCCCTGAAATGGGATAGGAAAACCGTCCTCAAAACCCTCTACCAGCAACCTGGCGTCTGCTCTGTTTGGGTATTTATTTGCCAATCTGCGCAGCTGTCGTGTATTAATCGGGGATCTGGCCAGCTGGCAACTTCGAATGTCTACCAGAGCCCCGCTTCTCCCCGTTTTGGGGCTAGTGCTTCTTGCTCTTTTCTTTCTTGTCCCTTTTTGATTCGTGCCTGGACCCTTTGCACGCCGTGGCGGCATGCTTGCCCCCGCAGCTAGAGCATGCGTGCTGGAACTTGCAAGAAGAGCCCCAAGAGCAGTCCCCTGCCTCATATCTCCAGCAGATCGCCTTGGTTGTGGTTGGGGAGTAGGATCTCCCTGCGGACTGCCTCTGATAAACTCTGCTCTTTCCTTTTTGGAAAGAGCTCCGAAAGGGCTGGTCGCTCTTGCCTGCCCAGGCCCTCACTTCCTTGGCTGCGAGCATTTTGTGGATGAAACCGGAGACGTCCTCCTCGTTCCACTCTAATTCGGGATGCCTCTGCATTTTTAATCTAAACCCTTTATCGTACTCCAGCCAGGCGTCCCCAGGGAACTGCCTCTGCGCTAGGTGGATGTTGGCCTCGTACAACCATAGGTCAGCGGCACAATGGGGGAACCTTTCCACTATAATACATGCCATGATTCTGGACGCATCTAACCAATTTTCGAAATTGCGCTCCTTTCTGGCCCCGCGCTTTTCCCTCCTGTCCTCTTCCTTCCTATCGCACGTAGTAAGATCAAGGCCCTCTAGCTGAATTTCAAGTAGCGAGAATATATCAACGAATTCCTTGCGCCATATCCTTTCCTTCACTGCAAGGGGGATGAGACATGCTAGGCCGGTGGCTTTTGTTGTCAGGGATGCCGGGCCAGGGGATGGCCTGGCGTAGGGGTCATTGACCAGCCCACCCAGCGCTGGGCTCCCTGACGAAGGGCCGTACCCCCAACCGGATATCGGGGAAATTTGCTCGCCCTGCATAGCCAGGCCCACTTGCTCCTGTACCCTTGTCTGCCGGGCCCACCCCGGGTCAACCATGTGCCATGTCAGGCCTGCTGATTCCTCTGCGCGCTGCTCCCTAGGACCTGTTGCCCCTTGCCCTGTGCCATTAAGCAAGCCTGGCGCTAGCGACTTCAAGCATTCTTTTACTATGTTGCTAATATGCTCACCATCTACTCCTCTGCCAGTCGTCTCGCCCTGGTTGTTGGCCTCCGGCCTCGGTGGTGGGAGCTTCTGGCGTACTTTCCTTGGGGGGGGTTCCTCTTGGATGCCTTCTTCAATGGCGTGCTTCTTGGTTTCTTGGGCGCAGAAGGGCCTGGTTCGTCCTCTGCCCGGTCCTCCGGTCTGTTCTCCTTCCCTTTGCTCAGGTGTGGGTGGAGCCAATCGTCCCCGTGGATGGCTGATATTTCGCGGATCTTCTTCAACACCTCTGCCATCTCGTCTGGCTGATCCTCCGCCATGCTGTGACCCCCTGCGCACCTCTTGTGTGGCTTCTTATGGTCTGCGTCAGGCCGTCCGCTGCGGCACCGCGCTATGCGTGTGCCTACCTAGGGCTCTGAGCACGTGTAAACTTCCGGCCGGGCGCTCCGCCCGATGCAGTGAGTTCTGGCCGCAAGACCAGGGCGGGCGCGTTCGCGCTACGTTCCCCGCTCCCCCACGTGGTCAGCCGGGTGTGTGCCCGAGTTCGGGTGTGCGGCACCTCTGCGGGCTGTTCCCTGCGCCGCCAGCTGCTTGGATCGTGGAAAGTCCGTTCTTGGATCGCTGCACACGCTAGTCGGCGCGTTTGGGGCCGGTTCACACGCTGTGGCGGGTAAGAAGGGGACCGCGCCTACCGACAAACGCTCTCTGCCCGGGTCTCGCTTTCCCTCCCCTTTTGGTGTGTGGCGGCTCAATGCGCGCTACAAGTGGGGGTGGGAGAGACGGGGAAGCGGGCAGCTCACCTCGCTGGCGTGCTGTGCTCGTGATCCGGCACCTCGATTCTACCGTGTGCTCCTGCTTCGAAGAGCTGTAGCGGCGCGATGCACTCCGCCTGGTGTCCTCGGCAACGTTGACCTGGAGCTCGCCGACGGGGCCTCGTCTTCTTCACTTCGTCCTGGTCCTCGTCGTCTCCTTCAGTCGTTGTTGTTGTCGTGCCGCTCTTCCCAGCTCCTCGAAGCGATGTGCTTCTGCTGGGAGGGCGGCGGCGCTTAAATCCTCCTGAACCCCCATAGGGCCTCAGGTGAGCCCTACCGATTGGGGGGTTCGAATAAAGCCAAGTTGACCATTGGGCGGCCCTTGGGGGCGCCCGGGTCAAAGGTCACTTCCGGGTCGGGGTGGCTGATGCGCACCCCGCTTCCGCTGGTTCCTGGGCGCTTCTGGGCGCCCAGAACCAGTTTCCCCACTGGTGGCACCGCGAGGATTATGGCGCCGGCCTTCAAGCCTCCCCCCCCCCCTGCGGGGGGGGGTGCGGCGGCCTCTGCAAACGTAATGGTTCTGTCAGATTCACCACATTCATCCAGGGAGTCGTAACATGATGATCCTACTTATGGGTCAAAAGGTCCCATTATCAGTCACATATACGCATAAGCCATAAATTAAATAAAAAGATTTAGATTATTTTGGCAAAATGTATGCATTGTAAGAAACAACATTGATCATTTAAAAAGGAGCAACATGTGCTCCAAGAGGGGTGAATGTAAAGTGCTTTTGCAAAGGAAGGTATTCCTGCTGTTGCGATCAGTCATGTATAGTTGGTGTGAACATATTACAATAAACAGTCAATTGCACAATTTTCGAAAAGTTTGTGGCGGTGTGTTAACAAATATAGTCCTCCGCTAATATCCAGTTTCAATGGTACGGAATGAGTATAATAGTCGAAGTTTCGACCCATAGTCTCCAACATGTATCTGAAAACATCAACAGAGGTCGTCATCAGGACAAGTAGAGAAATAAACCCCAAGGAGACAGCCTAGAGAATTAAAAATACCCTATTACCCCTATGCTATTGGAAACCAAACCGAATAGTCTAAATGTTTTCATGAGACGCACCTCGACAGAAGAGTGAGCATGTTCAAATAGTTCCAAAGGGTCACCTTAGTTTTTACTAAAACAGCCTTTGCATCACTTTTAAAATCAAAACTGCAATACGCCATATAGTACCTAATTGTAACTATGTTGCTACCAAATCTATTGTGGTTCGAGTTTTACTGAGAGGTATAAGTTACGGTCCTCTTGCCCACATAATTAAGTGATGCCTGCCGCATCCAGCCCAAGGGGTGCGTTTTATTCACATGGATACATTCTGAAAGACATCATTTTTTTTTTTTACTGGACTTCAAAGCATGCTTCACAAGATCTATATTTGCAGATGTGAAGGATTCTTGGGGGGCGGGACATACATCAACGACTTTAAGTATATGCAGTTTGGGAGTTGTGTCTACATTGTGCTGAATCTCGATGGATACATTCTGAAAGACATCAATTTTTTTTTTTACTGGACTTCAAAGCATGCTTCACAAGATCTATATTTGCAGATGTGAAGGATTCTTGGGGGGCGGGACATACATCAACGACTTTAAGTATATGCAGTTTGGGAGTTGTGTCTTAAATGTAATTAAAGTTCCTTGCACTACCCAGATCGACACCAGATTGACTATAGTAATAAAAGACAATTATTGGGTTCAAGAATGCTGAGAGAACTCCACAGACAGTTATGTAATAGTCGCACCAGCAGAAAGCCAATAGAACATACCTCCGCGTCCAGACAAAACCTTTGCAGAGTATGCGGCGGGGATGAGCCAAGAGGTAGAAACGTAAGGGTGCACGTGTAAGGCGGACTGCTTTCTCCCCTCACCATATGGCACGCTTGTTTGACCAAGTTAGGAAGCGCCAAATAGTACATTGTATCAAATCGAGATCTGGTCTTGCTAGTGATGTGAGACAGTGAAGGATATTTGAAGAGTTTTATATCCAGGATAAGTTCTCAAGAGTGCACATATTTATTGGCATCCTTAAGGCTATTTTTTGGTATAGTTTTTTTTAGAATTTCAAGGACAAAGAAACATAAGTTAACTTCGGGGAACCATTGTGCTGAATCTCGACTTATTGGTACATTTATGTAATATATTGCCCTCTCCCCACCCACCCCCCCACCCCCCCCCCCGCTCAGGTCTCCAGGTCTCCAAATATAAGGGAAAAGTAATTCCGTACAGCAGGCATCCTTAAGGTTATGTCTCAGAACATTCATGAATGTATAGATTCATCTCTTCATCTGTAAAACCGTGCCTGTCTAATTTAACAACATGGATGGTGTTTTAGATGCATGAGCTACAGTGCCCTAGATTGATTCACACAAAATCGCAGGGGGAAAAAAGTTGTAAAAATGTGCTCAGCTTCACCAGTGGAACGTTTCAAAGTTTTTGACACTTGGCGGTTGAAGGCTAATACCTTTGCCCACTTCTATTCGTTGGTATTTTGCTTTCGGCCTCTGAAAATCACAACCTAAGTCTAAACTTCTGCATACTTCAATGACTAACCTGCTGTTCTGGATATGGCACACTGCCCTGCTCTGCGGCCTAGCACGCACTTAAATCTGTTCACCAGGTATGGGCTGAGCAGTTTGTCATAAAACATGAAATGCATTGGGATCAGTGCAATGATGAAAGACTAACAGACTTCTTGCAGGGCGCATGGGGAAACAAGTCTGACTTCCCAAGGGGGCAAAGATCCCCCCTCAGCCCCCCTCAGCAGGTGAGTGCAGTTAGAGACTTCTTCCACCTGCACTGTGATGCCCAGTGGGCACTCGTACCCTCCTCCCCTACTCTTCAAAGGAGGTCTCTTCATGGGGGTGCACTGGCTGCCTCCCATAAAATATATTAAAGAAAAGTGATGGTTTCATGTTAAGGTGTGTGTTTCCTGCTGTTGATTTTTAAGTAGAGCCACCACAACAACACCACTCTCAAGCCACAGGAGACGCTGTTAAATGACCAAAGTGTAATCGGTTGAGACTAAAGGGCTCATCTTCCTTTCTCCTTTGGAACCTTTGGCTCAGCGGAGTGGGAATTCACCTCTAAAAGTAGTGGAGAGACTGTATCACCTCTTGATTTGTGGCCTGACCTCACAATTTACAGATTGATTTGCATATATGTGATTTGTATAGGTTTAGTTTGGAATGTGTTAGGTTGCTATGTTGGATTTTGTTTCATTGCCCTTGTCCTGTCAGTGTTTGTGTTTATGTTTTGTGAGTCTGATGTTCCTCCTACTCTTCTGTAAATCCATCATCTCGTTTTTTAGGCCCAATGTGTCCATTCCGGCATCTGATCGGTGAGAAGACTGTGGTTTGCAAACATTGGTTGCGCGGGCTGTGCAAGAAGGGCGACCAATGTGAATTTTTGCACGAGTACAACATGGCCAAAATGCCAGAGTGCTACTTCTACTGCAAGTTCGGTAGGTGGACTATATGTGACAAGTTTGTCAGAGTTCCAGAACATGGGTGGGCTCTGTTCCATAAACTTTACTGCCTGCCTCGATGCACTGTGACGTTTACCACTAAGCAGAAGTATCAGGTGGAATCGGATTATAACTCCAAATCCGCCTCCTCGTGAAGTGAAATGGTCCATATTCCCATTATCCCAAGTCATCTGTCATTAGCTGAGGCCAGATACGTTTACTACATCTTTACCTGCCCATTCGGGCAACAGGGTTCTTCTGCACTCCACTCCTGGTAGGCTGCCACTGGGCTGCAGCCTTGGGTACCACGTGTCAGTAGTGTACCTTCTTTAGGCATATTCATGATGCTGAATATTTTATTTAACTCTGTCATTACCACTCGATCGCACTACACGACGAAAGCTCATAATTAACGCTAAAAGGGATACAGAAAGGTTGACTGAAAAGGGAACGCAGGATGGATGTATGGGTGGATGATGGGTAAGTGGGTTAAATGATTTTGTAATCGAAGAGTGAGTGGGTGAAAGGATAAGTGGGTGAAGGAATGGATGGGTGGGTAAAAGGATGAATGGATGGGTAAGTGGAAGTATGGATGGGTAAAATGATGGGTGGGCAAAGAAAGTGTAAGGATAAGTGAATAGATGGGTGGGTGGGTGAGTGGATGGGTGGGTGAGAGAATGGGTGGATGAAAGGATGTCTGAGTAAATTAAATCTGAGATGATGGGTAGGTGGGTGAATGGATGACAAAGTAAATGGAAATCAGAGGATGGATGATGTGTGAACGGATGGAAGAGTAAATGGAAATCTGAGAGGATGGATGGCATAGAACATGGAAATATGAGAGGTGGTCAGATGGATGGATGGATGGATACATGGATAGAAATGGGGTCAATTGATGGATGAAAGCCTTTATTGATGGGTGGGTAAGTCAAATGATTGATTTATGGGTGAATGGATGTATGGATAAATGAATGCATAGATGATGGATGTGTGGATGGATGAATGAATGCAATGGCTTATGGATAGTTGGAATGATGAGTTTGAATGATGGGTGACAGAATAAATGGATGACAGAATATAAAGGTTAACTAGTGGAATCAGTGGGTGGATGTAAGGGTGAAAGGATGAATGGGTAGATGGTTGGCTGGAAGAGACAAGGAAGCTCTTCTAGGGGGTTAAGATCACTTACTTTGCTTGCTTGGTGCCAACAGAGCTTTAGTTCAAAGTAGGGGGTATTTTTATTTTCTGGCTACTTCCTTTATTGCAACATGTGATTGTCCTTTAGTGCCAGCCAAACCTTTCAATTATATTGGACACTAAAAAACATAAAAGAAAGATAAGTGGACAATATATTTATTTCCAGTCAAATAAATGCACCTATTATTGTAGCCTCTTCACACTTTTTCGAGTTTACAGGGGAGTTTTACATCACACAATATGTTTAAGAAGGTATGTTTCCATTAGTAACACATAACATGCGTTATAACTTGTTAACATTTTCTAACACAATACATAATATTGTGTGTAACACACACACACACACATCTTAGTGTTTGCATCATCATTGCTTTAAGATAGATCACTCAATGGCCTCATAGTCTCGCATGCCTTCTGCAGGACATTGCCTCACCTGATTTGTACCTTGCAGGTGAATGCAGCAACAAGGAGTGCCCATTCCTGCACATTGACCCCTCATCCAAGATCAAAGACTGTCCGTGGTACGACAGAGGCTTCTGCAAACACGGTAACATCTTCTTTTATAAGGTGTCCCATTTTTGGTATTGGCAAGCTATTTCGAGTTATTATTTTTGCACGTTTTCCTTGGATTCAAAATTATTTTATAACTGATCTATGACTTTTAAGTTTACATTTAAATAACTAGTTAAGTGTGTTATTAATAATTAGAAAATAATGTTTAGTTAGCTGTGTTTAGGTTAGGACAATTAGGCGCAATTGACATTGCTGGGCCTCTTCCTCTGTGCACTGACATCCATTTTAATACTGCTAAAGATAGGTGGCTTTTAAAATTACATAAATGCATTTGCCTATTTGCATGTTTCTCTCCTGTGTTTTTCCTTTTCAGAAAAAAGCAAAATTGAATTAATTTCCAGGTTGCTGTAGAGGCTCACGATAATAAAATGTAATAAGTTGTGTTCCTGGAAAGACGCTGCATCTGGGATATGTGGCCTGCAAGTAACTATTTCAAGGCTTGCTGCCCAGGCCACAAATATACTTCAGTCATTCTTAAACAGCTCATTGTATTTTGTTTTCTTCAATAGTGCAATGCTATTTCCTTGTTTGCAGGCCTAAGTGTGCTCCATTATTTTTCATTATGTAGGTGTTTTCTAAATGTTTCTTCCTTTATCTAATACAATTTCTTCAATGTTGATTGGTTCTTGTCATGTTACTTTATTAGTAGTACAGCTCTATTATCTCACTTCACATCATGTTGAGTGTGTGGTTTTTTCACTGTTTGAAACCTATAAATGTGCCCTTTCTGGGATGGCTGCCAGACTTTTTGGTTTGTTATCTTGAAGGCAGACTTTATGCTGGTCCGTGTTGATTTATACTTGGAGACTTTCTTGTTTTTCGGATTGCGCCTTTCTATTTTATTTATACTTAGACTTTTAGCCTCTTTCCACAGATGCAGACTTCATCCCGGTTCTCTTGTTGATTTATGCTTAGACTCTCTATGACTCTTGAACTGAGCATATGCTAGTCCTTTGCTAAACTATATTTTGATTCTGCCCATTTACTTGCTCTGCAGCCTTACCTTATGTTATGACTCACAATTGGTGCTTTTTACATGCATTTTAATGCTGGTTTGAATCCCGCTGAGTACTTTTTGCCTTCTGTAATGCCTCTTAAAATTGAATAAAACTTTATGATTTTTGACTTTGAATTTGTCCTGTGCAGGTTTTCTTCAATGGGAAAGGGTCACCATATTTTGAGACTCGTAAGGCCCAATACTGCATCTTACCACTTTAAATGTATTAGTTAAACGTGTTGACAGAACACCAAACACCAACCACTAATGGATATCGTTTGTATCAATGAATTGGGAGCACATAATGATGGTGGCATTCCCACAATGCAGCATGCTATCTGGCATAAGAGCTCTAAATACCCCATCAACTAGGGAAGAAACCTAAATCACTTGAGTGCTAGAACCTGATCATCTCTATGGGACATTCAATGCCCCACACTTCTAGTCGGGTCAGCATGCTCATGAGGTTTTTGCTGAGAAACAGGGCCCCTGTCCCTGATGCAGAGGATCATCCTCCAAATCCTTACTAGACTCATCATGAAATAGAAAATACTATGTACATCATGTATTCTCTGGCAGCTGCTGTGGATTGGAAATCGCCTCCACCACACCAGTGATGTTTAGGGCTATCAAACACAAGTGAAGAACGTTTCACCCTGACGCAGCTCCTCCATGCATTGCAGGAACTGCTTGGGGAAAAAATAAAATATGGAAGCATGGCAGATTTTCTGTCACCTATGTAATTGCTATGTGTAGATACTCAAACTATTGGTCATTATATGGGAATCTCATTACAAGTGTCCCCCATAAGCAGGTGATTTTCTTCTTGTAAGATTTTCTGTCCAGGTCCAGAATGGAATCGGTGGTTGGTGCCGATTGAAAGTCACTATAAGTGAAGCAGGAGAAGAGGTAGGCAGACAGGACATCTGTTTTATTGCTAATATGCAGTCACCTCCCACCTTTAAATGTGGCCAGTGACTAATAAGGGTTTTAAGACTGGAAGAGTTTATAAATGACTCTGAGGTGGGGTTACGTGTTTAAAAGCCTCTCCCTTAAATTGCAAAGATAATAACTTATTGCTTCTTGGAATTAGTGAAAAGTTTTGACCAGCAAATGGCTCCTGGAAGTCACAAGCAAAGAAATGTAAAAAAAAACATGTCGAAATGATTGTACCTAAGCTATGAATAATCGAAATCTGCTGGTAATGTTGTTACCACCAACTAGTTTTACCGACAGAGCTTGTGTCCGGGACTGTAAATGAGCATGTAAGATTGACCCAGCACTGTGTCCAAAGTGAGATGGGACTTTGGAGCAGTACTGATCCCGAGTACATTTGCATAGCCTACTTTTGCAATCATAGATCAGGGAATTAAGTGAGGCGGGTGATGGCCTTGGTCAGTCCAGCAAAGATCAAAACTAGCATGGGCAAGGTCATTAATTTGGGGTTTTGTATGTTGAAAAGATGCCTGGACTTGTTAGTAATACCACAAAATAGGTAGCAGACGGATAGCTGTCATGTGTGCTTATTTGGCAAATGCTCTGTTGCTCTACAGGCAGCAGGTGTTCGCTCTCTTACTCCATCTCTATGTGTGTAAGCATTCACTACTCTCCTATATCCCTTCTGAATGTAAAGGGAATGCTTACACTGCTGCTGTTGACCTAAACCATCAAGGCCCCAACAGCCATTTCATTGAACTTTCCAAGGCATTTGCTGTGCTGCTAGCTCCTCATGTTAGGAACCACTTATAACGGGAATGGTTCACCAATGAGTAGATAGATATGCTTTGGTTATGCTGATATTGTAAACTGGTAAATCTATCACCATATGTGCTTTATATAGCCCAATTTGTGTAAAAATCTTGATTTAAAAAAAAAAAAAAAAAACTGGCGTGAAAATAATTGCTAACAGGTTGGTGCTTCAGAACACAATGCTTCTTCTCCCCAGTCAGGGCGCTTTATTTTTGGCAGATGAATGAATAATACTCTTCGGAGGCCGCTGTCTGTCTTGCATCTGATTAACCCGAGGTACTTCAAGTGGAAGTGTTGTTTGATGTTGAAAAGGCAATTAATTGCATTTAATGGTCCCTTCTTTTTTAAGTACTACAAATGGTGGTTCTGGGTGCCACTTTCCGTTATGGGCTGGGTGGCCCTTGCAAAGATGGCGGTCCTTCCTTAGTTATTATATTTCTTGCTGTCCTCCCTGTTAGTATTCCTGTGCAGTCTTCCGTGAGATGGACGGATTTCGACTGTCCTTGCCCTGGAGTCTGAAGGCATAGGATCTTGCTGCCCAAATTGCAGCTACCCACCATTGATGTGGGATTAGGCTACCAGACTTTGAGCTTTGTTACCTGGCTGTCCAACTAGTCTGGGCAACTTGGTGGAGGGTGGAACCCCGGGATACACCAGAGGCCGAGGCCACAGATAGTCCCAGTCAGGATGGATGCTCCATTTCACCTACTGCTCCACATGGAGCAGCATGGTACTGACGGTGGCATCCTTTTTTGTACATTACATGTCTGGGCCCGGGTGCTCCGACAAACGCATTGCCCTCTCCCCTATGCCAGAGTACTTCACTTTCGGTCTTGAGTGTCCTCTATACTCTGGGCGTTTGGAGCAGACTGCACGAGTGGACCACACCGGGCATTGCAACAATGGGTGATTTAAAAAAAAATTAAATTGGGGGGATCAAGATACACTTAAAGAGCTGTAGGCCCTTACAGATGAATGGGTTATCTACCCTCAACAATTCCTTCTGTATGGCTCCATAAGGGCCATGTTGCTGGCTCATTAGAGGCTTGGCAAAGTGGAGCCGCTGATACACGCTGCCCTGTAGACTATCTTAAGGTGATTACATTATTATATAATGCATCAATTCGGCAGGCTAAAGTGGACCGTTGAGGATTCAGGATTCACTGGTTGGAGGATGTGGCCACCCTGATCACAAACAGAAACACGACCAACATCCTACTAGCCACCCTACATACGGCTAGAAATGCTCGGTTCAGACTTATCCAATATTATTTCCTCCTCGGGGCATACCCAACTCTTGGGTGGTTAAATGTAATGTTCCCTGTGACTGGCACTAATTGCTGTAGATGCACCGTTGAGGGGGCGGATTTCCTGCAAATTATGTGGGCTATTCCAAATTTCGGCACTCATTGTTCTACTATGACTCAATTTACTGCCACGGCCACTGGGTGCCCCAAATGGCATCCCACTAAATGTATAGACCTAGTGTTATTGCTGGTCCACCGACAATTAGTGATGGCTTGGAAAGCCCCTCCAGGTCCTCATCTCATGCAATGGAGACCTGAGTTTATTAAATGGGTGGAATGTCAGGCTGTGGCCCTAATGAGGTATGGACGCTGCGGACATCGTCGCAAGGCTACGCAAAGCGTTGTCGTGTAGTTCCTAAATAGGATCTGCACGCTTAGACAAGATAGACTGTGGGATTGGGGCTCAGACTGATTCCAAACACCCCCACCAGGTATGTTTGCCTGTATACCAGCTAGCTCACAGTGCCACTATAAACTCTGCTTACCAAGGAGAGAATAGTTCTTGGCAACTATCGAACATGACAACTCTGTCCCATCAGGGATCGTAGAAACAGTACAGTGCTTTTTTGCTCAGTCACACGTGCTTACTTTGCCTCAGAGAGATGTACAGAATAAACAGTGGGAACGTTTTCAATAAGCATTTATTTGAACCAGCGTCATTCTAGTGTAAAACAGGTGTGCTGTAACAACCATAAGACAGAAACAGATATAAACGATATTAAGCACCAACAGAGTAATTGGATGGTAGATTTCTACCATAGTGCTAAAACAATGAATATATGCAAGCATATAAATACATGACAATAATAATGTGTACTCCTACGATGCAACCCTAACTAGATGTACATAAGTGTACCTAGCATGTATGTAGGTGTAGAGCAAGAATCCCCCTAGGCTGAAGCCAACCCCATTACCTGAAGTGAGAGACTGTGGGATCCGGTCTTTGTTTTGAGCTGGACACCCTGTGAGGGATTTTGAACCACTGCGAGCTGAGTGTCTGCGTGCAGGAACCTCAGCGCCTCGTGTCAGTGTGTCAGCATGGAAGTCTATCTCCTCTGCCTGCCTGGCAAAGATATGGTGTATATATACCCAAAAGATACCCTCAGGGGATTCTATCTTGCTGTGTCATGTCAGCCAAGGATGACGGAAGGGATGACCCTCATACATAGTTCTTATTCTGAAGATTGTAATCCTGCTGTGAATCTGAGAATCTTCATGCATAATTAATTAGGCTCATTTTCAGGGAAAACCACACAACATATTATGCAGTGTTTAATTAGGTAAAAAGGTTAACACCAGAACCCGTTATGTAGTGTAATGGTATGGTAAATGTAGGTGAAGGGTTAGGATACTACTAAAACCTATATTGGGGCACCCTATGAAACACAACACCCACTCCTTATCCGACTGGACGACATACTAAACAAGCATTGGCTTAGCCAATAGGTCTCGCCTTTGGGACCTTATAAGTATTTAATTATGCAGCACAATATCCTTGGTGCAACATCAACTGTTGCATAGCTAAACACTTATAAGGTTGCAAAGGCGAGGCCTATTGGCCATGCCAGTGCTTGCTTTCCTTTTGGTCATGCTGAGCAGCAGGTGTAAAAGAATATTTTTGCTGATGCAGTACAGCATCGCCAAAAAGCATTGGAAAAGCCATTAGGTGCAAAAGGTGAGACCTATTGGTTTTGACAATGCTTGTTTCCAGTTTGAGCGTACTACAATGTGACAAAGCTGGGATGATTTCTTGGTACCTTAACCTTGTTCTTGCATAACAATTGCTGCCAGTACTGGTACCTGGCTGGTCCCCATTCTATGCCAACGTTTGTCCCTTGTAACCGAATAAAAAGAAAATTTGGGTGTACGTGAGCAAAACGTACAATTTACAAACTTCCTCTGTGTATGCCTGTTTTCTCTATGTGTGGACTCTCCCCATCACTATATCCCTCATTGATAGGGTCATGTTAGTAATGAAATTAAATAGATAACTGTTTGATATTTTCCTTTTTCTTGTCAAGTAGTTTCCATGAAAAATATTTCTTGTCTACACGTCTCCTGTGCAATGAGGGTGCATTGGTGCCCCTACTATACCTCGTTACAATGCGAGTTTAGGACAGATAAGCGTGAAAAATATGTTTCAAATTTTTGGGAATCCTCACAAATGTACCTCTGCGCAGGTTTTCTCATTTGCATGATCCCTTCTCTAACACGTTTTTTGAATGTGCACATCCACGAATCGAAAATAGACTTTACAAAGCATAAGTTCTGGACACTTTGCAGAGTTGCCACAGTCCAAGATGTCCGCTTTGCACGCATAACTTACCTGTTTCACCTCTTCAGGGTCTCTATTAAGCCACAATTGCAAGACTTATAGCTTCTTGCATATCTAATAAATGTCTGTAACTCGAGCCATAGGTAAAACTATAACTATTTTGTTTGTGCCTTTTGTGGAATCAAAATGTACCGCCACACATGCACTGGTGCCAAAGGGAATTCATTGCACCGCCGTCCGTATCAGCAGCACTTCAAAGCAACAAGCCTCAAGATGTCTGGCGTTTCCCTAGCCAGGGAGCTTGCGCACGCAAGGACGCGGAGGCAGCGTGCGACGTGCGTGACCGGGATCTCATCTTAACTCCACAACGAGTCCCTAACGGCTTTGCTTACGAGCATGGCGTCTGAAACCATGAGCGTGTAGGTAAATACTGTCATCGCTGAGTGCCAAGCTTTCTAATTGTGCACCCGCTGTGTCAGTCTGTTTCATTGTTGAGTGGCTCAGCTCAGCATCGTTTAGCAGTGCAACGCATATATACATGTTTAGTTGGCTGATGAACGAGGCCTCCGCTCTGTTCTCATAGATGTCTGGTAAGTGACATGCGGTTAAGAAGTAGCCGTAGCAGCTATTAAAGCCTATTAGAACAAGCGAATGTGGTGGGAGAGGGTGGGGCATCCAGTAACCATATGTCTCTGTCAGCGAGGGTTTACAGTGGCCTGCCTGTGCCGCTGGGAAGGAAAGTGAAAGAGCAGTCAGTTCATTTTCCAAGCACTGCGCGCCCATGCGCACTCCCGCAAGTTGTATGCCGCCACAAGCACGAGGGTGTGCTTCAAAAAGAGCTGAATGATGGCTAAAGGTCTCCCATGCAGCGTATGTGTGCTGCGTAGGCTAGACCTAAAAAGGGAAGGCCCTTCTAATCAAGCATGAAACATTGTTAAAAAGGCGTTAAAACATCTTCTAAAAATTCATAAAATCTCTAAAAAATAAAACATCTTCTAAAAATTCATAAAATCTCTAAAAAATAAACTCTAAAAGTCCTCCTGAAATTTGTTTATATATATATATATATATATATAGTTTGAGCCGCTGAGTATGTCTGAAAGCCATGGAGCTCAGTAATACCATAGAAAGAAAATGTTTTTTTGGTTAAATTTACAATTTCAATTGTTTTGGGGAAAAAAGCAAATTCTTCCCAGCACACGGAGAGCCTAATGTTTGTGTGTCCTGTGTGGGAGACACAACATCACTGCTGCTTGCCTTCATAGATAACGGCCCCTGTAACGCATCACAGATCAGGCCAGTTGAGCAAAGATGATCTTCCTCAGTTCCCACATCCAATGCTGGGGAGGCATTTGTAACATCCAAAGCCTGTGTGCCTGTAGTAGAGCTGGTATCCGATCCAACAGGAACTGAAGAATGCAGACATCAACCTTCGAATACACTGGGGACACTGCAGTACGTGGGCCATTAATGGGTCCAGCAATGCATCCGTGTCCGGTGGCGCAACCAATGGAAGTGTTAGACAGAGGTTCAACATGCATTCATAGCTGCAGAACAAGCAGCAGAGGACAGGCAAAACACAGGCAATTCAGACTGGTCGAAACAATAGGAGCCAATAATCGTTTAGCTCCTAAAGTCGAGGTGTGCCAAGATGGAGTACTATGCGATCATGGTAACGTCGCTCCAAGACCAATTTTCGATTTTCATGGTGACTGGAACTTGCATTGCATAGCAGAAAAATTAAAATAGGGATTCCCACTACCAGTAGCAGAATTAGCAGAAGCCCTCCAAATCCAAAAATGCTTCAGAATACAGAGTGCATGAAAGCTGGAATTACACCGATGACTATCTGAAAGGTGCTTAACTGTACAGAGCCTATGGTCTTAAATAGGTGTACTATACATGTGTACAGACATGTTAAAGATACTTTGTACCGTTTCTACAGAATGGAAAGAGCAGTTAGTCCGTACCAGTGCCTGTATCTCAGCAGAGGAACTTGTAACTTGGAGTTTAAAAGTCTCTTGGGCTGAGGTTAAGGGCACATCTTTCTGTAAAAGCATGGCTGTCATTCAGCTCAAATTATCGAACTGTATAAAGGAAACATTAAATGAAGGCCATAACAGAGCCTCCCTGACTGTGTGGGTCGTTGGGCACAATACTTGTATACAGCAAGTAACCCTGGAGCTTACAGTGACAAGATATGCGAAGCCTCAAAGCATCCCACAACATCCTTGATCGTTAAGTAACTCTCATTTGAGAGCAGCCTGAACACTGGATTAATCATGGCAGCTGGGGAACCTTTCAAATGACCGGATAAGTTAGCTACGGAACCATTACAGGCCCCGTAAAGCATGATATCCTGAAAAATTAGAGATCCACTGAAAGAATTCTCGCAGTCTGGACTGCTGAGAAACACTTCAGTGTCCCCGTTCCTGCATCAAAATCTATATGGTAATTCCCAGGATTCATGGATAATTTCTCTAACCATTGCTTCATACCTGCCTACCTGATGGTGTTCTAGGTAATCTTGAAACTGGAAAGTTGTTACTGGCAATGTTATATGGCCATGAATTAACCATTCTGTGGACGGTGACTCTGCCACGGTGTAAGGTAATTGGTCTAATTTTTCAATGTGCAGCATTGTATATTTCACATCCCTTTGTGCCATTGTTATCTGCTTTTCTGTCATATTAAATGCAGAGAACAGAGACGTACTGTTGATATATCACCAGGGCACATAGCCAGAGCACAGTGATTGCAGCGTCCAGCTTAATACCATAATAGAGCGTAACTGTGATTGTCTGTGTTGTAAGATGGACAGATCTTGTTCCATGATATCTATAGCAAAATATTCCATGTTGCCCAGTGAATAAATCCTGGATGTTAGTGTGGTCATGCCATTATCAACCACAGCCAAAGCCTTTTCTAAGTTAATTCTGTCAATTTCACACATTCTCTCCACAGCTTCCTATTGGGAGATTTTCCAAATTTCATTATAAATCGCATATAAGAAGCTTTTCTGAAAAAGCTTTTGGGGACCTAATAAATAATCCCTGAGATCCATGTCATCTGACAGTAGGGACAAGTGTTGTTTTACCTGAGACCGTGTTTAGGTTCTTAGCCAATTTAGGCATAACTTCCCAACACTGTATGATGTCACCAACCCCGGATGTTCTCATTGTACATATCGTGAGTCAGGCCCATGGATACTAAACCCTTCAGTGGTACCCCTGAATCTTAACTGACACCTATTTGTGTCACCAGGACAGACTAACCATCCCTTCCAATTGGGGTCTGTTGAATTGTAGGATACGCCATGTATTATGTCATCTAGTGTACCTTCACCCTTTTCCGTATCATTTTGCCATCCCTCCAAGTGTGAACGGGATGGAGTGCGAGGTGTGTTCAAGTTCTTGATCTTGGCTAATCCAAGATAGGAAGTCTGTTGCACAGTGTTGTTTAGAAAAATCATTTGATGTGGTATGAGGCATGCTGTACATAGGGCCTTGGTTTCCAGAACCTGCCATTCTTTAAAAGACCCCCCAGACTGATTTAATGTCTATAGTGTCTTTCCATAAGCCAAAATCCTGTTCAGACAGTTGGGCAATAAAGGATGCAGAGTATATCTGCTTTGTGTTAGCGAGCATACTTTTCGTTGCAGATGAAGGTGCAAGCATATAATAATACGAGCGTGGATCTGATGTTTTGAATCCAGAAAAATAAGCAAACTTTTGTGCAAAGTTTGTGAACTACCTTTTGGTGGTGTTGGGCAATGTTCCCATTGGTGGTATGCGAAAGCATTACGTGGTGCACTTGTTTTATGCAAAATGGATGACCATAGTGTTAACAGCAGTAAATTGCGTTAAAATCGGAAGAATCATCAAACATTTCATTTGTTAAAAATGCTGCAGACTGTTCTAAATCAGAAAACATAATATTAACAGTTTCAAAATCCCAATCATCAGAATATGTACTTGAGGTGATGATATCATTTAAAGAAATTCTAAACACGTAGTATTTTTAAAAGTTCAGTGGGACCAAATACATCATATGAAATTCTATTCCGTCAGGAACTGGAACTGCTGTAATGTTCACATAGGACAAGTCTTTTTATTTATGATGAGATGATTATGATGTGTCAATACTAAGTTCACTTTAGAAACTGCAGAGCGTTCTGGGAGATGGTGTCCATTCATGATCAGGTAAAAGACAGTCACTTAACCTATCCAAAAGAGTAGGGGCAGAATTCCTGTTATTATCCAGAGCTGTAGCCATGGTGAGACTAGGCATGTAAAAATCATGAAGTTGTTTTTTGCGGGAAATTGGAGCTTGTGATGACTCACGTTCACTTGGATCCAAAGAAAAGGTGTTGAAATTGATGAAGTAGCCAGATGCAGTTAGATCTGTCATTGGTAGCTCAGCAGGTTTTGTTGAACTGGCAGATGTCTCCTATAGAGGCATATGTATGTAGATATTTGTGTTTCATTTGAATTTGCTGCTGTTCAATTTCAATAGGGATGACTTCCATGTCATTGTTGGTAACTCCACTACTTCGTGGAGTAGAATCTTCAAATGTTATCAGCCTTTCCATCTGAGCTTCCTGTATGGTAGCAAGAGGAGAGCGGCGGCTACCCAGGAGCCCATGTGGCCTGCTCTTCAGGATCGGCTGCGTAGAGTGGTTTGATCAGATCAATTGAGACACATCTCTTCTTTATTTTGCCGGCAAGAGGTGGAAGAAGTACTATTCTTGTTCTTACAATAGCCAGGACGGGTACAGGCTTTCTGTATGAAGACCCAAATTATTTCTTGCCCACAGTCTTTCTATGATAAGATCCCCAACTTTTGGGATCCAGGCAGGTCTTGGCATTAGTGATTTCACTTCCCCTTTGGCGGTGCATTTTACTTGCACGTTGCTTTGTAGTGCCCACAATTTATTAACATCCTGTAAAACCACAAACGTTTATCAATATCAAAAAGTTTTTCATCCGCCACTGTCCTTTCATAATTGAGATCAGGTACCCACATTCTCGTTCCAAATAGGACTTCGTAAGGGGTGACACCTCCTAGAGTACTCCTTTTGGTACTGAGACCCACTCTGAGAAAATGGAACATTGAGTTTGGTCTGTCGTAATCAGTATCACCAGCATTATTTTTAGACTATAAAGGAGGGCTACTTATGAGTGGCTTCACCGACCCAGAGTGACGCATGCAGGTGCAGAACCATGCATCCCAGTACCTGTGCAAAGGCTTTGTGGAGAAAGCTATGTGCTTGGCTTTAGAACTCATTCACCGCTAGCAAGAGAGGAGCTGGAGTGAACCAGGGCAGGCTGCTACATGGAAGTGCAAAAATAATCTGTCAAACGTTGTGTGCATGCAGTTGAGTATGTGTTTGAAAGTGAGCAAGAGACAGGAGTGAGTGGCTGCTATTGTGACTTAGAACGAGTGAGACTAAGAATGAGGGCAAGTGAGTGAAAGTGATAGTGCATTTCACTGAATCAGTCTGAGTATGGAAGTGAGAGTGTGAGTGAGTGAGTTTAAAATGAGCATGAGTGAGAGCGTGTTTGTAAGTGTGCTGTAGAGCTTGCAAGTCTGGTGCTGACCCTGACATTTGTGGCGTCAACTTTAGTTGTGTTTCAAGCCACTGCTACTTTAATGGTGATGGGCCCTTTGCTGTGGGTGGTCAGGTGGCACACCTTTCAGTGGGTGGTAAGATGGTGTACTTTGCAGTGGGTGGTCAGGTGGTGCACCTTGCAGTGGGTGGTGCACCTTGCAGTGGGTGGTCACGTGGTGCACCTTGCAGTGGGTGGTCAGGTGGCACACCTTGCAGTGGATGGTCAGCTGGCACACCTTGCAGTGGGTGGTTGGGTGGCACACCTTGCAGTGGGTGGTCAGGGGGCGGTGGGTGCTCAGTCCTCCAGCTTGCACCCTGTGCTTATCTGGAAAGGCCCCCCGTTTACCAGAGGATCACAGAGCTCATTGAGGTAGAGCTTGAGTGATGGAAGCCCACGCCTACAGGGCCTTGAAATCTAACAAATCAGCTTCGGGTGATGATGCAGAATTATGCGGCGAGGGCGTCCTCCACGTGCCACAAAGGCTGTTTCGCCAGAGCTGCAGGAAACGCTTGGCTGCCTGCAGCGGCACAAATCCAATGTAAAAGTCTTATATTAACCCACTGGGCCCCAATGGGCAGCCACCAGGTTATCTGAAGCACCACATCATTGTACACCATGTCCTGGGATGCTGAGGTCACCTGAGAGGTGATGTCTGATCCCACCTCGGAGCAGAAGGAAAGACGTCAGGGAGAGCCAGCCCCTACCCCACCCTAACACCCCTAACACCCCCTCCCCCACCCCAGACATTGCCAGCACGATGGACCTCCCTTCCTTCAGATTTACAACCCCCCCCATCAGCACCCCCCCAAACAGGTTCATGTCCTCCACAGCGCCTGGGTGTCCGTGTTGGTCTTTAGTGCTCTATATTCTCTTTGAAGACTTCTCTCACTCCCTGTTTTTGTCCTGATCTCTCTGTTTTTCTGTATTGTTGTGTGTCTCTCTCTCTCTCTCTCTTGACTGGGTTCCATTCAGCATGAGGCTGGTGCACGCTCCATTAGCATTTCCTATTATCACAGTGCAGAAGTGTGGCTCAATGGTTAGAGCGGAAGACCCTGATGCAGAGGTCTGGCCCGGACCAGGGTTCAATTCCCGCCTCGGCGGGTCTTGGGCTCAATTTCCCCAGACCTGATAATTCAACCCTCGGTGCCTATTCTAAGCATGGGTCCCACTCTGCAACTCTGGGCAATAGCTTGCTTAGTCTCCACAACAGCCCCAACAGTGCTAGGATGCCTTGCTTCACCTTGGGGGTGCCCAGGAGTGGGCACTTCACAGGGAAAGACCAGCAAGGGTTCCACAGCGGTATGTGTACAGCGCCTTGAGACCCCTTCGTGGGTGATACGTGCGCTATATAAGCACTACATTTACATTTACACGAATTGCCAAAGTGTTCTAAATGTTATGGATTCTTCTTTGCCTCTCTTCTATTTTAGTCTTCTCTCTCCGTCCTGTGTCCCCTCCTCTTTCTGCCCCTTCCTGGCTCTTAACTTCTCATTACTTTTATCTGAAAATGTAAAGTTTTGGAAGTTTCTCCCAAGCAGTGGCAGACCCCTTCTGCCTCCCGACCCTGGATGTCTGAGCCTTCCGGGCATACCTCCAACAGATGCTCCCTCCATGTACTCACTCATGCTCCGACCACAAGTTACACAGCATTAAACTTCGTCCAAGCCGTGCCTGCCGAATGACGGACGGCTGAGGGCCGTTGGCAGCAATTTCCCACAGTGTGTGCGCGGCGCCCCTGGCACCTCTTTACGGCGCACCGGGGTGCTGCGGCGCACTGTTTGGGAACCACTGCCTTAGCATATTATTTAGTGCCCTGTGGACCCCAACTACCACCCAAACCTAATACCCTCACTGTTCAAGATTGCTTTAAGTCCCGTTTTTTCATCTCCACGACCGAATTTCCCTCTGGATGATATGGAGAATAGTACCGCTATGCAGCACCCAAACTTCCCATAGCTTCCTTGTAAGCCCTAGAGCTAAATGTGGGGACATGGTCAGAATGTAATGTGCCAACTGCGTATGTCCCTATGAAAACTAATGGTGGGGGAAGTTGGCGGAGTACCACTACCTGGAATTCTGTGGAGTTGAACAAAAACTCTTTGAAACTCCGCTCCACACTCCGTTCCATCTCATCCCAATTAATAAAACTGAAACCACACATTCCCTTGGTAAAAAAACAAGTAACTCTATCTTTACATGCTAAAATGCATATATTCATCTCACAAAAGGAAAAACTTTCAGCCAGAAATTCTTGCATATACTTTTCCAAGTAGACCAAAACTATCTCTGAAAAATAGTTATCTTGTTCTGTAGCGTTGTGCACAATTTTGGAATCGTACAATCGTAATATGCAAGGAATTCATCACGAATCTCAGTCGTGCCTGTTAGGAGGGTACTAGAATCAGTACTAATCTCTGTGATGTACGATTTGGCATTTGGAGGCCTCAATAGTCGTGATAAATCACTCAATCAATCAAATCAATCAATCAGACATTTATTAAGTGTGACTACTCACCCTTAAGGATCTCAAGGTTCTGGGGGCGGAGGGGTTGCAGGCTCCAGTCCATCAAGGGGGGGTTGGTCGAAGAGCCAGGTCTTGAGGTCTCTTACGAAGATGCGAAGCGATACTGTCTGTCTGAGGTGGGGCGGAAGGGAGTTCCAGGCCTTGGCTGCGAGGAAGGAGAAGTGATCAAGTACGACCCAGCCTCTCGCCCGCGCCATATCTACGTGCAGTGGTGTATTTACTAAGAAAGTGAGTTTCCCTGTCAGCGGCTACTGGGAACTCCGCCAGTAGTGCTAATCGGCGTTTGTGTCCCCCAGAGTCCGGGGAGCACAGCTGTGTGGTATCAATTTCGGTAAATTGTTGTTCAACACTGGCTAAGAGTCTTTCTAAGGTCCTTAAGTACTCCAGCATGTTTTGCAATGGTGACTCCCCTGATGTAGGCCTTATGGCTTCCAAAAGTACTGCCCATGCGTCAACAGACCCCGTATTTAATTCAAAGTAATCTTCTATTGCCTCCCCGATCTCTGAGTGAAACTAGTAGTCATTTAAGGCTCTGCCAGGGCATCTCTACTGACAATCATGATCTTCTGGTCTGGGAATACAGACTGTTGTATCACTGGGGAATGATCTGAATATGTTCAGGGAAGAGTTAAGGTAGACTTGTGCCATGTTGACAGTTTAGGGGCAATTAGCCAATAATCTAGACATGTCCACATGTCGTTTTGGGCTGAGTAGTGAGTGTAGCCTGGAGCTGTAAGATTGCGTTTCCTCCAGGCGTCAAAGTTGTAGTGAATCGCACATGGACAAAAGTGCCCACCGAGCTCGCGGTTTAGTGTCTGCTGAAGCAGAGGAACAATCTAATGCCAGGTTTGGAAGTAGATTAAAATCTCCCCCCATTAAAATGTAATGAGTATCCACACGTAGGACAGTGGGGTGCAGTACTTGAAAGTATTCGGAGAGTATAGGCAGACAAATGTCACAACGTGACCCATCAGTTTACCCACTACTATAGGGTTTCAGCCTTCACTATGAAGAGTGGCTCTTGTGCAGCAAAAAGGGGAGTCTCTTATGAATCAGTATCGCTGTGCCCTGAGCATATGTACTGTAATTAGAAAAAAACGATGTTTATTTTATTTATTTTATTTTCAAAGTTTTATATAGCGCGAACAAGATCTTTGCAGATATCAGAGCCCTTTACATAGAGGGGTACATGGGGGAACATATTCAACAAATAAATTAGTAGATCACACAGTACAGATATGTGGCTACAGAGCCCATCACGTGAGTAATAAGACAACTCATACAAATAAGTAAATGGGTCAAACAAGTAGTACAGATCGGTGCAGGGTGTTAACAGAGTTCGAGATAATAGTTCAAGTGTATTTAGCCATGAGGATAGCTTTTACTTCTTTTTTAAATAGTGTAGTGGAAGAGATAAGCCTGGTTTCGGGAGGGAGTGAGTTCCAAATCCTAGCCGCCATTCCTGAGAAGGAGCGCTTGTATGTTTTTTCCTTCCGGAATCTTCGAGGTTTCAGCAGAAGATTGTTTGTGCGTCTCGTGTTTCTAATTCCCCCAGAGATTGTCAGTTTCTGAGCGAGGTAGCCGGGTGAGTTTAGGTGTACCGCCTTGTGTGTCATGCAGGCGATTTTCAGATGTATTCTGGCTTCAAAAGGCAGCCAATTCAGGGATTTCAGGTCAGGGGTAATATGGGAGTGCTTTTTTGACCCCGTGATGAGTCTCGCTGCAGCATTCAATGAAGCTTTTAGTGGTGCGGTTGTAGTTAGGGGGAGTCCGCAGAGGGCGGTGCTGCCGTATTCAATTCGTGGGATGACTAGCGCTTGTACTGCGGTTTGGAAGTCATTGGCTGGGAGTTAGGGTTTAAGTATTGATCTGGAAGTTCGCTCCCTTTGTTGCCTTGCTGATATGTTGCTGCATGTTGAGATTGGTGTCGAGTGTTATGCCTAAAGATTTTGCTGAGTCCACGATGGTGGGTTGGACATGGAGTGCGGTTAGGAGTTTAAGCCAAATTTGAGTGGTGGATATCTTCGCTGGAGGTGAAATCAGAAGGAACTCTGTTTTCAGGGCATTGAGTTTGAGGTGATTATCGGCAAGCCAGGATTGGGTGCATCTGATCGTTGAGTTCAGGAGCAAGATGTCATTGGGGGATTGTAGTTTGAGGTAAAGTTGGGTGTCATCGGCGTACATGTGAAAGTGTACATTGGATGCTTGTAGCAAGGTGGTGAGAGGTTCCATGACTAGGTTGAACAAAGTTGGGGATAGAGAGGATCCTTGGGGGACGCCTAGCGTTACCGGTATTGGCGAGGACATCAGGTTGTTACTCTTGAATTTCTGCGACCTGTTGTGAAGAAAGGAAGTGAACCACTTGAGAACAGTTCCAGATAAACCCATTCTTGTGTTTAGCAGTTCTAGAAGATTCTCATGTTTAACGGTGTCGAATGCTGACGAGAGATCAAGAAGGATGAGGAGGCAGGTGTCGTTTTGGTCTAGCATTTGAAGTGCGTCGTCAATTATGTGAGTCATAGCAGTTTCTGTGCTGTGTCCTGCTCGGAAGCCTGACTGGTGAGGGTTGAGGAGATCAAATTGCTCAATGTGTTTAGTCAATTGTAGTTGTGCGCATTTTTCCAGCAGTTTGGCGAGAGTGGGAATATTGGTGATGGGACGGTAATTGTTGAGATCAGAGGGGTCGGCTGTAGGTTTCTTTAGTAGAGGTGTGACCTGACCAACTTTGAGGGAGTCAGGTATGCTTCCTTGTTGGAGAGAGCTGTTGATAATTTTAGTCCAGAGAGGGAGAAGCAAAGGGGTGAAGTCTTTTACTGCGGAGGCAGGGAGGGGGTCCGTGAGGTGATTGGATGGTTTCAGGGTGCTGAGCAGTTTGCCAATTTCTTCTTCCGAGTATGTGCCGAAGGTTGACGATGTAGCATTGTTTTTTGGTTCAGTGGGTGCTAGGCATTGGGGTTTGGAGTAGAGGCTTGCGTCAATGAGGAGATCGCTTTTTATTTTGTCAGTTTTTGGGACAAAGAAAGCAGCGAAGTCTTCACAGGAGGGTGCCTCACGCCTAGTGCTGAGTGGTTGGGGTTGCTCCTTGGATTGTGAATTGATTAGCTCAAATAGTTTTCTCGGGCGTTTTTTTGCTTGGTCGAGTTGGAGGCTGAAGAAGTCTGATTTTGAGCGTTTTATTTTCCTGAAGTAGGCGTTTCTCTTTTTCTTCAGATCTTTTAGGTGCATTGCAGAGGGAGCTGATCTCCAGGTACGCTCTGCCATTCGCATGTCTCGTCTGTCCTCATTGAGACTCCCGTCGTACCATGTTGGCCCCAGCTGGCTTCAAAGTGTGTAACATCAGACTTAGGCAGGTGTGTCTCCTGTAAAAAGGCAACGTCTACATGATGTCTTTGCAGGTAGTGCAAAACTTATTTTCCTTTTCTAGGGTTGTTGAGTCCCCTAACATTTCATGTTATCACGGACAGGTTTGAGTGATCTGGGAGATAAGTACTATTGCCATCAGAACTTTCGAGTAGCACGACAAATGTGGAATAAACGGCAAGAAACATCTGAATCTTGTTTAAACTACTGGTAATACAGGTGTAATTAACAATTTGCGGAAAAAAACTCCTCCCACGCCCCACCCAGTCTCACGCCCCAACACGCAAGGAACCAACCCAAATGCACAATAACCAAATGCATCATGTAAACATCCCAGTCGAATTTGCACATGTGCAGGACGATACATTACAGTCTGTGTGTTCACCAATGTGCGACGCACATGGGGGAGGCAACGCTCCGACAGTACCCAGCTTTGTAGAACTGTTAAGATCCATGATACTAATTCTGTCTCAACATTTATAAGGCAGCTTTTAACATATCAAACTGTTAGACAAGCTTGTCCTGTGTGTTCCTCATGGGAGAAAAGTTCCAAACTTGCAACAGAGCCAATGTGAGGAGTGGAAGAGCTCACGCCAGCGTCCTTTTGCTGACTGCTAGAGATTTTGTAGGATCTGCAAAATTTCTTGGCTTCGGTAGGTGTGTCAAAAATTCGAGGTCGCCCATTGATTTTGTAGAGTGGATTTAACGCCTGAGTACTTGCGACGCGCCTCTTGAACCATAACCGTGAAGTCAGGGTAGAGTGCAATTGTGGAGCCCTGCCAGGTAAGTTCTCCTCGCTCTCTGGCCAGGCGTAGAGCAGTGTCTCGATCCCGAAAGTTCATTATGCGCGCAATGATGGGCCTCGGCGGACAACCCAGGTTGGGGCGAGGGCCCTGTGAACGGTGAGCGTGCTCAACCACAAACCGGGGTGTGAAAGGGATGGGCGAAAGGAAAAGCGAGGAGGCCGAAGTATGGGATCAATTGTGACTGGATTTTATTCAAAGCCAACTCTTTGTGAATCAAATTAAAAAAAAAGGTATCTAAGATTCTTCTCTCCTGTAGTCTTCGTGCGCTTCCTTCTGGCGGATAGTTTACTCTTGAGGTGGTTGGACTTCCCCTAGGTAGCCTCGGAATTGAAACAGAGAAGGAGAGAAGGCGGTAAGTTTGCCTGTTCTCATAAATCTGCTGAAAAGATACACCCTTTGAGCGGTACAGAAGATTAATCGGCAGTGGGCGTGAGGGTTTGTAGAAAACAAAACGGGAAGCTCAAAAATACGAGGAGAAGGTAAGAAAACCTTACGTTCCTCAAGGGAAAGACGAGGAATGCGCAAGAGAACAAGAAGTGATTGGTAGTGCTCGAGACAACACGACTTGGGCAGGTGCAGGGGTGCAAGTAACTGGGATAATCGGTGTCCTACGAGGAATATTTACAGTGCCCACATTTAGCCCGTTAGACCAGAATTACTCCCACCCCCCTCCCGTATCACGTACCGCGGTAGCCACAACTCTCCGGAGTTGCGGCAGCTCGTTAGCGTCCTCCGGGGGGTCCACCACTCTGCGGACCAGGTCTCCGCTCTTCCTGGTTCCAGGGCGTCTTCAGGGTCAGTGTCTGGGCTTGGGTCCTCTCGTTGTCCTCTGTCCGTTGGGTACTGCTCCCTATGCTGTCCTCTTCCTCGTGGCGCTGAGGCGTTCTCCACTCCTCCGGTTCAACAACGCCTCACTGTTCTTCTGGGATTCCTTCATATGTCATTGGTCCCGCCTCTTCTTCATCCCATTGGCTCTTGTACACACTGGGCAGGGCTTCTCCCTGTACGAGAGAGGCGGTGGAAGAGATTAACTCTTTCTCTCCCTGTCTTTGCGTAACAATGTTGCTCTGCTCAGAGACGGTCGGAAGGAGGGGCATATTGGTCATGGAGGCGACCTCCTCACATCCCCCTTCCCTAACTTTCTTGCCCGCAAGAAAAGATTCAAGGGGGTACCTAGATAAATAATCAGCATTGGAGTGTTCCTTCCCTTTTCGATGAAGAGTGGTAAACCGAAAAGGGTGCAGGGCCAAAAACCACCTCATAATTCTGTCATTGTGACCTTTGTTGCGAGAGAGCCACTCTAAGGGGGCGTGATCCGTATTCAGAATGAATTCTCTCCCTTCCATATAGTAACGGAGGGTCTCTATGGCCCATTTTATTGCTAAAGCTTCCTTCTCAATGACAGCATATTTCGTTTCCCTGGGAAATAGCTTTCTGCTGATGTACAATATTGGTCTTTCCTGGTTTTGGGTGTCGGTTTGGGACAGGACAGCACCCAATCCTTGGTCCGATGCACCGGTTTGTAAAATAAACGGCTTACTGTAATCTGGACTCATCAGTACAGGCTTGGAAATTATGGCTGTTTTCAAGGTCTGGAAAGCCACTAGATGCTGGTTGGAGGGAGAGCATAATTATTTTTCGGTATTGACATTCTTTTGCAGGAGGTCTGTCAATGGGGCTGCTTTTTGTGAGAAATCAGGGATGAACCTCCTATAATAACCTAAGAGACCGAGAAATGCCTGTAGTTCCTTCTTCGTTTGGGGAAAGGGTATATTGGCGATGGCTGTTACCTTTTTGCTTTGGGGTTTAATGAGGCCCTCCCCAAGGAGATACCCTAGGTATTTCACTGACCTGGCTGCTAGCTTACTTTTGGCTGGGTTGATGGTTAACCCGCTGTTTTTCAGAGTTTGTACAACGGCAGCGAGATGGTCAAGATGTTGTTCCCATGACTCGCTATAAATGACGATATCGTCAATATAGGCTGCGGAGGAGTCAGCACAAGGTTGCAAAACTGTGTTCATTAACCTCTGAAAAGTGGCGGGAGCCCCATGTATCCCGAAGGGTAAGACGGTTAATTGATACAGACCCCCAGGGGTTGAGAAAGCAGTCTTCTCCCTGTCCTGTTTTCGTAGAGGTACCTGCCAGTAACCTTTGCTTAAATCCATCGTGCTAATATACTGTGCTTTACCAAGCCTTTCAATCATTTCATCGACCCGTGGTAACAGTTAGGAGTTGAATTGTGATATTTTGTTTACCTCTCTGAAATCAATACAGAAGCGAATGGACCCATCTGGTTTTGGCACTAAGACAATGGGCGAATTCCACTCACTAGTTGATGGTTCTATCACTCCCATTTGAAGCATCTGTTGGACCTCCTTCTCAACAGCCTTTCTGCGGGATTCTAGAAGGCGATAGGGACGTAATTTCACTCTCTTTCCTGGCAAGGTATTAATGACATGTTCAATTAAAGTTGTGTGTCCAGGAAGTGCAGAGAATACCCCCTGAAAAGGCCATAATCGGCCAAGGAGATCATTTTTCTGGTCTTCTGTCCCGTCGGGGTCTAGGCTTCACGAATAGGAAGGGGGGTCCCTGGCTAAACTCACTAAATTGGGTACCTCTCCTTCCCATTTCTTTAATAGGTTTATGTGAAAGATTTGGGTATTGATTCCCTTTTTGGTGGGGTTCATTTCCAGGCGATAGGTCACAGGAGTGACTGTCTCTATAACTCGTTAAGGGTCCTGCCACTGCCCTAGGAGTTTGTGATCTGAGGAAGGCATCATGAGCAAAGCATAATCACCTACCCTCAGCGTCCTTTCTCTGGTGTTTTTATCATAGTGATGCTTCTGGGCTTCCTGTGCCTGTTCTAGGTGCATCTCACAGATTCTACGAATTTCTTGTAGGTCGGTTTTTAGGCTTAATACATATTCATATAGGGGTTTAGTCCCTTCGGTTATTTCCTCCCTTGCCATGTCTAGTAGGGTGCGTGGGGGTCGGTCATATAATAGCTTGAACGGGGAATACCTTGTGCTTCTTTGAGGCTCGCACCATATCGCAAAAAGAGCCAAAGGCAACATGTCCTCCCAACGACGGGTCTCTAACTCTAGCAGCTTTTTTAGAGTGGTTTTGAGGGTAGCGTTGTACCTCTCTACTAATTCGTCTGTTTGGGGATGATAGGCTGCTGTACGAATCTGCTTGATTCTCAACTGTGTATAGACTTGCTTCATGAGCTTGAAGATAAAAGGGGTCCCTTGATCGGTTATAATCTCCCGGGGAATGCCTACTCTAGAAAAGATGTGTATCATGGCTTTCGCTATGTGTAAGGCATTTGGATGACGTAAGGCCACTGCCTCGGGGAATCGATTGGCATAATCAACTAATACCAACACAAACCTACAACCACTTTGAGAGGGAAGTAGAGGTCCTATTATGTCCATCCCCACATGAGAAAAAGGCTCGCTAATGATGGGTAGGGGACGCAGGGGGACTCTGCAGGAGGTGTGTCTACTGTTCTTTTGACAAACAGAACATTCCTTACAAAATCTACGGATCTGTTGGCAGATTTCTGGCCAAAAGAAGTGTCTAGGATCTCTTTCTCTGTTTTTTCTTCCCCTAAGTGCCACCCTAGGAGATGACTGTGTGCAAGAAACATCACTTTTTCTCTATAGGATAATGGGAATAGTAATTGCAGGGGTTGATTCTTTCCTCCCTTCCTGTATAACAACCCTTTCCGTACAATGAACTGGGGACCTACTTGATTTGGGTCATCATAGTCTGTGACCTTGTTCCAGGCTTCCCTCAGGATAGTGTCCTCTCGTTGTGCAACAAAGACACCTCGGTTATATTTCCACATGGCTTCCTCCTTGTTCTGGGCCAGCGCGACTCTGGCCCAGTCCCTTTTCTCTCTTTTCTTTTGGTTTCTAGTTTTTTGCGGTTGTTATCGAGGGGGCATAAGACGCCAATTTTCCTGGTCGGTGGTTGTTTCTGGTACCACCTTAGAAAGATAAGGGTAGTCCGACCCTAGGACTAGAGGCTCAGGTAGACTGGGTATCAACCCTACCCTTGGGGGAACTGGAGCATACGCTGGACCATGTTGGATCTGTATATCGGTGGTGGGATACTGTTTATTGTCCCCGTGTACATACTGTATATTTATTGTCCCGTGGTTTGTGTAACTCCTCCTGGGATTACAGAGGGTTGTATCACGCTCTGCAAGCATCCCGCATCCATCAAGGCTTGTCGTTTCTCTCCATTGACTCTCATAGTGTGATAGTAGGGGAGATTTTTCCTGCTGGATTATAATAGTAGGAACGGGTGAGCCCGATTTCCATGGGCTCTTCTTTTTGGGGACCTAGCCTGGCTATGTGCCCAAAACCTCCGCAGGGAAAATATTAGGGACCGGGTGGAGGAGAGGGCCGAGGGGGAGAGGGCAAAGGACCAGGTAACAGTGTGACTGTGTCCTGTCTTTGAGGAGCCGTTGGCTTCGTCACTTTAGACGGTCCTCCACTAGGATTCTTCCAGTAATGGTCATCTCGTCCTCCTTTGGATCTCTTGGGCGCGATTGTATACTCCAGCAATTTCGACCGCCATGTCAAAGGTTAGTCCTGTATGTTGTTGTACCCATTGTTGTATCGGTGGGTGGAGAGAGGATAGAAATTGTTCTAAGTAAATCTTCTCCATGATATCCTCCTCGGTGGCGGTCGGTGGTTTCAGCCACCGGTCAGCTAGATCCCGAATATGAAAAGAAAGGGTTCTGGGGTCTCCTGGGATCTTCTTTCACCTGTCGGAGACGTATTCTGTAAGTCTCATAGTCTATCCCTAACCTTTCCTACATCATTTTCTTCACATCATCATAAGTGGTAAGGCCTAGGGGATCAGCAGCCTGATAAGCGGCCTGTAGGTCGCCTGTCAACAATGGTCCCAAGTACTGACCCCACTTGTCGGTGGCCCGTCTGCTGCTCTGGCCTTTCTTTCAAAATTTGCACAAAAAAAGTCTGGGTCCTCCCCGCTCACATACTTTTGGAGGTCCACTGAAGGTAGTGTGGTTTGGCTTCTTGGTTGACCCAACATATCAGCAAGTCTATTGAAGATGGCCTCCTGATTTTGGCTTTGCCCAGACGTGGATTTGTGGAGTTTTTCTCGGTCTTCTTCGGATGCGGCCAAGAATCTTTCCTTGACCTGACTTAACTTCTCCTGTCCTTCCACCATTTTCTGTATTGTGGCCTCCATCCTTTCTGATCCCACTTCTGACACCACGTTTCGAGGGTTGGGCGAAAGGAAAAGCAAGGAGGCCGAAGTATGGGCTTCGGTAGGTGTGTCAAAAATTCGGGGTCGCCCATTGATGTCAACTCGTAATTGAGCTGGGTATGGCATGCCGTACCGGAGGCCCAGGTTTTGTAGAGTGGTTTTAACGCCTGAGTATTTGCGACGCGCCTCTTGAACCATAACCGTGAAGTCAGGGTAGAGTGCAATTGTGGAGCCCTGCCAGGTAAGTTCTCCTCGCTCTCTGGCCAGGCGTAGAGCAGTGTCTCGATCCCGAAAGTTCATTATGCGCGCAATGATGGGCCTCGGCGGACAACCCAGGTTGGGCGAGGGCCCTGTGAACGGTGAGCGCGCTCAACCACAAACCGGGGTGTGAAAGGGATGGGCGAAAGGAAAAGCGAGGGGGCCGAAGTATGGGATCAATTGTGACTGGATTTTATTCAAAGCCAACTCTTTGTGAATCACATTTTAAAAAAAGGTATATAAGATTCTTCTCTCCTGTAGTCTTCGTGCGCTTCCTTCTGGCGGATAGTTTACTCTTGAGGTGGTTGGACTTCCCCTAGGTGGCCTCGGAATTGAAACAGAGAAGGAGAGAAGGCGGTAAGTTTGCCTGTTCTCATAAACCTGCTGAAAAGATACACCCTTTGTGCTGTACAGAAGATTAATCGGCAGTGGGCGTGAGGGTTTGTAGAAAACAAAATGGGAAGCTCAAAAATACGAGGAGAAGGTAAGAAAACCTTCCGTTCCTCAAGGGAAAGACGAGGAATGCGCAAGAGAACAAGAAGTGATTGGTAGTGCTCGAGACCACACGACTTGGGCAGGTGCAGGGGTGCAAGTAACGGGGATAATCGGTGTCCTACGAGGAATATTTACAGTGCCCACATTTAGCCCGTTAGACCAGAATTACTCCCACCGCCCTCCCGTATCGCGTACCACGGTAGCCACAACTCTCCGGAGTTGCGGCACCTCGTTAGCGTCCTCTGGGGGGTCCACCACTCTGCGGACCAGGTCTCCGCTCTTCCTGGTTCCAGGGCGTCTTCAGGGTCAGCGTCTGGGCTTGGGTCCTCTCGTTGTCCTCGGTCCGTTGGGTACTGCTCCGTAATGCTGTCCTCTTCCTCGTGGCGCTGAGGCGTTCTCCACTCCTCCGGTTCAACAACGCCTCGCTGTTCTTCTGGGATTCCTTCATATGTCATTGGTCCCGCCTCTTCTTCATCCCATTGGCTCTTGTACACACTGGGCAGGGCTTCTCCCTGTACGAGAGAGGCAGTGGAAGAGATTAACTCTTTCTCTCCCTGTCTTTGCGTAACAATGTTGCTCTGCTCAGAGACGGTCGGAAGGAGGGGCATATCGGTCATGGAGGCGACCTCCTCACATCCCCCTTCCCTAACCTTCTTGCCCGCAAGAAAAGATTCAAGGGGGTACCTAGATAAATAATCAGCATTGGAGTGTGCCTTCCCTTTTCGATGAAGAGTGGTAAACCGAAAAGGGTGCAGGGCCAAAAACCACCTCATAATTCTGTCATTGTGACCTTTGTTGCGAGAGAGCCACTCTAAGGGGGCGTGATCCGTATTCAGAATGAATTCTCTCCCTTCCATATAGTAACGGAGGGTCTCTATGGCCCATTTTATCGCTAAAGCTTCCTTCTCAATGACAGCATATTTCGTTTCCCTGGGAAATAGCTTTCTGCTGATGTACAATATTGGTCTTTCCTGGTTTTGGGTGTCGGTTGGACAGGACAGCACCCAATCCTTGGTCCGATGCACCGGTTTGTAAAATAAACGGCTTACTGTAATCCGGACTCATCAGTACAGGCTTGGAAATTATGGCTGTTTTCAAGGTCTGGAAAGCCACTAGATGCTGGTTGGAGGGAGAGCATAATTATTTTTCGGTATAGACATTCTTTTGCAGGAGGTCAGTCAATGGGGCTGCTTTTTGTGAGAAATCGGGGATGAACCTCCTATAATAACCTAAGAGACCGAGAAATGCCCGTAGTTCCTTCTTCGTTTGGGGAAAGGGTATATTGGCGATGGCTGTTACCTTTTCGCTTTGGGGTTTAAGGAGGCCCTCCCCAAGGAAATACCCTAGGTATTTCACTGACCTGGCTGCTAGCTTACTTTTGGCTGGGTTGATGGTTAACCCGCTGTTTTTCAGAGTTTGTACAACGGCAGCTAGATGGTCAAGATGTTGTTCCCATGACTCGCTATAAATGACGATATCGTCAATATAGGCTGCGGAGTAGTCAGCACAAGGTTGCAAAACTGTGTTCATTAACCTCTGAAAAGTGGCGGGAGCCCCATGTATCCCGAAGGGTAAGACGGTAAATTGATACAGACCCCCATGGGTTGAGAAAGCAGTCTTCTCCCTGTCCTGTTTTCGTAGAGGTACCTGCCAGTAACCTTTGCTTAAATCCAGCGTGCTAATATACTGTGCTTTACCAAGCCTTTCAATCATTTCATCGACCCGTGGTAACAGTTAGGAATCGAATTGTGATATTTTGTTTACCTCTCTGAAATCAATACAAAAGCGAATGGACCCATCTGGTTTTGGCACTAAGACAATGGGCGAATTCCACTCACTAGTTGATGGTTCTATCACTCCCATTTGAAGCATCTGTTGGACCTCCTTCTCAACAGCCTTTCTGCGGGATTCTAGAAGGCGATAGGGACGTAATTTCACTCTTTCCTGGAAAGGTATTAATGACATGTTCAATTAAAGTGGTGTGTCCAAGAAGTGCAGAGAATACCCCCTGAAAAGGCCATAATCGGCTAAGGAGATAATTTTTCTGGTCTTCTGTCCCGTCGGGGTCTAGGCTTCACGAATAGGAAGGGGGGTCCCTGGCTAAACTCACTAAATTGGGTACCTCTCCTTCCCATTTCTTTAATAGGTTTATGTGAAAGATTTGGGTATTGATTCCCTTTTTGGTGGGGTTCATTTCCAGGCGATAGGTCACAGGAGTGACTGTCTCTATAACTCGTTAAGGGTCCTGCCACTGCCCTAGGAGTTTGTGATCTGAGGAAGGCATCATGAGCAAAGCATAATCACCTACCCTCAGCGTCCTTTCTCTGGTGTTTTTATCATAGTGATGCTTCTGGGCTTCCTGCGCCTGTTCTAGGTGCATCTCACAGATTCTACAAATTTCTTGTAGGTGGGTTTTTAGGCTTAATACATATTCATGTAGGGGTTTAGTCCCTTCGGTTATTTCCTCCCTTGCCATGTCTAGTAGGGTGCGTGGGGGTCGGTCATATAATAGCTTGAACGGGGAATACCTTGTGCTTCTTTGAGGCTCGCACCATATCGCAAAAAGAGCCAAAGGCAACATGTCCTCCCAACGACGGGTCTCTAACTCTAGCAGCATTTTTAGAGTGGTTTTGAGGGTAGCGTTGTACCTCTCTACTAACTCGTCTGTTTGGGGATGATAGGCTGCTGTACGAATCTGCTTGATTCTCAACTGTGTATAGACTTGCTTCATGAGCTTGAAGATAAAAGGGGTCCCTTGATCGGTTATAATCTCCCCGGGAAAGCCTACTCTAGAAAAGATGTGTATCATGGCTTTCGCTATGTGTAAGGCATTTGGATGACGTAAGGCCACTGCCTCGGGGAATTGATTGGCATAATCAACTAATACCAACACAAACCTACAACCACTTTGAGAGGGAAGTAGAGGTCCTATTATGTCCATCCCCACACGAGAAAAAGGCTCGCTAATGATGGGTAGGGGACGCAGGGGGACTCTGCAGGAGGTGTGTCTACTGTTCTTTTGACAAACAGAACATTCCTTACAAAATGTACGGATCTGTTGGTAGATTCCTGGCCAAAAGAAGTGTTTCAGGATCTCTTTCTCTGTTTTTTCTTCCCCGAAGTGCCGCCCTAGGAGATGACTGTGTGCAAGAAACATCACTTTTTCTCTATAGGATAATGGGACTAGTAATTGCAGGGGTTGATTCTTTCCTCCCTTCCTGTATAACAACCCTTTCCGTACAATGAACTGGGGACCTACTTGATTTGGGTCATCATAGTCTGTGACCTTGTTCCAGGCTTCCCTCAGGATAGTGTCCTCTCGTTGTGCAACAGACACCTCGGTTATATTTCCACATGGCTTCCGCCTTGTTCTGGGCCAGCGCGACTCTGGCCCAGTCCCTTTTCTCTCTTTTCTTTTGGTTTCTACTTTTTTGCGGTTTCTCTCGAGGGGGCATAAGACGCCAATTTTCCTGGTCGGTGTTTGTTTCTGGTACCACCTTAGAAAAATAAGGGTAGTCCGACCCTAGGACTAGAGGCTCAGGAAGACTGGGTATCAACCCTACCCTTGGGGGAACTGGAGCATACGCTGGACCGTGTTGGATCTGTATATCGGTGGTGGGATACTGTTTATTGTCCCCGTGTACATACTGTATATTTACTGTCCCAGTGGTTTGTGTAACTCCTCCTGGGATTACAGAGGGTTGTATCATGCTCTGCAAGCATCCCGTATCCATCAAGGCTTGTCGTTTCTCTCCATTGACTCTCATAGTGTGATAGTAGGGGGGATTTTTCCTGCTGGATTATAATAGTAGGAACGGGTGAGCCCGATTTCCATGGGCTCTTCCGTTTGGGGACCTAGCCTGGCTATGTGCCCAAAACCTCCGCAGGAAAAATATTAGGGACCGGGTGGAGTAGAGGGCCGAGGGGGAGAGGGCAAGGGACCAGGTAACAGTGTGACTGTGTCCTGTCTTTGAGGAGCCGTTGGCTTCGTCACTTTAGACGGTCCTCCACTAGGATTCTTCCAGTAATGGTCATCTCGTCCTCCTTTGGATCTCTTGGGCGCAATTGTATACTCCAGCAATTTCGACCGCCCTGTCAAAGGTTAGTCCTGTATGTTGTCGTACCCATTGTTGTATCGGTGGGTGGAGAGAGGATAGAAATTGTTCTAAGTATATCTTCTCCATGATATCCTCCTTGGTGGCGGTCGGTGGTTTCAGCCACCGGTCAGCTAGATCCCGAATATGAAAAGAAAGGGTTCTGGGGTCTCCTGGGGTCTTCTTTCACCTGTCAGAGACGTATTCTGTAAGTCTCATCGTCTATCCCCAACCTTTCCTACATCATTTTCTTCACATCATCATAAGTGGTAAGGCCTAGGGGATCAGCAGCCTGATAAGCGGCCTGTAGGTCGCCTGTCAACAATGGTCCCAAGTACTGACCCCACTTGTCGGTGGCCGTCTGCTGCTCTGGCCTTTCTTTCAAAATTTGCACAAAAAAAAGTCTGGGTCCTCCCCGCTCACATACTTTTGGAGGTCCACTGAAGGTAGTGTGGTTTGGCTTCTTGGTTGACCCAACATATCAGCAAGTCTATTGAAGATGGCCTCCTGATTTTGGCTTTGCCCAGACGTGGATTTGTGGAGTTTTTCTCGGTCTTCTTCGGATGCGGCCAAGAATCTTTCCTTGACCTGACTTAACTTCTCCTGTCCTTCCACCATTTTCTGTATTGTGGCCTCCATCCTTTCTGATCCCACTTCTGACACCACGTTTCGAGGGTTGGGCGAAAGGAAAAGCAAGGAGGCCGAAGTATGGGCTTCGGTAGGTGTGTCAAAAATTCGGGGTCGCCCATTGATGTCAACTCGTAATTGAGCTGGGTATAGCATGCCGTACCGGAGGCCCAGGTTTTGTAGAGTGGTTTTAACGCCTGAGTATTTGCGACGCGCCTCTTGAACCATAACCGTGAAGTCAGGGTAGAGTGCAATTGTGGAGCCCTGCCAGGTAAGTTCTCCTCGCTCTCTGGCCAGGCGTAGAGCAGTGTCTCGATCCCGAAAGTTCATTAGGCGCGCAATGATGGGCCTCGGCGGACAACCCAGGTTGGGGCGAGGGCCCAGTGAACGGTGAGCGCGCTCAACCACAAACCGGGGTGTGAAAGGGATGGGCGAAAGGAAAAGCGAGGGGGCCGAAGTATGGGATCAATTGTGACTGGATTTTATTCAAAGCCAACTCTTTGTGAATCAAATTTTAAAAAAGGTATCTAAGATTCTTCTCTCCTGTAGTCTTTGTGCGCTTCCTTCTGGCGGGTAGTTTACTCTTGAGGTGGTTGGACTTGCCCCAGGTAGCCTCGGAATTGAAACAGAAAAGGAGAGAAGGCAGTGAGTTTCCCTGTTCTCATGAATCTGCTGAGAACCCTTCACTGGTTTCAAGATACACCCTTTGTGCTGTGCAGAAGAGTAGTCAGCAGTGGGCGTGAGAGTTTGAAGAAGACAAAATAGGAAGCTCGAAAATACGAGGAGAAGGTAAAGAAACCTTCCGTTCCTCAAGGGAAAGACGAGGAATGCGCAAGAGAACAAGGAGTGATAGGCAGTGCTCGAGACAACACCACTTGGGCTGGTGTAGGGGTGCAAGTAACGGGGATAATCAGTATCCTACGAGGAATATTTACAGTGCCCACATTTAGCCCGTTAGACCACAATTACTCCCTCCCCCCCTCCCAGACCACGTACCGCGGTAGCCACATCTCTCTGGAGTTGCGGCAGCTCGTTCGCTTCCTCCGGGGGTGTCCACCACTCTTCGGACCAGGTCTCCGTTCCTCCCGGTTCCAGGGCGTCTTCAGGGTCGGCGTCTGGGCTTGGGTCCTCTCGTTGTCCTCGGTCAGTTGGGTGCTGCTCCCTAACGCTGTCCTCTTGCTCGTGGCACTGCGGCGTTCTCCACTCCTCTGGTTCAACAACGCCTCGCTGTTCTTTCGAGATTCCTTCATATGTCATTGGTCCTGCCTCTTCTTCATCCCATTGGCTCTTGTACACCCTGGGCGGGGCTTCTCCCTGTACGAGAGAGGCAGTGGAAGGGATTAACTCTTTCTCTCCCTGTCTTTGCGTAACAATGTTGCTCTGCTCAGAGAAGGTCGGAAGGAGGGGTATATCGGTCATGGAGACTACTTTCCCAAATATGCCCATGAGCATTGTTTCCACGAAAAGATCTATCCTCCCTGTTTTTGTTGACTCTGGGACCCCAAGAATGCGAAGATTGTTGCAGCAACTGCGAGCTTCTAAATCTTCATTCTTTATTGCTACATCTTTTAGAATTTTCTCCATGTGTTCTAATCGTTTAGTGGATTGGGCCGCACCATCTTCAAGATCAGAGACCCTGCCTTCATCTGGCTTAACACCAGGATACAATACAGAGGGCGAACGCTGAGTGACTTGGGCTGGAGCAGGAAAGGGATTACACACCCCTCACAACTAGAAAAGAACAACACCCCACTTACATTCCACACCCTCAAACAGGCACACGACCTCCCAGACATAGACCTATACACGTTCCTTAAAATTAAGACAGCCATAATGAAGGCGAACCTCACGCAAGCAACGCCCGCCATCATACAACACATGAACAACCTCAACAAGATTGGACACCAGACATCGCACATATACAAACTTCTCCGCCCTAAAACGTCTAACCTAAACGCCAAAACAATGGGATCCTGGGAAACACTGTATAACAGACACCTTAGTGAAGACGAGAAGAAGACTCTATGGGGTTCAGCCGCAAAATACAAGATAACACCGCAGCTGGCACAGACCAAATTCTGGCTCCTGCACAGGGCCTTCTGGACCCCAGCTAGACTAGCAGATATGGGCATCAGGGAAGCCGATACATGCTGGAACTGCCACAGAACAAAAGTGGACTTACAACACCTCATCTTCGATTGCCCCAAAGTGAAAACATTCTGGGACAAAGTGAGGGACCTCATAAACACAGTAATAGGCAGGAACATACAACCAGGGTTTATAGGACTAGCAACAACATTCATGGCACCAGACCTAGGAAGCAGGGAAGACAGAGACCTGGTAGACCTGCTACTAACAGGGGCAGTTAAAACCATCCTAACTAACTGGAAGAATACAGCCAAGGCCACATTCAGAAGCTGGGTCAACTGTGCAAGCTTCCTTAGAGGAGCCGACAACATCACAGGGAGGTTTTCGCCCAACCACACAGCAAAGAATGGGATGTGGGCAGCCTTAGACGCACACCTAGAGTCACACAAAACCCCATAGGCGCACGACCAAACAGGTCCCACCTACAGCCCAGGAGCACAAGCACGGCTGACTGCAGACATTAAGCTGCTGAGGAACCCCCCCCTTCCTTTTCCCTTCTTCTCTTTTCTCTCTCTTTCCCCTCTTCTATCCACTGAGGTCGTAACAGAACACCTCCAACATAGCATATGCAAAGTAAGCCTATTGTAACCACAAAGCGCCAAGAACAACGGCAAAACCTCTGCGATACTCTCTGTACTGCATCTTAAAATTTCTTAATAAAATCTTTTGAAATGAAAAAAAAAGAGACTCTGCCTTCCACAGTGTCAAGCCGTCGGTCATGTGTGTCAAGTTTAGCACCCATTGAATCAAGACGTTTGTCCAACGTGTCAAACCTACTATCTAGTGACTTAAAACCAGCTCTCAACTCTGACAGTAAGGAAGCTTGGGTGGCTGCAGAATCTGTTGTGGTGGAAGTCTCTTTACCCCTCTCTGCCATAGTGCTACTTGAGTCCTGTGCCCTTTCCACTGGTTTGCTAAACGTTAAAACCCTCTGCTTGGGGTGTTTATTTCCCATGCCGTCTTGCATGTATGCAGCGAAGGAGATTCACAGCCAGTAACAGTAGACCATCCGTCACAGTCAGGTAGTACTGCTGGATTGCAAAGTTTGTTGCAACAAGGTCGTTTTGTCGGGTAAGCAGCGGGAGGCAGAAGGCAAGATAGCGCAGTGTGTTGTCATCCAACCTAACACAATAGCCAGGTGCAAATCAATGCATCAGCCCTGAAAAGTGCAGCCACGTATGCATCACCTCTAATCTCTATGGGAAGAACCGAGCTCAGTGGCTATGTAGCCAGTTCTAGTATGTGGTATTAGCGGGGCTGGAAGTAGTAGCTTGAGTGTAGATGCACCCGAGTCACACTGTTCACAGATACCCCACGTTAGGGTGGCCGAAGTCACCAAAGTGCCAGACGCTCCAGTGTAGGCTTTATACTGAAAGGCTTGTGGATTTAATGCCCCCAGGTCTACATTTCAGTTCCTGCCAATTTGCCGCCCGGGCCGCAAGGTGCACTCTGTATGATCGTTGCCCAGTTGCAAGAAATGGAAGCAAGGAACAGCTTCACAGCTATTATGCAGAGTACTCTGTGGTGGGCTGCGGGGACCGCTGACGGAGGCAGTCAACGGAGACGGTGTGACTGGTTATTTGAAGTGCGCCTCCCAAGAATGCCACGTCCAGCTCCCAGCAAACCCAACAAGCGCACCTGGATGGCTGCCTACCTGGCTCGCCCAAGGACCCTGTCTCCTCGAGGCCTCCGGGAGCGTCGATGGCAACTCACGCATGCCCCTATTGCACCGGGAAAGGGGGGGGGGAGCACGTGGTGACTGCAATATCGGGTCTGGGAGGTAGAGGAGAAAGGTCCATCAGTTCTTGCACTCACCGCAATGAGGTGCCGGCAGTATTCCCACAGCTATCTACGGGGCGCCGTGAGTCCAGGATCCGGCCGGAGAGGCCCAAGTGCGATTCCCAGCTGCGTAGGGCTGACGGAGCTTCAATGCCGCGCGGCCATCTTGGTCTGCGTCTTGGCCCCGCCCCGTTCAGCAACAATTTTCACTGCAATGTCCCCCACTCCTTAGCTAGACTGTCTGAGCAGGCTCATTAGCCCAAAAAACACGATAAAGAGCATCAGGATGCGTCTGGATTCCTGCCTCATGATGGACCATCAAGCAAAAACACGTGCTGCTAGCTGCTTTGGCATTCTGAGACTGCTGAGAAAGAGCCTCCTTTTTCTCCCATTCACAGCCAGAAACATAATCATTCAGGCCCTTGTGTTATCGTGTCTGGCATAAAAGAATGTCCTTTACCTTGGCATGCCCCAATATGTGGTCAAAACGTTACAGGTTGTCCAAGATGCTGCTGTTAGGTTTTTTTTATGAACATCCTGAGACACCTGTCTCCCAAAAAGGCCCTGGCAGAACATAACTGGCTCCCAGCGGAGTGTCGATTGCAATTCAAGACCATATGCAATTATACATAGGGCACTTATTAAATAAAAACTGTACTTTTAAGACCTTTTGCCATCCCGCATAGCCCAGGGAAAATCCTTAGATCCTCATCGGCACACCTGTTGAATGTCCTCAAAATCGGCAGAACCTAATGGGGAGGCCATTCAATGGCCTTCCTTGCTCCAATACTCTGGAATTCCCTACCTTCAGAGTTACGCCAACTGGAGCACAAGCTCTCCTTCTGTAAAGCCTTAAACATTTTGCTGTTTGGCTACCAATCTTCCAAACTCTGTGGCTATCTGACGACCTGCGATGTCTGTTCTAGCACTTTGATGCCTCTAGGTAGCCATGCACTTTACACGAATGCTAGACTAGACTAGGCTAGGCTGTAGGAATATAAGAGCTGGTCTACACTGCGCAAAATTTAACTTTGCAAATAGTGGTTTAACATAGCCAGCCCTCAGGGCACTATATTATTTACAAAAAAAACATAATATGGAAAGTGCTCTGAGTAGAGTGACCTCTACAGGGACACCTGGGAAGATCCATAGACCAGTCATACTGCTTGATGAAAGAGACCAAAAAGTGTACCAAATTAAGTTGGAAAGGTGTCAACACAAACCTCTTCAGTACAGCCAACATTTTTCGTAGATTCACCTTTTCATACCTCTGTAAATTCTATACATTGGTGTACTCCTAGACAGCTGCTCCATAAGTAGGTACTGAGGCACATATGTTCTGTAGATTTTGCCCATCTCCCTTTGGGGTTTCATTCCCAACTTGGTCTCAAATCTAAAATGGCTGCAATAGATTTTTCACATTGCAGCTTATTGATATTCTGCAAAAGCATCCTGTTATCCAGAGAATCAAGCTGCAACCCTAGTTATATAAACGAATGACTTTGTAGATATATGCCATTAGCATACAACTAATACACAAGCAAACTTAATACATGATTAACACTTTCAGGTCCACAAGTCATAGAAAACGATTTGCTTTAAGATCCAGTCTATTCATAAAATGATATAAGAATCCAATACATTCTTTAAGCCATTTGCTGTGCGCCATCAAAACCAGTCATTTGTGTACAGCAAAACCGGAATGGGGCGTGAGCCAATCTGTGGCATGTGCTTATCTTGGCCTACTAATAGCCATTCTAACTTATTATATTTGTGCAGATTTAAATGGTTACTTATTATATTGCTACTCATTGTGAAGACTTAAAAGAAATTGGGCAAGGACACAAACCTGCCCCATGCTTTTACTAATTCTATAGAATTCAAAAACTACCCATTCACTCTTGAGCAAACTATCCCTGTAATGTCTGCATATAATTGTCTGAGAAATTGCATTATTGCTTCTTACACCCTCATAGCCACTATAACATATCACAACTTTGAGTGACTGTCGCGATCAAAAGCACTCAAGAGATCCATAAATGCCAAATTAATAGCCCCCTTTTTTGCCATTAGCATTGTTCGACAGTACATAACCCTTTAAGTAAATAATAATGTACTTCAGATAAAATATCTTGATCCTCCACCCAACTTTCCAGTCTTACTAGCAAAATCATCCCAACCACCCTATGTAAGAAAGCTGGTATTGGAATCAGTTGGTAGCAGTTTGGGTGGGCTCTGTCTTTTTTTGTTATAATTTGAGACAAGTATTGAATGTGTCATGTATCAAACTTACCACTTCTAGTTATAGCACTCAAAACAGTTGTTGTTATGGGACCCCACGGATCTAGGTTCTTCTTAGAAATGTCTAATGGGACACCATCTAGCCAAGGGTTTTTTCACTCCGACTATTAGTAATAGCCTCATCTGCTATAAATGTGCTGTCAACATGTGATTGCGCATAGATGTTTCCAAAATGGGCCACCCACTCCTGTGAGGGAATCTGGGCTTCGATTTACAAGGGCTCGAGATTCCCTGAAATATGGCAGATTGATTGACTTTCAAAATGCTGTATTATCTTTGGTCTCACTAGCTGCCCAATGAGTGTCCAAACTTCTTCTTTTATGGCTTTTTTCTTAGTCATGTAGTCTTATACCTATATCCACATATTTCCACTTCTTTTATATTTATTTGTTTCTTACTTAAGGCCACTTGTAAAGTTATTTTTTATGGGTGCTCGAGCACACGGAAACAAACCAGCCATGCATCTTGTTGCCCCTTGCACATTTTGAAGCAGTTAATGCTTTCTTAATTCCTCTAGAAATGACATCAAAAGCATGCGTGATAGCCCTGTTATCGACTGTATCATCGAAGCAAACATCAACATTTCTCATAATGGGCCAGATGTATCAAGATACCCTTTTGCGATTCTCAAATAGCGATTTTTAAGGAATCGCTATTTAAGAATTGCAAAATGGTATGTATGTAAAAAATCGCTATTTTTTTGCGATTTCTTAAAATTCCTTAATTGCGATGTATGAGCGTCACATGCCACCTTTACAAATTGCAAAAAGGGCATTTGTAAAAGAATTCGCAAATTACCACCAACTACAATCGCAAAACTTTCTTCTTTCTTACATATCATTTAAGGAATCGCTTTTTGCGATTCCTTAAATGGTAGCGCAAAATTAAGGAATCGCACATTTTGCGATTCCTTAATTTTGCGATGCGATTTTTTTTTTCCGCAAACGCTGCTATTTTGCAATTCGCAGCGTTTGCGACAAAAAACGCTTGATCCATATGCCCCATTGTCTTTTACTTATTGCAACAGTAGTGACTCTGGGTTCACTCCACTCCATCTATTCGTAACGCCATTACTCTTCACCACCTCAAGATTGACTATAGTCTCTGGATGTTTAATCAGACCAGTTCCCAGTTTAATATGCATTGTTCTTGGGTTATGGTCACTCACTCGGTTTGTATAAACTAAAACATTAGAAGCAAGGGGTCTTAGGTTCTCGCTAGATAGAATGAATTTAATAGTGCTAGATGTGGGTAAGGAATAAGTTGATAAAGCTCAAACGTCACTAGCAAACGCAAAATGAAATTTAATAGAACATTATTTAAAGCCTCGCCGTATAAATTATGCTTAAAATATGGATGGACAACATCCTCTGAAGAATTAATCATCCCACAAACATTCGTCGATGGCAGGGTACAAAGGTGATCATTCAGTTCCCCCGCTCAAATAATATATAATGCCTTCTCTGTTGTCTGCAGATATAAATTCAAATATCGTTCAAGAACAATAATGGCATTGGCATTGTGGTGGTCAAACAGATTGGAGAAATAATAATTAAAACGTTCAATTCTCCAACTATTTCGAGACCCAGTGATTGATAACATGGGGGATCTAATATAGTGCTTGAATGTTTGCCTTGGATTGATGTTGAAATTATGCTTAATAGCCCTCCCTTTGAACTCCCTGTTCTAGAGGGAATTACAGGTGTGGCATATGCTGTATAACCATGCAAGTAAAAAGTATTCGCGTCCCAGGTGTTCTGTTTATGTTTAGTGCTTTATTACAATCTTCCATTCGTTACTCTGAATTTATACTATCGTTTATCAATGTACTTTCTTTTGCTTCATCTTATGTTTTTATTTTTTTATTCTTTGGAACAGGTCCTTCTTGCAAACACAGACATACAAGACGAGTGATGTGCACCAACTATTTAGTTGGATTCTGCCCACAAGGACCAACATGCAAATTTGTTCAGTATGTATCCCTGTCTGCACCTGTTTTTAAAAAGTGGAAATAAACATTTGACCCTCTGCCCGTGTTGATGAATAGCAGATAATAGAACAGGTGCTGGAATCTGATAGTCATAATCATAGTCATAATTTCTTGTATAGCGCACATTTCACAAAAGTCTCAAGGCGCTTAGCAACAAACGGCAATCAATTGTAGAGGGGGGTTGGAGAAGAGTTAATTGGGAAAGAGCCAGGTTTTTAAGCCCTTATGAAAAGCCTGATGATTGGAAAGAGACAGCAGATGTACAGGTAGCTTGTTCCAAAGTTGGGGGGCTATGTAGGAAAAAGCTCTACATCCCATTCTCGATGTTCTAGCCCTAGGCTGTACCAGAAGGGCCTTGGTGCTAGACCTTAAGGTTCTGGAGGGTTTGTACCTGACCACTTTCTCAGCAAGGTAAGAAGGTCCTGTCCCATGTAGAAGTTTGTGTGTGAGACTAAGGATCTTAAACTGGCTTCTTTGTCGCACTGGAAGCCAGTGCAATTGTCTAAGACAGGGCAAAGAGGGGACCTGGGGGGCATACCTAGCACCAAGCGTGCGGCGGCGTTTTGGAGGGTTTGAAGCTTAGTCAGTAGTCCCTCGTTGATGGAGGTATACATTGCATTGCCGTAATCCAGACGGCTAACGACCAGTCCTTGAACCAGAGGTTTTCTGGACTCAATGGGTAGCCATCTGAAAATCTTCCGGAATTTTCGTAGTATACCATAACAGATGCCTGATACTTGGGTAACCTGAGCCTTCATAGGAAGGGCACATTCAAGCATTATTCCCAAGTCACGAACCGCTTCTTTGGGCTCAGGACATGGTCCTAGTTCTGAAGGCCACCAATCATGTGACCATTGTGTCTTTGCCTTGCCAAATAGCATAATTTCTGTCTTGCTATAGCTAAGTTGGAGTTTATTTCCAGTCATCCATTCGCTAATCTGAATCATACACCTCTTAAATCTGGTGCGGTTGTCGAGAACATCTAAACTACAGGTAATAAGAACCTGAGTATTGTCCGCATAGGATACTGTGGAAAAACCATAGGATTTTATGATTCTGGCCAAAGGGGTGAGATAAATGTTAAATAACATGGTTCTCAGAATAGACCCTTGAGGTACCCCGACAGAGAGGAGTCCTGCTAGATTCCAAGGAGTTGACCCTGTGGAAGAGGTGTGGCGCCGCGGCCAGGGCTACTGACGCTGGAATCTGGGGACCACGGTTCGATCCCCGGCTCCGGCGGCAGATTAGCCCAGCACCATGTGACTCTGGGCAATAGCTCGCTTAATCTTCCCGACGGCCCCCAGCGCCTAGAGACCCTTACGGGTGATTGTGCGCTTTACAAATGTGGACTTTTACTTTACCCCAATATAAGTATGCCGGTCAGCAAGGTAACTCTTGAACTAGGCCCGAGCCTTGCCTCTGACACCAATCTCCCATAGCCGTTGATAAAGAATTCTGTGAGAGATGGTGTCAAAGGCTGCTGAGAGATCTAATAAGATCAAAAATGCGGAATCACCTCTGTCCAGGGTGAGACGAATGTTATCCACCACTTCCGTTACTGCCGTTTCTGTGCCATGGGCAGCGCGGAAGCCTGATTGCGAGGGGTCTAAAAGTGAATGGGGTTCTACAAAAACTGGAGATACGTTTATTAACTAGGTGTTCCTGTACCTTTCCAAAGTAGGGCAGTAACGATATAGGCCTATAATTAGAGGCAATGGTGGGGTCGCTGGTGGGCTTTTTAAGGATGGGTTTTACCTGAGCCACCTTCCAGCTGCTGGGCATAGATGCAAGCTCGAAAGAGGTGTTATAGATTTTAGAGAGAGAGCAGGCCAAGAGTGGGAATATATCATTGCACTTGCGGGGGGTCAGTGAGTCAGTGGGAGAACCCGATTTCACTTTCCCCAGAGCAACTAACACTTCGGCAGCCATGGTAGGCTCAAACTCCATAAGCAAAGGACACTCAGTATGGTAAGGAATCAGGGAGCTACAGGAGGAAACCTCACCAACTGAGGTGACGTTGGGTCCAGTGTTTGTAAACGTGGAGTAGATAGACTTGATTTTGTTATAAAAGTGCGCAGCTAACGCGTTGACCCACTCCAAGGTGGGGATGAAAGATGATTGTTCCACCTGTGGTGCAGTGAACTCATTTAATATTTTAAATAGTTCTTTGGAGGAGTGGGATGCTTTATTAATTCTTTGGGTAAGATAGCTAGATTTAGCTTCCCTTTTTTTTTAAAGATAAATTGAATGCATCTGTTTATAATTTTTACGATGTTCCATCGTTCTTGTTTTCCTCCACAACCTTTCTGCTGATCTACTAGCAGTTGTTTTCTTTGTTTTCAGTTCCTCCGTAAACCATGGGGAGGCAATGGATTTTACTTTAACACTAGTTTCAGGAATTACCTTGTCCAGTGCAATCTTGACGCGTTCTTCCAGCTGGTTGGCCATTAGGTCAATGTTGTTAATTGTATCATTAAGAGGATTAAAGTGGGCCTCAAAAGCCTCCTTATGCCAGGGCCGTATGAGCCTTGAATCTGAACACTTAGAGATCCTAGGCTTATTAGGACCAGGGAAGCTGAATTTCACTAAAAAGTGGTCCGTCCAGGTCATAGGCAAAGGGGGTACACAGGTGAAGCTGGGCATATTAGTAAAAATTAAATCAAGAGTGTGCCCTGCCTGATGGGTAGGTCATAGAACCCTTTGCGTTAATGCCAAGGTTTCCATAGTGGTCCTTAGATGACAGGAGTCAGTGTCGAGAATAAGTTCCATGTGATAAGGCAATTATTTTAATATTACAGCTCCTAAAGGGGAGAACGTACTGAAAAAAGGAATCTTAATATTTGCATAGAGTCTGGAGCTGGTATCTTCACTGGCTCAGTTAGGTCATCTGTGATTATAACAGTAGCAGTAAACTGAAGAGCTATAAATGACCGTGGCCGAAGGATGGTTGCTGAAGTGTCATCTAAGGTGTTGTCCAGCTTGGTAGGTTCTTTGTTAAGAAGACTAATGGTAAAGTAGATTTAGATTTATTTATTTATTTGCATGAGTTTATTCAAACCATTTCAGTACAGTAAAATAGCAACAACAAAAAAACATTGTTCTTAAAGCTTAAAAAATCCTGATAAAGTGCAAGTGTAATGTGCCACCATGTGGCTCAGGCTTATTTGTATGTTTGCGTTGCTCTGCGACCGGCCCCGGTGGAGAGTGTCACCTGTCTGGCTCATCAGTTTCCCAGATCTTCCTTCCTTTCCATTCTCCTTGAACACCTTATAGTCTAACGTTAGTCCCAGTTCTCATGTAAAGTGCTTGTGCTTTGCGACTTTAGCCGTAACTCTATGATCAGCCCCGGTGGAGAATGTCACCCGTCTAGCTCATCGGTTGTCCTGGTCTTTCTTCCTTTCAGTTCCCCTCGGGCACCGCTAGTTCTTATCCTTGGTTCTAGATCTCTTGTAAAGAGCTTGTGCTTTGCGACTTTGTAGCAATTTAAGTCAGACTGTTGTGGATGCACCATTGAAGGTCTCCAGACTCAATTCTTTACTTCAAGACAAAGTCTGCATTCTTTCGGAGTCCTATGTTTCAAATAAATCCAGGATCAGTTTTTGGACTATACTTCCGCGCGGTCCAGGACCGGAGAGCATCCCTGATAGATTGTATAAATCTTCCAGAGCGCGCCAGGGTGCGGGGTTCCTTTTGCTGGAAACATATTGCTGAAGCCTCAAGGCAGGTGCTTGCTTTTTCACTCCGATATAATCCCTAAGAAGGATTCTTCTCTCGTTTGCTAAGGCCGGGCAGCAGCACAGAAGGTGTAGCCATGATTCTCATTTGTAGTCGCACAGTCGACATGCTCCTCCTGTATGTTGATTTGCTCAGGCCCGGCTAAATTCCACTATTGGCAATGCCAGCAGTCACATGTACATGATATGTCTTCTGGTTTTTGGGTTCAGCGAGGCGGAGAATTATGGCGGGGTTTAATTACCAAATATGAGGCATGATAAAGTAAGGGCAGCCTATGAGAAATGCTCTATATGGTGAAGGGCTGCACTAGAAATCTTATGAAGAGTGATGCAAGGTTTTACATCCACATAACACGAAGGAGAGGACAGCGAGAGGAGGAAATAATATAAGGAATAAAATCTGTATATGGGATGAGCAAGGTCAATGAGTTGTATTCTGATGCAGGGTAAGCAGGAAGGTTGGGAAAACTGATAAAATTAATCTCAAGCAGGAGTTTTGGGTCAAAAGCAGAAAGAGAATAAAAAAGTATGAAGCATATACAGGGGAGTTATTGTAGCGGGAGAGAAAGCATAGCTGAAGACCAAAATGTGTATCAACAATGGCGCAGCAGGCTAAGTGATGGGCAAAGTAGATGGGCCAAACCGTGCATTTCCGGACTGCCAGTACAACCCTTTTTCTGTGTAATGCAGTGGACTTTTTAAGCAGGCATTTTCACACCAGTCTTACACCTCTGTGCCTCACTCCAACTAGCCTCAGCTGGTCTCTCAGAGGCACTAATACAGTGTGAAATCTTCCAGTTTCAGCATAGGCCAGTCTACTTCTGTTTTATGGGCACTTTCTATGTATTGTAGGACGTTACGTAAAAATAACTTCATATGTTCAAATGTACCAAGGCACAGAATCCGGCTGAAGCTAAAATATGCCTTTTTAGGTTGAAGCCGATCAGACAGTGAAGCTGTCTGGATGATAAGACTCCTTGTGTGCATCCTGAAAGCTTCCCTGGGAATGCATTCCGCCAATTTGTTGTGTGTTTAAAAACAGATCAAATGTCAGGCCATGTCTTCCAAGGGAGATTGGTGTTTACTTTTCTTTCTCTGAGTTCAAAGAGAGAGGATGTATGTGACAATATTGCCTTGTACTGGCAAAGAAAATTATTTTTCTAATGCACAACACAATTTAAATGTCTGTAACTGAACTATGCAAATACTTGAGGATATATCGGAATTAGAAAAGCACAGATGAAGCACATTGTTTTGTAATTCTGAAGTGTGGTGGAAACAAATATTTTAATGATTTTACACAAATCCATACACTAGGTGATACAATTTCCACACATCCTAGTGACCCTGACGCCTCCTCCCTCTGACAGAGCTATCCATGCTTGAGTTGACCATAATCAACAAAGAACCTTCCCATATAGCAGGACATACGTTCGATTTAATTCCCTCCAACTTGCCAAATATAGTCTGTGGAAAAACTTGCCTTCTCACTTGGCCTGACCCAAAATAGAATTCTGCATTTCGGGACCTAAAGAACACCATGCCCCTAAATTACATACCATAAGAAGAAACAGACAGTGGCACAAATTGACGCCCCCTCTCTTCCAAGATACCTTCGTCCCACCATAATTTGCTGAGTCTGACAAAGTAGAAACACATCTTACAGCCTTTCATGCAAGCATGAAATCCACATTAGACACGCTGACACCACTAAAAACATCTTGTGCTGTCTCAAAACGCCCACAAACACCTTGGTACACCACTAACCTCCGTACAGAAAAAAGCCAGTGCAAAAAACTTGAATGCAACTGGCGACGCCCCTGTGATAAAGAAATATTCAAAACTGCCCTAACCAAATACCATAGTAACTTGAAAGGAGCCCGTAAACTATATATTGCAAACCTAATTGATCAGTCAGAGAACTCCCCTAAAGTACTATTTGAGGTCCTTAAATCATTCACCAACCCCAAAGCATGCAACACAGAAGAGGAACCATCTCAGACCTTATGTGACAACATTGCAGGATACCTCACCTCAAAAATAGATAATATCTACAATAAGATCACAGCGTACAAAAGTGCCCAATCTAACACCAAAATCGAACCCCCCCCCCCACCACGCTCAGCACACTTAAATTAGAGGAATTTCCTATGCTTTCCCTTGAGGAAACTTTATCCTTACTAAAAAAGACTAGATCTCGGCCACGCTTGCCAATCAGCTTGCTGGCCCTAACAGCTCCATTCTAAACAGCTCCTTAAAGGAATGCGAGTTCCCTAAAGAATGGAAAGCAGCTCAGATCTTGCCTATTGGAAAAAATGCCAAACTCCCCCCGGATGTTGTCACTACTACCGCCCAATCTCTCTGCTCCCCCTGCTATGTAAACTATTAGAGAAGCATATGAATAAACATCTGTCCAGCTTCATAGAATCTTCCAACTGCCTAGACCCCTCACAGTCAGGATTCCGGCTTAGACACAGTACGGAGTCAGTACTGGTGACAGTCACTGACAACATCTCAATGCTGGCAGACAACGGTCAGGCAGTGATTCTTATCCTGCTTCACCTGTCTGCAGCATTCAACACCATCTCCTATCAGATCCTATTGGAGAGACTCAGAGGAATAGGTATCGTGGGGAATGCACTAACATGGCTGACTAATTTTCTGGCCGAGAGAACTCTAACCATCAACTTAGGCCCTTTTAGATCACAGATCACAGACCACCAATGTCACCAAAGGAGTCCCCTAGGGCTAGTGTCTGAGTCCTACCCTATTTAACGTTTGTTACTCCACTCGCGAACCTACTAAAAAACTCAGGGTTCATACCAATCTCCTATGCTGATGACACATAACTGCTTCTTTCCTTTGATAAAAATAACACCAGCATTCAGGCTACATTTTCAGAGAGAATGAAAAACATATAGGACTGGATGAGCAACAACTTCCTTCAGTTAAACACAGAGAAGACAGAAATCATGTTATTTAAAGAAGCAGTAATAAAGTGGTCCCCTAACTGGTGGCCAGGAGATCTGGGTACGGCCCCATCCCCAAAACAAGTGGTAAAGAACCTAGGGGTTCATATTGACCAGAAGTTAAACTTGGAGGAACATGCCACTTCTACCACCAAAGCCTGTTTCCACACACTAAGTCTTCTGGGCAAAGTCTTCCCCCTTCTTCCACTGTCCACACGGAAAACTCTGATACAAACACTGCTCACTAGTCGCCTGGACTACTACAATGCGCTGCTGATTTTCAGCCAAGGAATTGTCCTTAAACAGACTGCAAGTGGTCCAGAATACGGCAGCACGACCAGTGACCAACACCCCCTCCCGAGAACAGCTTCACTTCCCCTTCTCCGCAAACCGCACTGGCTCCCTATTCGCAAAAGGATCAGATTTAAAATCTGCTGCATAGTCTACAAAGCCCTTAACAATCTGGGACTAAAGTGTATTGCTGACAAACTGGTCCGATATACCTCCTCACGGACCCTTCGATCAGGATCCAAAGACCTTCTTCTTAGGCCTTGTAATAAACAGGCTAGGTTGGGGGGAAATCATTCTCGTTTCTAGCCCCACTATATTGGAATTAACTGTCTATCCATCTTCAACACTGCACCAACAACACATCCTTCAGAAAGTTGTTAAAAACTGCACTCTTCTGATTCCCATGTTTTGATAGCCAAAAGGCCGCTGCAGCGCAGAGATACCACGGTTGGGGTGATTCAGGCGCTTTACAAAAAACATAAATAAATAAATAAATAAAAAATAAATAAAATCATAATTGCTGCGCTGGATAGTTTTATTAGTTTAACTCTAATGTATTAGTACTTTCAATTCAAAATGTGTTTTCTGTAATGGAGGTGCACTACCACACCATGCATAGTCTACACTATGCCACTTCACACTAGTCGACTCTCTGCCCCTCCCCACTCTCTGCCCCTCCCCACTCTCTGCCCCTCCCCACTCTCTGCCCCTCCCCACTCTCTGCCCCTCCCCACTCTCTGCCCTTCCCCACTCTCTGCCCTTCCCCACTCTCTGCCCCTCCCCACTCTCTGCCCTTCCCCACTCTCTGCCCTTCCCCACTCTCTGCCCTTCCCCACTCTCTGCCCTTCCCCACTCCTCCACTCTCTGCCCCTCCACTCTCTGCCCCTCCACTCTCTGCCCCTCCACTCTCTGCCCCTCCACTCTCTGCCCCTCCACTCTCTGCCCCTCCACTCTCTGCCCCTCCACTCTCTGCCCCTCCACTCTCTCCCCCTCCACTCTCTCCCCCTACACTCTCTCCCCCTCCACTCTCTCCCCCTCCACTCTCTCCCCCTCCACTCTACAACCCTACATGACACTCTTTGGCACTCTTCTCCACTCTATACCCCTCCACTCTACGCCTCTCCATGACACACTATGGCAGCACTCTACTCCACTAAATACCAATCCACTCTACAACACTACTCCACTCTAGGACCCTCTAAGCCACTCCACTCTAAGACACTCCATTCCACTGTATGCCACTCCACTCTGTCACTTCACTCTAAGCCACTCTACTCCACTCTAGGTCACTCTACTCCCCTCTAGGCCACTCCACTCTACAACTCAATGCCGCTCTACTCTATGCCTTTCTGCTCTACTCTGCTCTACAACACTCAGGTCTATGACACTTTATTCTACTCTGTGCCCCTCCACTCCCCTCCACTCTACCCCATCCACTCTACTCATCTCCACTACACTACACAACACTCTAGTCCATAACAATTCACAACATTCCAATCCGTGCCACTCTGCTCCACTCTTTGCCACTCTGCTTCACTCTTTGCCACTCTGCTCCACTCTTTGCCACTCTGCTCCACTCTTTGCCACTCTGCTCCACTCTTTGCCACTCTGCTCCACTCTTTGCCACTCTGCTCCACTCTTTGCCACTCTACTCCACTCTTTGCCACTCTACTCCACTCTTTGCCACTCTACTCCACTCTTTGCCACTCTACTCCACTCTTCACCACTCTACTCCACTCTATGGCATTCCACTCTACTCCACGGCATTCCACTCTACTCCACTCTCCTCTACAGCACTAAGAGCCACAACTGAACAACAGCCACGCTGGTGTACAACTTGACTAGAACACATAGGCAAAGCAAATAGCTCTTGCACAGGCGAGACCTACTGACTTTGCCAGTGCTCGTTATTCCAGATATTCAGTGTGCATAAATTATTTTTTTCTTATAGAAGTTACTTTTTACTGTAAATGTTCAAACATCTACGTAACATGCACTGTAACCACAGTTTTGCTGTTTTCCAAATGTTAATAATTCAGTGTACATGATACTTGGCATGTTTATAACAAAAATGTCTTTCGCTTACCCAACAAAGTCCAAATTACTAGAATAGTTCACAGAGAACAGTCAGCCCTGGCCAATGCGTTTTTAAAGGTGTTTTTCTGTACTTTTTCTCCTCAGTGCCAAAATCGACTTGACATTGTGTCATTCTGATCACACGAAGGTAAGAGATTGGGGAACGCTTTCTGTGCAGGCGCCGCACATTGTGCCCTTGAACTAACCTCTGTTTTTCAGGCCTGTTGTATAAAAAAAGCTTCATAATCCAAAATACCTGGAAAGAACCAGCCGTAAGATGCTAGGCTTTTTATTTTTGGAACCAAAAAAACAATGTTACTGCAATAACATGAATTAGTAATCTACCCATTGTCCATTTAATAAGAACAGAACCCCCCCTTAATAATTTGTGACCCGTTTAATTTGCTTTGGTATACACAGAAAATGAAATTTCGTTTGTATCAGCTACATGCTTTTTAGGTCTTGGCTAGCGTAGGCTGCGCACATACGCAGTCTCGCTGGCGAGATTTAATGACTTGTAGTAGCGAGGTTAAGCCCCGCCCCTCTTCTCCATTGGATGGCCACCTAAACGCTGGCCAGCCATTGGAGAAGAGGTCCGAGTGACGTTCTTCTTTGTATCTAAGCCCCGTCCTTTTCGGATTGGGGGGTGTGTTTTTGACTTTCCTTCTCCCCTCTTCTCCATTGGCTGGAATTTAAACAACAGTCAAAAACACGCCCCCTAGTCTGAAAAGGATGGGGTTTGCTGCCTCTCGAGGACACAAACTTTGTGTTGCCAATGCTTTAAGCCCCCTCCTTTTCAGAATGGGGGGCGTGTTTTTGGATTTCTTTCTACATTCTTTGATGTTTTTAGGTCTCCGCCTACGTGAGCTGGCGAAGACCTAAAAACATCAAAGGATGTAAACAAACGCCTAGTTCGGAGCCTCATCCGTCGATCTAGAAAAGGGATTCATTATCAAAGGCGCTTGCTGTACAGTGGTTTCAGACTTGTGGATGCTAGGAGTGCATGTCAGAACGTGACTGGAAATGCACAACAGTAGTTGCGAAAAAAACAGAACGTCGTTTACAAAACAGAATTTAGACAATGTATACACATCAACATGCGTTAATAAGTGGCAGGTATCTATTTTAAAAATGTGGAGCCTTTTAAAATGTATCAATGTCGAATCGTTATATACCTGAATATAACTAATTAATTGAAGTTCAGTTTATTTGATCTGTAATTTAATAAAATATTTCGATTGCGTCTGTTGTCGATCATTGACTTGTTAAAGATTGTGCCTTCACAGGGGAGAGCAGTGGCTGCTGACAGGGCTCTAGTCCGCTCTCTATGTCTACACCGCGGGCTCTACTCGAAGTGTTGTCAGTTGGGGGTGTGCTCGAGCGCTGGGCCCAGTCTGTGGTGGTTGCGAATTGGGCAAGGGGTTGGGGACTAACGGGAGAGGGCAGGAGCGGACGCCTGGGAGAGTGGGTCACTCCACACTGATCAGCGGTGTCAGTTTCAATGGGGCCAGAGCCAGCAGTCTTCGAGCGGACATGAACGTATCCCGCGACATGTGCGGGACGAGAAGTGCCCGAGAGGACGGGACGGACAGCAGCTTTTGAGCGCTGCCCCCTGCCGGTGACTGAGCCGCCAGCATAGCCATAGCCGTGTCAGCTATCTCTGCAGCGCAGAAGGTGGACGGATTCACGCGCAAATCTGTGCTCAGCGCCAGAAGCGCTCCCAAGGCTCGTCGCAGTTCCGCAGTCAGGGCAGTGTGGTGGAGTTCTCACCACTGCCGCAGCTCCGAAGTGAGGGGGCCTTATGTGTGTACTGTGCAGTTGGAGAGGAGGCTTGTAAGGCGCTTCCACTTAGTATAATAGTATAATTTGTACGTCCTCTTCTGCACTCTTTAACATGTAAACTCAGTATGTGATGTGAAAGTAGTTTATCCAGTTGTGTTCTCGTACCTATAGTTTACTGCTCCTCTCTGTATCAGTTATGGCCTGTCATTTCCAAAATACAGGAAAGAGCAGAACTATGCTCTATCAGACCAACGACAATTTGAGGATCAACGGGATTATTGACGCAATTCTGGCATCCCCCGATTTTGATTCGAGAGCTAACCGGTCAGTACAGAACAACTAAGTAACTGGACGAACATTTCTCACCATAGGTTTAAAACGCTGCTGTAAACGTCGAGGTTTGTGCTTGAGTGGACGGGAATGTCAAATCAAGTGCTCATGTACAGGCTGACACCGTGTGTTCTAGATACAATTAGTTTTTATAAATGCATGTATAAGTGAATATGAGTTTCTGCTGGGTGACGCCTTGTTCACTCTTCTGTCCACTTAGACACAGACAGGCCAGTAACACTTTGTGTACGACTTTACTACATCATGTGTGTGGCTATGTGTGTGTGTGTGTGTGTGTGTGTGTGTGTGTGTGTCTCTGTGTGTGTGTGTGTGTGTGTGTGGCTCTGTGTGTGTGTGGCTCTGTGTGTGTGTGGCTCTGTGTGTGTGTGGCTCTGTGTGTGTGTGTCTGTGTGTGTGGGTCTGTGTGTGTGGGTCTGTGTGTGTGGCTCTATGTGTGTGGCTCTATGTGTGTGGGTCTGTGTGTGTGTGTGTGTGTGGGTCTGTGTGGCTCTGTGTGTGGGTCTGTGTGTTTGTGTGTGGCATTTGCGAGAGATTAAGCTATTGGCATTGTAAATGACAATGCCATTTATTTATCTGTTTTCAAAACCAACACATAAATAAAAATGTTGTCATTTACAATGCCAATAGCTCTAACTTTTGCAAAGGCGAGACCGTTGCACTGTAAATGCTTGTTTAAATGAGATATTCAATCGGGGGAGAGGGGTGTCAACGCCAATGGAAGGCAGAAGTAAAGGATCCACTATTTGCACTCGAATTAAAATGCTTGATGGTGTTGTGGGGGCCCTGTGAAATGTGTCTTTCAGATCCCTTCCAGCCTCAAACTTTTATTGTGCAAAAATTGCAGAGAATGGCTGTTATGTTTTTTCAATCCAGTTCCAGAGTTGTACATTAGACTCCTGTCAAACAGTGGACTTGGAAACAAAGATGGCACGTATGATTAATAAGAGAAATTATTTATCAAACGTTGTTAGATCATTTGACTGTGTGTGGCCACATGAATTCGACTGAAAGAGCTGCTTCTCCATCCCCTTAGAGCTTGTGAAACACAAACCTTTTCTGTGGGCATCAGTATGAAAATATAACCTCCAAAGCGCAGGTCCACTAGCGCATAGGGGATTCAGAGGATTCCTGAATGGCAGAGTAGTGCTGAGAAAGAGTCGCCCAGAATGACCTATCCTCGGCCCTGCCGGCCTCTGAGCCATACTGCCTTCTTGTGAACCCTGGAGGTGTTTTGTAAGTCCCCTGCCTTATGGGAGATTATGTTGGTGTCTAAGATTTGGAGGTCAAAGCTTGAGCTTTGGATACATATGTAGCTTGTGAGTGCCAGGTCCGTAGAAGAATAGTAGTAGCCTTTCCTACCGGTCATGTGCATACAGGGCATGACAGCAAACGGTTAGGGCGTGTTATTACGTCCACCCTGCCAAAAGGCTAAATAACCTGCTCATAGAAGTGTGAAGTCCAGTTTAGTGAGTAGGAGCTTTGCAAGCAGGTGCAAACAGCCATGTAAATCAATTGCCTAAATCTTTACTCCATATACAGCGTTTCAAAAAATCACACTTAGGTGGGAAAGCTTTCTTTCACCTTGTCCCATTTTATTGGAATCAACTCCCCATTCATCTTCGGAAATGCCTCGATCACCTTCAATTCAGAAGGCTCCTCAAAACTGCACTGTTCCAAATCTTTTTCTCTCTCTCTCCGGCCTACTGCAGCTCCTCCATAGCGCGGAGATGACCCTTTGGGGTGATTCAGGCGCTTTATAAATAAATAAAATAAATAGGTAATAGTATGGAGTAAGCTGATGCCAGAAGCGTAACCAAGGCCCTCGCAATGTGGGGGCCCCGAGCTCCAAAGAGACACCCTGGCCTGAGAGCTCCTCAGTAAGTCCGGAAGGGGGCCCCTCCATGTACTTTGCAGGGGTGCTCCCTCAAGTTTTGCTATGCCACTAGCTGGGGCATGGGATATGCTGGAGAACACGCAGCGTTTGTATGAAAAAAGCACACAGAGAAAAGGACAGCATGCATAGGCCTGCAAGTCAAATTCTCGGTCTATGCAACTTGCTAGATAGACCCTCAAATGTCACTGCTGATCTTCAAAGCGTTGCACTTCCCAGAATCCCTCTAAGGAAGAAAAGGAGGCAACAACTTACATTGTACGAATTATGCGATATTCTTATTGCACAAACCTTGCCAAAAAACAGCCGAGCACTGTACAGAGTCCAAGGCAAACACCCACTCAAAAAGGGATTGGTGGTTTGTCTAGTTTGAGGGGCAGGGGCACCCCTAAACTGTAGTAGTCCTGATAGTTATGGAGATATTGTTCCTGATCTTGGAAACATAGATGGAGAAGGCTTATTGTTTTGATTTTATTTCTTTACACTTTTTGATCTTCAGTTGGATGGTGTCCTGGCTGCCACTGGAGTCATGTTTTGCCATTGCCACTGGAGTCATGTTTTGCCATTGTGCAACATTCCGTCCATCATCTTGTGTGTTTTGCTATTCGCCCTATGTGGGAAGGGTATGCCCAGATGTGAGTCCTGTGCTCACTACGCCACTGGAGTCAAGCTATCCTGGTTGATAGCCAGAAACCGGTCCTAGGATGCTTGATTCCGGTCCAGGGAAGACTTGACTTGGCAGTTTGGGTTGGACTGTTCCCATGAGTCACAGGGTCAAGACTGATTTGCATATGGCCATGTCTCAACTGGGGTGGTGTGGAGTGCAAAAAAACGATAGATTTAGGCCCAGATCTCTGTACTGGGGTGAATGTATGACATTGTTCTGCATTCTGTCCATCAACTGTTGTTTTTGCCAAAATTACAGCAGCTGGCATGAAACAATGATGATCTCCCATTGAAACAACAGAAGATAATCCACAGTGATGCATAAAGCGGTGCAAAACCTGGAACATGATGCCTCTTCTAGATACTAAAGAATGGATGACCTATTCTCGTCACAGGAGTCCTCACCCTTTGGTCTTTCTTGAGTTGCACCCATCGGTCTTAGAGAGGGGTCAATGTAGGCTTTAAGCATAGTCTGCTGAGCAGCATCTGTTGGCAAACTGGATAACCCCTGGGCTATGAGTAACTGCCCAGAAAACCTGTATGCAAATAAATAAATAAATATGGAATGTCAGACTGGTAACTGGCCTCCCAACAGGAAGTATGCACAGTGGTGTGTGTGTGTGTCATTGCAGGTTGAGAAGGATCTGTCCCTTTCCAGATACCTAAGCAGCCTCAGATGTATCCCAAGTCCAGGCCCAAAAAGAAAGCCACAGATGTCGGATCATTCTGACCTATAGGTTCATTAAGGAATCTTTCAGAGGGGTGCTAGGAGATCTTTATACTGTATTCCCTACCTGCCTCCTCAGGATGACTGTAGCGTCCACACTGCCAATCCTATAGGTTTCAACCAATGATTACCTGGACACTTTAGACTAGAGTGCCAGCCATCCCTGGACAATCAGTGCTCTCAACCCACAACACCGGATTATTTTTTTTCTTCAAATTCTGTTTATTGAATTTCAAACAGTACAGAGGTATACAGAATACAGCAAGCATGATATATAAAGATGTCAAAGATATACAGACTGGTATATGCTAGTAATGAACATTGCTATTCTTAGTCCACTGTAAAGGAATGAAAAACATAACGGCTAGGGCGCTCGACCTCAGACCTGGGGCTCTGGGTTCGAGTCTCGGTAACGACGCTAAACATCCTGTGATTCTGGGCAAATCACTTAATCTCCCTGTGCCTAACAAAAATGAATGTGTGTGCTCATGTAACGTAACTGGTGCTATGTAAAGCGCTATGATACCCGATTCGGGTCAAGTTTGCGCTATATAAAACTGTAAAAAAAAAAAAAGAGGTGAGGGGGACATGAAACATAATGAAAAATGGTCACCCAGCGGAGTCCTGGTGCAACATTCACAGTTTAGGTGGTGACTTAGGGGGGTCCATTTCATGCAGAAAATTGGAAAGTATATCCGTTATTGGTCAAATCAAAGCAAGATTAGGTGGCGCCCTGCCTTATGGCGCAGAAAGTATAGTCTCTGCCCCGCTTCGTTTATTTTTCGCTGCATCCACCTGGGTGTAATGTTGAGCCCAGTACTGGGCGAGTCCAGTGGGCGAGTCCAGTACTGCAAAAGTTTGAGGGGTTTTGTCTCTCCCTCCCCCTCTAAGCGTGTGAGCAGTGGGCCGGCCTAGCGTATGCGCAGGCGGCACGCTTGCTAGTTAATAAAAGCCCAGGGCTCTGGGCGTGGCGGCCGTGCAGTCAGGGCCGGCGCTAGGCATGGGTAGCATGGGCAGCTGCCCAGGACCCCTCCGAGCCGACCAGCATGGGGCCTCGCACCTCTAAGGCCTCGCTGCCTTGGGCCTCACACCTGTGATGTAGCGCTGCTAGGCCCAAGGCCTCACAATCAATTGTAGGTAGCTCTGGAAATAATAAGTGAAGGGGCCCACTTTCCTCCGCACTGTTCCATGATTGTCAGGCACTGGGAAGGGCGCCTCATCCCTGGGCCTCGCAGCTCTACACCATAAGTGCGATGCTCGGGGAACAAAGGGCCTCTCCCAGGCTAATCACGATCCGCACTGCTCACACAAAGGCACTGCAGGACAACCACAGTCCTGCACTTGTAACCCTTTCAACTCTCTTTCAGCCCTCGATGAGCTGTGAAAGAGATGCTTGTGGGCGGCAGACAGGGACGCACAGCACACGAGGTGTCAGGCACCAAGCAGCTTCAGTAGAGCCTTAAGCTACTGGGACACAAACAACCTTTTAAATGAATTAATGAAACCTATACTCAGGACGTGTACTGAGGGTGTGGCCTGTAAGGTTATTTTAAAGTGCTGTCACAATTGTAAATCAAATTGTGCGGCAGAGTTCACTAGAGTTCACTAGATTATGTGGTAAAAACAAATTATGCAGTGTAATGCAGTACATTTTGTCATAATATCACTTCATTATTTTCTCATTTTACACTTGGTAACACTGTCGATGCATAGGCTGCCCCTCATTAGTATCAGTTTAACACTCAAATATAGTAATAAGCAACAAATAGGTAACCAGTGAACCTTTGAAATGGGCCTTTAATCGCATGGCAACATGTGTTGCTAGGTCTTAGTAACTTTCGAATCGGTTGAGCAAGAAACCTTTTTTGGGTTAAAATCTGTAGATTATGTAGCAGATGTCGGATTATGTGGCAAATGCGGCGAATCCATAACTATGGGAAAACCACCATGGCCACCCAATTGCATAGTTTCAGTGGTCCTGGCTATACATTTACCACTGTATTGCATTTAGGTGAATAAACCACTTGACTGGGCACTTCTCTCCCAGGTAATATTAAGGGCCTAAATATGACTTTGGCGATATTCCCTTGGAGCGCCACACCAGCGCTCCGCGGTAGGACTGCCAAAGCCGTCCTCACACCGCCTGCCATATTACAACTGTAATCCTTGCAGCGAATGTGCTGCAGCAGCCCCACTGCAGTGCCTTTCTAAGGCTCATAGGAGAGCCTTAGAAAGACACCACTTTGGGACCACTGCAATACGTTCTTGCACGGGAAGGAATGCACCATGTTATGCATTCCTTCCTGTGAAGGAACTAGGTGTGCAAAAATACAGGGGGCCACATCATGTGCTCCCCTGCATGCACGCCCATGCACAGAGGCACATGGGGCCCTATTAGGGTTCCCTCTATTGTCTCACCACCACCCTCTTCATGGCAGTCTCACCACCATGTAAAATATGCATGGCTGTGCTGCAGTGGCACCACCAGCATATTGCAGCCTCTGAACGCTGCGCCACAGCTGCGGGATCACAGATCCCCAGCTGATGCAGCTGTCTGGTGGCAGTCCAACCACCAAAGTCGTAATATAGCGGATGGACCGACACAGTGACTACGGCATTTCAAAGGACCGCCGTAGTCATAATCAAGCCCTTAGTCCAGGTTGTAATCCCATGCTTTTTAAGCAGTTTTTAAATCGAATAAAAATACTTTTAATCTTTTCAAAAAGGGAGCACCACAATAAGTTCAGAAAAGTGATTGCCCAAGAGCACATAATTTGTCCAAGTGGGAGGTGGTGCAAAAAATAAAATTATATTAACAAGAAGTTATTATCATTGAATTTTTTTATGCGATTATCTGAGCTAGGTCGGGGCGGGGCTGAGGTCACCAGAGCAGAGTGAGGAGTGGTTTACACTCCCTAAGTGCGCATGACTGTTTGGCTGGCCCTTTTGGCCCGGCCAAACAGTCATGGGCACTTAGCATGTTCTCCACCTGGCTGTGTTGCACAGCCCAGTGGAGAACATGCCCATGCTCCCAGGCACAGCTCAGAGTGGCCTGTATGGCCGCTAAGGCAATCACAAAGCTGCTCATGCAGAGTCGTGATTGGCTGGGAGAGTCCAAGATCCTGAGTGCTTCCGGTGCTGAGAGAAGAGGATGGAGGATAGACGTGCGGCGGCAGTGGGGAAGGAACGTTTATTTTACTTATTTTCCTCCCCGACCACCCCCGTTCCGAGGCAGCTGCCACTGCATTTCCTATGATATTATTTTCTGTGATTGCACGCTGTATGCTAATGAGTGGGGCCTCACACAATTCCTTTCTGCCCGGGGCCCCCAAAGTCCTAGGACCGGGCCTGAGTGCAGTAGCCGGCCACTACAGTGAACCATATGTGTGCTGTGCCTTATTTGTACAAGTGCCTACTGCGACACTACATTGGCGACGAGAGGTGGTCTCGCTGCCCCGCCGTGCCCACGCGTGTCCCGACACTGTTTGCCCTGGGCGCCGTCTCGTCTGCCGTGCGGCCACGTTCGGCCCGCCTCACATGCCAGCTCGCGCCGCGCGGCGCTGTGCCCTCCCAGGCCGCGAGCGTGTGAGGCCATCTGTCGCCCTGCCCCGGCCGGGCCCAACATCCGAGCGTTGGTCCCCCATTTCCAGCACTCGGTCTCCTGCTGCTGCCGCCGGACGCCCCATCCACCGGCTGCTCGAGCGCGCACACCCGGCATCAGCCCAAGCGAGATCCCGGCCTACAGGAAGGCTGCAACCGGAAGTTGAGAGCGCGACCAGCTCCCAAAGTCAAGGGCTGCCTCTCGGCCTGGCGCCGCACCCCAAGCAAGCCGCCGACGCCTCCAGTCAGGCCCGGCATTGCTGCGCTCCCCGGAGGAGAGAGGGGATAAAGGATTCAAATCCCCGACGTCGAGAGCCTGCCATTCCTCACGCATCTCGCGTGTGCGTGCCCCCTGCTATTTCTCACGCATTTCGCGTGTGCGTGCACCTGCCTGGAGCATCAGAGCCGGTTTTCCTGCACATCTCCTGCTGGTGGGGAACAGTAGACCCCGCAGTACACCTCACTTACCACGCCCTGCGCTAGGCGTCCCCTGCCACGTGACAAGTCGGCCTGCGCCCTCCACGCTGGTCCCTTGCAGTCATGACCACCATACCTCCCCTGGAGCCGTTCACGATCACATGCCCACCGCCGTTGCAGGCTGTGAGGTGGAAAAAGTGTGTGGAACGCCTGGAGAACTATTTTGACGCGGCTGAAATCGCGGATGCGCGGCACCGTGCCATGCTGCTGCACCTTGGAGGAGAGGCAATCCACGACATAGCGAAGGATGTGGTGGAAGGTCGGCCACCGAGAACGTACGCCACGATGCGCGACACAATTACCGCGTATTTCGAACCTTTCGCCAGTGCTGACTACGAGAGATTCTTGCTCTGCCAAGCCCGCCAGCTCCCGGAAGAATCAGTAGATGTCTTCTACGCCAGATTAAAGAAGTTAGCCAGCACATGCACCCTCCCGGATGCGGACGACGAAATCCGCGCTCAATTCATCCAGGGCTGCGAGTCATCGAAGCTCCGTGAGAGGGTATTGGAAGTGGACAACATGCCCATGCGCGACATCCTTGCACTGGGGCGGTCTAAGGAGTTATCCAAAGCCAGAGCCGCGCACATGGAGCCGAAGCCGGAAGTCACAATCAAGACGGAGCCTGTGTGCGCCCTCAAGACGGACGGCCCGGATAACCGAACGAATCAGCCCCGGCAAGGAAAACCGAAACCAGCTCAGTCCTCACACAGCCGCACCTGTGCATGGTGCGGAGGTTTGACGCCTCACAACGGAGCGTGCCCGGCACAGGGCGAAATCTGCAGCGCGTGTGGAAAAGCCAACCACTTTGCAAGCGCGTGTCTGTCGGCGCCAAAGAAGAAGCAAGGTGGCCCACCCAGAAGGGTAAGACAACTGGAACCATTACCCAACACCCGACCAGCAGTGACATGGACGATGACGAAGCCGACACTGCCTCCGTCCATGTCGTGCGAATGCTTAACACCCTGGCAGCTACACCGTCCGCAGCACCCATATGCACTGTTAACGTGCAGGACCAAGCAGTGGCAACTTTGATTGACACAGGTGCGACAATCAATCTGATGGCAGCCAGCGTATACCAGACACTGGAGATCGCACCAGCTCTCCATTCTACAAGAGTACAAATATACGCCTACGGCACTAGTCGCACGCTAATCCTATGCGGAATGTTCCACACGGAGCTGTCCCATGACTCTACTCGCCTACAAACCAAAATCTATGTGTCGCGAGAAGGATCTGGATTGCTGCTTGTTTGTAGAACAGCCCAAGACCTCGGATTAATCCATTTTGCGCCCACAGTCCAAGCCCATAGCATTGAACATATGGTGCGTGAACACCCATCGCTGTTTGAAGGAATCGGTTGTTTAAGGGGACCGGCCATCCATCTCCACATAGACAAGTCGGTCGCCCCAGTAGCTCTCCGACACCAAAGCATTGCGTTCTACCTACGACCCAAGGTAGAAGCAGAACTGCGTTTGCTCGAGCAGGCTGGAATCATGGGTGTCGCCCAACGTAGTAGCCAGAAAACCGAAGCAGCCCGACACCGTGCGGATCTGCATCGACATGCGCATCCCCAACCTCGCTATCAAGCGTGAGCACCATCTGACACCAACAATAGATGACATCATTGGGGAGTTCTCTAGTTCGAAATGGTTCTCCAAGATGGACCTGAGGTCTGGGTACCACCAAATCCCTTTACACCTGGATTCACGCCCGATCACCACCTTCTCCACTCACGCCGGACTGTGGCGATATACCCGGCTCAACTTTGGTATATCGAGTGCAGCGGAGGTGTTCCAAAACATCATCCAGGATGTCCTGCAAGGGCTAGACGGCGTCCTGAACGTCAGTGATGACATCCTGGTTCATGCACCCACCCTCGAGCAACACATCCAACGCCTCCAGGCAGTATTCACCAGACTTCAAGAGCGAGGCTTAACCCTCCACCGAGAAAAGTGCGACTTCCTGCGTAAGGACATTAGCTTCTTTGGCTACCGGTTTTCTGATCAGGGAATCGGCCCGGACCCAGAGAAGGTCAAGGACATCCACGAGGCTCTCGCCCCGACATCTGTGACGGCCGTCCGCAGTTTTCTCGGAATGGTCACCTACTGCGGACGGTTCATCAAGGACCTATCCGACCTCACCGGCCCCCTTCGTGACCTCACAAAGTCCACTGCCACCTGGGAGGGGGGCCCAGAACAACAGGAGTCGTTCCAGAAAACCAAGGCTGCACTCTCGGCGGACACAACTCTGGCCTATTTCGACCCTCGGAACGAATCACAACTCGTGGTGGACGCCAGCCCGACAGGCCTGGGAGCGGTGTTAACCCAGCAACAAGCATGCGGGGAATGGGCCCCAATCGCGTATGCAAGCCGAACCCTCACACCAACTGAACAGCGATATTCGCAGATTGAAAGGGAAGCCATCGCCATCCTGTGGGGGTGTCGGCACTTCCACATCTACTTGTATGGACACCCCTTTGTAGTAATCTCTGATCACAGGCCCTTGGTTCCACTCTTCCAGGGGACCTCCTCCCGTCCTCCTCCTCGGATCGAAAAATGGGTGCTCCAGTTACAGGAATTCCAGTTCACCGTCGAATATCGACCAGGCACCTGAAATCCTGCCGACTTCCTGTCGAGACATGCCCGCCCAGTTACCGATTCAGAAGCGGCAGAAGCCGCGGCTACGGAGGAATACGTCAGGATGATCGTGGAAAGATCGAGGCCGCTGCCGATCTCTCAGGAGGAAGTGGCGCGAGCCACAAAAGACGACGACTGCCTGCAGATGGCCATTCAGGCCCTCACATCGGGCAACTGGAAGCCACTCCAAAGCCCAGAGTCCTTCCGCATGCCAGGAACCCAGGCAACGCTGAAAGCTCTACACCAAGTCCGAAACGAGCTGTCGGTATCTCCAGAGGGATGTCTCCTGAGAGGTCCTCGCCTGGTACTACCCGAGTGTCTCACCCAACAAGCAGCCCTCCTAGCCCATGGTGCGCATCAGGGCATAGTAAAGTCGAAGAACCGCCTTCGCAGCAAACTCTGGTTCCCGGGTCTGGATCGGATCGTGGAGTCCATCGTCCAAAGGTGCCCAGTGTGTCTGGCAACCAGTCTGCCTGACCACCCTGCTCCAGTAATCACCGAGGAAGGGCCGACATCCCAGTGGGAACGGGCCAGTGCAGACTTCGGCAGCCTCCCAGGCGGGAAATACATGTTTGTCGTAGTAGACAATTTCTCACGGTATCAGGAAGTAGAGATACTTTTGTCCACCGCTGCCACCGAAGTCATACCAAAGTTGGAGAAAATCATCGCCACCCATGGCCTCATCGGTGAACTGAGCACTGACAATTGGCCGCCTTTCAATGGCGCGGAGCTGGGGGAGTACCTGCTGTCTCACAGTATCAAACACCGACGCGTAACCCCAAGGTGGCCCCAAGCAAATGGGGAAATTGAATGTCTCATGAGGACCCTAAACAAGACTATCCAAATATCTCTAGCGGACGGCCAAAGTCTGGAACTCGCCATCTACCAATTCCTGCGGGAATACAGAATGACTCCCCACTGCACAACTGGAGTCCCGCCGAGCCGTCTCTGTTTTGGCAGAGTAGTCACAGACACTATCCCACACCACCCAACGTGGGCAAAATCCCCGGCCCCACTGAACCAGTCCATGGAACGAAGAACAAAGACAAATGCAGAAGCGTCCCGCCGAAGGAAAGCCATCAACAGCCCGATCGAGGTTGGCGACCATGTGTTGGTAAAAGATCACGACCCCCGAGGAAAGTTCAGTTTACCATTCGAATTGGACCCTTGGACCGTAACACTCATCAACGGTACCATGGTCACTGCATCCCGGCGGGGAGAGAAGGTCACGAGAAATGTATCGTTTTTCAAAAGGGGCCCAACGGATGGAGACGGAGAATTCCCGGGACCGAGAAGTTGCCACCAGGACACTCCGCAGGGTCCAAGCGGAGGGTCTGCAGGTGACCAGCCGCCCCGACTGTCCAGCCCAAGGATCGACCCTGCCACGCAGGACCAGGAGGACGGCCTGTCGCAAGGAGCACAGAGCGGCCAGGATCCGGCTGAAGGTGACTGTTCTGAGGACATGTTCCAAACCCTGCCGAGCCGGGGCAGCCAGGGCAGGTATCAACTGCGGCCCTGCCCAAGACCGTCCCAGAGGTACCGAGACTTTGTTGCCCGCTGCCGGCCAAGGAAGCAGAGGGACCTGTATGCAGTCAACATCAAGTAAGTCTGTTCCAATCTGTTGTGTGGTTTACAGAGACTGAAACGTTGTGACAGACTATTCCATGCATGTTGTTGTTATATGCAATGTTTTTCATTTCTAGGTAAAGGAGGAATGTAATGTTGAGCCCAGTACTGGGCGAGTCCAGTACTGCAATAGTTTGAGGGGTTTTGTCTCCCCCTCCCCTCTAAGCGTGTGAGCAGTGGGCCGGCCTAGCGTACGCGAAGGCGGCACGCTGGCTAGTTAATAAAAGCCCAGGGCTCTGGGCGTGGCGGCAGTGCAGTAGCCGGCCACTACAGTGAACCATATGTGTGCTGTGCCTTATTTGTACAAGTGCCTACTGTGACACTACACCGAGCATAGAGATACAGTTCAAGAGAGGGCCAAAAATCCTTAGGCCTGGAGTTTATGGGCATGAGCTCCACGAAGGCAGCAAGTTGTTCCTGAGAGTACGATGTGTCTTAAAGCCAGTCAGCTGCAAGCAGCAGGGAGCGTCTCTACCCTATCGCATTGCAACTCTGCGCTTGGGGAGTAGAAGGGTTGCTGTCAATTTTCGCATTTCGGGAGGCACTTCTTTGACATAACCCAGCAGCGCAGCTCTTGGAGTGCGCTCAAGAGGTAGTTCCGTAATGTCGTCAATCATTGCGAATATGTCTGCTCAGTAGTCAGAGATTCCCTGACTGTCCCAAGCGAGGTGTAGAAAACTCTTGGGGGGGCAAGAGCAACGTGCACATCGTTCATCTGTACTCTGGCCCTTCCTGGATAGTCACTCAGAGGATGTGATAGAGACGATGGATGTATTTGAAGTGAATAAGGCGAAGTCGATAGTTGGGGGGGGGGGGAAGAGTGCAAGTGCTTGGGCGCATCAGGTGTGCCACTGTTCTTCTGTAAGGGGAGGTGTTATGTCACTGCTCATCGGGGTGTGTATTTGCGCAGTGTTCTGCATCCCTGCATAGAGTCGCGTTATAAACTTGTGGGTAGAAGGGCTAGTCGGATACACCTCAAGCACTTGTAGGTGGGGCATCTGGGAATGAGGCATGTATCGCCCGGGTTGCAGCGTGTAGTTGATAATATGTAAAAGTGTCTAGTAAGTTGTTATCTTCACTTTGTAGCGCTTGCTGAGGTGTCCGGATAGATCGCACTCATGGTTGTATGTTGCAATTTGTGCAACCTAGAGTGTGTTCCAGGATTGTAAGTGATGGGGAAGGAAGGGCGTCCAATGAGCGGCACAGATGGATCAATGAGATGCTCAATGCTGGCCTTATTTCTAAGCTCGTGCCACACCCAAACCGTACATGACACAGTGTCCATCTGCACTCACCGGTGCCTAGCGGTCATAAACATCTCCATCTGAAGAGGGCAGGGCACTGCATGGTCAGATTCAGGGGCCGTGTGGGCAAGGATGTGAGCATGGAACAGCCAGTGGTGGGCAAACTGGGCCTGGCCACTCAAGTAATACAAGTCCAAATCAGGAGCACCCAAGCATCCTTGCTCTAAGTATGTGTCATAATCTCCCATGAGATACGTGGCTGTCCACCCACCCATGCCAAAGAAACGAGACGCATTCTAAGCTTTCGGCGGAAGTGCAGTAGTAAGGCAAGCGGCAAGTGGATGAAGAGGCAGAGGAATTTAGGGAGGATAATAATTTTTGCAATAGCCAAGGGACCAGTTAGGGACAAGGGGAGTCCCCTCCAGCACTCAACTCTCTCATCCAACCATGTAAGCATTGACCATTGAGCGTCCTTGAATCATCAATGTCTCTACTGAACCAGACTCTGAGGTACTTTATGGGGGCCATCGGCCCAGGCAAGTGGGAATTCTGAGGTGAAGGGTGATGTCACAGCTGTCATTGGGAAAATAAGCAACTTCGTGTAGGAAGGGGGAGTCTCTAGTTGGCGCAGTGCAGCACTGGCGACAAGCAGGGACTCTCTCTTCCCCGTCAGGGCTGAGGGCTACCTTCAAGACAACCTCTGCTTACCCTCTAGGTAGTGTGGCTTAAGCAGTCTTAGGCTAATCTCTGGGGCATATAGGGTTAAACATTTGCAATATTACACCATCACAACCAACCCACCACACAATGACACCAAACTGTATTTTGTAAAAATATATACTCTTTATATAAATTTCAAGCAGGCTTGTAAATACAGTCTTGGTTCACTTTCTTGAATGCAGGTTCCAGTTTACTTGTAGCAAAACAAAGTCATAGTGTCCTACAAATGCGATGTCTTCTTATTCCCCAAATATGATATTGTTGGGGACTTCCCTGTTCAACGTTCTCGAAAGGCGGGATGTCTGCTGAGGCCTTGGTGCGCCTCTGGTAATCAAAATGGCCCGACCGGCCCGGGCTCACGCTTCTGGCGGGAGCGGCGGCAGGTCTGTTCACGTCCGCCTCTCAGTGCGAGCCGCACGGCTGTGCGCGGCTGGCGGGGGAGAGAGCGGGGGCCCTGGGAGCGCTCCACACGCAGCTCCGAGGGCTGCGCTGGCCAGAGGGGCGGTGCGAGCGGGACAGGTCAAATGCTCGTACCGCGGGGCAAACAGTACCTTTGGGAAACTTGAACCAGGGTCGAGGCAGCAGGGTCCCAGGTCGGCTCGGTGATCCTCGTCGCGGTGTCTTCCTCCCTGGGCTGGAGCGAGCGACGGCTCGGCTCGGCTCGGAGGTTGGCGTAGCAGTGCGGGCCGGGTCACCGGGACAGAGCGCCTCGGGGATTCTGACAGGAGGTGGCACACTCAGTGGGCGGCGATCCTCGGAGCAGGCCTCTATTAATCCAGGCGACGTTCAGGCACCCCACGCAACAACTGTTTCTCGGACAGCGGCGGCGCGTTCAGGGGCACCAGACACGAAGGGGTGCAAGCAGGCACCGGGCGCCCCCTCTCTTCACGTTGCGAGCTGCGGCTCGGGGTCAGTCACGGTGCTCGGACCAGCTGGGCTGGTCTTCACGATGTTTCTGGGCCAGGCAGGCGGCAGTCACTTTGTTTAGAGGGAGGGCAGCTCCCAGAGCGGTGCTAAAGAGCGTGAAGGTCACAGCGCGCTCCGCTTTCTCCTGGAGAGGCTCGCAAAAGGAAACCAGCGTCCCACAGTGGTTCTTCTGTCAGGGGGTAGCGCCCACTGTTCCTGGGGCGCTGGTCAGGGGGCAAGTTCACAGGCAAGCCCTTGGAGATCTTCCAGCAGAGTTTGGCACAAAGTTTCAATAAAGCAAAAGTCTCTTGTAGTCTTTTCTTTCCTCTCCTTTGGCAGCAAGGCACCAGACACAGGCCAGAGACAGCACTCCTCCTTGTAGTCCTTCCAGGTCCTTCTCTTCGGGCAGAGTTTCTTCTGTAGCGCAAACAGGATCTAATTTACAAGGAGCAGGGCTCCTTCTTTTATACCCAGTTTCTTTTGTTCTAGCAAGCCAGGGGGGCCTCTGCATAACTGCTCCAGTCTCTGAGCACTTGTTGTGGGTACTTCTGGCTTCTGCATTCAGTGTGAGGGCAGGCACATCAGCCGCTCCCCAGGGGGGCGGAGCCGGCATTGTGAGGACAGGAGTAGCCTGAGCACTTTGTTGACAAGCTTCGGTCCTTCCTGGGCCAGGTGCAGGCTGAGTCATCAGTCGCTCCCCAGGAGGGCGGAGCCAGCATTGTGGAGGCAGGGGCACAGCCTGATGCATCATTCAGGGGAAACTCCCACCACCCACTAAGGTGTCATCCTGCTAATCACTACCTGTCAACTCCCAGCCCTGTCACTCACACACACCAGACAGTCAGATCCACATCCAAGCAGAGGCGGGCTGAAATGGTTAGGCCAGCAAATGCTAACTTTCTAAAAGTAGCATTTGCAAACCCAGGATATTAAAATAAACTTTACTAAAAGAAGTATTTTATTATTCTGAGTTCAGGCATACTAAACATGAATTTCTACCATGTTCCCTGAGCCTGATGGGATTATAGAGTGTAATAATTCCAGCAGCCCATCTGGCCTAGAGGGGAACTGGTAGCCTTACAATAGTGAAAAACGAATTTGGCAGTAATTCACTATTAGAACATGCCACACACATCAGGGCAGGTTCTACCTTACACTTACAATGCACCCTGCCCTCAGGCCTACCATAGGGGTGACTAATATGAAGTTAAGGGAAGGTTTAGGGGCTGGCAAGTGTGTGCACTTGCCCAGCCAGCATGACAGTACCAGACTGCACGCAGGTTCTGCAATGGCAGACCCTAGACACATTTTAAGGCTGCTTCTGTGGGTGGCGCAACCAGCGCTGCAGGCCCACTAGCAGTATTGGCATTCACAAGCCCTGGCACTCCTGGTGCACTTTACTAGGGACTAACAGTAAATCCAATGAACCAATCATGGACATCAATCACAGGTACACTTTACAGTAGGGAGCACTTGCACTGCGGCACGGGTTGACCGTGGCGCAGTGCCCTGAGTAGCAGACACCAGCAAAACATTTGAGGCACAACAGCAAAAAAGTGGAAGGGAAACTCACGCCAAGGTGCCAGGTCTAACACGTGTCCCCTCCAGCTGAAATGTGGGGGGAACTACCCTTCCCCAGGGAGTTCCTCATCACTAAGGCGGAAAAATCTGGACAGACCATCAGCGTTGGCGTGATCTGTGCCAGGGCGGTGTTCCACCGTGAAGTCCATACCCTTTAGGGAGATGGACCACCTCAACAGTTTTGGGTTCTCACCCCTCATTTGCATCAACCATCTGAGGGGCCTGTGGTCTGTCTGAACCCGGAAGTGAGACCCAAACAAGTAGGGTCTTAGCTTCTTCAGCGCCCAGACCACAGCAAATGCTTCTCGCTCTATTGCACTCCACCTACTTTCCCGTGGAAGTAACCTCCTACTGATGAAGGCTACGGGTTGGTCCCAGCCCTCCTCAGTCATCTGTGAGAGAACAGCCCCTACACCATGCTCTGAAGCGTCTGTTTGCACTATGAATTCCTTGGAGAAATCAGGAGCCAGGAGCACGGGCGCCGTGCACATGGCAGTCTTCAGGGTGTCAATCAATCAATCAATCAATCAGTGACACTTATAAAGCGCGCTACATACCCGTAGGGTCTCAAGGCGCTGGGGGGGGGGGGGGGGGTGCCGCTACTGCTCGAACAGCCAGGTCTTCAGCTTCTTCCTGAAGGAGAGGTGGTCTTGGGTCAGGCGCAGGTCGGTCGGGAGGGAGTTCCAGGTCTTGGCGGCCAGGTAGGAGAAGGACCTTCCTCCTGTAGTCGTTCTTCGGATGCGGGGGACGGCGGCGAGGGCGTGGTTGGCTGATCGGAGGTGGCGTTTGGGAGCGTAGAAGTTGACTCGGCTGTTGAGGTAGCTCGGGCCTTGGTCGTGTAGGGCTTTGTGTGCGTGGGTGAGGAGGCGGAAGGTGATTCTTTTGTTGACGGGGAGCCAGTGAAGGTCTCTCAGATGTCCGGAGATGTGGCTGGTTCGTGGGATGTCGAGGATGAGTCTGGCTGAGGCGTTCTGGATCCGCTGGAGTCTCTTCTGGAGCTTGGCGGTGGTACCGGCGTAGAGGGCGTTGCCGTAGTCCAGTCGGCTGGTGACGAGGGCCTGGGTGACGGTCTTCCTGGTCTCGGTGGGGATCCACCAGAAGATCTTCCGTAGCATGCGTAGGATGTTGAAGCAAGCCGAGGAGACGTTGTTGACTTGCCTGGTCATGGAGAGGGAGGAGTCCAGGATGACGCCCAGGTTGCGTGCATGGTCTGTCGGTTTGGGTGCGGTGCCCAGGGCGGGAGGCCACCAGGAGTCGTCCCAGGCGGAGGGTGAGGAGCCCAGGATGAGGACCTCCGTCTTGTCCGAGTTCAGTTTCAGGCGGCTGGTCGTCATCCACTCGGCTACCTCTTTCATCCCTTCGTGCAGGTTGGCTCTGGCGGCGGCGGGGTCGTTGGTCAGGGAGAGGATCAGCTGGGTGTCGTCGGCGTAGGAGATTATGCTGAGGTTGTGTTTGCGTACGATGGCCGCGAGGGAGCTCATGTAGACGTTGAAGAGGGTGGGGCTCAGAGAGGATCCTTGGGGGACGCCGCAGATGACTTCGGTGGCCTCTGACTTGTACGGTGGTAGGCGGACTCTCTGTGTTCTTCCGTCGAGGAAGGAGATGATCCATTCCAGTGCCTTCCCCTGGATTCCGGCGTTGTTGAGGCGCTGTACTAGGGTGCGGTGGCAGACCGTGTCGAAAGCCGCGGAGAGGTCTAGGAGGATGAGGGCCGCTGTTTCTCCATTGTCCATCAGGGCTCGGATGTCATCGGTGGCGGCGATGAGGGCGGTCTCGGTGCTGTGATTGGCTCGGAAGCCGGACTGTGAGGGGTCGAGGGATCCGTTCGTCTCGAGGAAGGCGGCCATCTGCTTGTTGACGGTCTTCTCGATGACTTTGGCTGGAAACGGGAGGAGCGAGATGGGGCGGTAATTCTTGAGGTCGGTGGGGTCCGCTGTTGGTTTCTTGAGTAGAGCGCTGAGTTCGGCGTGTTTCCAGCTCTCAGGGAAGATGGTGGTGTCGAAGGATGTGTTGATGATGTCTCGCAGGTGGGGTGCGATGACAGCGTCGGCCTTGTTGAAGACGTGGTGAGGGCAGGGGTCGGTCGGTGATCCGGAGTGGATGGAGTTCATCGTGCGGATGGTGTCTTCGGTGCTGAGCGGCGCGGGGGTGTCCCACAAGGTCAAAAGCCTTCTGACAGGTGTCAGTCCAAATCACATTCCTGGGCTGCTTCTTAGAAGTCAGCTCTGTCAAGGGGGTCACAATAGTGCCATAGCCCTTGACAAACCTCCTGTAATACCCAGTGAGCCCCAGGAAGGCTCTCACTGCAGTCTGGGTCTTGGGGGGTTCCCAAGCCAGGATGGTTGCAATTTTGGGTTGCAAGGGTGCCACCTTGCCACTCCCCACTTGGTGTCCCAAGTACACCACTGAACCCTGCCCAATCTGGCACTTGCTTGCCTTGATTGTGAGGCCTGCCTTGTGCAGCGCCATCAACACTTCCCAGAGGTGCCGCAGGTGTTCTGGCCAGGTACCACTGAACACTGCGATGTCATCCAGGTAGGCGGCACTGAACTCATCCAGCCCAACCAACACCTGGTTGACCAACCTCTGAAAGGTGGCAGGGGCATTCTTCATCCCAAATGGCATAACCCGGAACTGGAAATGCCCATCTGGTGTGGAGAATGCTGACCTCTCCTTTGCCCCATCGGTCAAGGCGATCTGCCAGTACCCAGACGTTAAATCAAACGTGCTGAGGAACCGGGCAGCCCCTAGCCGATCAATGAGCTCATCAGCTCTGGGGATAGGGTGCGCGTCAGTCTTGGTGACTGAATTGAGTCCTCTGTAGTCCACACAGAACCGGAGTTCAGGTGTGGCTCCCGGCGCAGCAGCCTTTGGGACCAAGACCACGGGGCTGGACCAAGGACTGCTGGAAGACTCAACCACCCTAAGAGCAAGCATCTTGGAGACCTCCTCCTTGATGCAGGCCCTGACCCTGTCAGTCACTCTGTAAGCCTTATGCTTCACAGGTAAGCTGTCTCCTGTGTCCACATCATGGACGCACCAATCTGTGACACTAGGAACCAGGGAGAACAGATCTGGAAACTGCCCCAGCAATTGGCGGCAGTCTTCCTGTTGCTCAGGGGTCAGGGTGGGTGAGAGGTTAACTCCATCCACTGACCCATCTTTCTCACAGGCCACTAAGAGGTCAGGAAGAGGCTCAGACTCCTCTTCCATTCAATCATCGGTGGCCAACAGCATGCCCACTTCGGACCTTTTCAAGTGGGGCTTGAGGCGGTTGACATGGAGGACCCGTAAAGGGTTCCTGGGCGTCTTCATGTCCACCAAGTATGTCACTGAGCTCTTGCGCTCCACAACCTCAAATGGGCCTGTCCACTTATCCTGAAGTGCACAGGGTTCCACTGGGGCCAAGACATACACCTCTTGTCCAGGCTGAAGCTCTACCAGAGTGGCATTCTGGTCGTACCACCGCTTCATCTCCTCCTGGCTTGCTTCCAGATTTGCCTCAGCAAGTTGTCTGAAGCGCCTGGTTTGGTTTCTGAAGGCCAGCATGTAGCTATATACATTCTGGGGAGGTTTCCTGGGAGATTGCTCCCAGCCTTCCTTTACCAAACTCAGTGGTCCTCTCACGGGGTGACCATACAGCAGTTCAAAGGGGCTGAACCCTAGGGACTTCTGTGGCACCTCGCGGTATGCAAAGAGCAGGCATGGCAAGAGGACGTCCCACTTACGCCTCATTGGACCTTCCAGGCCCATGATCATGCCCTTCAGGGTTCGGTTGAATCTCTCAACCAACCCGTTTCCTTGGGGATGGTAAGGTGTGGTGAACTTGTAGGTTACACCACACTCTTGCCAAAGGGACTTCATATACTTGGATATGAAGTTGGTCCCCCTGTCGCTCACCACCTCTAGAGGGAATCCCACTCTGGAGAAAATTCCCATCAGTGCACGCCCCACCACGGGGGCCGTCACTGTCCTCAGAGGGATGGCTTCAGGGTACCGGGTGGCATGATCCACCAAGACCAGGATGAACCTGTTGCCCATGGCTGTCTTGGGGTCCAGAGGCCCAACAATGTCAATACCCACTCGTTGGAATGGCGTACTGACCACAGGGAAGGGTTGGAGGGGAGCCTTGTTCTTCCCTCCGCTCTTCCCACTTGCCTGGCAAGTTGGACAGGTCCTACAATGAGCATCTGAGCTCTTGTGCATTTGGGGCCAGTAGAAGTGGGTGACAAGCCTGTCATAGGTCTTGTCCATCCCCAAATGTCCTGCTAAAGGCACATCATGAGCCAGTCCCAGTAGGAAGGCTCTGAACTTCTGGGGTACCACCAGCACACGGGCTGACCCAGGTTCAGCAGCCTTAGGCTCTGAATACAGGAGGTCATTCTCCCAGTACACATAATGTGTTTTGGCCTGAACACCATTGGCCTGGTCTGCAGCCTGCTGCCGCATACCCACGAGAGAAGGGCATTCTTTCTGCTCCCTGCAGAATTCCTCCCTGGAGGGGCCTCCTTCTTGCTGCCAATGGGTCAGCTCAGGCAGGTCCCCCAGTTCGGCAATCTGTTCCCCAGTAGGCTCCAGGGCATCCCCCTCAAGGTCTGCTTCCTCCTGGACCGTGGGAACTTCAGGGGCCGGTTTCCCGCGCACCCTGCGCCTTCTCCCTAAGGCCGGTTCCTGGGCCTCTCCTTCAGGCCCCAGGACCTCTTGATCACCCCTACTGGCTGCCATTGACCGGGTGGTCACGCACACCCAGTCAGGTAGACCCACCATCTTCAGGTGAGTCGTCTTCTCCACCTTTTCCCAAGGGGAGTCCTCCAAGTCGTTCCCTAGCAAACAGTCAACAGGCATGGCTTTCCTCACACAGACCTGCAGAGTACCAGAGACCCCCCCCACTCGAAGGGAACTTGAGCCATTGGACATTGGCTCTCAGAGTTGTCAGCATTGACAACCCTACAATAGGCATGGGGTACAACCTGCTCTTGAGACACCAGGTGATGCCTCACTGCAGTCACACTGGCTCCCGTGTCTCTAAGAGCCTCAGCTTTCTTACCATTGATGGTAACCACCTGCCCATATTTTTTAGTGTTAGAGGGCAGGTAGTTTGTAGGGACCATCTCACTGTCTCCTAGTGAGACTAGGGTCATCTGAACAGGATCTCCACCCCCCGGGACCATCACTTCTTCTCCTAAGTGAACACTGGTCACTTGTCGGGGCGGAGCACCAGTGGGTGCTGGTTTTCCAAACAGGCGACACTTGGGGTCACTGGCTATGTGCCCCGGGTCACCACATTTGTAACAATTGAAGGGCCCCTTTGGAACAGGTCTACCTGTCGGGGCCCAATTCTGCTTTGGGGGTGGGGGAGGCTGAGAACCTTTCTGCTGGTCCCCTTGGGCATTACTTTGGGGGCCTTTTTGGAACCCTTTCTGTTTTCCCTTGTCCCCCCCACTCTTCTGCTGGGGACCCTGCCCACCCTTGGCGGAGTCTCCCACTGGACCCTTGTGGACCCTGGTGCTGAGCCAGCGGTCCGCCTCCTCAGCAAGCTTCCTCGGGTTGGACAGCTTGCTATCAATCAGGTGCTGGCGTAACTCAGGAAAACATTGTTCAGACAAGTGCTCCCATGCAATTAAATCAAAGAGACCCTGAAAATCATTCACTTTGTTACCCTTCACCCAACCATCCAGTGCTCTGCAAAAAAAAGTCACAAACTCCACATATGTATTCCCAGGCCGCTTGTTACACCCCCTAAACTTCTGCCTATACATTTCAGGGGTAAGCCCATACCTGGTCATTAAAGCTTCTTTCATATGGGGATAGGATCTCTGGTCTTCAGTGGGCAAATCTAGCAGGGTGTCCCGCCCTTCGCTAAGGAACCTTCCCCATAACCCCGCTCCCCAATCCTTCTCAGGGACCCGGTGGGAAAACATGGCTACCTCATATGCCCTAAACCATTGTCCTATGTCATCCCCCTTAAAGAACTCTTTAACTACATCTTTGGGGATGTGCACTCTTGACTCTACCTGCACCGGCGTTGCGCTGCCACCAGAGGGAGGATGATCCAAGGTTTTCTCTTTTAGACTCATCTCCCTCATTTTCACATCATACTCCAATTGGAGTTTTCTTTCTTCCAGAGCCATTCTTTTGCTTTCAAGCTCCATTTGGCCCTTTAAATTCAATTCTGCCAACTTTATCTCATGATCCCTGGTTGCCTGTCTGTCTGCCAGCTCCTCTGGCGACAGGCCTCTGCCAAAGCTAAGAACGCTGTCTGGTTTTTCCAGACTCACAGGATCCACAGGTGCATCCTGATCCTCAGGCGCCTTCCTAGATTCCATCCAGGCCTTCAGGGCCTTGTAGAGCTCAGGTTTGTTTCTGCACCCCACGTGTGGAACCTTGAGTTTCTTGCAGAAGAACTTCAGTTCCTTTCTTGTGTAGTCATCCAGCTTTGATGCATCCCATTCTAGCTCCAACGCACCAGAGGCTATGGATTCCCCTCCATCAATGCTGTTTGTGCCAGGCATGGTTTCAACACTAGGGATCTTTCTCTTTGTAGCAAAATTTAAAAATCAAAAAGTCTGTGGCTAAGTTACTGGACTGTAATCACTATGCAATGGTCAGTAGCTAAGGTACAACACTGCAAATGTAAATTCGCGAATCCTCACCGCTGCGTCCAATGTAGGAAGGGGGAGTCTCTAGTTGGCGCAGTGCAGCACTGGCGACAAGCAGGGACTCTCTCTTCCCCGTCAGGGCTGAGGGCTACCTTCAAGACAACCTCTGCTTACCCTCTAGGTAGTGTGGCTTAAGCAGTCTTAGGCTAATCTCTGGGGCATATAGGGTTAAACATTTGCAATATTACACCATCACAACCAACCCACCACACAATGACACCAAACTGTATTTTGTAAAAATATATACTCTTTATATAAATTTCAAGCAGGCTTGTAAATACAGTCTTGGTTCACTTTCTTGAATGCAGGTTCCAGTTTACTTGTAGCAAAACAAAGTCACAGTGTCCTACAAATGCGATGTCTTCTTATTCCCCAAATATGATATTGTTGGGGACTTCCCTGTTCAACGTTCTCGAAAAGGCGGGATGTCTGCTGAGGCCTTGGTGCGCCTCTGGTAATCAAAATGGCCCGACCGGCCCGGGCTCACGCTTCTGGCGGGAGCGGCGGCAGGTCTGTTCGCGTCCGCCTCTCAGTGCGAGCCGCACGGCTGTGCGCGGCTGGCGGGGGAGAGAGCGGGGGCCCTGGGAGCGCTCCACACGCAGCTCCGAGGGCTGCGCTGGCCAGAGGGGCGGTGCGAGCGGGACAGGTCAAATGCTCGTACTGCGGGGCAAACAGTACCTTTGGGAAACTTGAACCAGGGTCGAGGCAGCAGGGTCCCAGGTCGGCTCGGTGATCCTCGTCGCGGTGTCTTCCTCCCTGGGCTGGAGCGAGCGACGGCTCGGCTCGGAGGTTGGCGTAGCAGCGCGGGCCGGGTCACCGGGACAGAGCGCCTCGGGGATTCTGACAGGAGGTGGCACACTCAGTGGGCGGCGATCCTCGGAGCAGGCCTCTATTAATCCAGGCGACGTTCAGGCACCCCACGCAACAACTGTTTCTCGGACAGCGGCGGCGCGTTCAGGGGCACCAGACACGAAGGGGTGCAAGCAGGCACCGGGCGCCCCCTCTCTTCACGTTGCGAGCTGCGGCTCGGGGTCAGTCACGGTGCTCGGACCAGCTGGGCTGGTCTTCACGATGTTTCTGGGCCAGGCAGGCGGCAGTCACTTTGTTTAGAGGGAGGGCAGCTCCCAGAGCGGTGCTAAAGAGCGCGAAGGTCACAGCGCGCTCCGCTTTCTCCTGGAGAGGCTCGCAAAAGGAAACCAGCGTCCCACAGTGGTTCTTCTGTCAGGGGGTAGCGCCCACTGTTCCTGGGGCGCTGGTCAGGGGGCAAGTTCACAGGCAAGCCCTTGGAGATCTTCCAGCAGAGTTTGGCACAAAGTTTCAATAAAGCAAAAGTCTCTTGTAGTCTTTTCTTTCCTCTCCTTTGGCAGCAAGGCACCAGACACAGGCCAGAGACAGCACTCCTCCTTGTAGTCCTTCTAGGTCCTTCTCTTCGGGCAGAGTTTCTTCTGTAGCGCAAACAGGATCTAATTTACAAGGAGCAGGGCTCCTTCTTTTATACCCAGTTTCTTTTGTTCTAGCAAGCCAGGGGGGCCTCTGCATAACTGCTCCAGTCTCTGAGCACTTGTTGTGGGTACTTCTGGCTTCTGCATTCAGTGTGAGGGCAGGCACATCAGCCGCTCCCCAGGGGGGCGGAGCCGGCATTGTGAGGACAGGAGTAGCCAGAGCACTTTGTTGACAAGCTTCGGTCCTTCCTGGGCCAGGTGCAGGCTGAGTCATCAGTCGCTCCCCAGGAGGGCGGAGCCAGCATTGTGGAGGCAGGGGCACAGCCTGATGCATCATTCAGGGGAAACTCCCACCACCCACTAAGGTGTCATCCTGCTAATCACTACCTGTCAACTCCCAGCCCTGTCACTCACACACACCAGACAGTCAGATCCACATCCAAGCAGAGGCGGGCTGAAATGGTTAGGCCAGCAAATGCTAACTTTCTAAAAGTAGCATTTGCAAACCCAGGATATTAAAATAAACTTTACTAAAAGAAGTATTTTATTATTCTGAGTTCAGGCATACTAAACATGAATTTCTACCATGTTCCCTGAGCCTGCTGGGATTATAGAGTGTAATAATTCCAGCAGCCCATCTGGCCTAGAGGGGAACTGGTAGCCTTACAATAGTGAAAAACGAATTTGGCAGTAATTCACTATTAGAACATGCCACACACATCAGGGCAGGTTCTACCTTACACTTACAATGCACCCTGCCCTCAGGCCTACCATAGGGGTGACTAATATGAAGTTAAGGGAAGGTTTAGGGGCTGGCAAGTGTGTGCACTTGCCCAGCCAGCATGACAGTACCAGACTGCACGCAGGTTCTGCAATGGCAGACCCTAGACACATTTTAAGGCTGCTTCTGTGGGTGGCGCAACCAGCGCTGCAGGCCCACTAGCAGTATTGGCATTCACAAGCCCTGGCACTCCTGGTGCACTTTACTAGGGACTAACAGTAAATCCAATGAACCAATCATGGACATCAATCACAGGTACACTTTACAGTAGGGAGCACTTGCACTGCGGCACGGGTTGGCCGTGGCGCAGTGCCCTGAGTAGCAGACACCAGCAAAACATTTGAGGCACAACAGCAAAAAAGTGGAAGGGAAACTCACGCCAAGGTGCCAGGTCTAACACTTCGCAATATTGATCTTGACACCCGACAAACCTCTTAATTTGGTGAATTCTCTAATGAGAGGGGTTAAATGTATATGTGGGTCTCTGACCTACGAAGTCATACAGCAACGCAAGGATTCTGAGAGGGGTAAACGCAAGTCTGCGTTAGCTGTGGTGCTCGTAAAGGCAGGCCGCTGGGGGCTCCATTGTGATTGCAAAAAGTATGGGAGACAAGGGGCATTCCTGTCGGGTACCTCTAGTCACAGCAAAGGGGGCTGAGATTCTTCCATTCACCCATAGCTGGGCTGCCGTTTGAGAATAAAGCAGACCAATGAGTTTAATGAATGTGGGGCTCATTCCGCGGTGTGTCAGCAGGGTGAAAATGTATAGCCATTCAAGATAATTGAATGCCTTTGTGGCGTCCAAGAATACAGCCGCTGCATGCAAGGCTGGATCAATGGTATGGAGGTTGGCAAAGAAGGTGCGCAGATTTCAGAATGTGGACCTGCCCGGGACAAAGCATTTTTGATCGGGCAACCCCATGGTTGGTAGGAGTGAAATAAAGTATGAGGCGATGAGTTTGCAAGAATTTTGGTATCCATATTAATCATGGTTAGAGGGAGATATGAGTTGCAGCTGTGAGGGTCTTTGCCAAGTTTAAGGATTGTTACAATGAGTGCTACACGCAGTGAAGGACTGGACTTTTAACAGTACCAGCGGTGCCAGGGAACAACACCTATAACCTTCATGGGATACCTGTTTCGGCGCACAAACTACAGAGACACGGGACACTTCCTTCGGCGTCAAAGATTCAAGGTTTATTACTGCAGGGAACACAGAAGTCACGACAAGTACAACACGTGCAACTTGGGGAGACTGCTTCAAATTGGTTCTGTGGATCGCTCCTTTTATACAAAATTAACTCATAGGACAACATGGTACACAAAAGTTTACAACCTGGTTCCCATAATTATCCCCCAGAGGGGTCGCTTTGGTCACTTTGGTACACATAAGGTCCGGAACATAAGTGCGGAAACATTTGGCGGTTCCCAACTGTAAAAACCCATCTTCCCAACATTAGTGAATTCCAATCGGCAGTAAAACAGATCGAAATAGGACAAAGACAGGTGCAGAGGAAGATGGAGACAGTGGGGGATTGAAAAGAGTGTAAAAGGGGAGGTATCGGGAAACACGAGATACAGGCATCAAAGGGACGTGCCTAATGAGATGCACGGCTGAGACAATAAACCGGACGGCAAGATGGGCCTCGAGCGGGGCCATCTGCCTTACAGTATCATCCCCCTCATCGTAAAAGATATTTACAAAGTACATGTGTCTTCCACAAATATCCTGAGAGTCCCAGGGTCGCGAAGCGGACAGTGTCCGTTCGCTGGCTACTTGAGGGCAAGAGACAAAATGGATGCCGTATCTAAGATGGAACCCGTGGGTACAGATGAAAAACTCACATATCAAATGAACGGTTTTAAGTTAGCACAGCGAAACTGCGCACACTTACTAAACTCGTCATTTACGGTTCTTAGATACCAGACTCGACCATATTCGTGCGAGTCGAAAACATCACTTAAAATTTGTCACGGAACCTCAGACGCTCCTTTTGCCCTCATGTAGGCAAGCACTAGTCGGAATCATATTCGATATTCATCAGACCCTCGAGATGTTGTTGTAGCATAACTCTGTCCAATCGAGACCCTTTGGTAACAGGTGGCTGTCTCATACACGCTGTAGCACAGAGGCCACATAAGGCAGGACCGCACTGCACGCAAAGGCAACACGTGAACAGGAACACTACAACGACTCCAATGATCGTCAGAATTTTCCAACCCCAAGTCGATATCAGGCCCCAAAACCATCCAAGTAGCGTCCAATCCCCTACATCCACGTGTATGGATTCGGAAATTTTATGCAACTTCGAGATGGCTTGATAGACAGTCGGAGCGTTATCAGGAATGAAAATACAGCAGGCCGAATGGATCACCTTACAGACCCCACCTCGATCTGCCAAGATCACATCTAAAACCATACGGTTTTGTAACGTCATAAGTCTATCCGCCTGAAGTTCTGTGGTGATATTACCAAGGGCACTGGCAGTAATATTAGCTGTCGATTCTACCACTCGAGTCAATTGTCTCAGGTTTCTACTATTAACCATAGGTCCCCAAAACGGGAGGAAACCCTTGAAAAAGTCTCCTGCCTCTTGACCGGCAGTATCCTCTTCGCTAATTACGCCTCTTACAACTCTAGTCTTGTGATAATCTGCATCTACAGTGAATGTCGGAGGCAACAAATTGGCAATAAAGCATGCGCCTATAAAGTCAGAGGGCAACCATGCATATGCACGATCATGACAAATAAAGTAGGTACCCTTGGCAGCCAAAAACACAGGGGACGAGACCATTGGCAATATGTAATTTTCAGTGCAAGCACTCTCTCCAAGTCGGGCTTTCGATCTACGGCCACGACCTATTAGACAAAAATTACCAATGTGGGGCACAACCCATATCGGAGGTGAATCTTTAAGCTGTTTTTCATTAGTGAACACACTATATTCGCCTCTACTTAAAATCCTATAGGCTTGTACCTCTTCTTCAGGGATAAGCGAAGGATCATAGATATCGCTATCTAAATCCTCTATTGCTATCGACAAAGATTTTTGGTACGAAGTAGGACCAGAGTAAGGGGAACGTGGTTCTCGAATGGGGTGGAAACCCAGTGCGCTTCGAAACATTGTTTGAAATGCTCGAGCAGACCCTTGGGAGCTATACGGTAATACCAGATATGGAATTCCCTTATCCGTAGTATGGGGCATCAACCCACACACCCAACAATTAGTAGTGTTTACCACTAACTGATGCTGATGAAGGAGTTGAATAAAGGAATTATTGCGAAATTCTGCACGTCTAGCCTGCTCGTGTTCAGGTAAGATGTGAAAAGAATGAGGAGAGTCAGTGGAGATGAGTTTAAGATTAGGGGTAGGAGTAGGTATAGTAGAAGGCAAGAAGTAAGACATTGTGTAATACACTCCACCCGCTAATAACACAGAACCAGTCACAAACAGTACAAATATTTGGAACACAAAACATTTGGTACGACTGAGTTGCTGCAGCTTGAATCTTCTTGCTTGAGCTTTTTCCAAGTCCATCAACTTTGAGAATGCCATTCCCTATGACCGTCCGCAACGTTTCTTGACGCACTTCGTTCTGTGTAGCAATAGTCAATTCCTAGGAGTTCCCAGGAATCAACGGTCTTTAACCTAGCGTCAAGACCTACTAACCAGGAGGAAGTACACGCGCGGCCCTACGGCCTTTATTTCACAATATATATATATATATATATATATCAAAAACAAATGTCTCTCAGCTGTGGAAACAAAAAGTGTAAGGAACGAAGCTCAATGAATATATACAAAATAATTACAATGGTATGATTGTTCAAACTGGTCATGGAAAACGGGATAATGCACTTGTCAAGGGACAGAACGGGGTTTTTTATTGGTCTTTAGTGCTGGATCTTAAAAAATATCGGGTTTTCCCAGGACGTGTCTGTTCGTTAAACAAAAGATCCGTTGAAGGGACAACGCCCTGTTGATCAGCTGAGTGTTCTGGTCTTGAGTTTTCTGATGACAAATGTTCAATAATGCCTTTTTGCTGTACTGAGGATTCTCCGACAGGTTGTGCGTCGCTAAAAGGTACAAATGCCGGCAATCCTTCGGTTTCAGTTGATGCAATGCCTTTCCTTACCCACGAGTCTGCTGGCAACGGAATGAGGACTTTCTTGGTATGGGTGGCATGCACCCAGTTTTTCCGCCCCTCCAGACGAACTGCAGTTCTCGTGGCAAGGAGGACTTGGTAGGGTCCAGTGAATCTAGGGTCCAAATTGTTCTTGCGTGAGAAGTTGCGCGTCACCACCCAATCTCCGGGCTGGAGTTGGTGGCCTGGACCCTCCGTCTGTGTCGGCAATGCTTCGTGAACCTGTTGGTGAATTAACCTCAGTTTAGCAGTCAAGTCATGAAGATAATCAATCAACATTGGATACTCAAGTTCACAAAAAACACCTGGTCTAGGGACCCCCCAAACATTGGCAGGACGACCGAACACTATTTCATAGGGACTGAGCCCTACTCGGGAGTGTACAGTTGCCCTTGTTGACAGTAATGCTAAGGGTAAAGCGTCAGGCCACGAAAGACCTGTCGTAGCCTGAATCTTTGCTAGTTTTAGTTTAAGGGTGCCATTGTACCCTTCAACCAAACCAGCTGACTGAGGATGATTGGCACTATGAAATTTCTGTACAATCCCTAATCCGCGACACACGCTCTTCATCACACTCCCAACAACCTCACTTCCATTGTCTGACCACACGACCCGAGGCATTCCGTAACGGGAAAAATATTCTTTGAGTAAAATTTTTGCTGTGGATAAAGCCGTATTATCCTTAAGGGGGTAGGCCTCAATCCATCGGGAGAATGCGCAAACAACAACTAAAACATATTTTAGGTTATTGCATCGCTCCATATGAATGAAGTCTAACTGAATAACTTCGAAAGGGTACGCAGGAGGGGCAAAATGGCCAGGTGGAGTGGGAGTGCCCTTACCAGGATTGTGCATCAAACACACCATACAATTCTTAACCAAGCGTTCAGCACATTTCGTAATACCATCATTCTTCCACACAGGAAACAGCAATTTACAGATACCTTTCGCGCTAATATGTGCTAACCCGTGTGCCATAGTCACAATAGCCAACACATACGCATCAGGCAACATCCATCTTTTCTGTTCCGACAAGTCAATCCAACAACCATTTGCATCCAACTTTCCCGTACTTTCTTTCCACTTCGTCTTTTCAGTCTCGGTGGCCTCGTTCTGAATGGCTTTCACACTCTCAATAGTGTTTTCACACATACTTGATTCTGTAGGCCACCTTACCGAACTCGTCACATACATTCGGGTGCTAAGGTTCCGGGCAGTCTCCTTAGCAGTCTCATCCGCAAATGCATTACCACGACCAACATCATCCGTCACCTTACGATGCGCACTACATTTAACAATCGCCACTTGCTTAGGCAACGTAAGTGCATCCAGAAGATCATTCACAAGCTGGCCATGCTGAATCTTCGTACCATGTGACGTAAGGAATCCTCTCTCTCTCCACAGTCGTCCAAAACTATGTGCCACACCAAATGCATACTGGCTATCTGTAAACACATTCACCCGTTTATCTTTAGACAATACACACGCTCTCGTCATGGCAATTAGCTCAGCCGCCTGAGCCGAATTTTGATTTAATCTTGCACTTTCCACAATCGTTCTCAATGTAACTATAGCATACGCAGTCGTCACATCACCGTTCGGCAACTTGAAACAAGAACCATCCACATACAAAGTACCATCGGGATTTGTCAATGGAGTATCCTTTAGGTCAATGCGACCCTTGGTTTCCTCCTCAGTTTTGAGATAGCAGTCATGTACTGCTTCACCACTTGATCCTGTGTTGATCGGCAGCAATGTTGCTGGATTCAACACATTACATCGTTTTATCCGTATATGACTGGCCAGCAACGTCAACTCATACCCAGACAATCTTGCACTTGTCAGATGTTGAGTTTTCGTTCGGTTCAATAGAGTGTCGACTGCATGCGGAACCATTACCGTGAGCATATTATCCATGACTAGACCTGCGGACTGTCGAATGGACGCCGCAGCTGCCGCTGTTGCTCTTAAGCAACTTGGCAAAGCCCTTGCTACAGGGTCTAAAGTCGAAGAAAAGTAGGCGCATGGGCGTTGTTTACCACCAAAAGATTGTGTCAAGACACTCAACGCGCAACCATCCCTCTCGTGAACGTATAGTGTAAACGGCTTACTGTAGTCAGGGGTACCCAACACAGGAGCCGAACACAACGCATCACGTAATTCAGAAAAACTTTTCTGACATTCTTCAGACCAAGGTACTGGGGATGAAACATCCTTGCACGTAAGGGCTATCAATGGTTTCGCCAACAATGAAAAATTTGGAATCCATTGTCTGCAGTAGGACGTAATACCTAAAAAGGCGCGAACATCTCTTTGGGTTTTTGGCACAATCATTCGGGAAATTGCTGCAATTCTCTCCGGGGTCAACCTTCTCCCTTCTCTTGACAATAAGTGACCTAAATAGGTAACTTCTTGGCAACAATACTGTAGCTTTGAAGGTGATACCTTGTGGTGCAAGTCATGTAGATAGTGCAATAATGATACTGTAGCCGTTTTGCAAATAGCTTCTGTATCAGCTGCCACTAAAAGATCGTCAACGTATTGAATCAAAGCTGCACCTTTAGGCAATACAAAGGCATCAAGCTGACCTTTAAGTGCTTGGCTGTATATTGACGGACTCTCACAGTAACCTTGTGGAGCGCGTTTTAGCCTAAAACTGCGACCTCCTAATGAGAATCCGAACAGGTCTCTGCTTTCCTCTGCAATCGGAATGCTAAAGAAAGCATTCTTTAAATCGATCACTGTGAACCAGGAGGCAGATGCTGGAATCATTGTTAGTAAAGCCGTAATGTCCGGGACCACAGGAAATTGCGGAATCACTATTTTGTTTACCTCTCTCAAATCTATAACAAAACGATACACAGGAGGTTTATTTGGGTCAGTTCGTTTCAGAATTGGCAATACAGGGCTATTACACACGTTTCCACGAGTTTCTTCAACAACACCTTTTCCAATGAGATCATGAACGATTGCTAACAGTGCTCGTTCGCCTTCAAGAGAAATACGATATTGAGGTAACCGCGGTAATCGCGCATTTGGTTTCAATTGAATCACATAGGGTGGAATGTCTAATAGGCCCACGTCATTGGGACCTGTGGCCCATAAGGACGCAGGAAGGGAAATCAATTCCGGTGGGAATTTATCAACCGATAAATACATGGGAGAGATTACTCTCCTCCCCAATGTAAGTTCCACTCCTTCAGGGGAACAATACAATGTTGCATATAATCGTTTCAACAAATCCAGGCCCAAAAGATTTTCACCACAACCTGTAGATAGAATCAGTGGAGCCATTAGCTCACGAGGTCCAATCATAAGAGGCAAAGGGTTAGAGACCGGGTTACTAACAGGGGCGCCAGAGAATCCGACGGAAACATTCGTTAAGCCAGACAAAGGTGCGCCAGGGAGTTTTGAATGCATGATGGAACTTTTCGTCGCACCAGTGTCTAACAGAAAAGGCTCAACCACACCCGATGTAGTCACTGCAACGTAAGGCCCACTCTGATCGACCGGAACTGACACTACTCCCTCTCTTTGTCGTTGGCTGTCCTAGTAATGGTCATTTACAACAGTCTCGTGATCTATATAATAATCATCAACATTATACTGTGCAGATCGAACTGACCCCGTATTTCGCTGGTCAAAATAATTATTTGCATCCGATTGATTCTGATGACGATCAATCTGATTGTGGGATGAACCACGACCTCTACCACGTGGTGCCTGCTGAGGACCACTGCCACGATTTCCTCGTATCGACACACCATTCAGACGGTCCCGTAAAGCAAGACAATCATATTTTAGGTGTCCCTCTTTCCTACAATATGCGCACTGATTATACCCAAGTGTAGATCTGGGATCAAAGTTGTCAGAGCGCGGCTGTGTTCTATCAAGCTGTGCTCGTGGTCGATACTGCTGTTGTGCATCATTTTGGTTCGATCGTGGAGGGTATGCTTGCTGCAACAAAACCTTCGTTTTGAGCTCCTTAGTTTTCTTTTCTACACGATCACTTTCTTCCTTTTCCCTATTCTCATAATACTGAGCCGTTGCTAATATTTGCGCAGGGGTTGAAACTGCCCACGCACTTTCTGAATTCTTTAATTTGTTGCATAGCTCAGGCAACAAATTTGACACAAATTTGTCAACGAATAACCGCTGACCTCCCTCAGCGCCCATGTCCTGGCCGCTGTGGTCGATAAACGCTTCCTCAAACCTCGTAAAGAAATCCGAGACACTCTCGTCTTTCTTTTGTTTACAAGCTGACAACTTATCCCAGTTCACCTTCATCGCTGGCATGAGAGTTTTCATGAGCGTAATGATTCTCTGAGGCAAATCCAAGATTAATTGGTCAGGCTTAGCCCCACCAACTTGTAATGCATCAGCTGCTAGCAGTGCAGCCCAATCACCCCCTAATTCAGCTGCGTGATTGGCTTGACGAATTTTAGCCCAAACTGGTTGCGGTACAACATTGCCAAACAACATGTCGATGTCGGCAATATTCATAATAGAAGCTTCCACCAGTTGTGATAACTCTTTTATAATAACCAGCCGGATTTTTACGCGGATCGGGTAAGGATTGCTTCACTTGCAAAACTTCCGATCGTTTCCATGGAAGATGTATCCACACCCTTCGAAAATGTGGTAAAACCGGAGGGTTAGCTTGCGGATCACCAGGCACCCAAAGTGGCGGAACCTCTCTCATGGGATACTGACCAGGAACCGCTTTCCAATTCTCAGTGATATCAGCTGATGATACCCGAGAATGTGCTGTGGGTCTGAATGCTAATAAGCGTTCCACGGCACGTCGTACATCGTCTCCTACAATCATACCGTTCGAAAAGAGACTCTGGAGTTCAATTATGTCGGACGGTACATTCTCTACTTCATCATTGTACCATTCCTCTCTCAAAAAGTTACACATTTCCTCAAATACGAATCTCTGCGTAGGCTCATTAAACTGAGAAAACGTATCAAATACTACACGCGGAGTGTAATTAGCAGGATGTCTTATCCACCTATGTGCCATTGTTACTAACGTCTCTTTCTCCCTACCACTAGGGATCTGACTCCGTCTCTGAGGAGTTTCAGATGTATCAGACGAAAATAACGGACCAGAAAGAGGTGAATAAAGGGTAGCAACAGAATTAGGAACACGCTTACGAACAGATGGGGAAAGAAAAACAGGAGCAACAACATTAGAGGTAAAAGAAGGAATAGTAGGAACAGACAAGGTAGTCGGAGTAGCAGAAACAACAGTCTGAGAAGGTACAGGTACAGGAACAGCAGGAACGAGGACAGGTGGTGGAACAAACGTAGGGTTAACAGCGAGCTGGCCCGCAGCCGCTGGAGCAACAAGAGGAACAACAGGAGGAGCTATAGGAGGAGCTACAGGAGCAGTAGCACCCTGTACATAAGGAGGTGGTGATTTCATCAAGTATGATAACAAGGAATCCTCCTTTAAATCTTCTTCTTTCTTTTCTGATTTATTCGGTAAAACTGGGTAACATTTATCTATTCTCATATGATGTAATCTAGTAGCTATTTCCATGTCTTTTTCTTCTTTGTCTTGTCTACATTCTTCTACAGCTTGCAGTATCGGAATAAATTCCTGTTTTTTATCCTTTTTAAGTTGTTTGATTTCTTTCTGTTTGGCCTCTTTACGCCATATCCGAAAGGAATCAAACATAGCTGGCCTAGCTTTCTTTAAAAATAATTTAGCCTCAAGATTATCTAAAATCGAAAGTTCAAAAGTTCCGTGTGGTGGCCATCTAAGGTCACCATCTTTCTTTGTGTAGCTGATCCAGTAATCATTATAGATTATGGGACCCACACCGTGTCGACTATAAAGATCATGTAGCGGAGTTCCAACTGGAGGTATCGGACATGAGTCCTCCAACCGGGAATCCATTGCGCAACATTTGAAAATACGAAACAAACCACTATGGCTAGGCATCGTGCACACTAACCTAGTATCAAACTTCAAGGATTACCGAAGCAATAAAACTTCGTGTAAGTCAAAACCCTCGGTTTTTGGCAATTGCAACTGTCAAATAATACTAAGAACCAATACTAAGAACCACAAATGCAATGGAACCATGCAATACAACAAAGCCGTAAGGCTATTACAAAGCTCGGAGAGCTATTACCACAAAGCCTGAGGAGGCTATTACAAAGCTCAATGAGCTATTACAACAAAGCCTTAAAGGCTAACACCAAAGCTTTCAAAAAGCTAGAACAATCACTAAGGACTGGGAGCGACCCACAAATACTTAACTCAGAACTTCAATGGCGTCACCAGGAAGGCCCGTCTATCGTCTCGCTTTGTACAAAGGTCTACGCCGGGCGTCGAAGACAGGTCGACAGTCAGGGCATCGGTCCGTCGCAGCCGTCAGGAGGCGGGAATCTTCGCAGGGAAAAACTTCGGGCCACTTATTTCGACAACAGGATCGATGAAGCGGGGTGCACCTTCCCTCGGAGATTTCACACGAAGTTCCTCACGATCATCAGGCTTTGGACCGAACCGGTACCGCTGAAGTCGCCCCACGTTGGGCGCCAACTGAAGGACTGGACTTTTAACAGTACCAGCGGTGCCAGGGAACAACACCTATAACCTTCATGGGATACCTGTTTCGGCGCACAAACTACAGAGACACGGGACACTTCCTTCGGCGTCAAAGATTCAAGGTTTATTACTGCAGGGAACACAGAAGTCACGACAAGTACAACACGTGCAACTTGGGGAGACTGCTTCAAATTGGTTCTGTGGATCGCTCCTTTTATACAAAATTAACTCATAGGACAACATGGTACACAAAAGTTTACAACCTGGTTCCCATAATTATCCCCCAGAGGGGTCGCTTTGGTCACTTTGGTACACATAAGGTCCGGAACATAAGTGCGGAAACATTTGGCGGTTCCCAACTGTAAAAACCCATCTTCCCAACATTAGTGAATTCCAATCGGCAGTAAAACAGATCGAAATAGGACAAAGACAGGTGCAGAGGAAGATGGAGACAGTGGGGGATTGAAAAGAGTGTAAAAGGGGAGGTATCGGGAAACACGAGATACAGGCATCAAAGGGACGTGCCTAATGAGATGCACGGCTGAGACAATAAACCGGACGGCAAGATGGGCCTCGAGCGGGGCCATCTGCCTTACAGTATCATCCCCCTCATCGTAAAAGATATTTACAAAGTACATGTGTCTTCCACAAATATCCTGAGAGTCCCAGGGTCGCGAAGCGGACAGTGTCCGTTCGCTGGCTACTTGAGGGCAAGAGACAAAATGGATGCCGTATCTAAGATGGAACCCGTGGGTACAGATGAAAAACTCACATATCAAATGAACGGTTTTAAGTTAGCACAGCGAAACTGCGCACACTTACTAAACTCGTCATTTACGGTTCTTAGATACCAGACTCGACCATATTCGTGCGAGTCGAAAACATCACTTAAAATTTGTCACGGAACCTCAGCAGGGAGGGAGGCAATACTCTGGAAGAGAGTGATTCTTGGTACATGGCAAGCAGAAGTGGGGCAAGCAACGGGGGCATACTCCTTATAAAAAGTGGCGTGAGGCCATCAAGGCCAGGTGCCCTATCTGCAGGCATTGCACTGATCGCTCTGATGACCTCGTCTACTGTGAAAAGTTCGTCCAAGTTTCGTCTATGACCATCTTCTAGCCAAAGAAATGGATCAAGTTCACATAGGCAGTAAGGTCTAGAGGAAAGGAGCCCTGGTGGGTCTGATATAGGGATGAGAAAAAGTAAATCATGGCTGCTTGTACAGCCTCAGTGCCAGTGTGTACCTGTAAGTGATCGTCATGAATCTCAGTGATGTAGTCACTTGCCCATGGCTTACAGAATAGTTGGGCAAGAGACTTGCCCAGTCTGTCGCCCTCCCCGAAGTCTCTAGACTGGGACTCCCTACCTAGATAGTGTGTCTCCCACTGTGCAGCCTCCTCGTATTCCAATAAATTGATGGCTAACTTAATGGATGCAAGCATGGAAGCATCATGATTTTCAACGAACAGAAGTTCAAGCTCATTAATTTCTTTCTCTAGATGTGCTAAGGCGTGGGGTAGGCCTGCCTGTTTTGCGATGCATGCTCCTCTAATGATGACCTTAAAGGCCTAACACAGCGAAGAATGTACAATGTCGGGGTTGTCATTGTGTTCAAAATAATCCACTACTACTGTCCTGATATCTTCCCAGAACATCTGATCATGCAGGGAAGCAGTTGGAAGCCTCCATGTGAAGTGCGAGAGGGACTGTCAGTAAGAAGAAGCTCCAGTAAGACAGGCACATGATCAGAGAACGACCTCGGTAAATAGGAGATCTGGGCCATCCAAGCCAATAGGTCCTGTGATGTCGGACAGTAGTCTACGCATGACCACGAAGTATGGACCATAGTAATGCAGGAGCCTGCCACACTACTAGGATGGCGAGAGCACCAGAGGTCGGTCAGGTCAAAGTCGTCATTAATCCGTTGCAGCTGTGCCGCTGCTCTGGGATGAGGGTGGCTAGAGTCAATAGATCTGTCTAGATCTAGTGACTCGAGACACCCTCATCCCCGAGCAGCGGCACAGCTGCAACTGATTAGGGACGACTTTGACCTGACCGACCTCTAGTGCTGTCGCCATTCTAGTACTATGGAAGGCTCCTGCATTTCTGTGCCCCAGACTTCGTGGGTTAACAACAACAGTGAAATCTCTTCCCCACAAAGTCGCTCTGGGGTTTAGTGTCCCAGCCAGTTGCTATATCTCAGAAAAGAACTGGGGGTCATCAGTGTAAGGGCTGTAAACGGCGAGCAGTTTGACAGGGTGTTCTTGCAGGATACCTGCAAGTACAGCAAATCTGCCCTGCGTGCCACATATAACCCAATGCATGCACCAGGTTTAGTTCTTGTAGATAGCAAATATTTATGGAGTGTCTCTCTAAATATGCAAAGGCCTGGTGTGCCTTGTGACGGTCATTAAGGCCCAGCATACTCCAGTTACAGCTCTAATACACTGGATGGTGGTGCAGGACTCAGGCAAAGAAGCAGTTGTCGCCTTCCTTAAAATCGTATGCAATGACTATGAAAAGCATAGGCGGGGTGACACTTAGAAAGAAAGCAACAAAAACAGTTAGCAGCCAAGTGGCTGCAGCCAGCAGCCATAGCAATCAGACCCCCCCCCACCACTTGGTCACCTCAAAGTGCCAAATGCACCAATCCCTCCCTTCCCTGAAATCCCAACAACATTGAGAGTAAATATTTATGTGAATCATCCCGTAGGGGTGAACTAGGAGACCGACTACTGTTGTGTTTCTATCTAGGACCCTAATTCGATATTCCCGATTTATGCCCTTATATGGCTATAATAAATAATATCCTTATAAAGGCATAAGAATCATATCCATATTCAGTAATAGCCCATGCAGTCCAAATACGGCAAGGCTACTCCCCTAGACTCCTAGAAAGTACAACGCGTTCTTTAAACAAACCAAACTTCCAGCAACCTGGGAATTCCCCATGCTTTTGTTTTGATTTGTCCTAGAACTCCTGCGAGCACTGAAAGAACGGCCAGTTCTTAAGGACATCTTTTATTGATGTCTTATGTCCAACCTTACGTAAAACCCGGCACCTTTCAGGTATAAATATACCAACGTTGCCTTAAGCAAACACACGGTGGTTTGGAGCAGAGCGGCTATCTACTTGCCCGAGAGCCCAGCTGATGCGAGAGCCCACGGACGCCGCCCCTCCCTTTTGATGCACTGAGAAAGACGCTGTCTTTTTCTCCAGCCGAGAAAATCCAGCTCCGGTGTTTCCAGCCGCCCTTGCGGGTTGCTGGGATATCGAGTCCTGAGAGAGAGATACCAGACCTCCTACATTCTATTACCAAGGTACGGAGCTGACTAAACCCTTAAGAGAGTTGTTGATTCAGATTCCTTGGCAAAAACCAACTTAACTTAAACTGCTACTTACTTACTCCTTCCCACGTATTAGGCTTAGGTCAGGTACATCGGGGTAGGCGTAGACTAGAAGCACCAGTTGAGTACGTTAGTCAATGTTTTTATGTATGTATATATTTTATCCATTTTAAAGTATCATATGGCTAAGAAACCATATCAATGCTTTTACAGTATTATTTCATAATACTCCTTTTACTGTACGCACTTTACTTCATGTTAAGTATTGCAATTGTGGCAATTCATTTATCTTGCATGAGAAAGAAGACTGCTCAATAAATAACACCTTTTATTGAAAACGCCAGTCTCTCTATTTCTCTGCACTCTGGTGAAACTAAGTATGTACGATTGACTGACTAAAATAGCTGTCTATTGTTTTCACACGACTCTAGAGATACACTCCTATTCTGAGGGAGCAAAGTTGTCATGTTATATGGTTGTCAGAAGCTAATCCCTTCTTGTCTATCCAGGGAAGTTAAACTCCTCCTTGTTTATTCGAGAAAGTTTCTAGTGACCTCTGAGCTAGCTGGCAAAACTAATTAAGTCTAATATAGTCAGTAGAGACCTAGTCGACCTCAGTCCTACGTCTACACTACTGTTTATATTATTCCAATGCGCAGAGCCTATTGGGAATATAGGAACTAGACTACATGGCGCCCAACGTTTGGTAAGGCGATAATCTAACGCAAGACACTAGAGTAACTCAGTTGTGCTTTTTCACACAGACCCCTTTTCCCGTAAAAACTCCAAAAGACGTCTGGAGTGGGTAAAAGGTTAAAATCCGCCGGAACTTAGTAGGAAGAGATTCCTATGTATAGTTTTTGCTTTAGTCAACGTTGAAGGATACAGTGTTCCAAAATATTGTGCACCTAATCTTTGTTTCCCTTGAAACTTGATCTGCAACAAAACTTTCTGTCAGTAAAATGGTGGAAAGTGAAGACGAAAGGGAGGCAGCTAGAATAGCAGCTCAACTCCTAGCGGATGACACAAGTCTCCAAGACAATGACCCGGATGCAATTATCATCCCGGCAAATATAAGAAGAACTATAACTATTAAACTTATAGAAAATGGACTAACATCACGAGGTGGTACAGTCATATTCGTGGTAGAGGCGCATGAATATCGGCAGACCGAGGTATTCTATTCATGGATACACTTTCCAGCAGCAAACGCTGTAACAAAAGAATTCCACTATTACAAAATAGAGGAACCTCGGGATGAATACACTCCTTTCGAGGAGGTTGAAATCCCACTAAATTACCAAGAGCACCTGCTCTGGTTTAAAGGTGCCCTAAAACATCAAAATCACATCACCACCTCGGTCCATTAGGTAGACTAGGAGCCACGTGGATGGTTCTAGCCAGCTACACACCACATCCAGACATTGATAAAATGTGAGACCGGAAACTTTTAGCTCAGCTAAAACTATTAATTAAAATACATAGGCAATTGGTCCAATATGTTATGCGGACTTCAACAGTCCAACCAGCAATTAACATTCCACAGCTGACCCCTCATCAGGGGAACACAAACAAAATAACACCATAGAACATACAATCATGTCTTGGTAAAATACCTTCAAAACGGGAACAAATTCCATTCTGGTTAGCACAAAAAAATCATTCAAATAGAGGCAGTATTTCCTGATACTAAACCTACTGAGAAACACAGAATTCTGACTATCTGTCTTCCAATGGGGATCGCACCACATGTGGAGGACTGTGACACTTGGGGCACAGTCTTTGCTTTAATCTACACAAAAACACATGATGTTCTGTCTATGGCGGTAATACCAGATGTGCTAAGACAGATTCAAAATAAATACGGTCCAGAACCTGCTTTAACTCTGGGTATGAAATTACTGAAAGACTTCAAGCAGGTCTCGGCTATATTATTAGCCAACATAAAAGGAGAAGCAGCATCTGTGGCGATCCACCAGAAATTGAAAGAAACAGATATAGCAGAACAACCTTTTGAACTTGCCAGAATCATAGAAAAATCCTATGAAGAACTATGTAGAGATAGTTTGGGTGGGAAACCAGTAAAACCCCAACTAACTGAAAATCCTGAAAAAACGTTTATTAAAAATAATCTAATTACTCCAAAAAAGAGTTGGGATGGTAATAAACAATCCACTCCCAAAGAAAAACTATTCCAGTCCAGAGGAAGGTCTCCTCAACGGAGAGAAAGATCTCCGGACCAAGGAAACAAGTCTCCCCAGAGGGAGCCCTCTGAGAAAAGATACAACCTTAGAGATGGGGATAAATTGATAAAACCTGATAGATATCAAGATATTGATACACGTCCCTCTCGATATTTTCAGACTTCCTCACAGAAATCGGAAGGAAGAGGACGGTCAGATTACAAGGAAGAGCACGTCAAATCCAAAGACAAAGAACCTGCTCATCAAAGTAAAAAATTACAATTTCCAAGAAATAATTAAACATGCCGAGGATACTGAGGACACAACTGAAAAACAGAGAGTGGGCCCAGAAAATGCTAGACAGCGCAGCAGAAGAGACCGTAGCTCGCAAGATCTTGATGAATCTTCTGGAAACAGTGGACACGAATGATTACATTCAGGTGGAAGCTGCAGATACCACAGTTAGCAAACCTCATAAAATATACGAAATAACACTGCGTATAGAGGGGGACAAGACTAGGAAAGTAAGGGGTCTCTTTTGGGATAACCTTTCAAAAGGCTATGACATCCTGTTAGCTGAGAAAGACTGGCCACCAGAGTTTGTCAGGGAGTGCCATCATGGCAAAGAAATGATTATGCCTGCCTTCTCAAATCATATTTCAACTCATAAAAAATCCATATATGCAAGAAAATGGGCATGGCTCAAGCTCCTGCTTTATATAAAAATCATGTAGGATGGGATGAGGATTCTCCTCCCCACAAAATCCAGTTAAAAAATCAACCCACTGCACAAAGGCAGTACCCAGTTAAACAAGAAGCTAAAAAGCAAGTCAGGGAGATCTTAGATCAACTTAAATACCAGGGGGTTATTGAAACATGCACCTCACAAATGAACAATCCTTTGTTTCCTGTATCCAAGCCAGACGATTCATATCGTCTAGTTTTGGACTACAGACACCTAAACTCCTGTTGCAAAACATTTGCAGTACAAAACTCACACAGTGCAGCACTAATGAATAACATCGTGCGCAAAAAATATAAAACAACATTAGGCATCTCTAATGGATTCTTTTGTCAAAACATTGCACCTGAAAGCAGGTATTTGACCGCTTTCTCAATAATGGGGTTGCAGAAACACTTCTGTCGACTCCCACAGGGATTCAAGAATAGCCCAGGATTATTCTCAGCAAGAGTAACAGAATTACTACAAATATATGATGATGAAGCATTATCTTATGTCGATGACATCTATCTCACAGATGATGACCTGGAGACTCACTTGAAAAGAATGAACACCATAATACTTGGGTTTGCAGCTGAGGGTTACAAATTCAACTTTAAAAAGTCACGAATTGCACATCTAACTGTCCTGTTTTTAGGATACGAATTATCAAGTGAAGGCAAAAGCCTAGCAGACAACTTCTTAGAGAAGTGTGCTGTACTCCAAGCACCTAAAACGCTGAAGAACTTACAATCAATACTAGGTTTCCTGAATTTCGGAAGAACATACATTCTAAATTATGCAGAGAGGGTTAAACCTCTCTATGAATTATTAAAACCTGATTTCAAACCAATACATTGGACTCAGAAACACACAGAAATTTTAAGACCATTGCAAACAGACATGTTAGCTAAAACAAAATTGCAAACTCGCGAAAACGTACGCAACCTTGTAATCCGAGTCATCCCAGGAAGATGCGGATTCACGTACCTAACCACTAATTTTTTTTTTTTATTTAAATTTATAGGCCATCTCTTTTTTTTTTTTTTTTTTTTATATTTTAAGACCTTTATTGTTGGAATCATACAGTACACAGCGTTCAGCTGACAACCCGTCCGGGCCAGCCGCGTGTTATCAAAGTCGTATCACATGTGTTGGATGAACACAGCCACAAGGCCGACAACCCTCGGGTTCGGCGGCGTTTAAGTGATTGATTCAGAATTGTATAATCATGCGAACATTCAGCAATGCAATAAAATAACACAGTAAATACTGAGTGTATGACCGTAGGTCGTTTGGTTTCTCTTTTATGTTCATGTCAAACTCATAAACACAGTGCTATGTCAGCGCTCATCAATGTCGTTTAGTGAGCCATGGCCCGCTGTAACTCTGGTAGGGCATATAGGGGATAACGGGCCAGTTCACTCTCTAGAAGGGTGTGGGATAGCAGTAACGAGGGATGAGGCTGTATAGCTCCGTATGTGTGTGGGTCATCGGGTGGGTATACTGCAAAGTGCACCTGATGGAAGCGTCCGGTGACCGTAGTCGAATCCGGGTAGGATCTCCTCGGCCCTGGCAGGTACCCTCAAAATCCCCATGGTGTAGCGTGTGTGAGAAACAGTATTAAAGGGCGTGGTCCAATGGAAGGGGGGACCAGTAGGTCAATAACTTGTAAAACAGTAACTTGGGAGATACAAATGAAGGGGAGGAGGGGAGCGGGAAAGAGGTAGCCATGTGTAGGGGGGGTGGTGTGTTGTTAATACGCCAGTAGCGATTCAGCGGGTGGGGTAGCCCTGGGGGCGCAGTAGGGGGCTCCTCAGTGTGCCAGGCTCATAAGGGAGGGTTCCCAGCGTAAAGGCACTGTAGAGTCGACAGGATAGTAGTGATCTTAATGCGGTCGGTGGCACGTACCTAACCTCTAATGAGGGAGAAACGGTACCAATAGCTTACAAATCACACTTGTACACACAAGCTGAAATGAAATTCAGTTCTACTGCAAAGATTCTAATAGCGGTTCAAACTGCTGTAGCAAAAGAAAGAGCCCAAGGCAGAAGGATAACTGTTTTAACAGCAGAATCAGCCCTTGAGGCATTACCAAGCCCACGCAATTTGACTGCTGTGGCATTAGATCCAAAATGGATACAATGGAAAAATTCTCTTGCTGCAGAAGACGTGAAATACTATTTTGACCCGAAAATGAAAAAACTAGAAGATCTAGAATATGAAGAAAAATATCCTCTGCCAATCGAAATTCTGCCTCTCGAACAGTACACATGTGTAATCTACATGGACAGATTTGCACAACACTATGATGTGGAGGAAAAATCCTACAACGCAGCAGGCGCGATTGTTAAAGGTCGCTGGCGCTTTGGTAAATTCAGACCATTAATTACCAAAACTGAATCACTCAAACTGCTCAACTCAGCGAGCTGAAATAAGATCTTTAAAGATGGCGCTTGAAAATGCAGATCGCGAATTCCCCACACTAATGGTGTGCGATTCGCATTACTGCGTCAAGTCTTATAATAATGACATGCAGACATGGATTCAAAACGGTTTCAAATATGACACAGGTGCCACAATAAAGCATAAAAATCTTTGGGAACAGGTAGTTCGTTTGCAGAAAAAACTACAAAAGACTCACGTGATACATACACTGAGTCATCAACGTGATGGCGTTCACGTTGCAGGGAATTCATTGGCTCTCGGAGTCACAGCGGAAGCAGCTCAACCGGCTTCCGTAGCCACAAAAAAGCGTTCTAAAAAATACATAGACGGAGAAACGATGCTCGCGGTAAAAGCCTCATTAAAAGGCGACTATGCAGCATTACCTCTCGGCTATCCACTCAATTATATATACATAATTGATGCAAACTCCGTTCCTTTTGCTCAAATCCCTGGAGTGGGGGATAGAGTAATTCCAAACACAAATAGGAGAGTCTTATTAATAGCAGACGCACACATGGGAGAGGGTCTAGGGCATCGAGAGATCGTGGAATCTCTAAAAGAATTACAATCAGAATACTGGTGGCCGGGGATGAGCCTGCAACATTACAAATTTGCAAAGAGCTGTCCAAACTGCAACAGAGATCGCAGTCGTGAACCGACCGGAGTATTGCCAGGACCCCTTTTTAGGTCGAGCGACCTATCTCAATGCGCATGCGCATTGAGCGGGAGCGAGATATATAGGGGCTTATCGAGAGTTTACCGAACTGGCGATTCCACTGGCGATTCCATGCAGTGCATGTGAAAGCGCGTGCACAATGCCACCAGCCGCCTGCCTGCCTGCCTCGCATTACCACATCAAAGGCAGCCCTCCCAGCGCATTTTTTACCCCCTAATTATTCACGGCAGGTCGGCCGTACTTTCAGTTTCACGGCCGCGTCTCCTCTTAAAACTTGTTTAACTTGTTTTTTTTATCTTGCCTCCCGCAGCGACGCAACTTAAGATCCCACGCCCCTTCATGAGAGACCAAACGGAGTTCTTAAATGTACACCAAGCAGGGTTAGGCACTGGGGTCGTGCAATCCTCATCGCCTGGGCGTCGTGCTTCATGTTTGAGCAAAGCACAGCGCATACAAACAATGGCGGGCGAGGCTTTTTTTCCTCACAGCAGGTTCCCTTAAATTTCAATTACTCATGGTTTTTTAACCAGCTCCGCACTTGCGCTTCAGCAGTAGTGCCGCTGCATATGTTTATTTTCAGCACCTTTCACTTTCAACAAGGCGGCGCTTTTTTAAAATCTTGCCTCCCAAAGCAACACGACTTAAGATACCACGCCCCCTCATGAGAGACCTTCACACCCTCATCGCCGCTCTCCCCGCTCCGCCCCCTCCCCTGCCCGCCGTGTCGCATTTCTCCTCCCCAAAGCAATGCCCTCCGTCTTGTTCTCCTCCGTCGGCTGTTCCTTACCCCAGTTTCCCTTCCTCCTCGCCTCTCCTATTTCTTTATCTAAGCCCCTCGTATTCACTATAATACAGTCCACGTTGATTGAGCACAGGGTCAAAGAAAGGATTATTGTCATTATAATGGAAATGAAAACAAGGCATGCGCAACCCACCATCTACAATCTTTACATTAACATCGGTCAGTGATTGGTACAAAATAAGTACCCTTCTGTATATAATAAAAATGTCATGCCACATCCACCACCACATCCACCACCACATCCACTATCTCCACCACCACCACATCCACCGCATCCACCACCACCACATCCACCGCATCCACCACCGCATCCACCACCGCATCCACCACCACATCCACCATCACCACCACATCCACCACCACATCCACCATCACCTCCACATCCACCATGACATCCACCGCCACATTCACCACCCCATCCACCACCACCACCACCGCATCCACCACCACCACCGCATCCACCACCGCATCCACCACCACATCCACCATCACCACCACATCCACCATCACCACCACATCCACCACCACATCCACCATCACCTCCACATCCACCGCCACATCCACCGCCACATCCACCACCACATCCACCGCCACATCCACCGCCACATCCACCGCCACTCCACCACCACATCCACCACATCCACCACACCCACCACCACACCCACCACCACATCCACCACCACATCCACCACCACATCCACCACCACATCCACCACCACATCCACCACCACATCCACCACCACATCCACCACCACATCCACCACCACATCCACCACCACATCCACCACATCGACCACGACTTCCACCACCACCGCATCCAGCACCACCACCGCATCCACCACCACATCCACCACATCCACCATCACCTCCACCTCCACCATGACATCCACCACCACATCCACCACATGCACCACCACATCCACCGCATCCACCACCACCACATCCACGACCACATCCACCACCACATCCACCGCATCCACCACCACCGCATCCACCACCACATCCACCATCACCTCCACATCCACCATGACATCCACTGCCACATCCACCACCACATCCACCACCACCACATCCACCACACCCACCACCACCACATCCACCACCACATCCACCACATCCACCACCACCACATCCACCACCACCACATCCACCACCACCGCATCCACCACCACCACCGCATCCACCACCACCGCATCCACCACCACCATCACTTCCACCATCATCACTTCCACCACCACATCCATCACCACATCCATCACCACATCCACCACCACATCCACCACCACTTTCACCACATCCACCACCACCACATCCACCACCACCACATCCACCACCACCACATCCACCACATCCACCACCTCCACCACCACCTCCACCACCACCTCCACCACCACCTCCACCACCACCTCCACCACCTCCACCACCACCTCCACCACCACCTCCACCACCACCTCCACCACCACCACCACATCCACCACCACATCCACCACCACATCCACCACCACATCCACCCCCACATCCACCACCATCACCACCACATCCACCACCACCACCACCACATCCACCACCACCATATCCCCCAGATCCACCACCACCACATCTATGTGTGTGTGTGTGTGTGTGTGTGTGTGTGTGTGGCTGTGTGTGTGTGTAGGTGCAAATGCAATGTTCTTGAATTTTCGTCACAATAAAATACACTGAACATAATCTTCACAAAAGTTATTTACAAACGTTTAAGCTATTGCCATTATAAATTACAATAAATTTTATTTAAGTATTAATTATTTACAAAATTAAAAGCCATTGTTATTTGCAATATCAATACATCTAAGTCACGTAAATACAACACACATTGCATTACAAATGCTATAGGTGTCACATTTGCGAAAGTTAAAACTATTGACATTGTAACTGACAAAGCTATTACTTTTGCTATTTTCAAAACCAACACATAAATAAAAAAGTGTCATTTACAATACCAATTGCTCAAACTTTCCTAATGCGAGACCTATTGCATTTCCAATGCTTGTTTAGAAAGCATCAAGCTATCTATACGCAGAAATCCAGCAGGAGAAACGCGTCCCCATAATATTTAAGACTAGATTCACTTAAAATGTAGACACCAGCACTCGGCTGATGCCAGAACTGTTATACAAAGATTTGCGAGTCTTTATCGGCATATACGCAATTGGCATGCTACATTCTGACCAGGGTCCTGCGTTTAGCTCTCGAGCTTACAAAGAGGCCATGTCCAGCATGGGCATTGCATTGCGGTACTCTTCTCCCTTCCATCCTGAGGGAAATGAGGTAGTGGAAAGAAAAAACCGTGACATAAAGCAATCTATAACGGCGAGGGTATTAGTTTCGGGTGATGGGTGGGTCAAACATTTAACAAGTGTCCAACGTAGTCTTAATAATCTGCCAAGAAATTCTCTAAAAGGTCTCACTCCGTACGAACTATTGTTCGGTACTAGAATGTACATTCAGGATCTTGATAGTCGCACTTCAGTGGTAGAAGAAAAATGCTTTGATATCAAAGACCGTTTGGCTGTTTTACGGGACTTAAATGAAACAAGAAGAAACCTGAGTAACATAAAGTTAAAACAAGAGCCAACAGCCACTGAAGAAAAACCACCTGTCCCAGCAAGACCTCTCTGGATTCCAAAGATTGGGGATCTGGTCAGAGAGAAGATCGCGGTGAAGAAGGAATTTGGGCCTTCTTAAAGAAAAGCAGTACCTGTCTTAGCTGTCAGCGGAACAAAATCAGTTGTACTACCGCCCCTTGCTGGTACAAAGGAGAACCGAGTTGTATCCATCGACCTGGTAAAACTACAATCATGTGGCCAATAATAAGTAGTAGGTCCAGTGGACTCCCAAGCAATAGCAGAATACCAAAATTTGCTACAGTCCAAGAGGCTCAAACTGAGAGACTAATCACATTTGATAAACCTGCAGTGAATAAAAAAGGACTATGCAACAAAGCCATGGAACTTGTGCCTCTTGAAACCCAAATTACAACAGTTCGTCAAGAAACACCTGTCTACAATGATGTAGCATCAGACTATACTAATGTCTCAAAGAAAGATCCAAAGACTAAAGAAAATCCGGAAGCAATTCCAACAATTGACAGAACTGCATCTGGCTACTTCATCAATTTCGATGACTTTTCTAATGATCCAAGTGAACATGAAGAAACGCCAGCAACAAAAACTTTCAAAGACAAAGTAACTGAACTCTTTCATCAACTCAAAGAAACCTATCTGATTTCTCCATGGATTCAATTTTGGATTGTGTTAGGTGTACTTTTCCTCCTGCTTTGGCTCATCATGGTTCTTTGTTTGGGAAAATTCATTGAAGGAAAATACAGTACAATGGACACAGCAAGTCAGAACATCAACTTGGTCCTAAAGCCTCACAAGTCATCTCACATCGAGAAAAGAGAACTATCATCAGTGAACATCGCAGCCAATCCAACACCCGGTGGGGTAGCATGGGACAAAACGGATTATGAAATTTATGGCCCGATTGAGCTCTTGAAATATCCACACCAGTTTAAAGTTTCATTAAGTGACTTTGTAAAACCAAGTACTTTCTCTGATGATTGGGACTTTGAAAATATTAATAATATGATGTCAGATTTAGTAATGTCAGCAAAATTTACAGAACGTGATTATTTACAGGGTTCATCAAATTATGAAGAAATGTACTGCTATAATCATTTTGGTCATCACTATTTGCATAAATCTGCACAGCCTAGAAATGTGTTTAATTATAACCAATGGGAACATTGTGCAACACCGCCTAAAGGCAGCTCGAAAACATTTTATGAGAAATTCCCATACTTCTCAGGGTTTAACACAAGGGATGCAGAAACGTTCTATTTTAAAATGTTAAATAAGACAGGAATGAAAACAATGTTGACAAATACTAAATTGATTTCTTCTGAAACATTTTATGAAAAAATGACTACATTTGGTTTTGAATTCTGGAAAAACAACATTGAAACAAAAACCATCTGGGGTACAAAAGAATGGCAGGTACAAGGCCTAGAAGCATTATTTAGAGCCTGCATGATCCCAGAACAAATAATATTCTTGAATGACACCATTCAACAGACAACCTGTCTTGGCCTAGCCAAGATTAAAGACTTAAACCAACCGTCTATTCCGAAGACCATACCTGATAGTAATAGCACTACAGATGTGGAGATAGACGTATCCCATATTTTACACCAAAACAGAACACATCCTGATTGGAAAAAATGGTTGATCTGGCCCACAGACACAAATAATCAAGATAGATTCCTGAACAAAATACAGGGGTTAAAACTGAACAGGCCAGACCCAAGATATTCCCAGAGACAACATCCAGGGATAGTTACAACATACAGTGTAGGAAAACTATGCCTCGAATGGCTACAGAAATCCACACTGGCTGAAATTAAGCAACACTTGACTTTACTTAAAGACGGTGCTGACTTGCGTGATTTCATACTGGGACCACGCAAACAGCATCAAAAACGTTTCATAGCGGCCGGTATATACGCTGCATACAACGAGGCTGGGAAAGAAACACAAATTGAAACAGCAGAAAAAATACGAGAAATTGATCGTATTAATTTGGAAAAATCACTTTCTGTTGTGGACAATGGGTTAACGACTCTGTCCTCCAGAATATATTCACTGGACAGTATCGTATCATCTGCTATTGATATAATAGAGCAGGACTTACTAATGTTACAACATGGTCAGTCCCAATTACGTTCTATTGTGCAGCTTGGCTGGACGTTGCAAAATCTGCGTTCAGGCTACGTGCCATGGCGTTTAATCAACGTAACGTCATTATTTTCTATCTTTAACCTTACTGATAAACAAATCAGTTTGGCACAAAAAGGAGCAGACTATACGATTCTGAGCATTGAAAAACTTGAGAGATTACCATTGACAATGTCAGAAAGACCTGTCATTGAATGGATAATACACGGAATAATCACAATTCCGATAACAACTTTCCAGTTTAAATATTGCCAAGAGTATTGTGAGGTGGCGCCCCCGCGGCCCCCCCAGGAGGGCTGTACTTCCCCGCACCTACCTCAATCTTCTCCGCCACCGGGACTACAACAGCGCACCCCCTATCATAGGGCGAAGACAGAACTCGGCAATCCGGCCATAACACACGGGGCTCCGCCCTTCTTTCTTCCCCAGGGACCAACCAGAACCACGGGCCCGGAGGAAGTATATCCCGCGACCCCGGAAGTCCCGCCCTGGCGGCAGAGTCAGCACAGGATAAAAGCGGGATCCGAGTAGAACAGCCCGTCGGAGTTTTGTGGCAGGAGATTCAGACCGGAGCTGGAGTAGGAGAGCAGACGTGTGACGAAGAGGTGTGGACCGAAGAGTGGTGGAGCCCACAGGAGGTGGCTGAAGAGCGGCCGTAACTCACTTGGAGAGTTACGGCGGACCGGGTGAGTGTCTTAAGCCTTCCTTACCCCAACTCATTAGGAGTCCTAGTAACGCCCTGTAAATATACCCTTCTCTTTAGCATCACGTCCTTTGCACTGTAGCATATTTTGTATAGCACTCGCACTGTTTGTAGTGGCCCCCCTGTCCCCGTTCCCGCACCTCCCTTCCCGACACCCTTTCTACAACCCCCCTTGTGTTCCGACCTCCCTACGCCCTCCTTTCCTCACGGTATCTTTTCTCTTCCCGCCCCCTCACGACCCGGGTGACGGTGTTCGGTATAGCATTGGAGCATAAGGAAGACTAACGGTCCTTTGTTTCTTTCTCTTACTGCCCTCCGTGGACCTCCCCTACATCGGAGCTGTCGTCGGAGAGTCCCCGCCTCAGGACTGCACCCAAGACCCGGAGCGGACTGCGAACCCGGAACTCTCCTTGCTTTCCTTTTTGTTGGGACATTGATTCTGGCTCATTGTATAAATAAACCTACAGAATAGCACACTACATACGGCCTCCTCGCCTGCTTTTCCGGCCCGCAGATAGCCCAGCCTTACATCTGGTGTCAGAAGTGGGATCTGCTGGAGGCATGGAGGCATTGGTGAAACAGATGGCGGAATCCCAGGAACATTTCGGGAAACTTATGGAACAATTCCTCAAGACCGCTGAGACCGACAGGGGACAGCTCCATGACGTCCTGAAGGGACAGGGGGTTGCCCACGAGCAAACCATGGACAAGCTAACTACCGCCCTGGGACAACCTAGGCCGGTCTCGTCTTTTCCGTCAGTCGTCTTGCAGAAGTATGTTCCAGGTGAGGATCCGGACTACTTCTTCACCAACTTTGAAAGGCTGGCCCAAGCGGCCAACTGGCCTGTGGATCGATGGGGTCAATACCTGGGTCCCCTTCTGACCGGCGACCTACAGGCGGCCTACCAGCAGGCCAACATCCAAGGCACCACCCCGTATGCAGATATAAAACGGTGCATATTAGAACGCTTGGGTATCGACGATGACACCTACAGGGTACAACTACGACAAGCAAAGGAGAGACCCCAGGAGAATCCGAGAGCCCTCTCCTTCCGAATCCGGGATCTCGCCAACAGATGGCTCCGACCCGAGACATCCACCAAAGACAATATCCTTGAAAAGATATATCTGGAACAATTCCTGAACTCCTTGCACCCGGCCACCCAGCGATGGGTGAGACAACACTCTAGGCTCACTCTTGAAACCGCCATAGAGATAGCCTCTGCCTATAGTCGGGCTCAAGAGCTCCAACGGGGAAAGGAGGAACATACCCACAGGAATACGCACACTATGGTTCCCCGTCCCCCTCGTCCACAACCGGGACGAAGACCGGAACCTTCTCCTCTTCTGCCCTCTCCGGTCCTGTTCCGACCCCCCAACCCCGGACCCCAGTGCTACTCCTGTGGTGGGTTTGGACACATCGCTCGGATGTGCCCACAGAAGGAGGAGCCAATGGAGATAGGCCTAGTACGGAACTACCTGTGTCACCCTCCAGGGGCCCTCCCCCGCCGTTCCACTGTCCTGTTGCTGTGGATGGACAACGACTGATGGCCCTGGCTGACACAGGGTGCCGTCAGAGTGTAGTAAGACCCCAAGATCTGGCCCATCCAGTCCAGCACACTACGGGAGTAGTGGCCATCCAATGCGTCCACGGGGACACCAAGCACTACCCTACCACACAAGTGCGAATCCAGCATCAGAAGGATCCAGGAACCAACCTCACCGTAGGTCTCGTGCCTGCTCTCCCTGAACAAGCCATTCTGGGGAGTGATTATCCGGGATTACCCACACTTCTTCAGGAGACCTCTGACTCTCTAGCCCAATGGTGGAAGGATGCGCCTTACCCGGGACAGTCTCTCCCGGAGTCTACACCTAAACCACATAAACCCAGAAGTCAGAGGAGAAAAGAAAAGAAAGAGTACATCGGCGCATATCCCGTGGTACCCGAAGAACATCCCTGGCAGACTGATAGAGAGTTCAGGGCGGCACAACAGGAGGATCCCCTCCTGCAGGAAGCCTGGGGAAGGGCCCTTGACCACGAAGACCCCTTACAAGTAGGTCCCTACTTTTTCAAGAGAAACGGGTTACTGTACCGGGGAGGGGGAACTCAACAGAACGCACAATTACTTATCCCAGGCCCCTTCCAGGACAAAGTCCTCTTCCTCGCTCACAGCCACCTTCTAGGGGGCCACTTTGGGGATGAGAAAACCAGCCAAGCTGTTCTAGAGAAATTCTATTGGCCGGGCGTACACCAAATGATCAAAACCTACTGTAGAGAGTGCGTGGTCTGTCAGAAAAACAGTTGTTACCGACCCCCCAGAGTCCCTTTACAACCCCTGCCTCTCATAGACGTCCCATTTAGTAGGATAGGAATGGACATCATAGGCCCCCTCCTTCCTTCCCGCAGCGGGTGTCGTTATGCGTTAGTCATAGTCGACTACGCCACCCGCTTCCCAGAAGCCATACCCCTGCGCCAACCCACCACCCAGGCGATAGCAAAAGCCCTGATCACCCTGTTCTCTCGGGTAGGGTTTCCCAGAGAGATCCTGACTGATCAGGGTACCCCTTTTGTATCAGCCCTTATGAAACGGGTCTGTGCTGAGCTGGGGATTAAGCAAATCCGTACCTCGGCCTACCATCTGCAGACAGATGGTTTGGTAGAACGGTACAACGCCACCCTCAAACAAACTCTCAAGAAGCTTTTGGGTCTGGAAGCCAAAAGATGGGAGGATATGTTGCCACTGGCTCTGTTCGCCATACGCTGTAAAACGCAGAGCAGCACAGGCTACTCCCCTTACGAGCTGCTATATGGACGACCTCCCCGCACCCTGCTAGACATGGCACAGGAGGCCTGGGAAGCAGAGCCAGATCGCACACGGCCGCTTCCAGAATACATGGATAACCTTAAAACCCACCTAGGCATGATACGGGACATAGTCCGACAGAACCTCGAAAACGCCCAAACCAGCCAGAAGAAGCAATATGACAGGGGCACGCGTCCCAGGGTATTTGCTGTCAACGATTTGGTATTTCTCATGATGCCCTCGTCCGACCAGAAACTCCTGGGTCGGTGGCAAGGCCCTTACACCATTCTCCAGCAGGTGACGCCGGTTACCTATGAGGTAGAACTGGACGCCACACGCGGCACTTCCCAGATATTTCACGTGAATCTGCTGAAAAAATGGGAAGGACCCGGGCCGGTGTTAACCGGAACCAGCCAAACCCTGCCCTTTCCTTTTGACCCTTGTGTAGACACCGAACTACCTCCTACTCTAGTCCAGGAACTCCGCAACGCCCTAGGACCCCTTCAGCGAGTCTTTTCCTCTTCCCCAGGTCGAACCACTATTACTGAGCATGCCATCGAAACCGAACCAGGAAGGGTGGTCCGGTTACGACCCTATAGAGTACCCGAGGCCCGTCGGGCGGTTATAAGGCAGGAGATAGAAGACATGCAAAAGATGGGGATAATAGAGCCCTCAGTTAGCGACTGGAACTCCCCTATCGTCCTTGTCCCAAAACCAGACGGGTCGGTCCGCTTCTGCATAGACTTTCGGGAGGTCAACAAAATATCCACATTCGATACCTATCCATTGCCCCGGGTGGACGAAATGATAGAGAGGATAGGAAAGGCGCAATATATCTCCACCCTTGACCTCTGTAAAGGGTACTGGCAGATACCCCTCAGGGAGCAAGACAAGAGAAAGACAGCCTTCTCTACCCCTGAGGGGTTATACCAGTTCCTAGTTATGCCCTTTGGTCTTCACGGGGCACCCGCCACCTTTCAGCGGGCAATGAACCATGTTCTAAGACCCCATGCACAGTACGCAGGAGCCTATCTAGACGATATCGTCATATTCAGCGACAACTGGCCACAACATGTGAAGCATCTATGCAGTGTTGTCTCTTCCCTGGGCTCTTATGGATTCGCCATTAATCCCGCCAAAACCACTCTGGCGGCGAAGACTGTCAAATACCTGGGGTATCTTCTGGGGGAGGGACTTATAAGACCTCAGGAAAGCAAAACCGTGGCTATCAGGTCCCTATCCTTTCCACAGACAAAAAAAGACCTTCGTGCCTTTTTAGGGCTTCTTGGATATTATCGGCGGTTCGTGCCCAACTTCTCCCAGAGAGCTGCCGCCCTGACGGATCTTCTAAAGAAGACTAACCGCTCCGACGAGTTGTTACGAAACCCCTCTCCCGAAGCCTGGCACGCGTTTACAGATCTAAAAAACGACTTGACCTCAAGCCCTGTTTTAATGCCCCCTGACTTCTCCTTGCCCTTTATCCTTCAAACAGATGCTTCCGAACAGGGGCTGGGGGCGGTGCTGTCCCAGAAAGACTCCTCAGGAAATGAAAGACCCATTCTCTATGCTAGTCGTAAACTGTTTCCCAGGGAAAAACACTACTCAGTGGTGGAAAAAGAAGCCCTGGCCATAAAATGGGCGATTGACAATCTACGATACTACTTGGAGGGCAGGGACTTTGTCCTCTATACTGATCACGCTCCCTTGGAGTGGATGGCCCGGAACAAAGGTCAGAACGACCGGGTCCTCCGCTGGTTTCTCTCCCTTCAGCCGTTCCACTTCAAGACTCTACACAGGAAAGGGTCATACCAGGGCAATGCCGATTATCTGTCACGCTACCCTCATACCCCATCCCGTACAAGAAGGACAGCTAGGGGAAGGGTATGTGAGGTGGCGCCCCCGCGGCCCCCCCAGGAGGGCTGTACTTCCCCGCACCTACCTCAATCTTCTCCGCCACCGGGACTACAACAGCGCACCCCCTATCATAGGGCGAAGACAGAACTCGGCAATCCGGCCATAACACACGGGGCTCCGCCCTTCTTTCTTCCCCAGGGACCAACCAGAACCACGGGCCCGGAGGAAGTATATCCCGCCGACCCCGGAAGTCCCGCCCTGGCGGCAGAGTCAGCACAGGATAAAAGCGGGATCCGAGTAGAACAGCCCGTCGGAGTTGTGTGGCAGGAGATTCAGACCGGAGCTGGAGTAGGAGAGCAGACGTGTGACGAAGAGGTGTGGACCGAAGAGTGGTGGAGCCCACAGGAGGTGGCTGAAGAGCGGCCGTAACTCACTTGGAGAGTTACGGCGGACCGGGTGAGTGTCTTAAGCCTTCCTTACCCCAACTCATTAGGAGTCCTAGTAACGCCCTGTAAATATACCCTTCTCTTTAGCATCACGTCCTTTGCACTGTAGCATATTTTGTATAGCACTCGCACTGTTTGTAGTGGCCCCCCTGTCCCCGTTCCCGCACCTCCCTTCCCGACACCCTTTCTACAACCCCCCTTGTGTTCCGACCTCCCTACGCCCTCCTTTCCTCACGGTATCTTTTCTCTTCCCGCCCCCTCACGACCCGGGTGACGGTGTTCGGTATAGCATTGGAGCATAAGGAAGACTAACGGTCCTTTGTTTCTTTCTCTTACTGCCCTCCGTGGACCTCCCCTACATCGGAGCTGTCGTCGGAGAGCCCCCGCCTTAGGACTGCACCCAAGACCCGGAGCGGACTGCGAACCCGGAACTCTCCTTGCTTTCCTTTTTGTTGGGACATTGATTCTGGCTCATTGTATAAATAAACCTACAGAATAGCACACTACATACGGCCTCCTCGCCTGCTTTTCCGGCCCGCAGATAGCCCAGCCTTACAAGTATATACCAGCGGGCAAGTATGAAAGGTTGGGTAAAGGATACATCAAGTTATGTTATGTTATTAAATTATTTATTGAGCGCACTATCACTGATTAGTTTCTTGGCGCTGAGATCGACAGTAACACGGTCAGGGTGAGAGGAGGAGAGTAAATTAAAATGCTTCTCTAAATAACCAGGTCTTCAGCGCTTTCCGGAAAGATAGAAGATCTTGGCAATACCGGATCTCCAAGGGAAAGGAATTCCATAAGCAGGGGGCAAGTGTTGCAAACCTACGTCCACCAGCACGTTTAAGTTTGAAAGGGAGAGTCGGGAGGAGGCCTTGGTGGAGTGAGCGAAGGTTGCGAGAAGGAATGAATGAATTTAGGGCTTTTGCCATGCAGCGATTTAAAATCATGCAGCCTGCTTTGAAGGCACAGCGTTGTGTGACCGGAAGCCAGTGCAGTTTGATGAGTAGGGAAGTAGCTGCATGCCACCTTGGTTGCTTTAAGATCAGCCTAGCGGCATAGTTCTGCACCATCTGGAGACGCTTGAGTAGATAATTTGGGAGACCCAAGTAGATGGCATTCGCGTAGTCCAGATGTGACAGAACAGTGGCGATCACAACCTGGGTGATTGCTTCTGGCGTTAGTAGTCGCCGGACTTTCCTAATTTTTTTTAGCTGATAGAAGCATTTGGAAACCACCTGGCCCACTTGTGCTTTTAATGAGAGGTCACTATCCACGATGACTCCAAGCGTTTTGGCCGATGGTGATGGTAGCGGAGCTTGACCCAGATCTGATGGCCAGTAGTCAACATGGAAATTACCTTATACACACAAATGTTATAGTGAAAAGAAAAAGGAGGTATTTCTTAGTGGTAATAATTGTAAAAAATCACTAAGTGGTACACTTCTGTGTCAAGGTATTAACTTGCATGGAGCCTGCGAAGGGTCTTCGAATAACCTTTCATGTCACCTGCACGGCACTCCTACAACTCAGATACAGCCATTTTTTTAGACAACTTTCCAACGGCAGTTATGTTCTAATAAGTGACCACTGCTGTTGTGGCATGGTGCCAGGAAAAGCCTATCTCGTGAGCATTAGTTCCATGGTCACTTGCTGTATGCAAGTATTGTATCCAAACAGCAATCCAGACATGGAGGCGGCAATATGGCCTTATTTGAATATCTCTTCTATTCGAATTGATACATTAAGAAGAATGAAATCCATTCTTTTACAAACAACTGTGCCTTTGACCTCGTCCAAAGAAACATATGATCTGCAAGTTGCAAGGACCGCGGCAGAGATACATTCCCTATTATCAACAAATTGCCCCGTGCATTTCGTAGAAATGTTAAGTCAAATCTTAAACATGTCTGATACCAGTGGCATAGCACATGTATTTAAGACAATTTTTTCGGGACTGTTATCGCCCTTTGAAACAGTTCTGGGCATTATCCCGAATTTTGTGCATTCATTATTTGGCGGTCTGCCTCTTCTTTTGGGACTCGTAGCAGGAATTTTATTTTTGATTCTTCTGCTCCGATATGGCAAGCCAAGCCACAGACAAGACTCCAGCAACGATGGGAGAAACGATCCTAACTATATGCTACCGGGACCGCATCGAGTATGTGGCGGTGGCGTACAAGATGAAAGCAGCACCACACAGGTACAACCTTCAGTGAGCATTGCTGATCCTGACATCAATGATAGCAATCATTCTCACACATGCACTGTTACAACATTTTCGAACTTGGTCGAACTTTCACCTGATGTTGTAGACCAATTTTTTGCAAGTCTGTCTGATATGATGTTCTCCCCTGAACAGAAAGAATAACTTTTTTAAAAACAACGAGCACACAGCGTTCCCTGAACTCTGAATTCGGCCTTCAGTTTTGATAAACACAGCTACTGAAAACATGTGGAACTATTTTTTCCCCTAAAGGCGAAATTATTTTTTTTTCACTTCCAAAATATTTACCCTTTTTTCTGGCACAAAGTACTCTGCTTAAAGTAGAACTATTCTTAGAGAACAGAGCTTCTATTTTAGGAACTCTAGAGACAATATTTTACCTCAGCCTCTAGCACATGTATAGCATGTGTATAAATATGTGATGGAATGGTCTCGACCTTCTTTTCTGTATTTAGAGCCATTTCATGTGTAATTTTCGCAATTCATTCAGCTGATATATATATGCATTTAACTGAATGATGACACTGCTTAATAAGCCTACAGTACCAATACTCATTTTCGTGTATTTACCATATACCATTTCAAATGCGATTTATGTATTTTGGGGTGGGTTGGAAAACACACATGTATCGTTATATGTTTAATATTGCTTAGTTTTAGTAATGATGGACATTAATTCGTGGAGTGGGTGTTGTGTTTCTATCTAGGACCCTAATTCGATATTCCCGATTTATGCCCTTATATGGCTATAATAAATAATATCCTTATAAAGGCATAAGAATCATATCCATATTTAGTAATAGCCCATGCAGTCCAAATACGGCAAGGCTACTCCCCTAGACTCCTAGAAAGTACAACGCGTTCTTTAAACAAAACAAACCTCCAGCAACCTGGGAATTCCCCTTGCTTTTGTTTTGATTTGTCCTAGAACTCCTGCGAGCACTGAAAGAACGGCTAGTTCTTAGTGACATCTTTAATTGACGTCTTATGTCCAACCTTACGTCAAACCCGGCACCTTTCAGGTATAAATATACCAACGTTGCCTTAAGCAAACACACAGTGGTTTGGAGCAGAGCGGCTATCTACTTGCCCGAGAGCCCAGCTGATGCGAGAGCCCACGGACGCCGCCCCTCCCTTTTGACGCACTGAGAAAGACGCTGTCTTTTTCTCCAGCCGAGAAAATCCAGCTCCGGTGTTTCCAGCCGCCCTTGCGGGTTGCTGGGGTATCGAGTCCTGAGAGAGAGATACCAGACCTCCTACATTCTATTACCAAGGTACGGAGCTGACTAAACCCTTAAGAGAATTCTTGATTCAGATTCCTTGGCAAAAACCAACTCAACTTAAACTGCTACTTACTTACTTCTTCCCACGTATTAGGCTTAGGTCAAGTACACCGGGGTAGGCGTAGACTAGAATCACCAGTTGAGTACGTTAGTCAATGTTTTTATGTATGTATATATTTTATCCATTTTAAAGTATCATATGGCTAAGAAACCATATCATTGCTTTTACAGTATTATTTCATAATACTCCTTTTACTGTACGCACTTTACTTCATGTTAAGTATTGCAATTGTGGCAATTCATTTCTCTTGCATGAGAAAGAAGACTGCTCAATAAATAACACCTTTTATTGAAAACGCCCATCTCTCTATTTCTCTGCACTCTGGTGAAACTAAGTATGCACGATTGACTGAGTAAAATAGCTGCCTATTGTTTTCACACGACTCTAGAGATACACTCTTATTCTGAGGGAGCAAAGTTGTCATGTTATATGGTTGTCAGAAGCTAATCCCTTCTTGTCTATCCAGGGAAGTTAAACTCCTCCTTGTTTATCCGAGAAAGTTTCTAGTGACCTCTGAGCTAGCTGGCAAAACTAATTAAGTCGTCTAATATAGTCAGTAGAGACATAGTCGACCTCAGTCCTACGTCTACACTACTGTTTATATTATTCCAATGCGCAGAGCCTATTGGGAATATAGGAACTACACTACACTCCCTACCCAACTGAAGGTAGCTGGTTGGCGGGAGGTAAAGTATGGGGAGACACCTCCGTCCCCACAGGCGTTACACAACCAAACATTTTATTACTTGGGCTGAAATCAGTACTCAGGGTGGTGGTTCAGGGCAAAGTACGCGGGCAAGGCCCCTGTACGACTGCCCGCCATATACCCACCATCTGGTCCTAAGGGGAAAGTCTCTACAAGCGCCTCCAGTCACAGTGGTCTGCTGTATGTGCAGTGCTGAAGAATATCACCAAGTGTCTCTCCTACAAACCAGGTGAGTGGAGATTAATCAGTCTCACTGAGATATGCATCATCCTGCTCTCGATACCCTCAAGGGCGACTCCCCTGCTTTCAGAGGGATGTACTTTGGGAACTTGGCAGCCTTTTTAGGGTCAGTGAAAAGGATAGTTTTGCCAGCGTCAGAGATTCACAGTTTGGAAGGGTATAGAAGTGAGTACATAGTGCCAGTGCACTGAAGGGCACGCTCAACCAGCAAGAAGTCTCTGGGCTGCTTGCACTGACATTTTGAAGTCCGGAAACATGGAGACCTTGATCCCCTTGTAATGCAGTTCTTACCGCTCCTTCGCAAGACACTAGCCAGTGTCTCAGTCTTGGTAATTTAATAAAGGATCAATGATGGAGCAAGGCAGTGTACCAGGCAGTGTCCTAGGACCAAGCAATCTGTGGAATCTCTCAACTGTGAGCATGGGCGAGAGATCACTTCCAAAGAGTATGTAGAGTGTCCTATACAAAGTCCTTCATTTTGCCCATTTCCATCGACTCTGGCTCACCGATAATTCTCAGATTGTGCTATCAGGAACAAACCTCCAAATCTTCATTCTTATTCCTTATTACTTCAAGTACCTTTCCCATGTGCAGAAGATTTTCCCTGTCTTCAGTGTGTTCATCTTTGGCTTCAGACGTGCTGCGTTCCAGTTGATCGAGGCGGTCATCATGTTTATCCACCTTTTCTTTAAGCCAATCAAACCTGCCCGTGTAGGAACCTGGCTCTGTCATACTATAACAAAGTAGGGTTTAGTGTTCACAGAGTCCAGGGTGTCCCCAGAAGTATAGCAGAGGCTATATTAGACCAGTATTAACAGCTCTCTTTGTGGTAATGTGGGTGGGCAGTTAGGCTTATCCAGAGGATGTGTTAAGCATTTATTGTATTCACTCACTCAAGACTGATGACACACACTCAGAGACTGAATCCAGACCAATTAGATAGGTATAAAAAGATATACATGTATTTTATTTTGTAGAACCAAGCAGGACTTGGCCCAGGTAAGTAAAAACACTTTCAAATGCAAAGCTGTACACAAAACTGCAATTGTTTAAAGGTTTGTATTACTTTTAAAACAGTTTAAAATACAATGGGATTACTCTTGAATTACTTTTCAGTTACTTTTGGATCTTGAGGTAATCTGCCGAGATATCACACATTGGCTGGAGTCACAGGTAAGTACATCATGTTTCAAACAAAAGCACTTTCACTTTCTTTTCATACAAATTTCAAAGTTGACAGAACATTTTTAGGAACAAAAGATCACAATATTGGTTCCTATGTGGAAAAGAAGGTTATCAGTTTGCAGGTAAGTAAACAACCTGCAAGAATCATTTTTGGGGGTTAGAACCAAGTTTCGGGTAACCACTCAAATTGCGCCACCACCAGCGACACTAGGGCAGCCGAGTGCAGACTACAGGGGCCCAATGTTAGCCAACTGGGACTGCTTGTTAGCAGGCCACTTAGCTGTGGGAGCCAAGCTCCTGGTGTAGGTAAAGATCAGCACGGAGGGGCCAACAATTAGCACAGGAGCTGTACCACCAGCTGTACAGGGACGGCCGTGTGCAGAGTGCCAAAGAAGTGCCGGGGCCCTGTAGATTCCAATGGAGATTGCTGGTTCGGCAAAGATGCTGCAGGCTCGAGCAGGGATGCTTCCTGAAGGCGACCACTGGCTGGAGAGGTATCTTGGGGATGCCTGGGCACCGTCGGTTGGGCGACCCAAGGCCGTGAGGTGTTGGGTGCAGGGATTTCCTTTGGTGTCGGGTTCTTCTTATCAGCTCTGGTCGCAGTCTGGGGGACCCTTCAGGTTGAGGCTGCAGGCATCGGCTTGAAGCTTGGGGGAGGTTGGGCATCCAGGGATCACCAGATATTAGCTCAGGATTGCTGGGAAGACCTCATTGTGGTGTTGGAATACACAAACTGGAAAGTGGCGGAGACGCCTGGATCTGGATTCTGGAGGTGAGTCTTTGTTTGAGTTAATCTGGTGTTCACAGGAGGCAGAGTCTTAAAGATGTCTGTAGGGCAGGTCCCCTGTGGGCTGGAAGCCTGCTAGACATGCCGGGGTTTTGCTGTAGTCACGTCTGAATCAGGACAGGGTGGTAGGGCCGTGACCAAAGCAGTTTGTGTCCTCTTCTTCCTGGGTCAGCACGGCTCTTCGGTACTGCTTCTTTCTTCCTTGAATATGAGGAGGCAAGGTTCAGGGTCACCCCAAAATACTAAATTTAGGGGCATTAAAGGGATGTGCAGGTTGGGACCACTGGTGCTGATCCACGCGAAACCGCTTGGCATAAACGCCTTCGCAATTAACTCCCCCCCCAAGCTCTCCATCAAAGCGAGAAGAAACCTCAAACATAGCCTAATCAGACAACATTCAGAATCCCTATTTGTGGACACTTACCACTGCACCTCCAAAGGGCAGGTAAAGATGGATCGCATCTTTAATACGGATAGACCTGAGAACTGGATCACTACACTAAGAATGCAACTTCCAAAACGATGACCACCACACATTGCTGTAAATTGACGACCTCTCTCCTTAACAGGTGAATAGAAATGGGAACACAACAGTGACCATCTAATCAAATGGCACAGTGTTGATAGAGGCGAACAACGAGAAGCTAGAGGCCTTAGACACCCATCTTCACTCTCTTCAATCTGCTCCACCCCAACCCCCTTCCCCGGGCATCCTTCCCCACCAGGTGACGCAAATACCTTCTCCCCCCCCCCCGTTGAGACCAGTCAGCTTCCCTGCTAGAAGCTCCTCCCACTCCTCCGTTCCTACTAATCGTGACCGTCAATCTTCCGAGGTTGATCTGACCCCCCCCACAGACCCATCCTCCCATACACCCCATCACCATCCCACGAGCTTGGTCTACTGACCCCCCTCTCACTCCAGCAGAACCACTGAGGCAGAGCTCTCGACGCGACCGCCTACCAAAGGTCGCGAACAGTGGCAATCTTGGCAACCCAATTAGCGCTAGACCCCACAATTCGATCTCCCCCTACCTCTTGGGCTGCCCCTACCCACAACTGCATGCCCCCTGCCCCGGAAAACATGATGCACCGGCTGACCCTATTAGAGAGTCAGTTAGAAATAATATTCAGAGGCCTTGACGAAATCCTAACCAACCTACACAAGGCTCGAATGCCTCAGCAGTCCCATACCAGGGCCTCTCCACCGATCAATTCTAACCTTCTAAAACCCCATTCTGGGCCCTCTCTACCTGTGAAAACCGGCTCCAGAGACCCACTAAAACCGACGTTGAGATCCCGTTACAGACCCTCACTTAAATCAAATCCCCCCTGTCCTGGTTACAGAGTCCCCCAAGAAAGGATGCTGTGACCCAGACGCAAAGACATTCTAGGACCAAAGCAGCAATGTCCGCAGAAGAAGCAGCGGACCTAGCCTTCACTTATGACTCTCCTCCAGTAGCTTCCCCAAAATCCAATATCTAAGTGATCACAGGCTTCAAAAGAGAACTCCCCCCTCTAAAGCCACAAGGCCCTCCTTACCTAGGGCCCCAGCAGGAAAGTATTCCAGCGTAAAGAAACTATCCACCAACTGCTTGCTCATTAACTGTAGATCAGCTCCGAAACACGCAACGGAATTAGCAGAAACCATCCTCTCTTACGATCTAGACATTACATTAATCACGGAGACATGGCTAAATGAGATCTCCCCTCCCTGTTTAGATATGCTTGTGCCCCCAGGTTTCACCATCGTCAACACATACAGAAAAGATCAACGAGGTGGAGGTGTAGCCATCATCCCTAGGGTCGACATATACATCACTGTAACTGACTCCTGCAAGTACAGCTCCTTTGAATGTCTTTCTGTCAACATTAAGACCAAGGACAACAATCCTTTAGTCTGTCACCTTCTCTATCATCCTCCAGGCAACACCCCCACATTTGGAGAACACCTATCTGACCTGATTGCCCATTGCGCACTTAAAGACACTAACTACCTATTCCTGGGTGATCTCAACCTACGCTGTAACAAAACCAACAACTCTCTAATTCAATCTCTCAATAACCTCCTTTGTGACCATAATCTTTCCCAACACTGCTCTGAAGAAACTCACAACAAAGGAGCAACCTTGGATGCCATCATTGCTCACCGGGACGCAATTACAATCGGCAACATTCTTCCAGTGGACTGGTTGGAACACCACATGATCTTATTCCACATCACCTCCTGTTCATGACCCCCCTAAATGGTCCAGAAATATCACCCAGATTCCCATGGATGTCATGGAAGAGAGGCTAAACTTGCTCCTACCTAACGACAATAAGCTCTCCACAACTGATCTCACCTCGCTCTATAACTCGAATATGGTAATCTTGCTTGACCAACTTGCTCCCCTGAAACTAAAAATAAATCGTCCTATCCCGTCTAGATCATGCTTCGACTCAGACATCAATGATGAAAAGAGGCAACTAAGAGCCACAGAAAGACGTTGGAGGACCATGCCCACTTCCATTCATCGCAACCAACTTAGAACAGTCCGGAAGAAATACAACAGTCATATCAAGAAAAAAAAATCCATGTATTTCCACTCTGCACTGGATAGCGCAAAAATCAGACCCAAGGAGCTCTTTAATATCATCAGACGCCAAACCTCCAAACCTGATACGTCCCTAGGGCAGGCTTCCAAAGAACGGTGCGACAACTTCGCCAATTTCTTCAATGATAAGCTCACCAAGATCGAGCGTTCTCTCAACATCAATGGCGCCTCTCTTCCCTACAGCAGCCCAGTTGGGGCGTTTGGTAGCAC